>NC_057771.1:12605436-13247936 GCF_014825855.1 Bombus pyrosoma | reverse complement strand
CAATGGCTCTTCTTACGGTTCGCTGATCCTTGACTGACAGCATCCCAGGCAGGCGGCACGTTCGTTCTAGGTGCGGTCCTGTCAACCTCGGATGACAGCCGACAGAGCAAGTGTTATTGTTCAGTCGGATTTTCGGGCCACGGGGATGATTCAGCCACCGTTCACGCGGACACGCTCGATGCATTTAATTAATTTGATAATTGGGCGCCGCGCTTAAGCACGCGGCGCCTGGAACAGAGAGGAATGTAAATCTATGGGGCGATTTATGACGCTGCGCTTGCAAGAGATTTTTGTTATTTTATTGCCATGGTTAGGACTGCGAATGTTTATGCATTTTAATATTTTTAGGGGTGCAGCTCGAGAGATGTAACGTTAAGAGTGATTTGTTTCATCAACTAAATATCGTAATAAACGCTTTATCTTGAGTATTTTGTATACTTTTGCGTGGTAAGATGCATTTTATACTTTACGTTTTTGAAATAATAAGCGGATAAACATTCGCAGTCTAGCTGTGGTATTAGCGGAGAAAGAAAGGAAATAAAGTTTCGTTTAAATACGAGGCGCTTGGAACGGGGACGTCTAGCTTATGGGACAATTTATAAGAGAAAGATTGTGCCAGATTTTTATTACTTCTTTGTGATGGTATTTTTGAAAACAAAGACAAAAGGGAATTTTAAACGTACATTATTATACTATAATTAGTAGTTAGGTGCAAGGCTCGCAACATGCTAAAATTGTATTATGAAAAACGATCTATATTCTGATTTACCGTCGAATAGAAATTTAGCAGCTTTACAAAGATAATCCCTGTTGTAGTCCCGCAATTTCATGATCTAATTAAAAATACACTTGCAGAATTCTATAATATAACAAATACTTTGTTAAAAAGGTATTGTATTGAACAGTAATTAGATTTCGTTAGAGTATTCTCTGGGTTTTCTGAACAGAAGCAGACATAGAGAAGAGTCTGTTTTGCTATGAACCATTCGATAATAAAATAGAACTGTTAGGAAAATTGCAAAGAAGGGAAAATGGGAACTTCATTTTTCTGTCGAAAACGTGGATCTGGAATATCGAAATTTTAGGATGATAATCAAAAGTTGAAAGGATTTGTTAAATTCTCATATTTGCAGCGTAACGCGAGTTCTAAATTACGCAACGCAGAGGGCCCTTTTGCTAGAGGGAATTTCGCAAGAATTTCTTTGCCTCTTATCGAGTAAGCAAGCTGCTTTCCTTCGGAGACCCGATGTTCCACCGAGCATGAAATAAGTGTACACACGCGGAGGAAAGGGACGATAAAGCGAATTTCGAAGGGAACAAGACACGAAGGAAGCGGTCGTTCTCGAAAACGCGGATCCTCCCCGTCCAATCGAATCCGCAGATAAAAAGAATCTGTCCCCGTTGTAAAACCATAAAGGTGTAATCGTGATCGTACAAGGGAAAGGAAGTAAAGAAAACAGCGCGATATATGTTCGCCATTTGTGCAGACAGGATTTACAACTTTGCGCAACAGTGCAAACAGAATGACGTTTAACGCTCGTTATTTAAACAGGATGGATATCTTTGATGTTCGTCGCAGGAAATTGGCACGAAAATTTACCGAGAAATTGCGCTTCGATATCGATTACGAGATTAACTGTCGATTCGTTTTTTGGTTATTACATTACCAGTATCGTATACTGCCAAGAAAACGTTTTAAAGTTATTACTTATTACTGAAGACTACACGGGGAAAATATGATTCCATTTTTGATTTTATGACTTTTTATCGGTTGTTGGGAAAAAAAGCATTTCAATATGAAATAGTTGAGAAGACTTATAACCTGATAAATTGGAGGGTATAAAACTTGTAAAAATAGATGACATACACTATGTATACTGTTTTCTAATTTATACAAACACATATTTAATTCCACAACGAAGTACAAAGATAGTTTTGATATGAAAGTGGTTAACAATAAATCGGATCTTAAAATTATTCTATAGAAGACAAGAAATGTGACTTATCATATTTTTCATCCTTGTGTTCTTCGTTTATTTTGTAAGAATCTAAGTTCCATTTCTCTAATCATATTCATAAAAATCTGAATTCCTGGCAATATCAATAATTACCAATGCATCTCCCGTCCTATTTCTCTAAATTCCTCTAAACTTAAAGTCGTAGTTTTCGTAGACTTCAACGAAATTCACTCACTTTTCCAATTTCACCACGAAATATGTTACTTCTCTTGACTTTCCCAATTTCACGAAAAAGTGGAATTTCTAACCACTTTCCACCGTTTCATCAAAAAAATGGCATTTCTGCTCGCCTTTCCCAATTTCATCAGGAGACGTGGATTACTGGGTCATCAATTTCCGCGGAACCATTCACCAAAAACCTGACGACAAACGTGTACTAAAGTACACTCGCCTTGCGGCTTCTTTTCTAATTAATGCGCGACTAGCGTCAATCATTGACCTCTGTGCCTCGCACGGAATAAAATATTCGACCACGCGTCGTGCCGAGGCACAATGCAGGAAGTGCTCGGTAGCGTGGCGCATCCCGTTGCACAAAAGCCGCGTGCAACCGGTGCAGTTGCTCTCCCTTTTACCCTCTTCTTGCTATATCCTTCTCCCTCTTCGAAAGCTAAACAGAGAGACGCCCCGGCGGCGCGTTTCTCCCGCTAATGAATTCCTCTTTATGCCAGCGAGTAATTGGTACCTCGCATTATTCTCAATCAGCGAGGCTGTCCTCGCGACGTAGTAAGGATCGCGAGCTGGGGAGCGACTGGATCGAAAGAACCACCGTTTCGTAGCAGAGAATGAGAGAGTCGAAGAGGAGACACCGCGAATGATAGGGACAAAGGAAAGCAGAAATGCAGTGAAAAAAACAGGGAAACGTGGAAAGACGCTGTGAAAGTTAAGGAAAGAGGGAGGAAAGGAGGAAACTCTACACGAGAGTTAAGGGAAAAAGGAGGAGAGGAAACGATGTGAAAGGGTCGAGAGTGAAAAAGAAAGAGAAAAAATATACGGGGTGATCCATGTAACTGTTTCAAAGCGTAACTTTATTCTTAATGTGGTTTAAGACATAATACGCTACTCTTGTACTTATGCTGGTTAACGAAAGTATTCAGAATACTTACAGTGCATAAAGAAGTTTAAAACCGAAACTTGCGTGGAATTGTACAAGTGGAATTTGTGTTAGACATTGTTTTCTGTGCCAAACCCATATGTCTATTATAGGACATACATAATTATATTATACATTCATTCCTCTCGTCAATTGTAATCCAAGTTTATTAAAATTATAGCGTCTTTTTCCGTTTTATTCTTTAAATTTTCTTCTGGTTATCACTGTACCGTAGAAAGATTTTATGAAAACATGTACGTTATACGAAACTCTTGGAAATTTTATTATCGCTGTAATAAGCTAAAAATATCACGATTATGTTAGTAAAATTTGAAATCAATCTGTAAATATATATATAAAATAGTATTATTTATTGAACGGCAGGAGGGTTCGATCTACAGAAAAAAATATTCACTTTACCATTTAAGAAGTAACACAATTATTGTTGTAAAGAATCTACAATCCTACAAATGTTGCAGTCTTTCAAACGTTCGTCTTCTTCCTTTGAAATTTTTCTTTAAGTGCGTTAATAACGGAGTTACGACTGAAACAATTCTGTAGACCACCCTGTAGAGAGTAGTGAAAGAGGGAGAGCGAATGGAGGAGAAGAAACGCGGGAAAACCACACAGAAAAGTGCATCAGCGGAGGAAGAGATTCGCTGATTTACGAGCGGCAGTTGCTGGGAGGGCATTAATATTCGTGACGGAATATTAAACCGCGAGCGTCAATGGGCAGAGCTTCAAAGAGATTTTCCGGCCGCACAGGGAAAAGTCGAGAGATAGAAGGCGGGTGGCAGATCAACGTTCCTGCAAGATTATGAGATTCTCGTTAAGTGCCACGTGTAAAGAGTTCTTTCATACGCAGCCTCGACCCTGCCTGCATCGTCGTTCTCTCCTCGTCGTTATCCACGATAACGTTCGAGTTCGTAAAAAATAAATCGTCGCATAAAACGACACAGAGAGATATATCGATTTATCGTTGGTTTTATTTTTCACGTCGGAATTTTTTGGACGGTCAGAGACATGTGAAGGTATGGGTTTTTCACGCGATGGATTTTATATCTTGCCGGAGATATCGCGGATATTTATTCCATAATTCGGTTGGTTCAACATTTCCCTGCGAATTCGGTTAGATCGGGGGGGGGGGAGGGTCGAAATTAATTCGAGCATTTTTCGACGCTGTCCCTCTTGATAACGTTTTATTACGTGTCACGCGATATTGCGCTTTTTATTATTGTTTCCTTTCCACGGGCTGATGAATAGAAAGCGTGACGGAAAATAATTTTGCTTGCTGAGTGGAAAATTCGATTCGATGACGAGACTAATTGCACGTGAAATGGAAAATGAATGCATTACGATCCATTCGATCTGCAAAATATATTATGAGCCGATATCAAACTATAACAACCAAATCGATCCTCTTTTATCAAATATACTTAATTATAGGGAAATGGCCAAGCAGGCCATAGAAAAAACAACTCGACTATTTACAATCTACAGAGAAATTCTATAACATATTGATTATACAGTAATGAACTAGTTGCTATTTATACAAAATCTTACAGCGTACTGTTTACGCTCATTGTCATAATTTTTCTGTCTGATCCTAATTCGCTAACCGGTACCTGTATTCATTAATTAACTAGCATTGTTAAATCATGGGACGATTTCAACAGGAGAAAAACTCTTCGCTAAACATCAATTACTTATCGCAGAAGCAAGAATTCCATCGTGAAACGTCGAAATCTCGCCTGGAGCGTTGCAACGTCCCGGATTCGAACAAGGACATTAATGAGATAAGGCCGTTAGAGAGGGTGGTCCTGGTAATAATGAGGAACATTTTTATAACGAGGATCACCATCGCGAAATCATCTCCTGGGAAAAAAGGGAGAAAACGGAAGAAGGCTGCAGCACGACATTTCTCTATCCAACATCATCCTCCATTCTCCGTCGTCGTCGTCGTCGTCGTCGTCGACGTCGTCGTTGTCGCGGGGAGACTTAATTATCTAATTAATTAACCTCAATCAGAACGATGAGTAATTTCTCGGTTCGCTGGCGCCTTTGCCAACGTCGAGACTTTCTTGTCACGCCGACTGTGGCCCCGAATTACGGATGAGTTCACGGCAAATCGATTATGTCCCGATGCTATTGCCCGCCTCTATTTAGGCGCAGCATCCACAGGATCCACAATCCTCCGGCGTTATCCTGTTTTCCCTGGCCGACCAATTTGCTCCTGCCAAGCCAGCCCTCATCCCACCGATCCGTTCTCTATATCTGTTCGCCTTTATCTTCGCCTCTTACACGCCGATCGCGCGATAACTCGCTCGTGAAACGACCAGACGACGCGAGTTTGTTTTACCGGGGGTTCTCTCGCCTGAAAATTGCGTTTGCACCCCGTGCAACGTTCTCGACATGCTCTGTTCCAAAGGAAGGCAACCCGCTGGAACGAATCTTTGCCAGAGTTTATCAAAGTTAAAATATTATAAATTTTGAGGGGATTTTTATTCGAAGAAATAATAGATTGTAGTTTGGGTATAAAATTAATATCTATAAATAGAGTCAGGGGAGGAAATTAAAAATTGCAAAATAGGAAAAGGGAATTTTATAACAGTTCGTAAATAAAACTTCATAAATTGGAAAGAAGAGAAAAATGATTACGTTACCAACGTCATATTTTTAAATGTATTTTACAATACAGCATAAGTCGTATGACGTATCGTGAGCATAGATTGCAATAAGTAAAAAGGAGGTCATTTATTTTCTGAGAAATTCAACACTGACTTAGGAGAAAGAAGAAGGACATAATAAATCACTTCAATTTCGGAGATCGAAACAGACAAGCGTTATACGAAAATTGTTTGTTAATATATAGCCTTGTGAACAATAAAAATCCGATCTACAGTTTAAAGAATCAACTTCCAGGACGTAGAACGACGTCATAAAGATCTCTGAAAATTTTTCCCACAAATATTAATTTCATCAACTGCTTACCATCTTCATAATCGAAACGCACAGTCGCTAATAAGAGCAGCCAGATCCAATCCCCAATTCTAAATCGTTCAACCCAATCAGCCACCCTCTTCGAAATAACAACACCGCCCCGAAGATGCTCGAATTCCTACTGGCAACCATAGTCCAGGATCCGCTGCCGACAAAAGCGATCCACCCCCTTGGTATCAGTGTAACTGACGTTTTTGACGCGTCAAGTGGATCCAGCCACGGCTAGAGTTTCGTTTAACACACACAGGCACGCCAAACTGAGACACTCGTCGATCCATATCGGCTACTGTTTTACATAAACATCGGCTCGTCAGCGACAGGGGCGGAAATCGCAAGCGGAAGGGTGGCAAAAGGGGAACGGTGATTCGTCTAAGTGATCTCAAGTGTTTTCGCAGTTGACTCGCGGCGTGTTTGCACGGTGAACGAAGCTTTTTAAGGTTGGTTTAACCCTGGCCCCGGGCCCCATTTTCGGAGCTAACTTCGTATTTAGTTAGTCAACCCCGAGGCCGCGAGGCGCGATGGGAAACGACAAGTGGCGTCTTCCCTCTTCGAACGGTAGACGATTGTCGTGCCATCGCCACCGTCTTTCATGTGCTAATTCCTGTTTATTTAATCGAATGCTGACGTCGATCGCCCCGGGATTAATTTCTAATATGCTTTAACGTGACCCGACTAGATTGTTTGGACAAACGCGTTTGTCTAGCGTTTAGGTGGACGAGAGATTTGTTGCCCTTGTGGATGATCTCTTTTTAAGGATGGAGAAGCGTGGAGATCGTACGAAAGTGGGAAATACGAGAGAAAGGATAAGACCATTTTTGTTAAGTTGCTGACTTTTATGTCACTCGATGACTAGTTTAAATATTACGGTTGAAGAAGGAAATAATATGACAGATTCGAAGATATATGTAAGCCTCGTAAGAAGAGATGATAAATCCACGATGTTTTGTATTAGGTATTAATTCTTATGTTACGTAGATTGATATGAAACTGTATAATTAACGTTATTACTCACGGTTTCTTTTATTTTATATTTTTCCTTCGCTTCTTTCAGTATCATTCTAGCGTTTTTGTTCGAACACGAATACTGGTGAATTGGTCGACGAAGAATCGATATCGTAGCGACGCTTCTTGTTTGCGAAACGATGCGAGACAGATCGCGCGAGCGAACTGTCGCAGCGTATTGAATTTTTTACCACGCTTTGTTCGATGTCGCGTTCCCTGCTAAATTATAGTTTTGTTTGGGCTGTTTCGTTCGCGCGAAACGGTGATCCTTGACCGAGACGATTCACAGTGCGACATTTGAATGAGCATTCGCGACACAAATAGAGATTCGTTAGCCACGTTCGCACAACAGGTTCACACCTCCGTATACCATGTTTGCACGTTTTCAGCCAACATTCTTGTGTTCCACAGTGTGTTATCTGAATGAGAATTCAGGACAAAGGTAAAAAAATTCATACAATGTGGAGTTTTCCTGAAACTTGATACCTTCTCGATATCATCCCTGTATGATGTAGAGTGAACGAATGAGCTAATTTTCAAGAGATTAGATCGTAATGGAGAAACGATTTTTACTAATCCTCCATCGACTTTGGGATTAGGTTATTTAAATTATTATAATTATTTATGTGAAATTATAATTGACATTTATATTGTCTACAGACTGACGATATCATCGAATAATAAGATCAAAATCGAACAATCATTATTCCGATTTTTGTTCACTTCGTGACACGCTGTGCGATTGTGAGATTTAACTGCGCGCGTTAATTCCGTTCACTCGGTCTTTTTAATCCGATTGATGGACCTCGTTTAAATTTCACTATTTGATTAAAGTTATTCGAAAACACTAAATAACAAATAAGATTATTTGAAATATCTCGAAACATTCGATCAGCTCAATTCTTATGATTCCTTTGGAAGAATTTTAGGTGAATGTTAGATGATCGTTGCTGCCTTGCAATGTCATATCATATAATATTGAAATATTACAGATAATATTTATTTAAGAGTCCTCTACAAGTTTACAAAACTGAAATTTAAATCCCACACAACCTTTGTTGGTTTAAATATCGAATCTATGATCGATACCGCGAATATAACTTCTTCGTTGAAAGTCAAGGGGTAAAAATGAAATTTCTGCCATATAGCAACGTAGATAATTACTCTTCTTCCATTCTTCGCTTTGTATCGTTATGATATTAATTAGCTTCGAAGCAAGCATTTTAATTGTTTCCGTTTAAACATCTCCATCATGGTGCTTTACATTACAAGCAGATATCGTGTTCTACATTAAACAAACATTAAACCAATTAAAACGCAAGCCCACACGTTATAAATCAATAAACGTGTTCATAATATTCATTCACCGTGCTCGCGCTCTTCATTATCGATATTACGCTCACACGTCCTTTCAAAACGCGTTTCGATTCTTCTTTCACCCCTCAACCACCCCGTATCACGATACAGACGTTGTAAAATTAGTGATATTAAGCGGATCGTTCGAATAAATTCTCGTTGCTGACGCATTAAAATTATCGTATTTCGGTGATTCTTTCATCAGACGGTGGAAAATTACACGCAAACACGGGGAAAGCATTTGTATTATTAATGCAGAATTCGACGATAATTTCGAGGCCGCGGTTTCGAGATCGAACCTCGTGAAATTGCGAAGGCTGACTCGCTAAAAGCACTTGGACGCCACGCACCAATTAGCATCTTCGTAAATTACTGGCGAATTACTTTACGAGCTGATTGTGATAAAATCGCTGGGACACGTCTCATTTCGAGTCGACTCGCTTAACGAATGATAACAAGGAATTACGCGACCAAGCTTAACTATCTCTATTAAACATGTACATATACGTTCTCAAATCGAATATCTAATTATTTACTAATTAGGAAATAAGATCATGTAAACGCGAAAGTCTTGCACTTCCTTTTCTCTTTCTATTTTTTTTTTTTCTATTTCTTCCTATTTCTTCCTGTTCTCTGTTTTCCCCTCATTAATTTCCTTCGACAGCTGCCGCTGTCGCAGCTTATTATCGGCGGCATTGTCAACATGGCTGGTGCATCATTATATCACGAATCGACCAAGCGATAACGCGACGATTGCGAAATTAAGTCAGCCATTGAAGCTGCCGTGAACAGGGTTTAATAATACGCGATTATCGGTGGATCACTCCTTTGGCCAACGGGTACAAGTAAATTATGTCCCCTGTTAATTAATGACACCCCCAATAATGTGTTATTAGTTTCTTTATCGAATTTGGTTTAATCGATACCTTAATTGAAATTTAGTCCGTTATGGCGTTCGTTGGGTGTAAAATTTCACTTTAATTATACATTTAATGCTTTTGCTCGAGCGTATGTTTGTGGAGATTTTCTTTTAGAATTGAATATTACGTTGTTGTTTGGGCGATGGTAATTATCGTAAACGATCGATACCGTTCTTTGTGGCTAGATCTAATTGAATTCGAATCTTGATAGCGATATAAAAATTATAAAAAAATAGCATGACTCACCGGTGGTTCACGTTATCGCATAAAATGAAGCTGTTGCGAACCACCAGTGAGTCACGCCACACGTTGGTCGCGCTAGTTTATGCTGTGAAATGAGCGTTAATACAGAATAATTCGTTTTGAAATAACATACGTCGCACGTGCGAATTAATTAACATTATTACTCTAATGCTTCGTTCTTGAATTAATAGATAAACTGGCAATCACGAGATTTAGACAGAGCGTAATTTTGTTCCTTTAATAACAGCAAAGCCAGGTGAATGCCTTTTCGATTTGAAGCAATCTATCAAATGTTACTTTCCAATTTTAGCAAAGAGAATGTAATTCTTTGAAAAAGGATAAGAATATAAAATACCATACAATATCTTCTCGTTCTTTGAACGTTTGCTTTCGAAACTATATCAGAATTTATTTTTAGATACCATAAATCAAACACTCAAAAGATATAAAGCAACAGGAGAAAATAGAACAAGATAGAATACTTACGAATATAAAATACTATCTTTGCTTGTTAAACTATGCTTTACTATTTTCAAATGTCATAAATATTCGATTACTCGACAGTCGATTATTCAATCGTTACTCGATTCAGAACGTCCGTGATATAACATCTGGCAGATTTTCGTCTCTCGTTTATCGAAGAGACGCGTCTCGTGCCGAGTATTTCTCTATCGACGATATTTTTCATCCATCGTGAGGAATTTTCAAAATCCATAGCAATTCCGTCTAATGGATTACATTCGCGGGGATGTTCTTACAAAAGCAGAGCTACTTCTCCCGGCTGGCAAAGTCCTACCCGATTCTAAAGCTCGTTGATGTATACGATCGTCAAGTAAAGACCGTGAAAATCGCGAGACATCGCGTGATTTCTTCTGACTTCCGTTTCTTATTGCGCCACAGTCGTTCATACGGGTGTACGTGTTGGACAACGTCTACGTTTGCGTTCTGGTGCACATACTCTTTTACGTTGCTCTGTGGTACGCCACTACGGTAAGTAAAACTGTAAATTTTGCTCAGAAAATTTAGGACAAATTTTGTCAACATTTGGAGGTAATCCAAAATTACCGTACAACAAATTTTCCGCTGTCGTATTATACTTCGATATTTCTCTTATAATTTCTCTCCATAAAGCTTGAAGAATTCAGATCAAACATTATAATTGTTCAAATTTATCAATCTTTTTCGAAAACTATAATAATCTATCGACAATTTTAACCGAATCGCCGATAATCTAAAGCAATTAATTACAGTGATTGATGTGACTGTGATGAATTTTTTTAAACGCTTCTATTACCTTTGAAAAGATTTGTGTCAACATTCCTAGACTTCTTATTTAGTAATTTCGTGTCACGCTAATTCTAGAAATCTATAATTTCAATTACATTATTAATTATTTAATTAATTAGTTAGTGTTTAGGAGGTTTAATTTGTTTCTTAATTGTAGGTGATAAGAAAAATGGAGAAGGCGAACAAGGAGATGCTAAAAATCGTGGAGGAGAACAGAACGGTGCGTCGACTGATTGATAACAATAGAAATTCAATCGTATCGATTTCTCGTTTAAACGATTGTTGCAGAGACTGGAAGACGTAGCGGCGTTGAAAGATAAGAAAACGGAATACGACGAGGCGGTGGTTAAAGTGGTCAGTGTTTAGAAGAAACTTTCAGTTCTTTCAAAAAACACAGTAAACAATAAATACGTGAATCTCATTAAACACTTTCAGAAAGAAGCGCAGAGATTAACATCGCAGGATCTGGAAGACGAGGTAACTGAAAGTTCAACCGTCTCGTTAATGTTATAAATAGGACTGAAGATTTTCATCTTTTTACTCTGCGTTATTTATAATTCTGCCTGTAACAACTTAATTCTATAATTAGTAAAATCATAGGTGCATGTGAACAAAGTATTTTCAATTACAAAAAAGGGGTAGTTTCCATTGTGATTTCCAGCAAGTAACTTGCAACCTTCGAATTTTTATTCTTCGATCTCGTTCTCGTTTCGATACACAAAAATCTGACGATTTGAAAAAGAATCACAACGTAACATAATCTTTCATACTATCTTAAAGCTTACGAAACTTTTTAATTACAAAAAAAAAAAAACAAAATTAGTTGCAAAATAATCTCAAAGACGAAGCAACGATAGAATGAAGTTTCCAAAACTCCTTAGTCCCATAAGATTCATTTACTTTATCAAATCTCAACAAAATTATTATAATTCAGATGCAACGTCTGAGCACGGAGCTGATCAACGCAGAGGACAAGCTACTGGAACTGGAGAAAGTGGTGAAGAAAGTATCGAAAAAATATCTCTTCTATGTGAAACATAACACTGAAATTCCTTCTATAGCGAAATTCTCCGATTGTCGTTAATTCGTAGTTAATTTTCAGTACATATCCAGCGGAGAATCGTGCAAGAGTTCTGCGGGCGACGTCGCTGACCGAGAAAACGAACGCGCGGGGCCGTGTTTCGGCGAAGGACGAACGGTCTCGCTCGAGAATCTCAAGGTACGTTTCAATTAAACTGTGTGCACCGATTTTCCCTACGTGACGGTGTTCTGTAATTGTCAAGAAAATGAAGACGGGGAGGGCGGTTTACCTCTTACTACCGGTTGCGTCAGTCGTTGTAACAGCTTGGGCCAGCGTTCCGAAACCGCCAGCAAAACGGAGACGAACAGATTGTTCAGGAATTCTGTTAGGGAACTCGCGACCACCGGGACGCGACGTGTAAAGTTATTTCGGTGTCTGGCGAACGAAATTGGGGAAAACCATAGGACTCTCGGTTAGTTAAGACGCATTCAACGGAATAGTCGAGGCTTTCGAACCTCGTGGAAGAGTTAATGCTGACGCCGATAGGATTGTCGTCGTATTATTGTTAGGATTATTGTGTGTCTTGATTACGTAATGTATCGATAGATCGCTTGGATAATGGACTGCGGTAATCCTTTATTGATAATAATTAGTCTGTGGATGTTTATACAAATTTGCGGTACTAGGAATACAATCGAAGAAATTGAATGTAAATAGAGGTTTGCTTCATCCCTTAAATGTTATGAGTATCCTGCTTTGTATGTTTTGCAGACCTTTGCTAATTTCAAACACAAGCATAGTGTTTACACTGACATTATCTTGTTATAAAAAATACTTTCCGTTCCTCTTCGATTACTTTATTATTCTACTTATATTACTTCGATAGATTAAATTAGGTATAATAAGAACTAGAGAAATTAGCGTCAATGATTGAAGAAAAGTATTATTGTTGTATTGCGTATAGATATTCTACAATTGTAAATAGTTGGAGGCCATTCAAAACCGACAGGCGAGAATTAAATAAATATACACAAAAATGTTAATTAGAAATAGCATTTATTTGAATTTTGAACAACTTGGTAAAATTATTTGCATGTTTTTTACTGTAAAGAAATTTAAAGAAAGATTTCGTTGTATTCTATATAAATTAATTTCCTTCTTTAATGATCGTCTTTAAGTTCTATAAAAAGAGTGTGCTCTCTAGAGAGAATATAAAAAAAGAAACTCCTATTTCTATTTTTACATTTCTTGTAAATGGATGAACACCTGCAATCTGTTTAGTAATAATTATAGCGTATAAGAGGCTTGTTATTAATCGAATATCGAATTAACATTAATGAAAATTAATAGAAATATGTTTGACATTGTGTTGAAGATACTCGAACCGTCATTTCCACCGCCGCAGCCACCGGAACCTCCACCTAGGAAGTATGGGATCTTTGTCTCTCGACCTCCTGGCCAACGTCGTCCACCTCCCGCGGCAACAGCTGCGACTGCACCCCCAAAAATCGGACACAAGTAACTACGCATCCGTGGAAGCTCCCGAGGAATCCACGATTTATCACCGTAAGCGCTATTTTACCCATTCTGTAATCTTTTTCTTATATAGAATTTATATTTCTCGTTAAATAAAAACGTTTCTAAATATTGCAATTAACGTTACAAAGAAAACTTAGTCTTAAGTTATGTCCGTGGTAAGATTTAATTTTTATATTACGTCCACGAAATATTAGATGCACAACATTTTTTATTTTATATTATTTTTATATTAATTCATTTTTTAGTAGTAGAATAAAATGGATCAAACGTAATTCAATAAAATAATATAAAACAAAAAATGTTGTGCATCTACTACTTCCTTATAAAACGAAAGGAACTTTTGGGACAACTTAATATTTCGTAATTTGCCGTCAAATTAGATAATTATTGTCTTAAACGACAGCTAATTTACCCGAATTACTAATTTCTATAAAAAGGAGAGAGTAAAATACCACCGATTTACTTTCTCTTTTCCCTACTAGCAAAACGAATAGACGAAGTATCGGCTGGCGACATAATCGAGATTACCATAACTATTTCGAATATTTTATAAATTACTGACAGAAATTATGAGTTTATGTACACGAACGTAAATCATAGGAATTTGCATACATGTGTAGCAAGTTGCATACGTTATCTTAGACACGACTTTTCGGATATTTTTTCATGTCGAATGGGACTTTTACGATTCTTGATGATTTCAGAGCCTGATAAATTCATGTGGAGTGCTGGAGATCGTCGACGAGACGATAGACGAAGAAAACGATCAGGAAAATTCGCTAGTAGTGGCATTTCGGCGCGTTTTAATGTGAAAAAATTGCACGACGAATCTCTGAAGAATGTGACACCTTTTACCAGATCGTTGTTGGGTCTCGTTACAATTTTTACGCAGAAAAAATCTTAAATATACTGCTTACAAGTAGACTATATAATATATTTCTTAAATATACCAGTTACAAGTAATTGCAATAAATTGAATAATATATAGGAAATATTACACACTTTCTACTTTATATTTATCTTCTTCATACATAATTATATTACATATATAAAATATTGCTTGCCCTTTTCTATGAAATTGACTCGTTGGGATTAAGCATCTCTAATATCATGAACATTTGTAACTTGTACCCACTCTTATTAACTCCGGATACAGAAAAACTGCGTATCCGAATAACGAGACTTTCTCATTTATAACACTTACCGCTAACAACAAATTACATAAGTAAACCGAACGAATATAAGTACGTAATATATCCGCGAGCTAACATAAACTTCTTACCGCGACAACAGCTCGGTGCTTATTCAACGAAATTGCAGTTTTCTGCCAAGTCATTCAACTATTCATCAGCATACACTGAATATTTACTTCGTGCATATCGTTAATCGTAATTTGCAAAATTAATAACCACGTTTACGTCGAATACTAGTGTCAAGGAAAAACAATATTCGTATTACACGATCATACACTGTAGATTATCAGACTTTTTCTCACGCGACTATAGCAGTTACGAAATACTCTGACGTCTTTACAGACGTGTGTCAGAGTGCAACGCGTACACGATGACTCTGTGGGAAAGTGAAATTAAAAATAGAATCTAGTTTCAATGCATATTGCGTAGAAAAGTGGTAATTAAAGCAAAATCAATTAACCGAACTTGAACGAATTTATGAAAATTTATTATTATGGAAATTTATAAAGTAATGCAAACGTATCTATATGGACTTCGAAGATAGTGCGTGACTGATCTTTTGTCTGATCTGGACGTGCACGTATCATTGCCCTTGGGCAAACTGGTTTACTCGAAGAAAAATTCTTTTTGTTCTACGTACGCAGGATATATCGTGGAACTGGAAAATACATTTATTCAGGATTGTGAGAGCAAGCATCGTATTACATGTGCAGAACTGTTGTTGAAAAATAATTTCTCCATATAAATGTTTATTTCGTTGTGTATCAAGATGTTGAAGAATGAGAAGAAAATTTTAATGCTGTTAATGTTAACAAAACAATAACACATTTGATACCTGTATTTAACAAAATATTATTTGTTACTAACGAAGCAAACTGAAATTATTAAGTGATATAAATAAAACTGTTTCAAAGAAAATTCCATGTCCTACTTTTCCAGTATCGTATATCGTAGAAAGAAATTAGAGTGAATAGTTTTTGAACTAAAAAGAATACTGTTTCTAACAATTTCCATACTTAACATTTCCATTAAAGATGTAATATTCCATATTTTAACAATTAAAACTGGAGATTAATAGAAATATTGCATCTTGAGGAACAGAAACAATACGGAATTAATAAATTAATTAATAAATTCATATTAAGTGGAAAGTCGATTAAATACGAATCTGTACCTGTTTTATCCGATAAGATATAGAACTCGTGCGCTATCAGAACAAAGTGAAGAATGCTTGTTAGGTATTCACACCGGTTCTCGCCAGACAAACTGGCGAATAAACGAACCACGGCACGAGATCGGCCGATCCGATCGCTGCGAGTTGCGGCCGAGTGTCCAACTTTCACTGACAACTCGTTAGGTCCGTAGGCCGTGGTTTCGAATCATTCACAGTCATTCCGCGACGTCGGTAGACCGCGGCAGCGTCGCTGAATTCCTCCAATCGGAACGCATTCGTCATCGAATACACACATAACTTTTTGTACTTGACCTATCAAATTCCATTATTTAACCAAAATAATTTCTTGTAAGCTTGTACCCGTGTCGAGTATAGGATTAATTAGAGTTTAGAAAGCTTTGTTACCGCTCGTGTTCGTGTCAGTGATTTCACTTTTAACGGAGCAGTGTTTCAGTGCATTCCGCGGACTACAAACCAGTTTTGCACCGATTCAATTTTAAACAAAGAAAGAGAAGAATTCGAAAGAATCCGATTATTGGACGAGTATTGGAAAAAATTTGACTTGTGCGATTCAGTTTTGAGTATAGTGTTTCATCGTTCGGGATTGCGTTGGCATTGCGACACACGGGATCGAAGAAAGTGGAAGTGAACAGAGAGCGAAAGTTCTGCTATAACATCCTCCACGTTGAAAGTTGACGATCCGTAGCTACAGGCTTAGCACATCGTCGATGCTTCTCACGAGTACGTATTGTTTCGCTGTATGTGTATTTACATGCTCTCAAAAATTGGGTTAAGGCGTTGTAACATGGCTATTGCATAATTTGAACGCTCTCCTTTCGAATTCTTAACTTAATACGTCTAATTTTGTGGACAAATAATTATTAAACATTAATCAACATTGTTTAACATTTTCCTGTTTAACAATCACTAAAAATACAAATTATTTCAGGCAATAATTGTACAAGAAAAAAGCATTAAAACTAAGTGGGCTATACTAACAGACTGATACTGATTCCAATCGATATTAAATATTTTCTAACAATGCTGATACTATCCTATTTAATTATCATTAAAGAAAATATAAAAGTATGCAAAGTAACAACTGTACAAAAATTCCCATTTTCAACTCAGAATTCTAACTGGTTATAGTATTTAATTGAACCCGTATGTTCTAAGAATTATCGATTAATAATCGCCAGAAATAAATTCTTAATCACCATTGCATTACTACGTTCATAAAGAAGCAAAGCAAAAATTGAAAGCTGCAGATATACGAGTACTATGTAACTTGCACATCAGGCGGCATTACGAAAGATTACGGTAGCTACAAAAAGTATTTGCACATATCCTTCTTTCCCAATAAAGCGTTTTTCTATAAAGACCCCTAGCCCCTATACACGTTGAAACATGTTGCGATGCATGATACATGCTGCAATATATGCGTATTACAAGCAACTTGTATCGATGTAGGAATCAGAATCACGTTTTAGGTGGACCGATCGTGACGCAGGTTTCCACATGTAACGCGTATCATCAGTTAGTTTACAGTAGGCTCCCATCATTGTATTTCGTTTTCTAATCCTTGAGAGACCTGTTTCCATCTGATATTGAAAAACAGAGTTATCCATAGGCAAATAATTTCCATAATCGCTCGGTTCGTTCGTGTTTACTTCTCTCAATAACATGAAATTGGAAAACCTGTTTCTCTTAATTAATCATCACTTTGTTCGTTTCTTTTTAATCTTAAATTCTTTATTTCTTGCAGTCAATATTGCCCTCTGTTATTGACAATTAATATTTGGAGAATAATCAGACATTGTAGCACGCATGTTTCGACATTGGTATCACATCACAAACTGAGGAGAATCGGTAATCCGGTAGAGTGGAATTGATGCAGATTTCATGAAACGCAGGTGTCGACGCATGCATAGCAACGTGTTTCAACGTGTACAGGAGTCTGAAGGTTTTACATTTCATTCTCAAGGTATCAAATGTTTATCGTCATATGAAAGTATCACTAAACGATGCGAAACTTAATATACTTGGATCTAATTAAGTAATTGTTACAATAAATAACAATCGTTTCCAACGATACCAACGATAAATTCGGGACAATAATTGCTGCTGCTTTAGCAATCGGAGTGCCTCTATCTAGCATCGAGTGTCTTTGAATCACAATATTCGAAGCCGTTGCGTCTGTTTTTATATTATCGTCGAGCAGTCGACTATTGTTCTTCGAATTTCGAAGATTCTACAATAGCAGAGCTATGTTCGGCAATGTTCGGCGGCTCGACGGCTTAGCAACAGCTCACCGAACTGTCAAGGTTGTCAACGACGGCCGATAATTGTTTTCCGTTTCATCGCCGTCGTTGACACCTCAAGTTTCATCGTCGAAAATGCTGTTTGATCGCGGTTTCGATCGCTGCTTGCACAAAAATCTAAAATTCTCCAATGAGACGAAGAGCACGTATACGGCATAAATCGGCGAGTTGCACTCGGCCTACGCACTTACTCGATCTCGCTTTGCAATTTACAAATCTACCATTACGTGTGATATTCACCGTGCTCGACGTTAATCCGTTCTAATTTCCCTCTAATTGTTCGCGCCCGTACAAAGTGTAGAAGTACAATTTCGATTTATTTACTCCGTTGCCTACATTAAATATTAAGATTGTTTCTTCAATCTAGTTTTGAGTTATAATAAACTCTTATGGCTTGATATAATTTTCCTAGTCATATGAAAATATTATTAAATCATACGAAATTTAGTATATTTAGACCCGATTGATTAGTACGTAAATACTACGATAAATACGCTTGTTTCCAACAGCTTCAACGTTAAGTTCGAAGCAATAATTGTTTTTGCCCTAATAATCCCCTGATAGTTGTAATGAACTCTTGTTTGGATAATCTCCTCGTCTCGCGTCCGTGATTATTTATTATCGGCTTGATCTTTCGTTCTAATTTATTCCGACGCAACGTAGACGCGTCCGACGTTACGTTTTAAACAACAATGGTACGCAATAATATTTTTTGTAGCCACTGTAATTCCAAGACGATTTCGATTTATTGGGGACTTTTGTCCTCGCCGTAATTCTAATAAGAAGATTTATATCGGTAATATAACCCTCTTTGCCTTCTAATCCTTCTAAGACCATGCGTCTTAATCGACGGCTATATTAGGTGTAGCAGAGCGAGGACTAAAGTTCAAACAGCAAATCCAGTCGCGCGGCGTGTTCTTCCGATCCGGTCCTTGAATCGGTAGAGGCCGCAGTGAATCGAGGATCGTCGATCGGTGCGGACGTGACGTTACAAGGACGCCAGCCGGCATGGCTATGGACACCAGCACTGTGCGTCTCGTGATATTCCTTGGGATGTTCCTCATGTTCGCCGGTGACTACAGCTACGTGATCTTCACGATTTTCGGCCGATCGTCTCGGCAGAATATCACTGAACCGATTAAAAGTCTGGAGGATCCTGCAAGCAAGATTCCTGGAGACAGCGTAGCCTTGACGACGGTGAAGAAGGATAACGAGAAAGAAAACGGTAAGGAGTAATTTACATGCGCATGAGGAACTAAGAAATCTCGACTATCGACGCGCTAACGAATGTTCGTAATGCAATTGTAATTTCCGGAAATGTTATGCTAATGCACTTGTGCATTGTAACGAGTCATCAGATTTTTTATCGTGGTTTCGTTCCGGGATGTTAAAGGAAGTGTTAATTCCATTTGATTTATTCGTATGGAAGCTATTGATTGAGTTTCAGCTCGATTGAGTCCCATGTGGATGAAGAGCTTCGGTTGGCTACTGATTTGTAATGCGTTCAGCTGTATTGCGCTAATTAGAAGTAAAGTATTATTCTCCTTTCTCAATGAAAGCTAATATTCGTTTTGTTAAAGGTATTTGCATAGTCTTAGTAATTACAGAAACAACAAATTTCATACAAATTTTATATGGTTCGTTATTCAAGACTCACGTTGTATGTTCGTTAAATTCGTTGAATAAATTGTGTTCCATAATAGTCATCAAATTGGGGAAATTCTTACTGTGAGTGAGAGAGCATAATGTACAAAATATTGGACCATTTTATCCCTCAAATTGAATTTCAAACAATTTGAAAGAAAAATTCATCGTATTAATGTAAGAGAAATTCCTTAATCCTTATTCCAGAAATTTACTACATTTTTCACCTGAAGTTTTACCTGAAGCGATTATTTTTTTATGTTCTGATCGTTAATTGTTTGGCGTTATTTGTGTAGATTTAATCGATAGTGTGCAGCATGCAGAATGTATTATATTTTTCGTTAGCCGTGTACAAGTCAACTATCCGAATTAATAGAATTTGTTAAAAATCTTGATTAATCGCTACAAATTTACAAAGTACAATTTGCAGGTTTTTACGATATTGTTGTCAAGTATTATCCACTTAGTATATTTTCACCAGGTTTCTTACGCAATTTTTGAATAAAATAGGATCAATCGTCGCAATAGATCATCGAAACATTCCACGGTCCAGCTGTCCGATTTAATTAATATTCCTCGCTTTAACGAGCCGATAATTCGTATTAATCACAAGACTATAGAACTTGAAGCACGGAAACAATAAACAGATCGAAATAAACGTTGAAAACAAACAAGTTGGAGAGCAAAAAAGTAAGAGTTGTTTACTTAAATTACCTACCTAAAAGGTAAAAACATTCGTAGCTTGATTTCCAATGCGAGATACGTTAACGATATTATTCTACAATATAAACTAATTTACATAAACATTAAATATTCATTAGTTCGTTAATGGTGGGATATTTAGGAAAGTTTATACATCTTATATGTAAATTACTTTACAGCGATCTCGCGACGCGCGAAGATGATGACGACGATCAAGACGGCTTGCTTGCCCAAGCTTATATGCGAACTGACCTCGTCCGTCCATCAGGATCAGCTGAGTGAGATGGAACGATCACTGCTAAACTTAATCAGGTAAACGACGAGTTGTTTGTTTCTCTCAAGTAGATAAGTCCAAGGCCACAAAAAAAAAAAAAATTAATACATAGCTCGATTTAAATTTCCTTATAAAAATCAATGATCGAATTATTTAACAATTTCGGTCATTGGTTTTACCCGAATGTGTGTTCAACGTTAAAAATTCTTTCGTCGAATTTTTATCACTAGAACTAGCGACGATTAAAATATAAAATTTGACTAACAGATTTCTCTATAAATTTCTATAAGACGCTATCAATCGGTCATTTTTACTATTTTCATAATCCTGCTGTCTAAACACCCATATAAAGTTATCTACAAATTAGTATTCCATAGAAATTCCATCGCCTACTGCACTGAACCGTTTAGAAAACATTAAGAAACCGAGCAGTAACTTTTCTTTTCAATTAGAAAATCATCCGCGTAGTGGTTCATCAATATTCCAAGTCCTCCGTGGAAATACATTTTCGATGGCCGCTATGTAAGAAGTAGTCCGAAACGTTCCGCTTTTAGCCGGGTGAAAGAAACGAAATAGATCATGACGAAGAAACAGCAATTACACACTAAGAACGTTTACGAACCGTTCGACAGAGTTGATTGACGTTCAAAACCTCCGGAATGATGGGGCAGTTTCGCGCTGGAACTTTTACGACACCTCATAGGGCGCTCGTAGCTCGTCCACTTTCATCATCGACTCGTTCCAGTTCACCACTTTCACTTTCCACTTTCGATCACCATCGACGGTAATGCGAATTCGCTGGATCATGAGATTCTCGATAGGTCAGCAACCATAATAAGAGCCACCAATGTCACGTTGTGAAATTTATATTACATCCTGGACTGAGTTGGACTATTGTCCTCGTTCTGTTTACGAGCTATCAATGTCTCGATATTGTTCAATGGTATCTTGTAGCTCAAGCTAATTGCTTCCTAATTTCGTATAGACAAATCGTATTCTATCGTGGATTGTGTGTCGAAACGACTTGTCTTGTTCTTTTCACTGGCTGCCAATGCCTCTCGATATTTGTTTTATGGTATGTTCAACATCAAGCTGAGACGTTGGATGATGGAGTTTCTCAATTTTTATAGAAAGATTGTATTCTATTGTAGCTTGTGTCGAAACAGCCACGTATTCTATAACGTCAATTTTTATACAAAATTCCGTAAAACGCTCGATCGAGAAAAACGATTGCTTCATTACAAAATCGTTAGAACAATTTGCGCGCGTTACGAATCATTGATTCAACAACCTGACTGCGCAATAGCGAACTGTTAATTGAACAATAAACATAGCCACACACACTCACACAACGTGGGGCCACCTAGAAACCTTATTAAATCAGCCATACTTTATACGTAAATCGAGCACAGCGTTCATAAACAACAATATGCAGCCTCTGGACTCCACTCCCCCCTGTCGCAGAATTAAACGTCAGCTCGTCGGATTACCTTCCAATCTGCAGATTACACGGATGGAGCAGTGTACGCGCCGAATGCTCTCTTCGATCGTCGGAATATCGATCAGCGCGGTCGAAGCTTGATCCTGGTGCGCGAAACAACAAGCCGAGCGCACAGGCCAAACAAACGTCAGTTCGATATCTCGCTAAACAGATGCAGTCGAACAGTCAGGCTGGATATCGTTGCTCGCGAGGATGCAGCGTGTCATCGAAAATTGGATGGAGGGCTGAGCGGGCCCCGCAATTTTCAATGAACGAGCATTCGACGTTGAACGATCGCGCACGGAGGTTACGAAGCACGTCGCGACGCTGGTTCGCCGCGTTGAAATTGGATGACGCCCGCAGTATCTCGCAATATTCGTTTACGATCGAGAGGCGAAACGCAGCCACGCGCCGCCACCATCGGGGGTCATTTTGCTCGCTGATTAAAAGCAAAGTTATGTTAAACCGGCCAAATATTGACCGCGACGATGCGCCGTTTCGATCCCGCTCCAAATCTCCGCGTTTCAACGCGATTTGCGGCGGATTTCATGTTTTTGTTTTCTCCTCTTCTTTTCTTTTGTGCGTGTATGTGTTTTTGCGAGATGTAGGTATTGATCGAAAGAGAAATTGTCATGCGGGATTTTTCGGACTGGAAACTGCGAATGAGCAGGAATTTTTTGTTCCACTGCGGGACACGTGGAATTTGAAATCAAGAGAGAAATATCTAGTTTTCTCTTCCATAGATTCCTGCCATGTAGATATGTGTTTTAAACTCGAGTAATTTGTAGCTTTAATTGAATTTTATGAGCTGGGAATCCGAACTGACAGAGTAGAAATTTTGTTTCGTAATACGATGTGACGCTGCAAATTTCAATCACGCGAACAATTTTTATACTCTTTGCCACCACCTCTCAACTAGCTGGAGATCAATTAAATCGAAAACTCGGTTCGGTTGGAGTCGCGAACCTTCAACGATATGAACCCTAAAGGTGGAGGAAGATCAAGGAGTTCTAATTCTAATGTGATTTTTCTATGTTTATTTGAAGAGATTTGCAGTGTGCGTTGAAGTGTGTTGTACGAACGTAAGAGCCTACTTTCCTCTAAGTATGATATCTGTGTCGTGAGACACGTAACTGTACACGTAAGTGATGAACGAGTGAGAGATGAACGTAAGTGACGAGTGATGAAACAGTTATGAACGTAAGAGAGTATGAAACGTAAGTATGTATGAGACTTGTCTTATTCCCGAAGCACGTGTTACTTATATTCTAAATGTCAGCCTAGGGGCTATGTTTTCGTCAACGTTTTCTACCACGTAGAAATCTATATCTTTGCAATCATGTGACTGTCAAACTGTCGTGGTCGCCTTGCAAGTGGTGCTTCTACTGCGTACCTGGTCGAGAGTGCGCAACATAACGTCCCGTTAACGACATCATCCGGTGACCTATTGTCGAGTTGCGATCCAGGATCCAAGTTTATCATACGTGCGGACCCGACGAGCGCTTAAAAATGCTAACCGTGTTGTGGACGTGATTCGAATTGTAAACTTTATAATCTGCAATGTAGGAAATTCCAACTTCTCAGAAATAGCAGATGTACTGTCCGTATCGTAAAGTTGGGATAATCTCATATCCTCGATGTTCCTCTTCCAAATTTCATACCAAATTTATCGTTCGCAAATAGAAGTTGGCGAATGATAAATGTAAAAAATGAAATTTCGGTCGAATATTTACACAAGATGGAATGGAGATGCAGTGAAAGAGAACAGGGGGGAATGTACGGAGATCTGGTATTTAGCTGCAGGACGTTACTATTTCCGGTCATTAAAGAGCCAGCGGTTTTCCTGCGATCAAGAGGTCGAAGTACAGCGTGAAAGTTCCTCTGCTCTTATGTAAGCCGCCTCAAAAAGAGAACGACAGTGTGTTTCTACGTTGACGAAGGCTATAACGATCCGTCACTTTCCTTTTCACAGGTTATTCAATCTTCCGACTTTCTACGACGCCTGAAGCGTGTTTCGAACATCACTTGTCCCTAAATCTTATTTTACATCATTTAGTCCCTACAAGCGACGGTAATCGATGATATCATTTCGTAATTGGTTACAGAAACATCTCTCTTTTTTCGTTTTCCTGTTCTTATTTTCCGGAGGTTGAAAACAGAGAAATAGAATGATAGCTCAGCTTTAAAGGTTAATTCGCGGTCGTTGTTCGTCTACGATGCTTCCGTTCATCTCGCGAAATTACATACAGCTCTTTACTTTTTCACGCGGAAATTAAATTTCGTTTCGACCGTGTCGAGCTTAATTGACCGAAATTAAGCTCCGAACCTTTCGTGCTGTTTCTTTCGTTAGAGTAATTAATTAAATAATGAAATAATTGATATCTAGTAAGAATAGCTTTTGGTAATGAATTGATAAAATTCTGTCAGATTTGCGTGATAGATATACATGACACGTGAAACATTGACGCACAAATTTCTCATAATTCATATATTTTTTTAATACTCTAATTTAATCATGAAAACCCGTGTAAATAAAATTGAAATAATTGGGAAATGTAACTTTGTATAACTTAATATTCAAACAGATTCATGGCTGTCATTAAGTAGTATTGGTTTCTAAAACTACGTCAGGAAATTACCAAAGAATATACAAAATTCCTGAAGAATACAATGCTTAATCTGATATCCGAGCTTTGATACGGTCGAAACGAGATTTGTGCACTAAAATCGACAATCTACAAAATCCAAGTTATGGTCACGTTTATCAATACACGTGATAAATGAAAATACTCATAGTAAATCCAAAGGCTGATCTTCGATCATTGCCCTCGAATTTTCCACTCGTTCCCCAACGAAGCATCAAATTAAAATACACGCAAACGAACAGGAAAAGGAAATAAAAAGGACGCGGAAAAAGTCGAAAGTTAAACAGACAACAAGGAATGATGTCACGGTGGATCGTGATGGTTAACGTCCCGGAAGGATTCGTGCTTTATATTTACTTTTATGCGTACGTAAACGCCGTTCCCATAGCGAGGCCGATTTTTATGGAACCGCTCCGGGTTAAACCGATCAAGATGGAAAAGCTAAGAAGCCGTTTTGCGTTTGCTCGTTATGCTCGCCTCGAGGCTGCGATCGTAAACGGACAAACAGGGAGATTTCCCTTTTGCGGCCGCGAGACGTCTTCCTCAGGAGCCATGCGTGACGAAACTGTTTCTTACGACGATCAGCCCTCTTCTTCCGACTTCCCGGAGGATCGAACGTGAGTTCCCATATTTTCGTTTACAGGATATGGCGGACGCCTTTCTTCATCGGCAGTTGCGGTCGCGGATATTATCGATCGTTGTGTCTTCTTCGGGTTTCATATATTTGATATGAAAAAAGTTTAACGTAAAAAGAGATTAACGTGCAAAAATGACTCTTCGTGATAAACGCGTTTAAAGTTCTACAAATTGCCTATTTTCATTGTTAATACAGTGGCCATAAATGGTATTTGCGCACTATTGTATTTATTATAACGTCTATGTACTGGCTGATCAAGTCCGAGTATATTGAAATTTTCATATCATTTGATAGTACTTTCGTATGACTACGAGATTTGACTGGAAAAATTGAACTTAATAAAAGAAAATACTTCATTGAAAAATAAGAATATGTACTTGTAAACACTTGGTAGTTATTGTGTATGATACTAATTGTGAGTTGTGAAGCGAATAATTATTCTACGAGATTGGGGTTGCTCTCATTGCAAAGAGACTTTTGTCTACAAAAATCACAAAATCGACTTTTTTGCATCTGAACTTCTTTTTACCAGAACATGTCGCGTATCAACGAGTGATGTATCATATTTGTGAGACATATAGCAATTTTTGAAATCGAGAATGATTGGAAGATGTTGGAATCAGCTAATAAATTCTCTCACGTATTTCGCTTTAATTTGCTGGTTAGAGATCCATTTGTGAGCTATGTTGTAATTTTTAAAACCTAGCAATGATTGGATAATGCATTAATCATGTAATGGTTCTACGCGTTTCGCTATTTAACAGAAGTTACTTCGCATGTGCTCTTTATTTAAATCTCTTTCTGATATACATTTTAATTGTGCCATAATTACTAAAATTATCGCGATAATTCATTTTGTAAATTGATTTATTTTTATGAATTAATTTATTTTATGAAACGCGATCGGTTCCGGCGAGGGTTTTAAGCAAAGTGAGAGATAAAGAGAGATGTTTCCGTTTTTACAAATAAGAGAATTAGAAATCATGGAAACGTTTCTTTCACAATCTTTATTTACAGATTCTATGCTAATACGCGCGTTAATTATAATTCTCTTCGATCACGCAACCAGATAGTAAAAGTTTCAAGAAAGATGCACGAATAAAATACGTCTTTATAAAGAATCAGGAATATCTACGTTGAAATCTTTGAATATTAAAAAGGATTCATCAAAATTCTAATAATAACGATGCAATTAATATTACATGAGATTTATTATTGATTTTTTATATTGATTATATTATACGAGAAAAGAATCTAAATGAAGCATCTTTATAAAGGAACGAGGAGGAAAGTATGGAATTTTTTGAACACTAAAGCAGAATACCTCAACAAAAATTTCAATAATAACGACACAGTTGACGTTAAAAGATATCAGAAAATAATCCGAATAAATAATATACGCACAGAAAATTGTATTAAATGGTAAAAATCTACTGGAATCGAAAGTTGGAAACGGAAGTACCTCGCGTGGCGAGCGTCGACCGGAGGTTCCCAATTTTCCCACATTTCTTCTGAGTTGGCGCACACGACGGAACCAGAGAAAGGCCGGTTCGTGTAATTTGCAGTCGGTTTCATCGAGCGTAACGATTCTGGTGCACGTATTTACAGACAGCAGTCGATATCGAAAGTAAAAGGCAACTCGCCTTGTGCCTGTTCTTATGCGGCTTGTTCTCAACCAGTTTATCATGGTCAAACATTGCGAAAGTGGAGTCGATTTCGTGCGTGCCAGTGCCGTCGACGCCCGTCGATTATTCTTTCGATCGTTTCGAAACGAGTTTCCGCGACATAATCCTTGCGAAACGTGCTCGTAAATATGACACCTGCTTCGTCTTATTCGCGTAAATCTATTCGCTTTCACAAGAAGGAAAATTCAGAGATTTTTACCAACCGTCGAATATTGCTAAATTAATTTCTTCTAACGACCTTATATATTTCATATTTGCAGAGATGAAATTTCACGATAGCTTGGTATAAATATATATAAAAATAATGTTAGCACTTGTTATGAAAAATAAATGTAGCACAGAGCTATTAGCTTTTAAATAACAGTTGAGCTGTCAAACTTATCTAAATAACAAATGATAGTTTGCTCTTTTTGTAACTATTATGAATAGCTGGCAATTCTTGGCAAAATTGATGTTTACTTTTATTGAGATCAGAATACATTTACGTATGCTTTATTTTATTTGCATCATACCACCTTAATTGTAATTATTTGCAATCAAGTTAAGGCAGCTATATTTGTTTAGAAACTGAAAAATGTTGAATAATCGTCGAATGTCATTCTATTCGATAAAGAAACTAGCTAGTGCATGAATTAATGTTTGATATTAGCAAGTTCATTGAAAACTATTAAACTACTACAAACTATCAATCTATCGACAAATAATATCCAAGAATTTACTAAAACTATAAACTATCCTAGGACTTTGAGTAAAAATATATGTATAGTACATTTATCGTATTATTTAAAAAATGTGTAATTCTACAGCTACGATCATTTTAATAAAATACGTTTGGAAACCATGCGTTTACGTAGGAACAGCTACTGCAAGTTATCAAAGTTTCAACGTTATCGCAGTTTTCCGGAACTCATTGAGCAGCGGATGGTTTGCTAAGGGACTTTAATTTGCAAAAATTAAAGTTCACTTTTCAACTATGGAACAGTGATAAATATTTAGCTAAATATTTACATTAATTAACGTTACGTTAGCGGGGCAACATTTTGATACTTGCGCCGCCCTGGCGAAAGAGGAAGTACAAACGATGAATATTTCATGGAAACTTTTCAGGGACACGAGCTTGAACACGATGGCGGAAGTGCCCTCGAGGTACCACTTCGCGGCGCATATGGGTCAACTGATATCCGGCGTGGAAGGTCAAGGATGTCATAATTTCTACCCCACCTGCCCTCTGCCTGGCTCCAGCGTTCTCAACATGATGAAGAAGATTCGACTGCGTTGACGCCACGAAATCATGTGGACAAGCAATGAAAAAATACGACAACACAATCTGTGATATCGCAGATGATTTTCCTCGTAACGTCGTTACGAACAGAGCTTCGACTTTTAAAAAATTGTGGATAATTTCTGTTTCACTTCAAATGATGTTTCTTGCGAGTTATTACCATAAAAGAGATATTATCGTAAAAAGACGGAAAGAAGGAAAACCTTTTTGGTGTACTTCTTAATACAAGTTAAAATTAGATAGTAACTTCGAAGATAGTTAAGAAACTTGTCTAGATTAAGTGTACTTTAGGAATAATTTCTATTATAATCATACTCGACTCTAATGAGAACTCATTAGATTAGAAAAATAGAGTTTAATCGATGTAAGATTACTATAAACTACGTTTAAGTGTATCGAATAGTATATCATCCCAGAAATCTCGTATATGTACGAGAGAAAAATACGCGATAATTATTTATTTTTCGTCATCGAGCGATCTTTGATTGCACATCTCTACGTAAAATGTATTACGAAACTACTTCTTTTATAGTGTCGAAAATAAAACTTTTTTTCAATGTACTAAAATCATTCGCAAACCCCTTACGCTTCTTAAAAACTCTACGTCTCAAACATTTCTATCTTTCTATTTATTTCTTATTTCTGTATTCTAGTCAAAGTTCCAAACTTCCGCAATTGAAAAATTCCAAAAACGAGATATATGAGATTACAGAATGTCCATATGCAAAAACATACAAAATATCAAAAAGTAAAACACTCGCTATAGTATTTGTGAGTGAAACATTGGAAGATGAAGCAAACCCGGATTTAGATTTTATTTCTTCATTCTCTTGGTAAAGATATTTTTCATGAACGTCTTATAAATTATCCAAAATCCGCTTTATTTTCCTATCCTTCGACTTAAATGTTTCATTCTTTCACATGATTCTTCTTCCCAGTCGCGTTGCATAATATTTTGAGCGCGCCTTTGTTAAGCTGCCGGCAATTACGGGACATTTTCGGTGTTTTCGACCGTAATAGCAGTTTCCACAGCGAATCATCGTCGCTCGAACTGATTTGAACGAGCGTCTGGTCCTTATTTTACCATCGGTGTATGTATAATATTCAGTGAGCGTATAAAACGCTCACAAAGACGTTCAGGCCAGGTAATGTCTCTTTCGCTGGAACTCGCTCCTTGTAATTATTTCTCGTGCGCGCCGCTATGACAGAAACGCTGGCTCTAATTTGTGGTATAGCAATTTATCTTTCCCGTTGCTCGTTATCGTCTCGCGTTTAACCCGCCTGTGATGCTTCTCCACGAAATTAAATGAAATCGGCACCTAAGCATTCGATTGTCACTGTTGCAGCGATTATTCATGTGATTTTTTCTTTTTCTGTAGCAATTAACAATTAATTGTTCTTTTTATTACTGTGTGCTTGATTTTAGTTTGCATTTAATATATTTATATATTTTTACGTTTTATATTTTACAGACGCCAAAAACGGTATTTTACTGATAAAACTTTTGAATTTCGTGGATCTTATCGCGAAATTTTATGCATTTACATGTGTAACTCGGAAGCTTCTTTGATCTCGTTGAGAATACATCTAGTGAGAGTTGTAGTCTACCAAATAACTCGACGTTTAAGCAAAATTCGTGAAAATTGGTGAAATGTGGTCCGAGAGGTTGGTTTTTTTCTGTTTAATAAACGAAATATAAATTTGACGCGTGATTGGTGTATCTCCGTTTGGGAAATTTCATTGCCAACATGAATAAAAAATTTTTATCGAAAAAGTGATCGAGCTTTATCATACAATAGTGGATTTAAACGTGATATCGTTTTTATCATCGGCAGTGACGAGGTCCTTATTCCCAACAGCACCCTTAATCCGCTGAAATTAAATTTATATCCAATTACTGCCTATATTAATTGCGACCAATTTAAAATGAACGTGATTAGTCTTTAATTATTTATTCTATTAATCGTCATTTAAACGCAAAATGCATTCACGTTTGCAAACAATATGTTAATAAATCGACAACTAAAAGATACAAAAATAATCTGAATTTTTAATTAGAAATATTTTATACCATATTTTCTGTTATTCTGATATTCTGTGCTACATTTTCCCAAAATACCTAACATCCTTCTGTCATGAAATTATTGCTTCTTATAGTTGCTACCATTCCCTTAAGGACGTCTTCCGCTTCCTTTAAAAAAGTGAAAGCAAATCTTACGGCGGTGATCTCGCGTGAAAACAATCCGTACAATTTACAGCGGCGTCTGTAGCGGCGAAAAGTTATTGTAATAATCTCCGGCGCCTTTATCGGCTTAAGCACTATGCCAAGCGCGCTTTCTCCGCAACGATAGCGAGGAGGATCGTGCCAAAAACGATGTCGTGCAGTTACGATCCGCGGTATTCTCGCAAAAATGATCGCAGGCGTTTCGTTTATCGCGCCAACTTGCAAGAAAACAGGAGGAATATCTCGAAAAGGAAGGACCCCCCATTGTTTCGTTCGAAACAGCGTCGCCACGTTACCAGACGTCTCGTCACGTTCGGATGAAAATGAGATTGAAAGTCGTCGTTCATATCGCGAAGTTTCGCCGAATGATCGAAAGAATTTTCAAGCGTAGAATAAGATGTTTGATAGAAAAATTGATACAAACAACATTATTAGTAATTGGCACTTATTAAGATAAATTAGACGTTCATAATAAATGAAACGTATACGATAATGAATTAGGATTTTGAAGGCATTGAACAACGGCGAATATGAACTGGCATGTTTATGATACGGCTGTTTGCTAATGTTAATTGAGTTTCCAAGCTGGGACGATGAAAGTCCTGCTGGTCTGTAGAATTGGAAGCTTAAGGCAATTGCGGATTTTGGGTCTTGCGACCTCACAAGCTCGAGTCTGTTAAAACACGTGGCTGCCAAACGTAGGAAAATCGGTAGATGTCCAACTGCGCAGGGAGACATTTCGCGTTAAGAAATTTGGAAGCTTCTTAAATAAATGGAATTATTATCTTTCTTTCTTCGTACATTGCATTGAATTAATATAAACATGCAAATTTTCAAATTATTCTGAACTGAAATAAAAATGAAATAAATAAGAAATTAATGGCTAGAACTAAAATTCATATTTAGAAATGAATAACCTTAATTGTCATTTTCTATCGTTCGTTTGAAAATGCAGATATCACAGATAATACAAAGGAGAAAATTAATTTGCAGGTAGGAAATCGACCGTAAGAGATCGCTGGTTTCTATGTAGCAAGGTAAAAGTACATCACACACATTCGGATCGACGTGAACGGGAGTACGTAAGAAAACCTCGTTCATTGAGCAACGATTCGAGTAGATTCGCGCGTAATCGTTCTCCGTGCCACGCAAGAAATCGATTATATTCTTACGGAGTAGTTGCTGCGTGATCGCACTTAAGTGGTTGCTGACACCATTTCTATGTACTATTACGAGATATCACTTAAAAAACACCACTATCTAGTAAACACTTTCTCAATCGCTAAATTTATTCTACCTGGAATGTCCAATAGAAGTTCCATATTAACACTTTACAGGAAACTTCTCTTTTTCAACAATCCAAAAAACATTGTTCATGTCATGTAACTTCCAACTATTTTATATTATTCAATAAAACTTCAACGTCGTACAAATGTCTCGAGTCTAAAGAAACTTTGCTCACAGAACCTCCCTTGAATCCGGAGAACATTTTCTATCTACATTTCACGTGTCATGCAATTTCCACGAGCAACTTCAATTTTCACGTTTCCATCTTTCTTCGATTCGAAGAAACTCTACAGATCTTGCAGAAATCTGCCTCAAAATTTAAAGACCGACCTTCACCCACATGTCACATCTTACGTACGTTGCACAATTAATAAAACTTCGATGTTTACACTTCAGAAAACCTTTCCGCGTTTTATAAAATCCGACTGAACTCCGCGAAGAAATTTCACAAACTGTTCGTTCGTTCAAAAGTCAGTGCTCGAGTTCTACGTTTTCTGCTCGGTCCATTGACCACCCCCGGAACTGGATGTCAGCCGCAAGCGTTAACCCCATCGCGACCAAACTTTCGATTTACTTGGACGTTCGACGTTCGAAAGGAACTTTCTATGCGGAAAGCACTACCAATCGTTGGTGCTGAAGCATACAGGGCTACGAAACCGTGACGATGACCTTGCGGAGGACGCGAATCGACGCGGAAGAAAATTAGGACGACGCCACGCACCGGTCTTGGTGGCGCACTAAATGTCGCAATCGGTCGGACGCCGTTCGTTTGAACGCGACGACGAGGAAGGGGCCGAACACTTTCTCTCGACGTCGAGTCGAACCAGCGGTAGCAGGCCTACGGTCGCCCGGAGGAACACTCGACCACGAGTTTTTACCAAAGGAACAGCTAGTCCAGCGTCACGTTTTCTACCGGTGATCCTGTACATCACAACTGTCACGTAGAACAGGTCGGCGGAATCAATCGATATCGGTTCGGTGTTATCTTCCAACGAAACACGTGAATAATCGTACAAGGAATAAGAACTAAGTGGAATGGAATGCAATGGATTTGTGAATGAAGTTTGAGACTGTTGGTAGAATGTGTTGCGATTGATAGAGGTTTTGGGTGTTCCTGAAGTTTCGGCTTTCCAAGTGGAATGTATTCAGATTGATTGAGATTTCGAACGTTTTCTCTAGTGGCTGGAGAGTGAATAATCGTAGGGAGAATAAGTTCGACTAGAATGGATTTGTAAATAGAGAGTATTGGTAAAGAGTGCTGCTGTTGGTCGTGGTTTTGAATGGTTTCAAATGTTTTATGTAATTGTTAAAAAGCGTTGACTTGCGTGAAAGTTGCTTGAGCCGGGAATTGCTTGAAGAATTTGTGAACTTTGTAGTTGAGATGCTTGAAACTGTTCGGATGAAATGGATTTGTATATTGATAATTATGTATAATTATAAGTAGAATTGGGGTTGACCGAGTTTTGGTTGAATTTCCTATGGTCGTTGAAAAACGTTGAATAATTTAGAATTTGTTTGAATGGGCAATTTATAAAATTTACGACTGTGATAGATTCGGGTGGAATGAAGTTGTGAATGGAAATTATTAATGAAGTATATCGAAGTTTGAAGTTTTTAATGTTCTTCGCGGTCTATGAAGACCACTGAATCGTTTGGAAACCAATTAAATGGAGAATTGTTCGGAGAATTTCAGAAATTTGAAATTAGAACGCGGTCGAAGTTGTGTATGGTGGTGGGATTAATATATTAGCTTCTTGCGAGGGATTAAATTTAATTCACAGTTCATACAATGTACAAACGTTCATGTGGAAACAATAACGATAACAGAAATAATACATGGAATAACAATAAATATGGAAACAATGCGATTAATTTGTTAGATAGCGTTCTAAGATGCAAATGACAAATGCGTGTTTGATCCTGGGATGTTGCTTCCTTGCGGTGACGTTGGTGAACGCGGCACCGGGTCCAGAGGAACCTGCCTTCCACCTTCCGGTGCAGTTGATCGGCTTCCCCGTGATTACAGCCGCTGTGAGGATCACTAATTTCGTGAAGAAACTTGCGTACTCGTTGAATCCAGGTGATTTTCATTTAAAATTCATTTAATAAAAAGGAACTACTTACGCAGAATTATAAAAATAATTCAAAAATACTTCGACTCGGTGACTTAGGATTTTACAGATATTTTTTATCTACTAAATAAATAAGAAAATGCGACGAGATTCATTCAAGTCAATAGTAAGAAACCAGCAGAATATCATCACGTTTTTGAATGAATCACAGGAACAGAAATCTGTCGCACGATCAAGTTCAATGTTCTTCCACTTCGATCACCGATCAGTTAAGTACATTCAACGCAAAAAGAGGTTGAACTTCAGTGTATAGGTGATTCGTCTAGCCTGTAGTTTCGGGCGTGAATCGAATGGACGAGCAGCGAAAGCGAAAGTGTTCCACTTGTTGCAACTTCTCTCTCGGAATACCATGTAACGTCCGCGTAACTCTCCGTTGTTTCCTGGACAAACATGTTGTCGTTAATCACTGTTTGCTCTTGGTAATTAGCACGGATTCTTAGTAATTAATGGTTATTGTTAGAGTGAATTGGAGGATTTATTTTGGAAAATTTGCTGGATGTAATGTGGGAGATTTTTAATAATTTTAATATTAATAATTTTCAATTGGGACAAATATTATAAATTTCTAATTTAATAAACCTAATGTTATTAATATTGTTAATATTAGAGGTAGGTGCAGTATTACAAATGTCCAATTCAGTATACTAACATACTATACAGTAGACTAACTTGTGGATCATTTCTATTTAACTTCAAATGATGTTTCTTACGAGTAACATATTATTATCGTAAAAAGAGGGAAAGAAGCGGAAGCTTCTTGATGTATTTCTTTGATACAAATTAAAACTAGACAGTAACATTTTACAGACAGTTAAGAGACCTATGTCTAGATTAAGTGTACTTAAGGGATGATTTCGATTATGATCATACTTGCCTCAAATGGGTAGTCATTTAATTGCACATGTCTACGTGAAATATAGGTTTCCAAATTCTGTATTACAACATAAATCATTTGTTTTACAGTATCAAAAATGAAACTCTTCTGAACGTACTAAAATCATACTATGTACTAGCTTACGTACAAATTCCTACTAAAAACTCTACGTCTCAAACATTTCTATCTTTCTATTTATTTCTTATTTCTGTATTCTAGCCAAACTTCCGAAATTGAAAAATTCCAAAAACGAGATATATAAGATTACAGAATGTCTATATGCAAAAACATACAAAATATCAAAAAGTAAAACATTCGCTATAGTATTTGCGAGTGAAACATTGGAAGATGAAGCAAACCCGGATTTAGATTTTATTTCTTCATTCTCTTCGTAAAGATATTTTTCATGAACGTCTTATAAATTATCCAAAATCCGCTTTATTTTCCTATCCTTCGACTTAAATGTTTCATTCTTTCGCATGATTCTTCTTCCCAGTCGCGTTGCATAATATTTTGAGCGCGCCTTTGTTAAGCTGCCGGCAATTACGGGACATTTTCGGTGTTTTCGACCGTAATAGCAGTTTCCACGGCGAATCATCGTCGCTCGAAGTGATTTGAACGAGCGCCTGGTCCTTATTTACCATCGGTGTACGTATAATATTCAGTGAGCGTACAAAACGTTCACAAAGACGGTCAGGCCAGGTTCTTTCGCCGGAACCCGCTCTTGCTAATTATTTGTCGCGCGCACCGCTATGACAGAAAAGCTGGCTCTAATTTGTGGTATAGCAATTTATCTTTCCCGTCGCTCGTTATCGTCTCGCGTTTAACACACCTGTGATGCTTCTCCACGAAATTAAATGAAATCGCCACCTAAGCATTCGATTGTCACTGCTTGCAACGATAATTTATGTACTGCTTTTTTTAGATACATTTTCCCTTTTTCTATGGCAATTAACAATTTTTCTTGTTATTACCTCGTGATTGATTATAGTTTGTGTTTAATATCTGTTTTGATATATTTTTACATTTTATATTTTATAGACACCAAAAGCGATATTTTATTGGTAGAACTTCTGAATTTCTTGGATCTTGTCGAGAAATTTTATACATTTAACGCAAACATTATAAATTAATACACACAATACTGGGTCAGTGTTACAAATTTTGAATTGAGTAGACCGAGTATTACTGACATCCAATGTAATAAATCCAGTACTAGTAATCTCTACTTAAAGAGGATTTGATAATACTAATCTATAATTCTGTACGCGCAATTAATTGAGAATCCATTGGTTTTCCAGTTTAGCAATATACCAATTTATTTTCACAAGTTTGGTAATTATCAATAATCATAAAAAATTATAATCAATATACACCAATTTTCAATATTTTTCAAAATTTTCTCTTCCATGTTCCGATTTATTTGCTATAGATATTAATAAATTTAAAAAATAATTCAATTCACGCTTCTCTTATATGTCATTGCGCGTTTCATACGTATTATGAAATGGCTGAGAGAGGAATTTTTAGGACCAAGGATTGATTAATAAATCGGTTTTAATATCGATAATTCGATAGAGTGTGAAATTTAGATGCGTGAAATTTGACGAGCAGTCAGCAATGACAGGCGAACACGCGACCGCGGATGGAATGCTATCGAGATATGTCAATTTTCGTTAAAGTGAACGTTGAAGGAGTCACGCCGTTAATTGGTCATTAGCTAGGGATAGTTATTTGACGGTTCTGAATGATGGAAACGTGGATTGTCACTTGGATTGATGACAGTAACCTGTCTAGGTATATAACAGCCTGTATTGGTATTCGTATAGTGCATTAACTCGTCTGACAACGATGGTTCATTAAGAATGAAATTTATCGATTCGGAAATTATTAAATTGAATTGGAGATCTTGACGAAGCTACCGGGAATGTTAAAGATATCGTTCAAGAACAGTGTGAGAATTTTCGACAGCCATTCCATGAAGTCGTTTCACTAATTGCGAAACGATTCTGACATTTAGCACAGTTTTACCTCTCGTTTTTAGAGACTTACGTCAACCGAGTAAGACGAGACCTACCTCTGGTACACGACGAAGAAATTCTAGATGTTAGCCAAGTGGAGAAGAAGTTGATATCGGAGTTGGGCAGTAACGTTTGCGTTTACGAGAGAATCTGCGCCAAGTATGCGGCCGAAACTCTACAGAAACGAAGTCGGCAACGAGCTTTGGACTGGGATGTCGTTTTCAGGTACGTTTTATTGATATTTCGATATTCGCTTGAAGTTTCAAGAACTACGTAGTACTAAATTCCATCTAATCGTTATAAAAAAACTAAGTAACAGATTATTAACTTGAAAATATGTACAGATCTAAATATCAGATTTAATTTAATTGTTATCTCAATCTTCTACTTTAATTCTGTTATCTTAGTTTCTCGATTCAATCCTCTTATTACAACTTATTTTCACAACCCGTTTCACTGCAATTTCTTATTTTGAATAGTGGTGTTTTCAAAAGAAATCACATTCAAGAATTTAGATCTATTGAATAATATTCAAAAATAGTAAAAAGCAACATATTCGTGTTCTATGCAATAAAATACATAAGCCGAATACGTGTACATTAGGATAGTCATTAAATGTTGATTATCAACGGATCTATCGATAGGCATTACAACACACTATTACTATTATTATCACGCTATACAATTTTCCTAGCACATTGCACGTAACACTCTATTTCTCAAACCTGTCTCCGAGATATGCAACTATTTCTCATATCTTGTCGTACGAGTATTTTTTCCTTCTTATTAATTCTCGTCTTACTTCAATTTTCCTTCTTACTCTTCAAGAACTCGCGATTCAATCTGACCTACTTTCCTAGAAGAAACTATACAACTTGATACTATACAGTTTTTTTCGTTTGCTTCAATTTCTATTCTAATTAACCTGCTTCCCCTTAAAATATCCAAGGAAAGAAAATAATTTAATCTGAATACGTTGCCATTCTGCTAAACAACTGGCTTCTTTTTTCTTTTTTTCTTTTTTTTTCTTCCCCATTTCAACTGCTCGCTTCTAATTCATCTCTAACCTTCGTTATACAATTTCAGAGATAAATACAATTCACTAATTTACTGTTCTATTACAGCAACATTACACACGTTTGTTTTCCTCGCAATCCTATTTTTTCTTCTCATTTACTTTAATTTCCGCTCATCCTCATTTCAATTGCTACTTTAACTTATGCAAATTTAATAGCACACTGGCCTTCCCCGATTTTTTCCTCATTTATTTTAATTTCCACTCACCTTCGCTTCAACTTATACTTTAACCTATGCAAATTTAGCTTGCTCATTCGTTCTGCAATCCAAAAGAAAGATAAAAATACTTCAACGTTAACACATTACCATGTTCAACTTTCCAAAAATATCGTATCATATTTACATAAACTTGTCATGTTCCTGGAGGAGCTCATACACTTTGCATTAATGCGTCATCAGCCTCTATTACCAATCCTAATCTCGTTCATTTACATCATATTTGTTACTCAAAGCGTTATATGTATACGTTTACCTTAATCGTCACATTTTCACCTTTCATCGTCTGATGCGACGAAGTTCGAGTTTCTCTCTTCTCCTCACGGAGGTCCTCGAGATGCGATCGACTGTTGTATAATTAGTCTCGGTGGATCGATTGCGAGGCAGCATCAGTAAAACAAAAGCGGTCGCGATCGATAACGCGGTTTTGCGAGTGCATCTCGATTCCATGTAGTCACTTAAGTAACCACGTCCCTGAAGTTCACGACTCAGGGTATTGACGACTGGCAAAGATTAGTTCTCAACCTTCGTTGCGCTCGATGGCCTTGCGAAACTTGGTGAATACGAAGTTTAATAACGAGCTCGTTAGTGCATCGTAGGAAAATTACTGATCCATTTGGCCAGCCAGCCGTGAAACGGGTCTTCTGTCGCCCGATCGTCTTCTTCTTGTCTTCTTTTTTCTACCTTGCGCCGTGCCGATGATGTCAATCCCGACACGGCGTACGACTTTTTCCTCTGACACCGAGGAAACGATTTCTCTGAATCAGAGATACAACCCGGACGGTTCTTGAGACAGAAATTCCTAGAATTGCGTGAAATTATGAGAATTTGTTGACATTCTGAGAGAGAAAGAGGCGACGAAAGGTATTTGGGTGTTTCAGTGCTGGTCACGTAGTTAAGGTTGATTGGAAATTGAATCACGAATTTTACAGTTGCTCTTTTACGCGTTCTTCGCGTCTATCGTATGTGAGGAAGGTTTGTCGTTTGTAGAAATTCGAGTGAAAGTGAGTCACGATGTTTATGACATTTTTCATGAATTTCATGGAAGTTTAGTAGAATATTTGATAGATATGTCTGTTTCTAGGTTTCAATTATTCGTCAAAAAATTCTCCACTGAACTGCTCCACCCACTTATAAAAATACTTAAATTCTGATGTCGATTTCGATGAAGTCTACAAGAAGTTTCGATAATTCCGCGAAATATTAACGAAACTGCATGAATCCTTGGGCTCTTAAACCGTCAAACTTATCCTACCTATTAAAATATCAGAATGCGAACAATGTCTAAAACAGCAATTCCAATTCAGCATCTCGTCACATGCTCGTTCAAAATTTATGCGTAACAACCCTTCGCGATCTCCAATGCATTGATTCCTCGAGTCATAACTTCCGCGTAGAGAAACCTCCACCTGCTCGTAAAAGTCGAAATGTGAAACGAAGGAGATGCAACCGAAGAGATTGCTTCTCTCTTCAACAACCTTTGCTGCATAAATTCCAGACATTCTTGGATAATTCGTCGAGAATGATCGGTCAAATAAATCATGCAGAGATGCAACGAATGTGATCTGGTTAGAAGTGAAGACAGTCAAACAGTTTAGATGGATTTAGGGGTTTTATGAATTTTTCACGACGAAGTTCTATTGTTACTTGATTGTTAATATTCATACTTTATTATTATTCAAATTTTCCACCGCGGTAGATTGTTTATCAATTTATAAAGACGCGAAGAAAGAATTTAAGAGATCTACCAGCGGCACTTAGAGAGATCTACACCATACAATAAATACAACGCTCACGAATGAATTATAAATTGAAAAAAACTTGTAAATGAAGCTTCAGTGTTACTTGTGTTATATCTTCTATCGCCATAGAACCTTCGTCGATTTATCAAAAATTAAAGGCCGCTTCTATTTCCACTTCTCTCCTCTTGCTGCATAAATTCCAGGGATTTTCAGGTAATTCGTGGAGAACGATTGGTCAGATAAGTCCCCTGAAGATGCAACGAAGGTGGCCTGGCTTCTAAATGACCCGACGCTTCTATCCAACTAGTAGAAGTGGAAGCTAATAGAAATCCGTGCTACCGGTTGTTCGTAGCTAGCCGGCCACGAGCTCGCACTAAATTCAGTTGTAAGTAACGCCAGCGGCAGATAGCCCTTAATGGCGGTCTCCACGAGCGACCTAATGCATCCTGATAACTCTCTTCGTTCCACCCTCCACCCGTTCCTTCGTTCTCCGCCGTTTTACGAGCGTCTCGAGCTACCCGCCTTCGAATTCGAACGGCTTATCTGCGATTTCACGGTGCCGAGATGGCCAGCGCGTGTCCTCGAAGACGAAACGCGTCGGTTAATCGCTTCTGTCACCTGTAGGGGCAAGATGGAGGTAAAGCAGAGAAGATTCAAGGGAAATGAGAGGATGTATCGAAGGTTGGAGCTGGCAAAGACACGTTCGGAGAGGTTTAACGGAGCATGCATGAGAGACTGGCATCCTCGAGTCCCTCGCAGGAGCTATTCAAGTCGAAGGATGGAAGGTTAGGAGGTTTTCGGATGGTCAGCGTGAGCTGAGGTCTTTTCAAATTCCTTTTGTTTTAGGAGCACTCAGGGATCATAGTCATGAAGAGGCGAATTAGATTTGTTGGTCGTATTTATGTACATTTTTAAGCCATTCCTTTTATTTTAGGGGTAGTTGGATCTTAGTTATGAAGAGACGAATTAGGTTTGTTGGTCGTATTTATGTACATTTTTAGACCATATTTGTTGATGATGTACGTCTAATACTTGGGAGCAGCAAGTTTCTAGCTTTCGCGGACGATTGAAAAATCTCTGAAGCAATAAATACGATTCTCGATGCCTTTGATCCTCAAGGAAACATCATCAGACTCGATCCGGTGAAAATCTCATGGATCTCAACTCAGCCAAGTACTCGATCAAATCCGCTCGTAGTAGGAACTCTATGTACTTCCAATACAAACTCTTCGATTCTAATATATCCGTGGTTACTGGGGTGAGAGACCTTTGTACAATTATCGACTCCAACCTCACATTTATAGGCCACTCAGCACACGTCACCGCTACTTCTTCTAGAATGCTGGGTTTCATTAAGCGTAGCTGTGGTCATTTCAGCAACCCTTGTACCTTAATTAGACCTTACTCTTCCCTTGTACTCCCTCATCTTGACTATACCTCGGTCATCTGGCAATTCCACATAGCCAGACAAAGTGTCCAGCTTGAGAGGATCCAGAACTTCTTTCTCAGGTTCCTTGCTTGTAAATCCGCCTGTCCAATGAACGTTCGTGATCGTGGCTCCTACCACGGAGAAATAGAAATTCTTTCCACTTGCAACTAGGCGATTGTCTGACGAGGCTATTTTCCTATTTAAAATCTTAAATGGATTTATCGAACTGTTCACAGCTCTTAGCCTTATCAACTTCCATATATCTTCCTACTTCTCCGGGTCTCCCCGCTTACTCTATCGCCCATCCTTCTCCTCCAGATTTGGTCACACAAACACTATTGTCCGTGTATGTGAGTTAGGAAATTCAACACTTTTATGCAACAAGATCAACTTGTTTTTTACCTGAACCTGCAATCTCATGAAAAAGGTCCACGAAGCCTTAGCTAACCCGTGCGATCTGATTATCTCACAGCGACTGTATCACGCTGACACTTATCTTCCTCTTATTGTGTGGCATCTATTTGCAAAATGAATCTTTCTCCGTTTAATAAATGGAAATGAAAATTAAAATTACATGAAAATCTTTTCATTTTGTTTCGAGTATGTATGAGACTAGTTCGCGTAGAGGGGGTTATTTGCAAGAGTGGAAGATCAAATTATTAAATTAGGGATTTTTTAACTGAAAAGTTATCGTTAAAGTTTGAATATTGCTCATTTTAAATCTTCCAGTATCATGATAAATTTATTTACGTTTTATTTACGAATTTAAGCGTGGAAAGAATTCTAAATTGGTAAACTCACAGATGAAGCTTCATTGTCGTTTATTTCATATCTTCCACCGCCATGGAACCATCATCGATCTACAAACAAAAAGCTCACAAATTTGAACGGTTTAGAAAAAAATACTCCCAAAAGATTGCAATGTTAAACGCGTAGAAGATTCTCATGAAACAATTCCACGTAAATCACGAACACTTAATATGAAATAAAGAAAAGATACTCGACGTAGGTAAGAAAAATCAGATTGAAACGCTCTCGTACCGCCAATAACTTCCTCTCTAATCTCTCTATAAGCACCATGCAATGATCCACGTTATTCTTCTTACCATACCAGAAAAAAGACACGATCCAGTTACTTTACAACGTACACGCACCACGCACAGCGATTTATGTTTCTCGACTATCGCACGAACGCTCGTAACGCTTTCACAATCAAGTTCATTAGATGGTAACGTATGGGAATGATGGTTTTACAGCGAGTACAAATCATCGCCGAACCCGATGAAGGAGAATTATTTATTGAGCGTGTTCCTGGGCGACATCATAGGAAGCCCGCGACTCTGTCATCAGCTGGCGAAACGAGGGAGAGGCTGCGACGAGACCACGCTCACGGATTAACTGTAAACCGTACCATTTACGGAGCCGCGTATAGATTGTAAATATCGCGAAGCGTGTTCCCGGTTTGCATCGTGCAAAGGATCGTCCATCCTTGCTACATAATAATCGTAGTTGCGTAAAACGCGACGAGGATAAAATTGTATAGGGGAACTAATGACTTTAGGACCCGTAATTAATTGTTATCGCTTTGTTACCTGAAGTTCGTTGCTTATAGGATTTACTGATTAATCGTACTTTATTGTCGGTGGAATCTGAATGGAACAAGTCGTCGATGATAGAAAGCTGTTAGAGTGAATAGATCCGACGAAGAGAGGGCATATTAGTTTCCCTTTTCAAAACTAACGTTCCTTGCTGTTTTCGCTCGGACAGTCTTTTAAAGAAGAAATGATCAGTTGCTAATCGTTGAAAACGAATAGTGTTGCTTGCAAATGTACAATCGTTTTCATTTTCATAGCTATATCGAGTGTGTTGTTAACTCTCTTGTTAATTCGAAATCTATGTTATAGATACGCATCGATAGCGGTTTCCTTTATTTCGATAGATTTTTTTATGGAAAATTTGTCCGAAGTAACGCAATTGGTAAACTGATACATTTTCAAATCCTTGAATTCTGCGAAACGAATAGCGATTCTCAAGTTTCGATCGATATGTATATTGCAAACAATGTACACGATATTATACGAATTAATTGCACGAGAAAAATGGTACAAGTGTTTGACAGTTTTTAGTAATCGGTAACTGTAGTGTTAAATATTCGTACGCATAATTGAATTACATGGGAAGAGAATTTCGAACATTTCAATTTCAAGAGCACCAAAAAGATCGGAAATGTCCTTCGAATTCTTGCCAGAGCAACAAAGTATCATTGATTAATTTTCTGTTGATTAATGAATAAAATTATTAAAAGAAAAGCAAAAACAAGCGTACTTTGTCTTCTTTAACTCCGGTGAGGCGTAGAATACGAGTATCTTCGAACGTGTACGCGGCATACGCGCGAAAAACGGTCACACGAAGTGAGAGTAGACCACGATGACGTTTCTTCCTACCTACGCTTCTTCGGCCGAGCTTGTGTACGAAGAACGCTTTCGAAGAAAGTTCCAGTTGCCGTGGAACTGTGACACGATCATCCGCGAAGCGAAACACTCGCCGTATTCCGGCAGCGATCGCAACAAAGTGCTACTACGAAAGGAATTACTGTCATCGGCCGTTTTATTCTTTCGTCAGTAAAATTCATAACCCGGTCGACGTGAAAGTTTAGAAATTCAATATAAACAAAATATCTTTCGACAAATGTTTCCCGTGATGGGAAATTCTAAAAAGAGTTGGCAGAGAAATTTTTCGAAAATTTGGTAAACGCTAGACATTAAACAAGGGAATAAAGAAAAAATGAAGAATTATAGTACGACGTTTAGGTTGATGCTCGTTTGCCTTTTTCTTTGCTCTGAAATTCGCGCAGAGGATCAATTTCGAAGGATTCGTCGTAAAATCGACGAGGATCGTTATTGCAATTTTGACGAAGCTCGAAGCAATTATAATGCCACGGATTTATTAAGGTAAGCAGCTATTACATTGCAAATTTATTGTTGACGTTATTTTTCAATAAAAGTTTGAGATATTCAAGTGGGAAACGTGGTTCGTCGCGTAGGTGTATCGACGAATTGGCTGTCGATCTCATCGATCGAGAAAGTGGCGTGCTAAAAGTATCCAATGGAAAAGGTCAATCGAATGGATTCACGGGCAGGCAGATCTCTTTTATGGATGTTCTCTCGAGTGTTTTCAATAACGCTGCGACGGTATGTTGGAAATTGAATTTGTCCATTCATTATGCGAATTTTATTGAGATTCGACTGGTATTTTTGAAGTTTTCGAAACATTGAAAAATAAAAAGAGTTAAAATTATAGGAATAATAAGATTGTCATTATTGAGTTCTTTATTATCCACGAATTATTTCATTACGAGGTTGGGAGATACGTAATGAACTATCGAGCGAGAACATCGTAAATAGCATTATACGAGTTTATTAGTTGGAACGTCCTTAAATTAATAATAAATTACATCGTGAAATTTAATACCGAGCATATGTTGCCGCACTAAAAACTCCAGCAATCGCTCATCGTAAAGAATTTAATGTATTGCCGATTATCGGTTATTAAGAAAGCACATGAAATACTATTAAATACCGTAGGTTAATTTTCTTTAAAGTCGCTAATAAACATTCCCTCGTATACAACGTCGAAAGAAGACAAAAGAGACCAGACGAAGCAAATGAAGTTCAACTTTCTAACTCTAATTTCTAGCTAAGTTTTACTACCCCTAAAAAAAGAATATTCACTCGTGAAAGTAAGAGGCTTTCGTTATAAGAACTTCTCACAGTAGGTGAATTGTTTTGGATATATAATTAGCATTAAATTCCTTGAAAAGCGAATGACACATATTCGCAAGATTTTTTATCGCGAAAGGTGAGAATAAAAACTGAAAAACAAATGTATGGTTTTATTAAGACAGAAAACAGCGAAATCTCATAAAATCATAATCATGGAAATAGATATTATCATAGTGTTGTTTGTGCTGCTACAAACAATATAAGATTATTCCAAATAATATTTTTATAAGAACAAAAATAACAGAAATTTTGACACGCAAAAGAAGTAAGTAATCAATGGCCTCCATGTTGCTGCATCTACGCAGAAAATTCCACAGCTTTTCTACTTACAGTCGCATCAGAGCAGCTCCCTTCCGGTGTACCCGATTTCCGACTATCAGCAATCGAATTATCCGAGTGAAACCGTCGGTCTTTCTCCTGGATTCCAACTGAATCTGCTCGATACGCTGTCCACCATATCCAGCCACGATGACTACAAGTGTGTGCCCAGGATACTCTGCGAGATGGCCAGCGGAAAACTTCCTGGAAGATCGTTAGGCAAACAGGGCTCCAGCTTCTTCGAGTTGTTCGGTCGAAATGTTTTCACGGAGTACGTTACGTGCCACGAAAATCAATACAGTGATAGTTGCCGAAGTAGATATTTCTTCTTCAACGAACATCGAGAGCCTCTCGATCGATTTCTTTTTGTGTTTTCAGCTGGCTAACGAAAATCGATGTCGCTGGAATGTCTCCATTGCTGAACTTTGGTAGAGCGATGATTCTCGGGTATAGCAGTCGAGGAAATTCTGTGGCCTGCTACGAAGCGTTTCCAAAATGTCCAAGAGACACGAATGGATTGATTTACTATCTGAATAACTATAATGGAGGGTTTTTCAATCTTTTCAACAGGATTCGGGGTGGAAAATATAGGACGTCTAACGGAGATCCTGGTCAGCCAGGTAAGAAAATTATAGATCCGAAGGTTGGGAATCTTTTGTCGATCGATTGTTGTCCGATCGATTGGATGATCGGATAAATTGTCTAATTCCTTGTTTCGTTTAGTTAATGATTATTCGAAGATCGAAGTGAGGGAAAGAATAGTCGCTGGAAGCTCGACGAAACACATTCGGAATGAACCAGTGCGAAATACGGTTCAATTCCCGCCTATAAAATACCAAGAATATTATGCAAAAAGAGAGTATCCAAGATTTGATGCGATAAGAAATTACAATGCCATTACTTTTCCGGATCAAAGAGAATTAAGCATCGAACCAACGAATAGTTTACAGGATGACGTTCCAAAATCGGAACCGTACGTTTGGCAAAGAGAGAACGTTGCATTTTTTCCCAAAGTAAATTGCATCAAGTACACCAAATATAAATTGAAATTCCCTGTGTATTAATTACATGTACATTATTTCAGGAAAACGAAGACAGAAGAATCTCTCAATTTCGATTTCCCTCGAGTTTTACAATCGCACCGTCGTAATCCCAAATTGTAGATAAAACACGGAAATACGTAACTAAATACCTGAGTGAATCCAATCCATATAATTAAATAAAGGTTTCCATAAAACGCATAAAATCATAGAATATTCTAAACTCCTTAACTCGTCTTCGGGGGATTACGACCGCGATAAAATATCGAATTTCAATTTTGCATCGCATAAACCAGGCGCCTTCCGCCGTGCGTTGCGAATTTGCGGATTATCAGCGGCGAGAGAACCGCTGCAAAGACGCGATACAGGTTTCCGCGAGGCAACGTCGTTTATTTCGTCAGCGTTGCTCCCATCGGCAATTTTCTATCCACCTGTACGCGATGCGCTCATAACAGGAAGTCCCGAGTCGCCGGTGAACGCGATGTTACTGGCGCGGACGCCATTTGTGGAAACAGCATGGGGCGCCGTTAGAGTACCGACAACTTGTCCAATGAATCTGCGCCCGAGTATGAGCCGCTTTATGTCTCAGTTACGCGGCACGATAAATTCTATTTTATCTCGATTCGATTTCCTGCTTGCTACCGGTGCATTTGTATGCGTGCTCGCAGGTGTGAGACTTTTTCAGGGGCAACGAAGGACGATGAAAGAAAGCACGGGGAATCTAGAGTAACATATAAGTAATATAAACGGAAGATAAGTTAATAGAATTATATATATATATAGGTAGAAGGAAGATGCTATAGTAATATTTGATTACTTGCAGAGTAAATTATTAATTGGACGTGACGTTGGAATTTATTAAACTCGTCTGTTTAGAATAGTATTGTGAAGAAGTTAATTACGAATGAATGGAATTTGTAGAAAATCGGATTCATGAGAATTTGACTATAGTAATGTTGGCAATGGTAATTGATTATAAGGAATTGAGTTAGGATAATTTGGCGCGGCTATGGAGTCAGAATAACGAGTAATAAATGAATTACCATTAATTACAATTTTACGTGATAAATGATATTATATTATCGATAACTGCTACAGGCACTGCTGTTTCTAAAAACATACCTTTAAAGTAATTAATTATTACTCTTACCTAAAAGGAAAAAAAATGGTACATACGCGGTTAAATATTCACCTCGAGTTAAGTATATTTCAGCTGAAATATTTTTAAGTGGATTCGTTTTTGCTATTTTCGTTTTATATGAGAAATGTCAACTTTCTAAGTAATAATAAACACGAACGAGCCTATTATCATGATGTTTCGAGGGAGGAGCTGCGAACGACGGCGAATATGTTCACAGACACGCGAATGGTCCCGCTATAGTTTACTTCCACGTTAAATCCATGTTTTCGAGAAGTCATACTTTCACGCGTATCTTTCATTGCGATTATTTCGCGAGAGAAGCGATCATTTTCACGGTGCAGATAGGAGACAGGTAACAATCAATAGCGACGGTACGTATTTATCGTAGCTTACGTGCGAGTAAGAATTAAATTATGCAAAACCTCATAATAATGCGTTATAGTCAACCCCTTGCTTCGCTAACCAACATAAGGGGTTACTAGCGTTATCGTACGCTCGTTAAAATCGCACATCTCTCGCTAAAAACTATCCTTCATCCATCTAAATGGCACTTTCGCGTTTACCGTAATTATATCTGTCTGTTCTCTTACCTATGTCCACCATCGTTTCTATAGTACATTATATGTAGAAGTTCTGATAAATTGTTCAACGAAACCTCTCTCTCTCACTCTCTCTCTGTATAACTTCAAATAAATTCTAGTAATTTATGACTTTCGAATTTTTACATCTCAATACATTCCTTTCGTTTCAACGCACAAAAAGGCTTTCGGTATATATACGTGATATGCATAAAACCGAGTAATGATATATATTAACAGAGTCATTCTTTTAGATTTCTCTGAAGCTTAAGAAACTTTCTCAACTAATATCAATAATATCATCAACGAAACTTTACAAATCACAAATTGCATCTTATTTTCGCATAATATTGGCAGGTTTAGTAATAACATTTTACAAGTAATTCTGCACATCGCAATTATTAGTTATCTCACTCGAAGAAAAATTATAAAATCGTAAAAAATGGATCTATAACGTACACCTTGCAATTTATCAATTGGCTGATAATTATTGGTTGGTGAATTGCTGTGCACGAGAGCTTACGACTAGAAACCAACTATACGTCGGTCTGTTAGACTTAGTCTGAACCTGACTGCATCTGACAATTCTACGAACCGATCTGAAACTTTCAAATCCCGAGTCTTGTACAAACCACTATCAATCCTAAAACCGACCGCACAAACGAATGTATAAAGGAAATTCCTTTCTCCGTATAGCACCCATTTCTCTCGCGAAATTCGGTACGTCCACAGCACGTGTTCCCCCAAACTTTTTTTCACCAGATTCACGCGTATAGCTTGGCCTGTCTCGTTCGGAAAAGAAAGAAACGAAAGGTACGGTGGTGGAAAAAAAAAGTAGAAGAAAAGGGGGACGACGTGTAATTATTTTATCCTTTCCAGCGTGTAATTCGAGGCGTGCTCGCGCCCAAATGTCGACCAATGATCGTCGTAGCCCGAAGGGCCGTGTGCTTCGGACAAGACCAAATAGGGTGCAACTGACAGCGAAAAACAATTAGCCTTCTGATACATCCGATGTCGCCTGGTTCGAAACGCGGAGGCGCGTTGCGGGCGTACGCAACACTTTAGGGTGTGCTTGATTGTTCCTGGCAATCGACCGAGTCCTTCGACACGGTTTCTCAGCCGTCTCGTAATTGAAACGGTGATTTTTGTATCGCCGGTTCGATGGGGGGTAATTTTCGGCCCGCTTTGTGGCCGACGTTGGCATTTAATTTGAGAAATTGGGGATGAAGCATGGGTTGTTCCCGCGGTGGTTTGCTTAAGATGTTATAGAATTAAAGGATGTTTGATGAAATTATATGGTTGAAACATAGACGCATACGAGAATATGCAGAATATGTATAATATGCAAAATTATACACGATATCTGAACTAAAGTATTTGTTATAATATTTAAGAGAAGATCGAGAATGGAGAGTGAGTTCTTGTAGTGGTTTACTCAGTACACGTAACAGAATTAGCGAAGGAAGTTTAGTACAGTTGTATTTAGAATATTTGTGCTTTTGTACTTATTTATTATAAAATTTGTTCGTAATAATATAAATTTATACAAATATTCGTAGTTTAGTTATACTTCATTGGAGCTTTGGAAAGGTCTAAAGGATTTTGGATTTATTAACAACAGTCTAAGAAATTTGGTGGATTAAAATAGTCCTACGTTTTGTGCTTCTGATGTCCAAACTATATACAGGACAAGACTGACTAAATATTTATCCTGTTTCTACTAATGTTGAAATGTTTTGGATTGCAAAGGGGAAATAGGGGGAATATTTCGCTTCAATCTTATTTCGTATTATTGCAAAAAGTCATTGATATATTTATTCCATTTCCTACATTATGGGCATCTATATCTTCTGATTGTCCCGTATTCTTAAAATTCCCGCCCCGCAGCAAAAGTTTCGTCACTTCGCGAAACTTGCAACCCCTAAAACCTAATCGTATCCCTCTTACTGGTCGAAATTGAACACACAAATCAGGGGTAAACGGTTACCATTCCGTGGCGATGGTCGTTGCGGAGGAGCGTCGCGACGCGCATGACTCCCTTCGTCGTCGTCGTCGTTGTCGTCGTCGTTGACGTCGTTGCCCATAATCTCACTCTATTAGGACGGTATTATTTTCCGTGGTAGACATCAAAGAGGATTTCCCGCGGGCTCATTGTATCGCAGCGATAATTCCTCGTTATTAGGAGCGGCGCCGGCAGCGTTGGTCTCATGTCGGCTTACCACACCCCAAGTGCCGAAACAAATCCTCGCCAAATTGGAGCCGATGCAAAGGAGCAAAGACGCCACCCGGCGATGACAAAAGGGGGGACGCGTATCGTCGCGACTAATCCCCGTGAAAAATGCGACTCAGGTGAACCAGGTGAGAAGCTGACGAGAGAGGGAAAATCGAATTTTCAGCGAGCGGATCCGATCAAGTGTTCCTGATCGGATAGAAATAATTAGATACGTTTAAGGGTGGATACATGTGGGGATCTCGCGGTAATTCGGTGTTCGGGCTGTGGAAGAGCATTTTTGTTGCTGATGGATGAAGAGTTTTGGGTCGGTGGCTTGGAAAAATTGGCGTGAAAATGATAGTAGGCTGTTCGTGGGGATTTGATGTTTGGGACGAGAAATGATTCTTTTTAGAGGGGGAACATGATTTGGGATTGATTTTCTATTTATTGTGAAAGACGATAAGAAACACGGAGTGATACAAAACACGTGTTGTTTGATGTTTAAAAGGATGAATAATTTCCTGGCAAGTATAGCTTGAGATTAGTTTCGTATTTATCGTGAAATATTCACATGTTTTATTCGAAGTTGAAAGAATGTTTTTCCTTTACAAACGAATTATGACTGGCTCCTTCTTGTGAATTTTTGAGAATCAGTCGGAGAATTTTTGTATAAGAACTTATATTCAGTTTCTCAAGCTTTGTAAATAAATCAATAGTATTTAGAGTACTTCATATTTAAAAATTTCTTAACATCAGGAACAATCGCATATAACTACGGTTTATTAATCGAGAAATTAAAGTTATCCCCGTACGTTGGAAGTTGGAGCAAATTAAAAAGATTCCAGGGTCCGAGTTAATCAAGGATCAATAACACGGTAGACCGAGTTCGGTCCACGGAATAAGACATAAATTTCCTCACATTCCTGCTCTCCGTTTAACCATAAAACACCGCGTCCACTGTTCTATTTAGCCATATATTTTTCTCTACGAGCGTTCACCAATGGTCCAATATCGTCCTTCCGTAATACTCTCTACGGCCCTGTAATGAAGCGAAAAAAAAAAAAAAGAAGAGAAAGATCGAAGAACGAGGAAGAAGAATCAGAGTCGAATTCTGTGCAGAGTCTCTCACATTCTTAGCATGATACCACTTCGTTCGTTACTTTGCTTGATTCTGAAAAATCCAATCAAGTTCCAAGCGAAGTTGAGCTTCTTTCAACTGTTTGTTGAATTTGAAGCAAACAGCATTTATATTATTATTGCAAGTTTAATAGTTCAAGTAATATTATATCCAGTTTTCCACTTTCTATGCTCAATTATACGTCATGTATTTCATATTATATACAACTATATTTATATTTATGTACAAAGTATGACAATAAACACATATGCAATTATAATAATAATTATAATTACAATCGCATTATTCTTTAACATTTTCCATTACTTTATTTCGTCACAACATTTACCACTACGTTATATAGTCTCCTTTAACGCTTTTTATATGCACTTGAAGTAAGATGCAAGACGATTGAGTTCAAGCAACTTAGCTAATCCCAACGAGGCTTTAGAAGCGAGGACGGCGAAGGTCAGGTCAAGAGGATACATTTGTACAGACAGGCCGGTTGAACGAGAACTTTTGAGAACACTGTGTCTGTGGTGGATCTCTTTCTGGTGGCGATTGCACGAGGGCGGTCACAGCCCAACCAGAACTGTCCTCCCGTTTCACGGATGGATTTTTCAATTTAGAGGCATCTTTGTCACGGGGGGATGGCAATTCGAGCGGACAAAAGAAGCCGGACGGCCGTAGATCTCGCTGAAAACTGGCCCTCTCTCTATCGGTTCCCCTCGATGGACGGAATAATTCGAAGCGAGGATGAGAATTTCGCGACCCACTCGCTCCTTAGGATCGCGCCACGGGATCTCGTGGCCGCTACGGATAAGTGGATATCACGGGGATGGAAAATATCCCTGTCCCGACCTTTCATTGTCGTGGCCACCGAGATTTCCCCTCCCTTTTAAAGCGTTCAATCGAGACAGGCCCTTTGTGGACCGAGCGTCGAACCGTGGATGTGATCGATTGTCCCTTTATTCGCTGCTCTAAACGCTGTTTTAAATGCTCTTAATTCTTCTGTTCCGCCTTTATGATTTATGACTTTGTGGAATATTGTAAAAGCTTTCCTCGTGTTTGTCGAATGATGTCCTATAGTTGAGAGTGTTTAAGGGTATATAGAATTGCGTGTCGAATTTCTGAAACTCAGAGGCACAGGTAGCAGGAGAATTAATAATTCTGACACTAATAGACTCTACATAATACTTGTGAAGATTGAAAAATTCATTCGATAGTAATAACGAGGAAATTAATAACTTTGACACTAATAAACCGTGTATAATACTTTACGAAAGTTGAAAAATTCCAGGAAATTAATGATTCTGACACGAATGAACTCGACATCAATGCCCACGAAGCTTGAAAAATTTATTCAACGGTAAGAAGGAAATTAATAATTCTGACGCTAATAAAACTCTACACTTATACAATATTTAGTCGATTTAATTTTACATCAAAGCAACGGTGTCCCGTTTATAAATTCCCCTGGAAGCGCCGGCATTCAGCTCGATTTCCCAATTTCGACGCCGAATAAACACCTCCCTATCTGTTTATCAGCGAGACCGAGGCGACATTGGCGAGTATCCCCGTGCTCATTAAAAAAGGAATCACCGATGCCCTTTATCGGATCGTCAAACATCGATCCTCCCTTTAAAACGGCCACGGACCATCCAGATCCAACGGATAGGCTTTCAAATCGTTCATAAATAAAGCATCGAGCTGCGGGTCTCGTCTCGTGCAACGTCAGTCAGCCACGTTGATTGCGGCATTGAGGGCACGTGTCGCGGATCAATCCTCGGCCGCGTGTCAGTATTTTCGTATCATCGCCCAAGGGTGCCACCGACTTGCTCCCCGTTTCCCTTTCTAACTCTCGCGCCTCCTAGTCGCATGTTTTATCCCTTGCAAACCGCACTTTTGTGGCTGCTTTCATTCTCTGGCAGCGTCTTTCTCATTTTCGAAGCTATAGCCCGCGTCGAAAGAACAGAGAAACGAGAATATAACTTTCTTCCTCTTTCCTTTCCTTTGTCAGTCATATCCGCGTCACTATGTTTATCGTCTTTATCTTTTTAATTTTTTTCTTTCTTTTTTAAACGACTAGACGACGCTTTAATGCGACAGGATTATGCGGCCGGTCGAAAGCTTCAGATTTTCCTCGAGATTGTCACGGATAAAGAACTCGAGCAAACAGGGGGTAAAGGACACTCGCCGATTATCGACACCTCCTTTGCTCTCCTCTCAGTGGCTGGATTTTTAATTAAAGTATTAACCGAACGGGGCTGCTGGCTTCCTCGCTTGGCTGTTTTCTGTCGTTCGATTGGTAAAACGTGAAGAGGAGTGTATTTGTGGAGATTGGAGTGGAAAAGGATTTAGAGATTGGGGATCAAGAATTCATATAAAGGAGTAATCTTGTTGTTTGAACTGATTAACACGTGTACCAAAATCCTTGTGGAAGATAAGTTATTATTGAAACAAGAAAAATTATCATTTAGAAACGATCACTGGTTTGATTCAATAAAGTGACTGGTACTTTTAGCACTTCCGCTACCTCTACTAATATTAACTACCTGAGAGATACTGACATATAGATACACGTACTTCTTGTTCAATTGAAGCGTCATTTTAAAACATACAAATATAAAATGTAACATATATATGTAATTAGTTTTCTCAAACATTTACTTCAATTTTCTCTTATGACAATTTTTCTTTAATACCATTTTCTTCCAGTTACCATTCAATGTTTAGAAATATCGACGTTCCTATTACTACGATATAAGTAATCGTATCATATAAAGTATTGTTTGAGATATAAGTACATAAGTATAATATAATAAATCATACACATATATTGAATATCAATTTGACTAATCACACACACACACACACACACACACACACACACACACAACTGTTCAGTTTTCTAAAGTTGAAATCGTCCCACTCTCAAAAGCCTTCTTAAGCGTTAATTTTGTTAATCGTAATCGCTGTAAACAATAATTTTTCTGTCCTAGATCCGATATTGACTTCTTCATTTAATTGATTCTCGTTTCATAATAATTGTAATTGTTTAACTTAAAAAATACGAGCTGCAAACTGCAAACTTTCTCCTGTAATAACCTGTAATGGTCGAAACAATAAACTCGATCCAGAATCGGAACATAGAATCCCGAAGCACAGGCGCCATGGTATTCTTAGAAGAACAGCCTACTCGGAAGCGTTTTATGTCCACAACCAAAGAAAGAAGTGACGCGTTTTACCTAGCAAGCGTCTGTACTCTGTGGGCTACCCGTTCCAGCCTCTTGGAGGATCAGAAGCGTTCGTTCCGCACCGGCGAGGGCTAATTCGTGCCGGAGGACGCGAGTACAGCTACTTTCGTCGCTTTTCTTGCGACGCATCACGCAGTACGAGATGCTCGTTTCTGTTCGCCGCGGTTGCGGTGCTCCGCGAGCAAAAAGCGGAAGCGCGGCGATCGCCGCGCGCGGAAAACTGCTCGTTCCTTGGTTTTGCAGCGACCCGTGAAACGCGCTGTGCCTCTTTGGGAATTACGCAATTATGTAAAGCGGAAGGGGTTAGCAGACGTTTTATACGGACGCTACCATGCCATCTTCTTGCGCGCCATGATCTACGCGATTGAGTTGTAAAGAGGAGCCGCGTTCTTTTAGATACGATTATTTCATTTAAAGTTGTGCATTTTTTTTAGTAGGAAAGGCAAGGAGTTGTGTTTCTTTGGTGGTTATAGCGGAGTTTCAAATGTTTTGCGTGTGTGGTTCGGTTGGATATGTTTGGTCTGCAAGTCTTGTGATACTTAAGGAGTTTCTGGAAGTGGAAGATGGAGCGAGATTGAAGAGCGAAGAAAAACAAACTCCTCTGTTTATACATTGAATAAAAAGTAAAACAATTATCCAAGGATAGGTCATAAGTCATGGAGCCGAAAAAACTAATTTTTTAATTTTTATATGTTTTATATTTTGATGGGATTTTCTCTGTTTCATAACTTAGCTTAATAAAATCTACGAAGATAAGTTTGAAACACTTACGGTACACATTTTAAAGTTAGATTGGCACAAAATTGAGAAGGAAACCAAATTAACCAACTATACGAATAAAAAAGCAGAGCTGTTACAAACATAATTTTTACAGACAGATGTCACACATCATAGAATTTCGAGCGTACACGGTCGTCGAAATCGCGCAACGATTATCCGGAACATTGCCCATGCACTTGAACCAACCCCATCCCCTTCCAAGACGTCAAACTTCCTGTCGACACGAACGTCCATCGCCAATGACATCCTGAAAACCTATAATTAACAAATTTACGGATGCGCTGGTCGATGGAATACCGCGATGTTTGCCCCGGTTTCCCAGTATTTGATACCCGTAACGCGTATGAATCATGGCCAGAAGGTGTGACGGGATGTGATTATACGGTGTCAGTGGCGTGTACGCGCAAGGAGTCCCGCACTTTGCGCGTTTGCCGTATTATTAAGCCGACAATACGACCGGTTGGGGTGGTTCTGCGGCTTTGCCCGTCGGGGGTCGAAATTCAGCTCCCGTGCATCGTAATAAAGAGACGCGCGTGCGGGCCCGGGAGCTTTTAAAAAGTGCCATAATTACACGGTCAGCGCCACCGCTGTCAATGGTCACAACGACGAACATCAGCCTCCTCATTTGCCTTTCGTGCATCGACCATCGTGTTTTGCTCGTTTATTTTTTCTTTTTCCCTTGCTGTCTCATTCTACCGGTAGATGTAATTGCAACGTTCGAACAGTGACACCTGGGTCTGCGACCAGGCTATTGACTTTACGAGCCAGGACGTTTGAACGCTCGTTTCCGCGGCTCAAAGGAGGAAGTGGCGTGTCTCTGTGATATTACACCGCTGCTGGTGGTTCCAGGTGAACAAAGTGTGAAGTAGGTTGGAATTGCGGTGGACGAATTGGGAAACTTTGATGGAAATGTCACGGTTTGATTTGTATATAATATTGTTCATATATAATATTTAATTTATATATATATATATATATATGTAATATGTATAACAATATAAAATAATAAAATGGGAAAATGTTTATATAAATAGCGGATATTAGACAATTTAGATAGTTTTGTAATCTTCGATTATTGTTACTGCTTTGTTATCTGCTATTAATCAGAGCTCAAAGTTCTAACACTGTTGTCATAACTTGGGCAATTTTCCGTACTTTCATCAATTGGAATTCACAATTTCTTGGCCTTGGAATTTATAGTAATATTACCTAGTAATAATCGGTAACTGCTGTTTGTAAAAGTTTCGAACTCTCACCCGTACATTTTCAACTATATTAATAATCTCCAATTTATGAAAATCGCTTAACCATTGATCTGAATGCTTTAATATTTTCAAAACATTTTTAAGTAATCGTTGAAATATTCCAACAGGCGTATTCACGTTTATATCTTAAACATTATAAAACAAGAAGCAAGAAGAAACGCATCGTTGGTATCCCTCTAAAAATCACAATATTACGATCGCTCATGGAGAAGCACGATTACTCGCGTGTCACTCAGCGGCAGTTCATAGCGGTTACTAATTAAGCGTCTCTATCATCGAATAATGCATATAACACAAAGTGAAAAGGGACGAAGAAAGTTGAAAGACGGCTGCAACGAGCGCAACGAGCCACGAAGGATAATCGGCTTATTTGCTCGAGTCGAACGCGACTCGCGCGTTTGTCATTCGTGCCACGTGCTGTCGTGCTTTTAGAATCGTGCTTTTATTTGGCGAGCGCGATTAAGCGGTCTGTGCTTGATTCGATCTTGATCCTTCGTCTCGAGATCATGGCCTCCATCGACGTTCTCGTGATTAGCGAATGATGAGAATCACGAAACTATGAATAAACCTATATCAAATCTTCTTTTAAATTTCAATCGTCTCCTATGAGAACATTAAAAAAGAAGAAACGTGTAATTAATAGACTGCAGGTCTTGGTGCAAATTTATATTTTTATGAAGCTAACTAAAATGAGATCTACGCAGCCATTCGTTTCACCTACCAAACATCATAATGAGTAGCACATTTTCAATGTTTTATATATTTTTGCGTATCATGTGCGTTTAGGAATAAGAAAGTTACTATTCTTAGGTTGATCCATACGAAACGTTCTTCTTTGGAATTTCAAATTGACAAACTAAACTTGAGAAACGCTTAAAGACGAATAAATCGTGGTAAAAATTGAGAAAAAAGCAAGGTTATATACTAAGTCGCAGCGAAGCGACTCATCTCGTCGACGTGAGTTATGGCCGAAAGGGTTGAATTATGTACGAAATTATTCGAGCGTCGAATTTATGTGCCGTGGCCGCGACTTGGTCGGGATATCAAGTGATATTAATTGCCGTGATAAAAAGCGAAGCCGGTCGAGGGGCTCGCTAGCTATAGTTGGTCCCGTTGCCTCGAGCAATTATGCGTGACGCTCGTGTGCATTAGACGCTTCACGAATTTTGTTTCGAATGGAATTGTCAGGAGCATAGTCCGTTCTTAACGTCAGAGGGTGAATCGAATATCAACCCTTTATGGCTTGATACATCAAGGAATCTGTAACTAAACCAGGCTTTAACCTTAATACTCTGTAACTTCTCTTCCGTGCAAGCGAACTAAATATCGAAATACCTAAATTCGATTAGCTAAATTATGTTTTCTATAATTGAAGAGATCGAAACATTTAATTCCAAACGAAACATCTTTCTCTGAATTTCTGTGTCTTTATAATAATTCTGTGAATCTACTATGTAAACGAAGTGGAAATTAAAATACGACTTAAATTACAATCAAACAGCAGTATCATTTATTACGGGACATATTAATTAATTTAATTTATTTATACGTTCTCTGTGTCTAATTTAATATATCCGATAATTTTAAGTAAACAAGTAAAAGCAACATATGAGACATCCAACTTTCCTAATTTTTATCATCAGATCTTATCGTCGTTGTTTGATAATGAATATCCCAGATCGGAAGATTCATAAAATTTTTTATGACACATTTCCTTTTAATCTTTGTGAATCTTTATCTTCACTAACGAACAACCGACATCGGAATATCTATAAAACGAATTGCAAACGATCAACGATTTTTCTACCCGCCACGCAGCGCCGGAAGATCGCTCGGCAGCCTTGACCAACGATGAGCAAACAGAGTGCAGCGGGTTATTCATGCCTGCCGGTCTTTCGCAGCTGTGCCAATGTTCGTTGATAGACCGTGAAGAGTTACATTACTGTGTTATGCAACGATCATTGCGTGACACGATTATCATACCTCGTTCCTTTTTCTCCTTTTTTCTCGTTTCTCGATCGAACGCATCCAACAACAATTTTTTACTTCCAACGTTTCCATTTTCATCTACCAACTGCGTTAGGTCAGAGCTCTTCAGGCGAAATAACAATCGGACGCGTTCACGCGAAAGTATGCTGTCAACGATTTATGGAGTGTTGTGGCAATAATGAAAACAACTGTAAAGCTGTTTTTGCCAGGGAAACACGCTCCAAGCGATCTGATCTTTTATTTATTCGCAAGGTAATGCGTTTGAATGACGCAACGAACGGAGAAAATGGTTTTGTCGCTAATGGTGACATGTACATACTTAAGACGCAACGAAATGCCACTTCTTTGAAATACGTCGACGTTTAATACGAATGTTAATAATAGTAGTATCCAAGAAATGGCTAAGATTGATGGTAAACGGTGGGTAATGTCTGGCTAGTAGCGAGATAAACCAAGAGCGTGGATGCTCGATATCTCACGTACTTATGGCCATCGTTTCATAACGCTCTATGAATCACTACAGATTGACGGTCGGCTTTTGATAAGAGCGCGCCGTATCGCGACTCTTTATTACACTTTTTCCTTTCTTTCACCTGAAAGAGATACGTTATAAAATCTCATATAAACCATCAAAGCTTTAAAAGCTTTTAACTTCAAAATATAATTTACAATATAGGTATAAAATCTCTCTGGAATATAATCGATCAAACTATGTACCAACTCTGTATACGATTCTTTGAAACAACAATTTTTTCCTACGCTCCTATTACTTCCCTTATTTACACAAAAAGAAACCCTCCGTGCCAACCTTCCTTTCACATTACCAATACATCTGGTTGATTGTTTCCAATCGATTGAAATTTCTTTTTCTTCAAAAAGCAAGAAAAGTCCTTTACCATTTTCGCATCATCTCCCCTATTTGCACAAAATGAATGGAATCCCCATTAGAACTTTCTTCTTGATAAATCAATATATTAAATGAATTATTTTTAACTGTACATAATTCACAAAAAACAAACATCGTTTACTACCCTCTCGTCATTTCCCTCCAAATAACCAAATACTGTATTAACGTTTCCTTCTAAAATTCAATACATTAAATCGATTAAAATTGTTTTCCCTCTAAAAAGTATACAATTCTGTATACAATTTCTTAATAGAAAAATAACTACCCCTGCATTATCGCCCCTATGTGCCCTCAAAATATTCAATCGTCAATTCAAACCATCTTTTCAATGACTAATACATTAGATCGATTAGAAACAATCGAAAACCAAAGAAACAGCACTTTAGAGAAGCAAATTCTACCCCATGAATCAACACCACCCACATGTTTCTCGACAGCCCTCTCGGTTCGCTCCAGGCATTATAAATCATCCCCCGGTGCTGTGGTCGGTCTCGTGACGCGATATTCGGGCCATTTGGTCGTCGATCGACGGGGAAACGGCCTCGAGAGAAGTCAAGACTCCGATACGCGTTTCGAGAGCACCGGCGCGGCGCGGCGCGGTGCACAGGTGTGACTCGCGCTGGCACGCGCGTGTCTCTCTGTTTACGCTCGCTCCGTATCGCGCTAGACTGCCTGTCGCCACGGCTTTATCGCCTTTTTCTCCGGCCCCTGCTGCCTCGCGACGACTATCGTCGCGGCACTCGCCCGATAATGTGATTCATTCCGATTTGCTCGCTGTAAATCAACTAGTTACGTCGTCGCGAAAAAGTTCAGCGACCAGAGTTTCGATGCGGAACCACTACTTATTTCGTGATGGCGATTCGTGAATTTTTTATTAGCGTAGCTGGATTTTCTGGGTTTCTCGAGGGGTTGTTTTTGTAGAAAGGCAAGCAGAAAGTTTTGAACAAGTTTTTGGCAATGGCGCGAAGTAGATAGGAAATTGATCAGAGCGATGGATTGGTTTGAAATAGCGCGAAATACAACGATGATTCGATGGATGGATCGGAAAGGGAAAAATAGTTATTTCTTTAGATCTGTATTCAAGATTATGTGATTTTCATACTTTTTGGTTTGGGAAGCATTCTTCGTTTATCAATTGTGAAGACACAATGCACTGAAAGTAGAGACATCGTTACAAAGGACAAATATATTTATCATTTAATTGATCATTGACTCGTTAGGAATTGGAAATATGAAAGCGTTGAGAGCAAATTGTAATCTATTCTTATTTTTCTTATTGCAAAATCGACCAAGTGATACATATATTATGACTCTACATAATTTTCCCCTCGAACATAAAAATATCTTATCTGGAGAGATTGAATTACCATCGAGATGTTCAAATTTGCTAATTGATGGGATTATTCGACGATTCTCTGAAATTTGTTAACGTGCAAAGTGAATCAGAAATAGCCTTCGCGGAAATTTGTCTGAGAACCTTCTGCGACGAGAGAAAATCGATATTTTATCAAAAGCTCGATAACTCTATCCACCACGTACATATTTTCTACTCTATTTACCATACTCAAAGATACGTAGATACTTGCGCGCTCCTAAAATTCATATGACTCACGAAACCATGTTATCTTGTTACGTATTTGATACATTCTTTTCCCATGATTCGATTATTTTTATCGATCCATTTTTAATAAACGTATCTATAGGGAACTTGATTTTTCTAGAGTTTATTAAATTTCGTCACCGTACGCGAATGTTTCTGGGAATTGTAGTGGGTTATGAGTAATGAGCACTATAGTAGCAAATAAACGCGCAATTGAGTAAAGATCAAAGTTGATCCCACGATCCCGAGGTGTCTTTATCGACCGACTTACTCACGCCGTTATATTTTAACGTTACGGCACGTTCACCACCTTGAATCACTGCTCGTGCGTGACCGAGTTTTCTGCTCCGTGATTGAAACCGTCTCCACCTGACGTCTGCACAAACCAGACAATGAGACGCGCTTTATGTAAACAGTTTAGATAAAACGTGACTTTATTGTTTGCTCGAAGAAGCGTACAACGTTTATCCGGGATAAGAAATGGTAAAAGTGAACAAGACGTCACGTTTATTTACGCGTCACAGCGTGTATCTTATTTGTTCGAAATAAATATAAAATAAGCATAATATTTGAGACGAGGAAGCTACAGATAAATATAAGCTCTAATAGAAAAATCTGCTTGCTTGCAAACATTAAAACGCATTATTATACGCGTCTATAGAAGCGTGTAAATTTATATATCAAAATCTTTCTCATATTCTCCGTAATTGTTGTAATTAATTACTTTTGAAAAAAAATCACTTGATTTTATTGTTAACGCAGAAACGTCTGAAATCTCTAATGATTTATACGATAAGATAATAATATTCTCTAACATGATCTTCATAATGAATCTTTTATTTTATTTCTCAATTTTATGTCCCAAGTCTATTGCAAAGGAAGTTGTTGAAATGTTTCCGGAGAACATGCTAGCACTAATTATCTGGAATACGAGAAATCGAGGATGAACACGTTCCTTCAGCTCGTTAGCTCGGAAAACTCTAGTCACGAGAGAAAAAAAACAGAAAAGTAATGTTTTAACATACGCGAACTTCTCTCGCAACTTTGCAAACAGTGTCCTACCACGTCGGAGAAATAGAGCCACGTACGGGAAAGCGCTAAACTTTAATAATTATCGCTCGACTAATTACTCCTTTAAACAGTACACAACCGAACAGTACGATATCGCACCTTAATTCACGCAGAGTTTAAGGCCGTTTCAACCCTCCAGTACCAGTCGTAGTCCCGTTCATCACTTTCTTTAACGTTCTCACGAACAATGAACAAGAACGAAACAGAACAACGTATTTTTACTTCACGGTTGATACCTGAATTTACCTTTCATCTGGTCATATTTAGCAGCGGAAATTATTTTACGATTTCAAAACGAAAACACATCGATCAGTCCGTCTCTTTCTGTGCATACGATGATAAAAGATAGGGTACGGATTTTAATCAATTTTTGGTTACTCAGGGTAGAACGTTGAAAAAATCAAATATTGGGACGGCAACTAAGTGATTGCGGATTTTGCCATTATCACCTAATGACAAAAGCCGCAATCACTTAGTTGCCAATCCAATAGGACATATAGTAAGAGAGTGATATTTGAATCAACTGAACTCTGACATCTAAGCATTTTTGACCTTGACTCGATGTGACTCAAATAAATCTACCATAGAGGAGAATACCAATGAATATACAGATCGAAAAAGAGTATTGTAGTATTAAGAAAAAACCTTGGAGAAAATCTCCATGTACTATAGGTAAGAAACAACAAAAGTGATGACAGGTCAGGGAAAGATGGAAAATCCCGATGGGTCTATGTCCGTGGCCCTCTATGACACGGGGTAATTAAACAAGAAGTACTTAACCATGTGTCATCCACATCTGTGTGCGTGCTAGGAATATCAATACTGCGGTACAAAAGGTAGCTATAAGTCAGTTGCGAGTAGAGTTGTGAGAGTTGTTAGAGAGTTGCGAGGAAGCAAAATTACGGAATTTGCGTCACGTTAAATAACCATAGTTTCCTGTTTATATCATTAATAAATAACTCTGTAGAGATCATTAACCAGAGAGTGAAATTTCTACGATATTACCAAGTGATCAAGACTATACCCTCGGCAGTCGCGTATGAATTCTGACCACCTGAATTTCCTTCAACATTGTTGAAATGGGTTTCACTTCAAGGAAAACTCCACATCTTCTCTAATGTTTAGTTTTCTTAGTCCTCGAAGCCACTGAGTATTGTTTAGCACTAAATCAATTTGAAGAGCCTCTCAGCTTCATAGCCTTTTCTAGGAACATGCCTTGCGCAGATGGTGCAGCGGGGTACAGACAGGCCAGTTTTTCGTAATTATATAAATACCCATAGGCCCATGGCTTCGGAGCTCTTTCGTAAAGTAACGTTACCAGCGTACGGATCTGGTCTAGCATACACATTGTACTTATACTTAAACTTATTTAAATATTATATATTTCTATTATACATTCATCCACGCATTTCCTCTCTCTATTCCGAGATAAAACCTAAACAAACATTTCCACCAAAGAGAATACAGAGAGAATACAAAGAGAATACAAAGAAGATACAAAAAATGAAAGAGAAATAAATGGAATCTCGACTATATCCATCAATCCCATTCATCATTCTCCTTGACATTTCCAGAGAAGAGAAAAGACTAAAAGAAAAAGAAAATGTAAAAGAGATAGAGAAACTTAATGATATCACAAAGGCAGGCCAATAGAACACAGGTGTAAAAAAGGGAAGGTTCTCCCACGCGAGTCAACGAGGCGGGCGACGTTCAGGTTGCGCGAGGAGCGGAACAATTAACGCGACGCGAGTCCCATTCTTAAATTCCAAGCCGTCGAACCGAGCAGGCCTCATTTTCCACTTGGATCGCCACCGCAATTCGCGACCAGTCCGCTTAATATCCGCGACGTGCTCGTCTACGGACAATACCATGCATGTACCATTGCGCGCGTCCATAATTCACGGGCCAGAGGGTCGCCGATAAAGGGCTAACCGAGGCCGCTAACGCCTGACACGCGTCCCCTTTTGTACGTTGTACGACCATTGTTTCTTCTGTGTGCCCGTGGCGGGCAAAGAAACCGCGAACAGACCGGATCCGCTTCATTTCGCCCGCGAATTTCCGCGACGCGAACGAGGGTTAAAGAGAGGGTGAGAACTGTAGCGATAGACACGGCCGCGTGCGCTCAATGGGCCCTCGATTTAATTTCTGCCCGCCGATGATTATTCTGTGGACGGATTACGCGTTATTGCGTGTTCCATTTACACCGGCTATTATATCATCGGTTTTAAAATACCGTGGTCCACGTTGTTGTTAATAACGATCATCGGTGATCATCGAGACACTTGGGGTTGGTAGTTGAGCGATACTAATCTAAGTTGCGCTCGTAATGTCGAGTCTGTGTAACGTGCTTCTTTTTCGGGGTGACTTAAATGTGCAACAGTGGAGAAAGGTGCTGATGGATTGGGAAGATTCTTAGAGGAAATTTAATGAGCTTCTTTTATGCGAGTAATATTATAGAAGAGGATAGTCCAGACAATAGTAGAAACAATGAAAGAAAGACATGTTTTAGTTTAAAAAGAATTGCGTATATATAGTAACTATATATATATAAATGAGTTGTTATATTTGTAAGAAATATATAACTTTCGAAAGAATATAATCCTTGAAAGATACCCTGCTTTGAGCCCCGTCATCCTGTTCTACAATCTTTTTTTAAATTATAAGCAGAAAACTTTGGCTATCGTCAGCGTTGCATAATTTATCCTGTGTACAGTTAAACTTTTTACAGAAAAGAAGATCGTTGCTGTAATCCACGCATCCTCGTTTTTACTCGTATCTTTCGCAAAAGTACAAAAATGTCGATCACTTGAATAGCATAATTCTGACCATATCGAAATCATAGCTTCGATACCCTTTCATCTCTCTGTGCACGAATCGTTATCCAGCAATTAGAAACCACTTTGTCTCCCCTATATTTCGAGACAATCCTGGTTTTTACACGATGCAGGACAAGGCAATCGCGATGCTGTCATCCGACGATCGTGTTCGTTCCTCACGGCGGAAACACCAAGCGGAAATCGTCGCCCCCGCGATATGGGAGGTGGTGGACGGCAAAAAAAAAAACACACACACACAGGTCCATGGGATAAATATGAAGGGAGATTCGCGCGGGATCAAACTGGTCCGCGAATGTATGCAAATAGAAATGTAATCTGGTGTCAGCGGCGCGACCAATAATGTCAATCAAACGCACTGGTGGCCGAAAGCCAACAATGGGGAATTGGCGAGCGAGTATATGGCCCAGAGCGAATATGCAGTATGTAAATGTTGTCATATCAATGGGGATCTGCATATGGATGCATGCCAGATATACCGTGGCTAGCCGGTGACACGCGCGCTTTGGCGACATGTGCACTTGGTTTAACCCGTCCTCGGACCCTTCTCATTTCTGCTCGTCATCCTTCGCGTCCTCCTACTGCCACCCACTCCGTCACCCTCCGTATCTACCATCCCACTTTTACTTTTCATGCGAATTATGCTCGCTAACACCGGTTATCCCGCAATTTTGACGATCGAAGGGTTTGTTTTATTAAGAAAATGCCCATTTGCCAATAATGCAAACCAATAAAAATCAATTGAAAATCAAATCGCTCTTTCGTGTTTAAATAAATTCATAGTTCCAACTAATTTCCATCTCGAATTACCGTATTATTAAATAAATAGGGGAATAAGAGAAGAGTCAGAGGATTTCACGAAGATAGGGGAAAAGCAAAGAAAAGGAAAAGAATAAGAAAGACGGGTAGAATGAACGATAACGCACAGTTTTAGTCGATTAATCCGAAAGTGACAGTTATATTATTATTTTCCGCTGTCCATCATTCGTCAGCCGCACAGTCGACCATCGCAAATCTTCGAATAGAAGTATTAACCTCCTTACCTGTTCCCATCAGTTCTGATCTACGTCGACGGTTTGATAGGATCAATTTGTTCTTATTAACGCGACTCGATGCATTATACGTAGCTCTCACTGGCAGCTTCTAATCTACGAGCACGCGACAACGTCTTACGACCACCACGAGACCCAGACAGAACGTCGGGGGTTGATTGGTTTGCGGTCACATCCGTTAGTAATGAGGTTCGCAGATGGCACGTCTCAGGAAACCCATTAGGCCGATTCTAAACACCGGAACTGGTTGCCATGCTGATCGATACAGATTAAACGGACTGGCTACCCTCTGGAGGCGGTCAAAGATTATCGAAATAAATTATTGATGGGCCGCCGATCTTCGTAATCGAATGTCACGGCGATCTTAGTCGATCTTAGAACGATTAATATTGTTCTTCGTGTCGTTGCCCGTTTCTGGTTCGTCCTTAGAGAATGCCATTCACGCGAACGATAACCGATCGATCTATGAGTAACGTTCATTAATCGAACAGGCGTAAATTTTTATTAGAAACAGAAGTTTCGATGCCAATGTTTGCTTTGAGAATTATCGAGTGATTCATTTGATCGAAGCTTGGCAGTTTTTCGAGATTTTTAGATTGTCGGAGCAAAGTACACGATAACGATCCTCTTAGCGATAGAACTACTATATTCGATTACGGGTTACGATTGATTACGATTCGATTGGAATTAGATTAAAGATAATTGCACAAGCTTTCTTACTGTTAAGTAATTACGTGTAATAGGTAGGTTTATAGATTTTCATCTATATTGGATATAATGTCTGATAATTTCTAACTAGAGAATTCCATGTTAAGATATAAATATAAGATAAAAATATAAGATGTAAGATATATAAGATAAAAATATGGTTTGAACTTCGCATAGATCGATACGTTATCTGTCGTAATCCTTTTTGAAGATCTCTGCATAGTATTTCGTGAAATTTACGCTTAACCTGATGCTTTTCTTTTATGTCTTACGATTTACTTATCTTCTACGTAATATGCTGAAAGAAGGATGAAAAGAAGGGAACGGTGTGGGAAGGGAAAAAGAGAAATCGAACTGCGCTCGAAGAATCAACCGAACGTCTCCATATACATTCGGTGTTCACATTTATTCAATAAAATAAAAAAAATATCAAGTACAGTAATAGTACGGCGACACATAATGACACCGCCGCAATCAACACTTTATAACGTTACGATATATCGATAGCTATAAAAGTGAAAAAATCTGTACAATGAAAGACACGCGGGTAGCGAAGAGATGCCCCCGTCCCTTTGCGAACTCCCAATGGTCGACGCTACACCACACGAAGAGCGTCAATCTGTGTGCGTGCGTGCGTGTTCTTGTGTGTATCCACGTACGCATATCTTGCAATACCGGAGAAAAAAAACGAAGAGAAGACAAAATAAAAAAGAAAGAAAGGACGAAAGAGGAGCAAACGCGAGAGAAAGAAGGGAGCGAGAAGCGTCGCGACGTCTTCGGGGCGATGCGTCGACCGGCGATCGGGCAGCGGACGCGAGAACAATCAATGAAGTAACCATGGGGAGTGAATAATTACACAATGTTAAGATTATAGAATAATAATAATAATAATAATAATATTAATAATATTAATAATAATAATCCAATAATAATTCAATCATATATAATAGGTAATAATAATTTCTTGTAGTACTTAAAATCATACTCAAATAAAATTAATAACATAAAAAAATTGTCATAAACTAAAATCAAAAGTAATCAATAACGTAGTTATGTAGTGACTTAAATAACACAGCATCGTATGATCGGGCTTTGGTTTGCTTATTCCTCGTTGATTTCTTGATATTGATGCTCGGTTTGAATTTTTCTCAATAAAAAGCGATATAGAAGATATCGTTTCTCTGTTTTAGTCGAGGAAAAGATCCAAGTGGTCAACGATGAATGAGCAAACTGGTGGCCCTACTTTCGTATAAAAGAAGTAAAGAATCTCGACGGAAACGAAGGAAGGAAAGTGAAGAGCGAGAGAAGCGCGACAAAAAGAAGAAACAGAGATCGAGAACGCAAGAATAGAGAAGTGAAATGTCGCGGCGTTTACGCGCCCTTCAAAGGGATGCGTAAGATACGTAGAATACGGCGCATTCCTTTTCTTTTTCTTTCTTGTTCTCTTTTCTTACCGAGAAATCGATGAAACGATCGGACCGTATAATCTTTCGATTTCTCGTTTCGCTCGAATAATCATTTAAGAGAAGACCAAAGAAGAAACAAGTTAAAAAAAAAAAATATGAGCAAGAAGAGAGTATGGAAACGAAAATAGGATGAAAGAAACGTAAAGAGAGGCAGGAGTGACGTAGAAAAGTAAAAAGAACGGAGAGAAAAGGAAAAAAGGAATTGGAAGAAAACAAAAAATAAATTAACGGTAGGTACCGCACTTTTCTCACTTACACGTGATATAAGGGGGGTCTGTTACATAATACGATATTTTACGCTTGTAAATAACATATCACGTTGACCGCCGTACATCTTCCGTCCAATCACTCGCATCGGGACAGTCGTTAAGCGAAAACGCAAAAACTCCTAAAAAGGAAAGAGAGAAAGAAGTTCTCCTCTTACACACACGTTTATGGAGTTACAAGTTATACAGAGTACAGAGTAGAAAAATTTGTGTTTGTTTCATATTCTTTTGTCTCTCTTCTTTTCCTGCCTTTCGTTATCTTTATTCTCATTTTTTATTCGTTTTTTTTTCTTTTGTTTGTTTTGTTCTAAGCACCTCAAGCGTTATGCAACGGCTCGCATCGTTATCCCTCTCCTTCATTTATTTGGTCGCTTCTTTGGATTGGTCAGCTGGACGAAATTTCGTTTCAAAATATATATATATATATTTCTTTCCCGCGTTTCGCAATAAAACGTTTCCGCGCGCAAAACACTTCTACTATACGCATCTAAGCATATACAATATATATATTATATATATTATATATATATATTTCTCTCTGTTGTCTTTCGTTCACTGTTTCGCTGCTTTCGTTTCTTTCTCCCCACGTTCCCTTTCTCATTCTTTCTCTGGCGCGTACACGCGAAAGAAAATCGTCTTCGTTCGTCCGAGCCAAGCGAGAGAACCCAGAAACGATCGAGGAACGACCGTTTTTCCTCTTCACGTTTCTCGCTTCTTCGTTTCTCTCGAGCAAGGGGGAAAAAGAAGGAAAGTAGCAAAGGTGAACACGTTTTCTCTAAGTCCAGACTCTATCACAAGGTTGCTGCGAGCTTTACAAACGGCTTGAGAGTCGCCACGCCTCTTTTTATTCCTCTCTTCGTCCTCTTTATTCCCGTCTCGTACGTTTTTTTCGGCTCTCGTTTCGTTTCGTTTTCGCGGATTTTTCTCAACGTAGAAAGGCATCGCGAAACAGCTTTGTTTCGCTCGCCTCGTTGTCTCTCTAACTTTCACGCAACTCTCATACGCACTCGCGAACGAGGGACCAAGGGAGAAAGATTGGTCCCTCCGCGTCTCGATCACACGTTTTCTAGCCCTTTCTCTCTCGCATATAGTGTTACGAACAGATCGCGGCGGTCTATATGGTCCACGGGACATTTGGCTACAGGTAACGTTATTACTCTTTTTTTTTTTCGTGATTTTTTTTTACTTTTGTTTGTTTTAGGTTTAATTAGGCGTTTAAGGGGTACGAACAATCATCGTCTTACGTTTAAGTGGGGCACATTCAATTACGATTACACACGGTCAGATATTACAGGCTAAGTATTATTATGTCTCTTAGATGTGACTCCATTGAAATCAAACGTTAGTTTTATAGAATAAAAATGATGTTGGAATTTTTATAATCAGACAAGAAGAACTTTATTTCTTTTTTTTCTCTGTCGTTTATTTCCGTTGCATTTTGTACATAGATATACAGAATAAATAGAAACTGATTTCTTGGCGGTATGAATAAAATGAAAATAACTGACAGACGGTTTTGTGAGTCACTTCTAGAGGGAGAGAGAGAGAGAGAGAGAGAGAGAGAGAGAGAGAGAGAAAGAGAGACAGACAGACAGACAGATAGATACCATCGATGAAGCGGAATCGCGAAATGGGCGAATATCGACACGACAAAATGGCAATGTGCTTCGCTTTTTAGGAGTTACAAAGAAATTCGCGGTGGCTAATTTGCCATGGTTGGCACCTGAAAAATACGCAACACGCATTATAAAAACGTTATTTTACGAGACTCACGAGCTTTCGACCGCAAAAAATCGCCAAGTCTCGCAAAATCTTAAGTTCTCTTTCTTTCTCTTTTTCTTTTTATGGCAAACTTAAGGACAGTCTGAGCAAATGAAACATCTCCAATTCTCTCTTCCTTTCTTTTTTTTTTTTTTCTTCTTTCACTTTCGCTCGATCACACGCGCGATTATGCAACACTTATGTCATAGTCTTTGTATACTCGTGTATGTGTATGTACGTGTATAGCTGTATACGTGTAAGTATCCCCTAATTTCATTCATTATTTGTAATTCTCTCTTTTGTTATTCTCTTCGTTAAATACAGTATGCTTTACGATTTCTCTTCTTTTCTCTTTGCAATTGAATCGGGGCCCGCTCGATGGCGATTCTCGGATTTTAGATAAAAATCGTTGGAAACATCGTAGGACACACGAGCAACTCGAGAAAACCCCGGCTTAAATACTGGCGGGAGATTCAAGTTTTATATATCGTTCATGGTGCGCTACGTCGATAGATAAGAAGAATCGAATGAAATCGAACATTGTCTAGTTCGAGATTGAAGATTCTCGTCAAATAACGATATGTTCGATCTCGATCGACAAACATCGACGAAACTGAAAATTATCCCACGAACGAACGAAACGGAACCGGAATACCTTCGAAGAAAAGAAAAAAACGACAACACACACGCGAGTCAAAGTACAAAAGATACAAATAAACAGCAAATACAGAGGAAGAACAACAGATCTCCGTATCTTAGTTCATTTTGTTAAGAAAAAAAAAAAAAAAAAGAAGGAGAAAAGGACGAAATAAAACAAGAAATAGAAGTATCTCAATGACTGGTCCGATAAAAGACTAGTCTATCACCTATCAAACACCGTGTTGTAACCTCGAAAGCTTACAGTTATCACGATGCGACTGGCGGTGGTTTGATACGCGCGATTAATTAACCATAATGAATGATCGATACAAGGATAAGCTCGCGGGCGTTTAATGGAGCGCGGAACGTACAGCGAAATAATCAATTTCCGTTGTGGTGAACCTAGCTTAGAATCATCGGGCGAGATCATTCACCGATCTACTCCGCAACGTAGACTGTTTTTGGTGATTTTCTACGCTTTCGTTTTTGCCCTCTTCGAGCGTCCCTTTGCTCGCCCGCTTCGTTCGTAGTAAAAAGTTCGGTGGCGCGATCAGAAAAGGGGAAGAGGAAGAAAGGACGAGGTGTCGATATCGTTTGATCCTCGCGACGAAGATAAAAAGTAGAAAGAAGAGAGTCGATAAAGACGATAGAGAATAAAGCGAATAAAATTGCGAAGAAAATTAGAACACGCCGGCCGTTGGCAGACCAGTTTGCTCATCTTCGATCGCGCCACCGGGAGATCATTGGAAAGTTTCGTTTTACAATTAATGATTACGATTACGAGCTAACACGTACAAGAGGGAATTAATCTTACGATTCACCAATTCATTTGGTTGAAACGAATTAAGAAAAGAAAAAGGAAAAAGCAGAGGGTGATAAAGGAGAATAGGATTTAGATGGAAATAGAAAAGAAAGCGAGACGAAAACGAAACGAAACGACGAAAGAAACAAAATACGAGAGGTACAGGATGCTCTCGATCCCGATACGAGAATCGAACACGTTTTCTCCGCCCTTAAACGGGGTCATTCTCTCTCTTACTCCTGCGGAGAGTAGGGGGTTAATTGGGAAGGGGTGAAGGGAACGGGTATATTATAATATTCATACGATTATTTGTTACAATAATCAGATATTTCATTAATAATTACGAGATCACAGTGACGCTTTGACGCGCGGGGATCTCGGATAGGCGGGCTGTTTTTGTTCGACTTTAGCTATTTGGTTGGCCAGTTACTCGTTAGACTAGCCTTTCTTTTTATCTTCGATCTGATTGAGCTGATTGATTTCTCTTTGAACTCTTTGGACTGTTTTTTCCTTTTTTTTTTTTTTGTGATTTTCTTCGATAATCCAAAAAATTGTTGACTCGACTTATGAAGGGTTTATTTCTATGTTTCTTCTGTCGACTAAAACGTGGCTCTCGGCTAGCATCAATCGAAGAAATCGGCCAGTGGTCCTCGAGTAAAATTTGTAACAACGAGGTCGAAAAGGAAGAAATTCGTAGCACAGCCTGCCCCCCACGATCCACTTAGTCACGGATGTAGCTTATATCTCAGACTCGGCTGTCATTTTCCGATTTTCGTCAATCCCAAAGGAAAAATCATCGTCTTCAAACGAGAAACACCTGCATATTTCTTTCTTCTTTCCGATTCTTTTTTTTTTCCCCTCAAAAATCCTTTCTTTTGTTTCTCAATCGTTCATTCTCTCTCCGGGTTCGCATTTTTGAGATACATCACTACCATTATATTTTTTTATACCGCACAATATGCCTCGAAATAGCATTTCGATAATAATATATATATCCAAATATACCATTTAAAATATATATATATATATATATATTTATATATATAAGTGTTTTCCATTATAATATATATACTTTTATTCATGTTTATTTATATAATTAATACGTTCTCAATATGGCTGACTACTACGCTACGTAAAAATGCTTCTATTAAGGGGAGGAGGATTGTTGGCTTTTTTTACCGTTTTTCTAAAGCGTGGTAAAGTTGAAACCAAAACGTGAAAAGGAAAGTAATACGAAATGAACAGACGGCGGGTGGGAAGGATACCGTAAAGGAAACGAAAAAGAAAAAAGAAAAAAAAAAGTAGAGAACTAAAAAAGAAAGTCTCAGGGGACAATAGCAAATCGTAGACAGTTATGGTACTTTACGGCCCCACGAACAAGCGGCTATGTACATGCGTTTTTTTTTCTTATTTCCTGTGGTCGCGTTTAATCTTAATCCCATGTGCTTGATTGGCTTATCGTTTGCTCGACTGGTAGTAATAGCTTCTATTTCGTTTTACTAATCGCGTTTTCCTCGGTTTCTATTTTATCTCTTTAATTGTTCTCTTTTACTCTGACTCTTAAACCTACAACGGGGCTATGTTTTGCACGGGGCAAAAATTTGTTCGTGTTTTTCGGTGCTCTATTTCATTTTTTTCCCCCTTTGCGCGTTACGTTGGCTAACGTACGCGCAAAGAGGATATAGGCAAAAATAAAAAAATGAAAGAACGCAAACGGAAAGAGAGAGATTTCATTAAGTATAGCCGCGGCGGTCTCAAAGGCCATCTCCGGGCGCTGATATCACCGCGATAATGCAGGGAACGAACAGGAAGGGAAAAAAATATCTAATAAAAACGAAAAAATATTTTGTGTTTAACTACGTGCACGCGACGTTCACGTTCAAACTCTACTTCCTTTTCCTTTGGTCGGAATGCTAATATAGAAAGGTTTCGCGAGCGCGATGAGAGCCCTGTTCGCCGGCTCCCTTCTCACGACGCCAATGGCAATATTACTATCTTATTACATCACAATTGTACGACGATCCTGCTCACTCTCGTGTTTACCCCCTCCTCGGGTAAATAGAGAGGAGAGAAGAAAACTCGATCGACAAAGAACTTAAACAGATTCTAGAAAACAAAGTAAACGACGAGAAAACCGGAGACAAGTTTCTGCTGAACCTCTAACAGAGTTTAACTACCATCGAACGAGGAGACGATTCGGGCAACATCGTGAAAAATCACGTCGAACAAAATATCGTTCGAACATCAAGCGATAATTCTTCATCGATCTAACGAAAACGATTAAAGATACGATGCGACTTAACCACCTGTCAAACATACTACCGCCAATTAATTCAACCAAAAGGAAGAACAAAAACGAACACACGTCGGACGAAATCACAGGGTGGAACGAAAGAAATGGTTGGCTCAGCACAGAACTTGTGCTCCCCAGAAACATGTTCGATGATTTCTGGCGATGAGTAGTCAGTGAAAAATACGTTATATTAAATTACTATTTTTACGACGAAAACATCAAGAGACTCTAGGTAATCCGTCCGTCGAACTATTTCAAATTGGCCAGACGATGAACAGCGACGGTTTCCGTGAATACGTACTCGCGTTCACTTGGCTCACCTGTACGTGACCAATCGAAATTCTTCCTCGGAGAATAAATCAAACGATCATTCTTCCTTTCTGCACGCTTTCTTTCTAAAGGGTGTTCCCTCTCTATGCAGTGGCGTGTCTTTACTTTCCTCGTTTAGAGGGAAAAAATATACACGCTAGCTCGAAGAAGCATTCAGGCAGAGCTGACGGCTTCTGTTACATCCCTGTGCACTCGTTCATTCATTCAATAAACGACACACACCTCTCACGTTTCATTATTAGGACGAATGGCAGTATTAATTATCTCGCGAGAACTACGATGAACGCGAATATTCCTACAATTCTATTTAGACTTATATGAATACGCTTTTATCTATAAATAAATACTACTATATTCTCTACACACTGGAATACTTTGACGGAGAACGTCACGAAATCTTATCTGCTATCTAAGGTGGAAGAAAAAATGGGCAAACAAACAATAATAAAAAATAATAATATTAATAATAATAATATAATAATAATAGTAATTGTAATAAAAATATTAATAATTATATGTATACCATACATAATTACATATGTATAATATGTATATAATTAAAAAAATAGATATATAAAAAAGGAGAAGTCTTTACTCGGGAGATAGAGACAGAGAGACAGATAGAACGGTCCACGGGAATACACTATCGTATCGACAGCCTTATGATGATTTTGGTTTCATCCCGTTCGAGACTCTCAGCACGAGGCTCGAAACAGGGATACTCTAACTATTCTTTAATTATAAATTCCACTTTCAGCTTCCTACGAACGTTCGCGCCAATTATGGCAGGACGCGGCATGGAATCGCGAATATACGAAACAACCAAGACCTAAATATATGCTAATTAACGAGATTAAACAAAAAATGGTCGTTCAAAGAACACGCTAATAAACGTGATCAAACAAAAAATGATCGTTCAAAGAACACAGAATCGTGAAAATCGATGAATAACAAGACAGAAGAGGAAAATAAGAGCAGATGCGGAGAAGAAAGGATAAGTGAAAGAGTGCGAAGAGAATGAGCTTGTTTAAAAAAATGGAAATGACGAGACGCGAGCGTCGATCATCAAGAGAAAAGCGTAAACGTTACGGCGAAAGACACTGTGAGCAGAAGAAGAAGAAGAAAAAGGAGAAAAATATGTGAATATGGAATGAAAGATAGTAGAGAAAGATAGAAAAAAATGACACACAGGAGCAAAGGCTGAGAAATCCTTTGTCGCGAGTGTCATGAAGGGCGTCCTTCGTGGAGGAGGGCGCCACTAAGAGCTAAGCTACCGGAGATCATTCGAAAACTGTCCACGGGACACGCAGCTAGCCAATTAAGATGCTGCGATCCTCGATCTATCGATTATCTACTTTAATTATTAAACGTCGACTTATTTACTGAATTTTAATTATTTTAGTTAAATCCTCTATACAATTACAATACGTTGCTCCCCTCTTCACGTTACATGTCCTCGCCCGTTTCCCTACCTGCTTAATCGCGCATCTTATCTTTTCTTCTTCTCTTTATTCTCTTTGAGTTTTCCTTTTCATAGTACCATTTTTTTGTTCTTTTACTTTTGGAATATACTGAGAGAGAGAGTTAGAGAGAAAGAGAGAGAGAAGCTCCCCTTGAAAATCTTTCTATGTACAGATGATTCGACCATCGCCATGAACGTTCAACTTATCGAACTTAATCCACGGTCGTTCTTCTTCAAAAATCATAATTAATCGACCCTTGAATCGATCAATTCCGAATACTTTAAATCGCCTGAATCAAATTGTCGACGAATCTGTCTTGGCAGACTTCTTTATCTTTTTTCCATCTTTTCTTCCACGAGGATCATCGATCGTCCGCGGAACGACATGGCGCGGTATCATAATATCTCAGATAGAGTTCTGCCTTGCCTGTATCGGCTAGGTAACCGCGTTATCTACAAGCCACGTCAAAATAATTCCTACCGACGGGAACGGAACAGAGAGATGTCTTATGAGTAACGACAAATTAAGCAAATGCATAATAAAAAAAAAAGAAAAAAACACAGACGAAGAAGAGCAAAGTAAGATTGTACGGAGAAACGAAAATGTCCATGTCTACTCTGTTGCGTTCCCGTGATCACACTACTTTATTTAATTTTTTTATTTTATATCCGTAATGAGATCATCATTTGATTATTGGGTTAAGTCCTCTTTGGATCTCGTCCTTAGCTCCCCGTCACCCTCACCAAGACCAGTGTCACAAATGCGATCGTCACCTTCGCTATTCGTTCTATTCAAATGTTATCTATAAATTCACTCGCGAGAAATATATATATATATAATAATATATATATAATAATCAATATATATATAATAATATATATAATAATTAATATATATATATATATGTATATATTTATATTACCTTCTTAACTTTCTATCATGCAATATAACCTGAAGGCGAACGATCGGCATGATCGAACGAGCAGTCGGTGTTCGATAATATACGTCGATCGCTGCCGCGGGCGAGAATGCACCTGGGAGTCGATGTTGTATTCCGAGTCCATCGCGCGACGATCACGCGGAAGATGAACTCTCTCGAGCAAGATGATACTAACTATAGCTGTAAGTAATCATGAGCTTGACCGATGTCGATGCGGAACATTAAGAAAGAAAAAAAAGACAAATCAAAAAGAACACAGACTCTGGATGCGAGTCTTTGATCGTCGTCGAGGCAGAGTTACTCGAACGTACGCGACATCGGTCTCCTTTTTACATCGAATCATCGTCAAACAACAAACATCAGAGAAGTATGAAATGGTACTTGGCTTCAGATAACTCTGACTCCTTGACAAGTAACGAGTTGACAAGCTCCACCCTCGTCGTCCTCGTCATCCTCGTCGTCAATACCGCTATCTATACCTCCGTATTCGTCGAATTCTTCGACTTCCTCCTCCTCGTCCTCCTCATCCTCCGAGTATTCATCCTCGCTCGAAACATCACCGTCGACAGGACGAGGGCGATATAGCATTAGTGCATTCTCGACCGCGGAAGGCGATAGACACGCATACATAGAAAATAAATCGTACAAGATATCACGTTGGATATTCCGGTAGGACGTCCAGCGGGAATCGTCCAAGCAGAGCCCTTCCTGATGGCTACCCATCGGTCTTTCGACCTTCGAATAATCGATACCGGATGATGGTATCCGGACGCACGTGGTGCGTGTAACGGGCCAGGAAGGAACAGTTGCTGGTTTACCAAGTAACGACGCGTCGTACTGGTTGTCCCTGATGTGGCTCCAAGCTTGGGTAATCGTTCTTCGAGTTCTCGAAGCATCGTAGTCGTTCGTCGTGACGACAAAACGACAATTCTGTTGCGCCTATCGAAGGCGAGAGACCAACCTCCATCCGAGATACAGGGCCACCGTCGTCCACAAGGTCTCGCGGAGAGGAGCTGGGATAAGCAACGACAGGAAGCTGTCGGTGGATTCGCTCGTGTTGTTCGTGTTTGCGAAGCTTGGGTTCATCGCGCTCAGTCGAGTCTTCTCGATCTCGGCGGCCTGGAACACAGCAGAGAAAGGATCTGAATATTCCATCAGATTTTGCTTTATTGCTGTATAACTTGGTACAAGTACAATATTGGTAGTGCTATATGTAACTTTTCTCTGTAAGATCGTAAAGTTATATGGATACAGTTTCAAAAACTGGTAGAAAAATGGAATTATAGTTAGCAATAAGCGAAAGGAAAAAAGATCGCTGCAATTAAGCCGACACTACTACATAGTAGTAGTACAGATTACAGAATTTGAGGAAGGAAGGAAGTTTAAGAAAGACACAACGTTCTCCGTAGAACCTCGATAAGAGGAACTCGACGAGCTGTCGTGTTTCTGTTGGAGCAAGAATCACAGGGAAATGGGGTGGGCCAAAGAAAGACGGGGTTCAGGCTAAGGCTCCTCTAATTGGGAGTGTCCTAATTGGACGGAATTACCGTCGATTCGACACTCCTTGCGGCTAAGCCTCCGGCGTAGAGAAAGCACCGCGCTCTTTTTATCGAGTTCTCTCTGCCTGATCCCTTCGAATTTACACGAGAAGACGAGAGACGCTCGGGGGGAACACGACGCCGCGATTAAGGTCCACCGAGCTCCCTCGGGAATAGCGGCGCCACTTGCGCGAAACACAAATCGCGGCCAGGAGCGCATTAATACCGGTTAATTGTCAATTAATTTCCGCTTTGAAGAATTTCCACTGAGGAACAATTGGCCTGCAAAACTTTCCTCGCTTAAGAATCCGTGTCTCCCATCCCCCTAAACCCTTCTCGAACACAAAGGTCTTCGTTATAACTTGCACGAAACGCTTCATTATGCAATTAGTCATTAGGGGGTGAAATCAGCACGACAAAGGTTATCGATATTCTTCTAGCAATTCAATTCACTCTTTCTCCTTACGATGAATTGTTTCATGCAAAGGAAATTTCGTTTTATTGAAATATTAATCACCTCGAGAGATCGGAGATTCGCGTCAAACTCTCTGGGTCTGATAAGCACCACGATAATATATCCCGCCAGCGATAATTCCGCTTTCTCCTATATCTGCTGGGCGAATATTTGCCGGCCAGTGTATCTTCCCCATTCCAAGAGAGTGGAGGGTGAAAGGGAGATTTCCTCTCTGTTTCCTCGATCACACCCGCAGTCCGCAGGGTGCGCGCGCGCGACTTCCGATTCTCGTTTCGTCTTAATCCACTCGTGGTGGCCGGACGTGCAATAATAAACGGCGAGAAACAGGGGGTGAGCTCAATCTCCGTGAGCAGAGGCTTTTATGGGGGGATGGCCCCATAATATCTGGTCATCGTCGGCTTCGATCCGCCCCAATACAACTCTCCTTCGTCCCTCTACGTGAACCAGAGGATAGAAAAACACTCGGACCGAGTGTTGCCTCGTCGCGAGGAAAGAGATTACGCGGCGAATGAAGAGGGTGCGAGCGAGAGAAGTAGAAAGGCGTCGCATTAAGAAAGAATTATGGTCTATAGACTCTTCTCGTGGGAGTCCTCCTCGTCAATTAATAGTATCCCTTCCCTTCCTTCTACTCGTTCAAACGTCTTTTCCCCTCTTTCTATCGCGATCTTTCCTCGAGCTCTGTCAGCTGAATTTCCTTTTACTTCGAATCGTCTTAGGGAAGTGTGAAGCCGAACGAACGTTTCACGCGTCTTGTCCGTTATCATCGAGCCAGCTGCAACTCGAAACTTTCTCTCCCAACGACTATACAGGCGTATGGAAAGATGGCGAGCAGGTTTTATTGCTTCGGGCCCGGAAGAGAACGCCCTGAACCGCTTGAGCAACGCGCGCGGTTTCGCTCGAGCTTCGTTCACCGTTTAAACGCGGAATTTATGCGCGACCCGGTCGCCAGGATTACGTTGTCGGTGTTTATCGTTGCCGGGACGGTAAATTTTAATTGTTCGTGGCAGCCAGTTGCGTAACTGGCTAAATATCGTTGCTGCAACCTCCTCTTTTCTTCGCTTTTCCGTTCGTTCGGGAACGCGTTACATCGCTCGGTTGATTTAATGCGAGGATTAGAGAAGGCTGGCAACTTTAATTCAAGTAGTGCGATGATTAATAATTCAGCGAACAGGAAACGCACGGACCAACCATTTTCTGTGGATTTAATACGCAAGACGATACCGTCCATTCTGAAGGAACGTGATACAGATTTAATTAAACTTCCTGCTTTGTTACGTCGCACATCTTCTTCGAGGAAGCTCTACGGCTTTGGAAGAATGGTCTTAACAAACGGAAGAAACTTTCTGTCTCGCTACAGAAAAGAAAAGTTGCTTTACTAAATATCAAATCCACGAGTTAATCTAAACATGTATATTCTATCGGATAATAAATTATAATAAATACAAATGGAGAAAAAGAAAATTCCTTTACTACTATAACTTCGCGATTAACAATTCAAACTTGAATGTTCTCAAATTCCATGGGATGATCCAGATCAATAAACGGTAGGAAACGTCTCTCGGTAAAAGAACATTGCATCTACGTTTCGCCAAAAAATTCATCAAAATTAGATTAAACGCTGACATCCGTGCTAACGATACAATAATAACCTTTCAATGGAAAACGAACAGCAACCCCATCGACTATTGGAGATCGGGATATTGAACGACGTAATTGCGCAGCTCACCATGAAAACAGCCATTCGGATGGACGTTTCGGTAAGCCGCGTAAGAAAACGTTCACAGGCAACTGAGATTTGCGGTCTGAACATCGAGGCAACCTGAGTAGCAAGTGCGCAACGCACTTTGGACGATGAAATCCTCGCTACGATTCGATCTTGGCGAATACTTTGAAAGATGGTGGAAATATGACGTGAATCGTAAGACGAAGCGGTCGATCGCGTGCTTCGGAAGGAACTCATCGATTATGTAGCCAAGAGCAACGGCAAGAAGAGTGGACAGAATGTTCTTGCTAGATCGACCAAGGGATCCGTTATGCCACCGAGTGTCTAATGTATCAATTTGCGCGTCTATCGTTTGAATAACTGATAAATACCGACTGGACGTTCCATTAACTGCGCCATGGTTAAATCAGACTTCGAGGAAATCTAAGCTAAGCTAAAAGCGGGAGGAATATTTTATCGTGTCGATGAAGCAATTTTCTTGGTGCTACCGCGAATGGCTTCGACAGGCTTTCTAGGAACGAAAGATTGCGGAATACTTGGATGTCTGGCCCGCGTGATTAACCCTTGGAATAAAATTGCTCCATATTTGTATCTCTCTTTCTTTTGTAATTTTTTAAACTTCCAATATCCGTATTCGTTAGGGTTGCCAATGAGAATTTCGAGATTTTTCCTTCTTTAAGGAGTAATAATTGATATCTCTCACATTTGTCTAAACTCGTATTAAGAATTCATATTTTTATGCGCCAATTCATAGAATAAAGAAATAGTTTCCATGAATAATAAATCACGAAGAGGTTGGCGAGTAATGCGAAGAAGAGATCGAGAGATCGCGAGCAAAGGAGAAGAGAGCAAAGGGGGCTCACGATTGCACGAGATAATTGAAGATAATTTTCTCGGCCCGTGGCCACGGCTCGTGCTGCCATGCCCACTTAACTTTCACGTAAGGGGATGTGACCACTTAGCCGTTACATGCTCGCTTACTCTCCATGCATATGTAAAACGTTGCCTTCGCATGACGAATGGGGAACGAACGGGGATCGTATTTGTAAGTTACATTCGACCACGCGTTTCTCCGATCGACTTAGATTCCTTCTGCACCAAGAAACCCGCGAAAGGTCGGAGGGACGCGATGACATCCAGTAAAAGCAATTTTCAGGGGTCGATAAATCAATGCCTATCAAGTCGCGGATAAAAACGTAGGTACAAGCATGTCGTGATCGAAGTTACACCAAGCTCAATTATGTTATAGCCACTTTTAAATCTTGAATCTTGTTTCGTTCCGATAAAATGATAAAATGAGATTCGCGATAAACGAATTATCGAAGAGCAATGTATAGATAACGGAACAACTGGCCTTAGGCTTAGAACCAGTCATTTCAAACTAGTCCATAAACATTTAATGAAGAAAACATAGTGTAACCTTTGCAGCTACGATCCATATTTATGTCAGCGCCATCGTATAAAATATGAGACATCATAAAACTACGGAAGAGACATCAATCTCCACGAGCAAATTGAATTACTTCAACGTAAAAGAAAAGCAGGACAATTTCATCACGAAGGGAACAAAATCTGTAATTAAAGTCAAGAGAAAACAAAACAACATTTACTCTTTAATTTCATATATCGAAAACGCGAGACTTCATCGCGTCGTAGTGAATATCGCTCAATCCAACCAAGCAAGAGTAAACGAAAAAAAAAGAGAGCCAGGTCTATAAGACACAAATAAGACACGAATCTACCCTGTACACATAGAACAGAGAAGATACAGGAACATCTCATCTCTGCCCCATCGACAGATTAATCTGACACTTCGATTCCCCAAGAGGGAGGAACGCAAACACCATGCCGGGGATTCCGTAGAGACAATTCCCCCGGCGGAGAATTCGCCACGATTCGTATTATCAACAAGCCTCGGGTCCTCGAGTTACCGAGCCGATCGGTATCCGATCCTCGAACGCGACGCGCAAGATTTCTTCAATTTCACGGATCCGTTCGCCCCCTTCAATTACCACCACTTAACCAGCAATAATTAGACGTTGTGGGATTGGGTATCACGCTGACGCGGACCTTTAAAGCGAATAAAGTCGAGACGAGGGATAAAAGAAGGGAACGCCCTTCCGGCTTGTTCATCTTTTTCTCCGTCTCTCTGCTTTTTAGATGGATCGTTCTTTACTGCCTTCGGCTCCTTCCTCTCGATCGGCTGCGGCAAATCACGGGGAATCTCGTAAAATCGTGAAAGGCCTATGCCTCTCCTCCGAGCTTCGGCGACGTGCGTAAGTGAAAAGAACGACCGACCGTAATAATCGTTGCCGCAGAAACCATTCTCTTCCTCTCGCGAGAGACGATTCGATGATTACTAGGGTTTAGATCTGTTTTTATGTTCGTTTATGCTTGTCTATTAGGTCCAAATCTCTGTGCTTCTTGTCTAGACTATGAAGGAGATTGAGTGCAGTCAAACTTCGCTAATGTAAAGTTCATTTATTCTAACGAAATTCCTAGATGAATTTACTTATCTAAAAGGAAACTGATAAGATTGGTAAACTTTTATTGTATGAACTCTGATTATATGTAAACTATTTGTCCACTGAAAGTTCATATAAGTGGAGTCTCTGTAATCTAACTAATGTAGTCTGAAGAGAGAAAGAGATGACCAGCACTCGTAAATATACTAAAACAATGAAATATACTAAAACTATAAAATGCTTTTTTTCATTAGAGTATTCCTTCGACAGGAGAAAAAACTACTCCAGAAAATATTTGACGCGGATTACATGGGACGCGCATCGATCGTGAAATTCAATCCAATTCTAATAAATCTACGATGGACTTTCGCATCGATAGGCGATCTTCCGTAATTCGTTTGCGAGTGTCCGCGAGCAATTTCATCTGGGCTGGGTGTAAAAATGGAATTCTGCCATAAAACCGTCCGATGTCCTATTTCTCTCACCTGTCTGTCCGGGACAAACAACCGGGAACCACTCGTAAAATCAGTGGGACATCGTTCCGAGGCCGTCGATACATATTAGATCGAGTGATCAAAAGAGACAGGAAATGGAGAAGGTAAAGCGGATGAGACGGTGATGAAGTGGCGGCTACGCGCAGGGTCGTACACACTGGGAGCAATACTAGACGTCTTAACGGTAGCGGGCAGATATTTATTGCGCCCATGGGACGCCGTCGGTGGCACCGATATAACTAAATTCGCGTTTATGACCCTGGCTTGACCCACTCCAGCCGCCAATTTCTCTCCTTTTTTCCGCAAACCAGCAAGAAAGAGAGAGAGAGAGAGATAAAGAAACCGCGACGAAATGAGAGACACTGAATCATTCGTGGGACCATTAAATCGTGGATATCGCGACCATGGCATGAGGGATTCTTTCATCGGTCAGATCGATTTTCGGGAATTGATGTTGCTCCACATAAGTAGAAATGTATCGAATTCTATATGAGAAGAAAATTATATAAGCTCTGCAGCAAGTAACCCGCTCAATTACTTTTCATTAATTACTTAATTTCATAAAAATGTTTGAATTAACTCTGCTGTCCTCCTCGTTATTTTTTCACGTTTGCATCTGTTCAGGGATCCTCTCTTTTTGGACTATTTCACCCATAAAAAGCGTGGAATACGCAAAAGATACAAACATTACATCGAACAGTAAAACCAAATATTTAAAAATTATGTATATAATATTTGTTAATATTTATTGAAATATAACGTCCATTTCCGGTTATGTAGAACCGAGGGCAGCGGAGGTAAAAAACAATTCTGTTATGAAGGACGGTCTCTGAAGAAGCAAACCGATTACTACTTTTTATTAATTTTTTAATGACATTGATATTTCTGATTAAAAAATAACCCCGTTAACCGGTTGAAGAATTTAGCATTGCGTTGAAATATGGTTAAATTGAAACGTTAGATATATAATACCCTGAGAATGTGAATATAATAGTAAAAAAAATGTTGGAGTTATGCACGGTAAGCTACGAGAGGGTGAATAGGATAAAATTAATTTAGGAATTGAGGGTGTAAAAATGCCGAGGCGGTAGGCGAATTTTATTTTAAGGCATCCCTTTTTGGCATCTGCGTATTCCGGCGGTTTTATAACAGTCACGCTACAAGGGTGACTTTATGACGAGTGAAAAAGTATCGCGCGGGGGTGGATGGGATTGTGACAGGGATCGCGCAACGCAATTATTTTTACGCCGCGCACTTCGCACCTGTACTCTTCGCATCGTAAACACTTGGCGTTACGCTCGCGTTGACGATAAGCTCGGCATTCAACCGCGAAAACTTGAAAACAATAGAGCCATCCTGAGCTTTCCCTTTTTTAGCGTCAAAAATTCAATGCTGCATTTCGAGCTTCTTGATAAATATCTTTCTTTAGTATTTTCAGATCTTTACGAGATGTAATTTTGCAGTACTACGATCGTCTTAAAAATGACATAAAAATATAGAAAGAATAAGAAACGAACATCTTTTATAGATAGAAACTTAATTGCGCAACTCCATCTTTTCACAAACTTGTTAATTTTAGTGTCAGAACGTGTATCGTACTTAACTTCTCAGAAATTAAACAATTTATTTAGACGAAGTTGATCGGTTTAACTGCAACGTTACAACAGTGTGGCTCTTACGTAATAACTATGATACGAAGATAAGTTCCACGAAAAGATCAAGTTACTGAACTTTCTGAACTATCACCCCGATTCGGCTAATCCACTGACCTTGGTCTTTGACGCGTGGAAATCGTCGGCGATGTTCCTGAGGTTGGCGCCTACGGTCGCCCAGTAACTTCCGTTGAAAGCCTGTCCAATGTGGCCGCAGCAGCACTTGCAAATTGACTTTACGGCGGATGTCTTCTTCACAGCCGCGGAGCCACCACTCTCTGAGGCAAGTCTGCGTCTTCGCGGTCGTGGCCTTGGATTTGGCACCGGTGCCACATTGTTCTCATCATTGTTGGATTCCGGAAACTGGAATGTCGCGTCCCTGGTTGGGCTGCTGGGCGCAGATACGGTCACCTGGGGCGCAGCGGGCGGAAGTTGCTCCACGGCAGACAACACCAAATCCGGCAGCGGCATGCGAGCCAAATCCGAGTCCACCAGGATTGGATGCCGTTCGTCGCCCACTCGTCGTGGCAACCGATCTGAAGAACACAAGAAATTCGCTTAATTTCATTCCAGTTTTCTGGGTCCAAAATTTGTCAAGTATTATTTTGAGAAGAATTTATTCATGAGAAAAATTCTGTTGCTTTCTTCAACGATTAAGTTAACTCTGATCTGGAGAGTACAGGAAATTCATGTCACTTAATTGAAGGTTTGTTAGCCCACAAAATGTTCACGGGTTAAAGTAAATTCGCCAATAAAGAAGATTGTTTCTTCTGCCTAGAAATCTATATTAAGCCTGACTTAACAGAGAGGGAAAATTCAATTTCAACAGAGGAAATTTAAGTGAAAGTTTATTAGTTTGAGGTTTATACAAGCTATTTTATTTTTGAGAGGACTGAAGAAGATTTATCGGCGAAGAATGAATTGTTTCTTTTCTCAGGGTTGATATTAACCGCTTCATTCGAATCGATGCTAAATGTCTGTGAATATTACTATGACCTTTACAAATAACTACAGGATGACTTCGACTTTTTTGCTACGTTGAGGATAAACGTACGATCGAAGATTAGACTTATTAAATCGTGCTTATCTCACGATCTACAAACGTATTTCTAAAATCCAACAATTCGAATGAAATGCCAACTTCAGCTAAATTTCGAGATATCGTGGCAACTGTCTAATCAACTTCGACCGCTATTTGTCAACTTTGCGAACCACATGCGCGCGTCGGGTTTCGTCGGCGTGTCCCATAAATCTCGCGCAAAATTCAGCCGGATAACCGAGCGCCGTACGAGATCGCCTTACGTGCGAGCGTAAAGTTCAAACTTTCCTCGATCATCCGATAAGTACAAGCTCGACGATTCATCATCGCCGTTTCGATCGCTCCGAGCGATCTTTCCGACTGCCTACTGAAAACAGATGGCCGCCGCGATATCGTAATCGACGAAATACGCGGTCCAGCCGATTTGTATTCAGCGTATCTGGATTTACCATCGATAATTAATCGTGGCACAAAGGCAAACGTTGCGTCATACAATGGAAATGCTACGATCTACGCACGCATGACGGCCGCGCGCCTTGCTTATAAGGTTTAATGCCACGCTCTGGCTAGACAACGGTAAAGGCGACCACCGGGTTGCCCTGTAATGGTAACTAACGACATTGTTGGCTAATGATTGTCTGAAAATTTACAACGCTCCATACGATAGCCTTCGTTCCGTGATTTCGACATATCTAACCTACACACATATAGATGTACACGATATATACATAGAAAGTGCAAGGATATTGTCAACACAGATTATATACTGTACGTGATCGAGCGTTTCTTTGAAAAAACGGCAGAATTCAAAGGAAGAGAAGAAGTGGAAAAACGAAATAACCGAGGCTGAGTATGGTATCTGGCGGTCAGGAAACGCTTGATATCGGACTGCCGCGCGGTGCGTCGGGGTACGCGCGTGTTTCGCCACTTTTATCGCCGCCAGTAAGCCCGAAGAAGCGTTTTCCGATTGATAAGTGGCCACGCGCGTTTTACGTCTCTCGCGTCGACGCCAGATAAACGCAGTGTAATTCCGGCTGAGAGAACCGGTAAACAGAAATGTACTCGGTCGGCCGCTTGACTCGCTTTTACGACGCCTCCGATAATTAAGAGCGGGACACCGGAGAGGGGTCAGGCCCCGTGGTAATTAGTTTTAACGAAGCCTTTTCACTGGCTCAGCGGTTTCGTCGCGAGAGAGGGCCTAACGGTTTACTGTTTGCGCCAACTCAGAGACGCAGTAAGGCGTTTTACGAACCGCGAAATGGTACTCGTAAACCCAGTGCAACTGGTTTTGGAATTTTCGGAGCAGGAACGTTATCTACCGCCACGGATGCCGAGGACGTAGTTAAATACCTTTGAGAAACAACGAACTGCTTCGCATCACGGAATCAGGTAAGACGCTTCGATCGCACGCGTATCATGCGAACGCGTGAATAATCACGTTTGTATCGGTGACGTATACACCAGCTTCGTTTTTGTTTTCCAAAAGGCGCTTGTTCGTGTCTCTGTTTATTCTATCTATCTATTCCTTTGATAGATTTTGAGTTAGAGAAATCAGAATGCAAAACATAAAACCGACGATTAAAAGATATTTCATAGAACACAACGTTAGTTCTTATTTATTCTTCTTCAATCTTTCTCTCCCTTGAATAAACAAAAAAATCTATAATATTTTCAGGAAACGAAAGCAAGAATCTTTTACGTATCATCTTCGAGCTTCAAACAGTATCGAATAATAGACAATACGACCGAACAGGAACATGATTCAAAGGTTATAACAGGGTTACAGTGTATCAAGAATCCGATGGCATTTCAAGCTAACAAAAGGAAAGACCAGCAACCAAAGGCTAGGTACATAATCTCAACTTTCAACAGAGCTAAAATTTGCGAAAAAATCCATCTTTTCACGTCGATAACCGATACAATCATCCACCGACAAGCTATGAAATCCATCTTTTCATAAGCGAAGAACAGTTCGCGCCTGTGGGCTGCCAGAAACATTTAAGCGCGCGGGTTTTTCGCGCGATGTGCGCCGCGTGCGCGTAAATCGAAGCCATGCGTGACAAAATAACAATTCCTCCGCGCCTCCGGCCGCCATTGTCTCAGGGACCGGTCGCAGTGGCGCGCGCGCGTGCGCCCTCGTGCGCTCGCGCGGTTGCATCCTTGACATTTTGAGTAAACGTCCGCGCTAGCATTCGCACGCGCACCACTATACTCAGGCCACACTCTCCTGAGACTCTCTTTCGCTTGTGCAACCCGTACGCGCGCGCATCGGCCACACATCGTCGCCTACTCGCATCGAACTGCTCGATCGCGAAATCTCTAGCAAACGACAGACTTTTCACTGCTTGCAAAACAACCGCTGCGCTTATCCGAACGTATCGACGGTCTCGCTTCGCTTTCTACCTTGCGATTTTCCTCGTAAAATGTCACTACACACACATGCCAATATGTATATTGGATGGAACACGAACCTGGTGTGAACGCCAACCTATTCCAAAACCGATTTATGTAACGATCTGTTGTAATTATCAATGCACGCGAATGATTATTAGCACGGATTCTGTCAGCTCGCGATTTACGACCGCCTTCAGCATGACAAACGGCCAACCTAATTCTAATTTATGCCCCGGAGAAGTTCGACTATATTCGACCTCTTACAGCCGTGCAATTTTCGCGCGATTTCCTGTGAGATTCAAGGCAACCCGCTTTTACTCGCGTTAAGATTTCATTCGCTTTTCTCTTGTTTCCACGGTACATAATACAATGGCAAGATATTAAAAGTTTGTCGGTAACTTGAGTTCTCGATAAGCCAGTTCTTCGCGATGCGGTCGAAAGAACTCGTCTTCGTGAGCGGAGCAACTAAAGGGGCAACGAGAAGAGCACGGCTCGCGCGTCCCATAAAAGCGTTCGGGGCAAAAAGTGCAGCGCGCACGTGGCCAACACCCGCATGCACGCTGCGTTCGCGGTCTCGCGCGCGGACATTGGATCCGCGTGCATCAGAGAGGACGTGCACACGCGGTTCGAGGGCGGGGACGTCGGGTTGGAACCGACGAAAAAGACTCGAGAGGAGAATGGTCGTACATAGAGGGGACGTGAAACGAGTATATAAAGAACAAGAAGGTTGGGACAAGGAGGAGGAGGATCGTGAGCCAACGAGGAGGGGGGAAAGACGTTTAGACAAAAAAACGGAGTTGACGAGACGAAGCAAGGAATGTACGGCTAGAAAAAAAAAGAAGTTCCACGAAGAGATAGAGCGGTGGAGATAATACGCGGTGGAAAAAAAGGGAACTCGAGAAAGCAAAAACAGGAACAAGAAGGGAAAAAAAGAGAAAAGTGGCGGAACGAGGGGGAAATTTCGAGTGTACACGGACCAGCGGGAACACGCGAGAGACAATGTACATTATGTACACGCGTTATGTCAAAGAGGCAGAAAGAGAGACGAAAAAAGGGCGAAGAGTGGGAGCAGATTGAATGCTGGCAGCATATGCGAGCACGTGACTCACATGGAGCGCCCTTTGTACGCGTAAGTGCAACGCAACTTGTTACAGTATACGTGTAACGTCAACCCTAGCAGCGCGAGCGCGATCTCCCGCACCTATGTGTGCGTAGGTGCGAGTGTACGTGTGCCTGACAGCATACGTGAGCAGTGGTGAACGCTCAACTGCACAAAGAACCCCTCTCAAGGCCGCTGCAGCCACGATACACACCAATGAGACGCGTGCGCGCGCGACGACGACTCGCGCGTGGAAACACTCGCGAATCGCGAGCGGTGTCGAGCGTATACGGACGAACGCGCGCTCAGTTTTTATCGTGTCACGCTTTTGCGGCTTTTCAGAGACAATGAGACGGAACAGTCGAACTGCGTCGTTCCAATGATCGGTTGCTCCTTTCGTCAGAACCTCCCGTTGAGGCTGTAATGGAAATTAATTTTTACGCGATTTGGTAGTCGGTCTTGGAGTTTCCATGGAGTCACTGTTAAGTACGTTCGGTTGATGCATACATATGGGGCGCAGGTGGAAATACGAGATCGGTCTATTTACGTCGATCTTCTAAGTTTAAATATCACTCAGTGTTTAAAAGGGTGCATTTTCAAGAAATGACAGACAAGATTCTTTAATCGATTTCTGCAATTATCTCTACGATACGTCTAAAGAAGCATGCCATTCTCAATGCTTATACATTACAATGTATAATTGTTTGGTGTAGTTGTTCTGTCGTCAAAATGTAAATAAAACATAGTTAAAGTCGTTAATACAAAATTAATTAACGGCATAGATTGAATTTTAAAGTGGTTTCCTCGTTAAAGGTAGGAAACATGGATTATATTTCTCCATATGATTTTCATTTATAAAGGAGGTCGATAAAATTTCAAGATATACATATGTATACTCCAGACACATATTAAATGTTATTGTCAGTTTAATAGAATAAAACGTAAAACCACAAATGAGTCATCACGAAGAAAAGTCGAACCATCCAACCAAACTTACGCGTGCACGACATTTCTGGTTCTGTAATAGAAAATATCGTCGGGCCTATTCGAGAGAACTGAAGTCGTAAATACGCGATGATTTCTCCAGGATGTGGACGATCGTTCAAGTAACGTTCCTTAAATCGCAGCATGGTGAACGTACCGTACAAAAGCAGCGGATTCTGCGTCTTATTTGAAACTTTACTTCGCTTGACTTTCGAACGCTTCGCGGAAATCTCGTAAAACCTCCAACTCCGATATAAATGTTCCCCACCACGCTACACCAGCAGTGGACAATCGATTCGCGGCGTGCTCCATTTTTTTCACCTGAGAATCGAACGATCTTTCGCCGTTTCGAGTAATTCCCTTCGACGAGGCAAGATCTCGTACTCGCGTTGTACCAACGCGATTGCCCGGCATGGAAACGGCTACGGTAGATACGTTATCGCGATACGGGCAATGAGAAAATTGTAAAAATGAGGGAACAAGGTTGCGCCACGACGCGGCCGGCCATCGATTTCCTACGACTATCTGATTACCCAATAAATTCTGTCCACCGGTTCGCGAGCACGAAGCCCGATCGGATTCTGCGGTGCAGAAGTCGTATCGAGGAAACGTTCCGAGGCTCGCTCGACCGATTGATTACACTCTTATTGACTACGTGACTCGCGATTTCGTTGTCGGTGGAATTAATCGAGGTTCATAGTTGATTGCTTGCAATGTCTCTGCGCTCGACCTACAATGTATGGATGATGAGGAAATTCTGGTGAAACAGAGAATAGAAAATTCGTGAATCTATTTTAAGTTCCCAGCATTTCGGTTAATTCGAATGTTTTGATTTGCTGCATGCGAAAGTGAATATGTTGGAGGAAGGGATATTTTCAAAAAGGTCCCTGCCGAAAGGTACGTGCCTCTAGTAGATGCGAAATTATTTGCACACCGTTTACATGTCGTAATAATTAAGTATAGCAAATTTCGTATTATTTAGTAGTACTTTTATACAAATTATATTTTATATAACAAAAAAGGAATATTATGAAGATGAAGAATAGAACTGATCAAAGAACATTTCATCGAAAAGTACGTGGAAATATTCTTCGCAGCACTGTAGATCTGCGACTAGAAGTTATACGCTCGATCCAATAGCTCTACTTGTAGCGGGCAACGACAAAGCGATGCATAGCTTCCGTTTGCGGTATAATCACTAAGAAGCTGCACATTGCTGATTATATCGTTAGCTGGCGAATCGCCACTGCAACTTGGTCACGTGTTGCCACCGTTATTCGATGATTATAATTACAAGCGAATCAAGCCTCTCTCTTTGTTTCTTTCTTCCTGTTGCATCGCGGCCAATAATCGACCGAGAATCAAGCGGAAACCGATACCACTAAGCAGATGGAACTCGAGATTCCACGAACATGGAATAGTCTTAAGCTGCGGAATTATGCATACGATAAAATATATTCTCTGATTAGAAAATATTCAATTCAATAGAATATTCTATCGCTGTAATGTACTTAAAAAATTCTCCGCTTCGCTTAATACGTCGGTTTCCAATATATTTTATGCGCCTCTACAATGTTGGAGGTATTATCGATAAGTTTTATAAGTGAACAGTCGCAACTTCCATCGAGAGAAACAAAGAACTGGTTTTGCGAGCTTTGGCTGTCTGCGTGGAACGCATATTCACAGTTCGGTTCAGTTGGTTTCAGTATATACTTCGCTTCTTTCGACGCAGCCATATAAACAGTATCGATATTATCATTTGAATATTTCCCATGAATATTCACATCGTGATAATGAAAGCAATATTCATCAACCGAGATGAAACTTTAGAAAACTTTCTCTCTCTTTTAAGCAAAAGAAGAGAACTTTCAACAAACGACTTGAAAGCGACCAAATAACGGAAATCACTTGAAAAAAATTAAAAGTACACTTTGTTTAGAGATTGCTATAATCAGGATGTATTTTGGAGGAGCTCGTGAGGAAAAACAGCGGTAGATCTTCACGCTCGATAAAATCACGATGACGAGCCGCGATAAGCGAAACCGTACCACGAAGGGTTGAGGTAATCGAAGGAAAAGGGTTGCCGGGCAGATAAAATCAGCCGAATTTCATGTACGGCTGGAGACGCGTGCTCGAGCCGCCTACGAAGAATACGCTCAGGGGAGCGTAAAAATGTATAACAGTAAAAGAGCGGGGAGAAGACAGGAGTACGCTCACCGCTTCGTCTCAATGAATATTAATGATTCCACGGGGCCAGCTCGCGCGAACGACCTCCGAAATCCGTGAAAAGCACGCGGCGAGCGGTACAATTAGAGTTTTAATTAAAAACGACGCGACGCGACGCCGCGGATAAGAATCGACCTGGCAAGAAGAACGTTAATTGGTCGGAACCACGGGCAACTAGCTTGTTAAGTCGAAAACAATCCGTCATGCGAAAAACATCGTTTCGATGTTTGTTTTGGAGAAAAATATTGTGACAGATATTGCTGTACACTTGCATCGGTTAGACGTTAATTAAATCTGGATAACGACTGATTGAGTACATTTTAGTGGTTTTATGAAAATAAAAGAAGTAGAAGTTTTACTAAAGTATTCGTGGAATTAGGATTTTCGTAGCAAGTTCTATTTATGATTACTCTCTGAATTTTTAAATTTAGATATTTGAGAACATGTGTATAGGTTTAAAATTGCGTTGCATGTACAATTCTGTTGAACCCTAAACTATGACTCTGAAAAATGTTATAATACTTGGAATTCAATTTCCTAGAAATCTTCTAAGGATTCTACGACGAAACTACGGAACATTGCAATTGTATATGATAAAGATTTTGAAAGATATTAGGAAATGAATTATCCGCAATCTACTACGATTCATATTGTGCAAATTAACTTCCGGAAGTAACGGAATTTCCATTAATAAACATGTGCATTAATAAACATGTTTCCAGGAGAATTGCGTAGAGCAGAACGGGAACCTCGCCAGGAATTATACTTACGCGGTGTTGATCTGATTCATCTAAAGCTAACCCTCTTTCGTGGACTGAAGCGTCAACCAGAATCTTGTGAATGTTTCGCTTCTATCGAAGCGAAAAAGGCCAGAGATAAGTGAGAAAATTCAATAAACCTGGTTCTGACGGATAGATAAGGAAGATACGGCATTGTTCTGCTGACGTGAAGATAAAACGCGACTCACCGGTGACGGTAACGAACTATCAACGAGACGACCACGAAAAAAGAAGGAAAAAGAAAGAGAAAAAAAGAAGGAAGGTACTGGTACGATGAATATTTTAAGGGTTCCGCCAATAACGCCAGGCTCGTTGGATGAATGGAAGGAGACGGCCATCGAGGACCGGACGATCGTCAATGACGAATTTCTTTCAATATTTCATCAAGTCTATAGACTATGGTCGGTGCTTTCGTTCTTCGTGTTCCGCATCGATCGTCTTCGGGATTTCCGCTGGGAAAACCGTGATGAAATAAATTCAGAATGCAACGATCGATAAGAATTACTATCAGAATTCGACTCGCATAGCTTTTTCGAGTATCATCTAATCGAAAAATTCTTTTAAAGGAAGCGTAGAAAAAGATAAAGGAATTTTGTATCCATATAAGTAATGTAATGGTCTAAATTTTGGCGCATCAATTTCTCAGAATTCTTCCATGCAATTTAAGACATTAAAACATTAATTGCTAACATATGGACTATATCTGTTTATGGCTGAAATAAGACCAGGCAAGCTTGACGCATACGCTGCCACGGACGTACAATTATACGCAGAATTCACTGTACTGGTACCAACAGGTTTTTGCGTATATCTTGGAAACTAAGGCCGAGTGGCGGTTATATGTATAGGAAAAAGTTGTTCAGAATCATGTCTCCGACAACATATTCAAAAAATTAGCGAAATCGGTGATGTGGATAAAATATCGATAATTACCGATAATTGTCAGTTGTCTCTAAGAGAGGCAGAACAATCTTACATCAATTTCAATGATCAATTATTACGTATTCAAAATCGAACATTTCAAATTAATTGTATAAAGTTACCCATCATAAATACGTTAATATATAAAATTTAGAAAAAGGAGCAAATTTGCAGTTTAAAAAGAAAAGGGCAATTCTACTGGTCTTCCGGGAGGACGGCGAGTTCACTGTGAAATTCAGTGCACCGATACGAGCGCAGGCTTTACGACAATGTAACATAATACGAAGTTCAGTGTCGAAGGGTTATCGTTTTACGGACGATATCCGATCTTTCTCTTACCGAGAAATTAAACGCCTCCGATTAGAGCGGAATCGCGGGGCATGGACAGTTCGATTCTCTTATCGGTTGGCGCGATGGGAAAGGGGCGCGGGCGTCATGGTTCGCAGTGAAAACATTGGCGAAGGGGTTATCCGTAACGTTGAAACGTAACGTCGACAACAATAAGACAGGCAAAACGAATCGCCGAGAACGAGAGTGAAAACGGATAGGCGGAAGAAAAAAGAAGCCAGCGTGATCGGGTAACGCGGCGTAATCGTTATTACCGTGGTCGCGTTTACGCGAGCACGATGACGAGGTGGAAGTTTTCTGCAAATGTCACGGGAGAAGACTCGGAACGGGGCTGGCCACAGCTGTTTCTATAAATAACCAACCCCGACTCGATGCAACGGCGCGCTCGCGGTCCGCCAGATTCTGCATCTTCTCTCGAAACCACGCTGGCAAACTATGGTTATTGACCCTCGCACATACACCGTACGCCACCTATTTTCGTTTGAAAAATAATGAACAGACGCGTAATTCAATTTTTCTAACAAGGATTCTTGTCAATTTCCGTCTAACTTTCCTTTGGCTTTTGGTGGTATAGAATGTCTTTATCGAGTCCGAGAGGGTTGATATTACGTATAATATTATCTTTCGGGGATCGACAGAAGGAAAACAATTTTCTTAAATCAGTGGGGAAGATTCGTGATTACTGGAAAAATACATACGTACATTGTTTTGAGGAGCGTGATATTTTCAAGGAATGTTGCGTCACTCCAAAACAATAGTAACACACTTGCAACGGCCGGATGCAATTTGTGGTTTCTTTCGGGACACTTCCATGCGCTGCTCGGCGAGATCAAAGGCTCGTTAGCGACGTATTGCCGTGAAACTGCGGCAAAATGGATTCAGAATGCTATCTGACGACGTTTCCTCGCGGTTAATCGCGCATTTCGAGCGAGCAGGGTGCATTGACCCTCGATCATAAGCATTTTATAGGTGGTTTATAAAATTACGGTCGCTACGCAACTAATTCTGAATTAATTTGAAACTAAAGTCTGTCTCAAATAATTGGCAGTCTGACGTCGCTCTTTTTGCTCTCTGAATAAAACTGCATTTATAGCTATTAACACTACTTCAAAGCGAACAATCAATAAATAATCCGTAAAACATCTACTGTGTAGTATTAAAACGAAAAGAAAAAGAGAGGAAGAAAAACAAATTTCATAAGACTACTTAATCGTAAATATCCTTCAAAGTTCAACAAATTTCCATTAAATTACTCAGAAAATCACCTCAAAATTTATCATAAAAATTATTTCATGGTTGATGAACTTCTTCATTGACCATACACCATATACATACGTACTATTTGAAAGCGTGTAAGATACGATATCGAGGCACTCGTCGAGCAATCGTCGCGGCACGGTTCACGGTTCGATACTGCAATCTCTGGTGGACGATCGACATCCGAGATTCGGGGAACGAGCCGTTGCATCGCGTTTTATGGCGCGTTTTACTCCGGTGTGTGCCTGACCATCGGTCTTTTCTCCTCGCTCCTCCTCTCTGTCTCTTTCCTCCTACTCTCCTGTCGATCCGAGCGACCGCGCCGTCTCTTTCGCCGTAAAGGAGGCTCGAGCAGCGGTGCAGGGTCATGGCCGGACATCGTCTGCCATACTCTCGCCTCTACACCCACGCTACATCTGTTATACTCGCCCCCTTTCGCTCGCTGCACCCTCGTAAAGCCGCGTTTCATTATGCGCCGAATATAAGTTACCGCAATTTACGCCTCTGGTTCGCTCCTCTCCTTCTCTCTCTCTTCTTATCTTCTGTTTTCTCTTTGCGCCAGTCTTTTGCGTGGTATGTTCCAGCAAAATTTCCGTGGTTATTGTTACAATGAAGAAGGATTGCATCGAGAAGAGACAGTTAAGAAACTAATGGACAAAGTTGAAAGCAAGTGCACATGATGGTGAGTATGAGAATCGTGATTAGGATGATTGAAGTTTGAAAGTTTCCTTCCACAAGTTTAACCCTTTTTACACTATTGATGTTACAACCAATGATATTGAGGCAATTTTTATTTGATTTTATTAACATCGATGAAACGACAGAGAAGGGAAGTTTTCTTTCCGAAACTAAGCTTCTGGTTTCAAAAAGTTTCGCTGCAAAATGTATACTAAAATTTATTGATCGATCATATAATAAAAATGGTCGAAGTGCAAAGAGTCAATCGCGATACACGCAGCTAAAATTCATGAGGCAACAAGGATGGCATTTTTTAGTTATCTTTATCATGTTATATTCTAATCATTCTACTTGAACAAATAAAAATCATGAATCTACAATCGTCTTATTGAATAACGCCATTGCTTTCGTTAGTTGTAATTAGTTCCAAGTAAAGAAAACACTACTGAACAATGTTATTTAAAGCGAGCGCAAATGTAACAACAAATATAAATTACTAGAAATTCTGGGAAAAAGCGTCAGAGCATTAAGGATCAAGGACCTAAGAAGACATTGAAACTGAAATCAAATTAATCACGCGAAAGGACGGGCAAATGTAAATCACGCGATGACACGCGCGTTTCACAACCTACGTGTCCTTTTTCTCTCGAACGTCCGCGAAATCACGGCAAAAGGTGTCGGGATATCTCGCAACCATCGCGATGGACCGAAATTTTTCGACGCTGACTCATGGGACAACGACCGCTGTCAAATGTATCAGAATTTTCGACAAATCGTGCAACAGCCGACGCGAGTCAACGACCTGGACGAAACGACGATCGCTCCGTGACTTTACGAACGTTCGCGTGCGTCGTGAGTCCTACTAAATAATACAAAGCAAACTTCCCCATATCCTACGCCTTAATTTTGACGAATTTGTTGCGCCTTCAATAGCGATTAATCGTTTTCTTACATCTGGAAATTGATTAAGAAGTAATTCTTTGTTGGCAGAGAATTTATATATCGAACCTCGGAAACTGTAATTTATATATTTGACGCTTAATCTTTAGTAAAAGCAAACTATCATAGTATAATGTGCACGGAAATTATATTCGATTTTTACTGTTATTAATTCTATGTATATTGAAACAGACTATTTAATTCTATGTCTTGGTGCTGTCAATGACAGATAACAGAACGGGAATTGCAGATTGATCAGTGCGTGTTTTAGGGAACGTACAATACCTAAAATAATGAACAAAGATATATATCATTGAAAAACTTGACTTTTTGTGATTTTTTTGTCGCAACTCGAAAATAGATATCTTGTTGCAATCAGAAGTTACAACCAGCGAAATATTTTACTAAACGCCCACATAACCCACTTTCTCTCTTTTCCCTGAAGATCAATGAAAAAATTAACATTGGAAATCGGTGACATACTCATGCTCCTACTTATGTATAAAATATTCAAAGAAAACCATTTCGGATAACTTCGTGTGTGAAATGAATATGAAGCGTGAATTTTTGAATGATCTATGATTTTTTTATAGGAACTCGATGAAAAACATGATTCTAAAAGTATCTTTCAGGTTTGAAAAGGAAATTGGCTGCAGAGTCGCGTTGTTCCACTCGAAAGTTATCCGCGTTGTACCGCGCGACAACCACGTGTTGCATTTCTAGCGGATATGCAGCGTGCTGTCCTACTCTCGAGTGTATATACCTGCGGCTGCAGCGTGTGAGAAGTGGAAATTAATTGCGTCGCACGTATTATAAATCTCAACGTATTCAGAGTTTATTAAAAAGTAACAATTTTCAATTGGTGTTTACAAAATCGTCGATAATGTAAGGAAAAGGAAACATACATTTTTCAATAAATAAATACATAAATAAATAAGGTAAAAAAAAAAAAATAGTTACAAAGAAAAAAACAAAGATCAATTATACAATGTCAGATAAAGATCATTTGTGTCATATATGTCATATATAGGTATCAAAAATTCACAGCATCCGTTCAAAAAACAACAATGACTGAATTCATAAATCCTTCGCGTCGCAGCAATAGTTGCAATATTGCGAATAACTTTTAAAATTGATCTACGTAACAATAATTACGTTAAGCATTTTAATATTTTTTTGCATTTTGCTTAACTTTTTTCGAGTGTCTACATTTCTTTTTATATTTTCTCGACTAGATCCACCAGTCCCCGTGGACGATCGGAAAACGTCTCGTGGACGGTATTGTCATTTTCTCATGCAATTGCCTCTATTTGGTCACCCTTCGAAATGGTCTTCGAATGCATCTTTCTGAAAAGCCGTCGGAAGGATATCGTGGTAAGACTGGATCTATCCAATAGATAAATGGATACATCCTAGCCATGAGACCGGGACCAAGTGGAAGGAACAAGAAAGATGCGGCCATAGCACGTGTCAACGAGCCACATGACCACGTAAAGTACGGTAGTCGATTGTTCGTTCCTTTCTATCAAAATATAAACTAAAGTTGACCCCATAAACGCAACATGTTGTTCATTGCGCTGGATAGTTCGACATTTGTACAAGAACGCGTAGGAAAATCTTGAGAAAGGTGCAAACCAATTTTAATAAATCGTTCAACTCACGATTTCGTGACGGATGCTGGTCGTTCCTGTTTCGGAGGACCTGTTGCAGAGCGGCGTACAGAGCGAGCATCAGTTGCTCCAGCTCCTGTCCCTGGACCTCCGCTTCGTCCTCGGACGGCAATAAGAATGGGATGGCCATTTCTCGATCGTGGCAGGTGCACTACGATTTTCAGATCTTGAATACTCTGCTGCTCTCTTCTCGTCTCGGCACTGCAATCGAACCAATGTCAGTGGATCAAACACTACCACTTTTTGAAATTTCTCTCTCGATTCTGTTTTACGCTACTCTATTTTCCCCGCAGGCACAGAATCGCCGTTAAATCGAAAAAATATCGACAGTTTAAGAGTCAAAGGGGATCGCAAGCACGAATTTTTCCGAGTTCAACACAAAAGGTATTTTCGTGGCGACACACGTGCCTTCGGGCTTCGACGGCGCACGCTCAATGTTCGTCGCCGCGGTTACGAAGGTCTCTATCGTCGTCACTGATTGTCTGTAGAGAAAACGCACGTGGCCAGAGAAGAACGCAACGCGCCAACCAGTTGACGAAAATCGTGATCCGAGGATTTACGGCGATCGAGCAAATGAATAAGTACACGATCGACTATGCGTGTGATTAGTCTGATTTCTTTCTGTATCCGACGCGCGTGTCTTAATCACGTCGCCTGCAACGCCTATAAGGTGGATCCTCGAATGGATCACTTTCCATGAGTGGGATCTGTCCGCCGTTGAACTCAATCGATTATCGAACTCCGTTTCACGGACGGTCGAGATTCACTGGAATATCGAAGTTCGAGATAGATGGGGGCGCGTTCGCACGTCCGACGATCTCCACAGAGAGGCACGGATGGATGACAGTTCGAAAACGTTTCGTGGAACGATGGCACAAAGTTCAATGTCCTCCGGTCAAATGTACGACACACGATGCACTGACTGAGTCTATTGGCAAAAGCGTCAATTTGCTTTCCTCTTACACCGAGCACAAGCGAAATATCCGCGCGAGAGGGAATAGAACAGAGAAAATTGACTTCTTTCGTCCGTTTCTTCGATTCCCACACACGCACACGATCGATGCTATATAACACGTTGCGTCTCGCGACTGTCCTCTTTGACGCGACTATCACACGTGTGTACGTAGCAAAAGTGCAAGAGAGAAAGTAATGCGACACGAGAACTCTCGACTGAGCTTAGGTAACGAGAAACACGTCTACACTCCTCGAGATCTAGCGTGGTAATGATTCTGTGCTTTCGTTTCAGCCACTCGGCCCGCACGTTCTGCCTCGCGGCGGCAACCGATTTACCCCACTCCGTCTGCCTCGCGCGGCCGGTTGCTCCAGTAGTGGGGGAACGATGCGCGCGCATCCGGACTCGAACGATGCGAGGAAAGGGAGAAAAGAACAGTCGCTAGTGGGGTTGTGTGCGTGTGAACGTTGTGAATGTGTGATCGTGTGGTTGCGCGTAGTCCGTAGCGTTGTAAATTTACCGGTTAGGGTCAAGTAGGGTAAAAAAGATGGAAGGAAAATCAAAACTTTCGAAACCGAGCGTGGCATGATGTCCCGTGTTTTACGCGTCGACGAAACATCGATACGGTGCACTGAAACGAAAGAGTCAGCGAATGCAGCGCGGGCAGAAGATTTTGCGCGCCATTTCTCCAGGTTTGTAACCTCTCCTAACGTTGTCGTTTTTCTTTTGTTCTCTTTATTCCGGTTTTGTATATTAGTCGTATCGTAAAAACGATAGTTCTCTCAAGGATAAAAGATTTTCCTTTCGAGCATCCGACGCGAAACGCTGGCGAAGGCATAGCAAAGCAAAGCAAAGCGTGTAGCACGTAGCAATGCGATCTTGACAGGAGAGAGTGAGAGGGAACCCATACAAACGAGCAGCACGGTTGTATGCACTTCGGAACGGTTCGTAGAGGCGCGTATGACACGACGGAGCGACACTCGAGCGTAACTGCGTAGTTTCTGCGAGCAACTTCACGGGGGTAGTTGATAGAGTTTTACCAATACATTCACGTTTTCGGGAAATGGAATTATAGACTCTGAAAAGTTATCGAGAACGACTCGCATTATCGCGATAGAGTAGCTCGAGTAACATCGTTGTATAATTTAACTTATGAAATACGTTCTTGCTTCCATTCGTTTCCTAATAATTACTCAGTTTTTCCATCGAAACTAAGACAGGAGATCAAACGGACGTGAAAATACCGACTTTGAACGATGAATAAATCAAAGTCGTCACGGTGTCTTAATTTCGCGATAATTTGCGGAGATGCGACAGATATCTCTGGGACCGTGATGCTTGGCTAAGCGACAATTTTTTATGCGACCAATGAATGGGTAAACAGGAGGAGAAACAAGAATACAATGTGCTCCTACTGTGAGCGCTGATTCACAATGCATACGATACACCCAGCGCACTGTACAATGAAACCACATAAATAAGTATCGGCATATTACTCTGCACGGGGACAATGGGATCAAACAAGAAGAAAAAAAAGGAAAAAAAAAAGGAAAAAAATGCAGGATCGAAAATTGACACAACTAAATGCTTTATACAATGCTAATACTATGTAATATAGAATAGTTAATGATTATATCTCTTAATCTAAGACAGGCTTACAAAAAAACTGAAACAAAAACAAAGTCCGAAATTACAAACATTTATAACTAAGTATTACTACATTCATTAGGAAAATACTATCGTAAACGATCGATTAATACGTTAAATCAAGATACTCTTTATCCGTACAAGTTTCCAGAATTACGCATAGTAGTCACACAATAGCTTGTTGGCACCGAATAATCATTTTTCGCGATCCGACTTGCAAATCCGTTCTCGCGAGACAAAGAGTCCAACGAAACCGTCGAACGGGCAAAGTATACGTACACGCATTATCCTAAGTACGATGCACCGATTCCAACATGATCGAGCAAGCGAGTCACTCGAATCGACGAACGATCGTGGATTATCTGCATTCACCGGGGCAGGTTGACGACAAGGCACAAGAGGAGAATAGATTAATGGCGGGAACGGCGCCGAGAGACATTGTCATTGGATATCAGATGAGAGAGATCAAGAGAGAGAACACGAACGAGAGAGAGGCAGTTAAAGGCCAGGTGAGTCCTTCGTGTATCGGGGATGGCGTTACAGAGAGATGACATTACTGCCACGGACCATAGAAACTGGAGTCGACGAGAAGAGAAGCGGGTCTATCCTGATGGAGAATGCCTCATCGATATTGACAGATCGATCCTTAATCCCAGCTACAGTTTATAGGCAACAATTTCACGCTAGCCACAATCTAAGTTTAGGCAGATGCACGGGTTGTACCGTTAATCAAATTTTCCTACGCGGATGCAGAAAAATATTAATTGACTGGATCGGCGAAACGTCGATCGAGAACGTGACCACGAACTACTTTTGCACGTCGCGAACCCTTTCATTCGTTTGTCTGTCCGTACGGTGATTTATGACTGGCGCGTAGATTAGATTTTATTGGGATCTTAATTAGCTGGTAATCTCGAGATGCGGCTACCGAGTTACCTTCGTAACGTGATTGCCAGCATTTCTTTGATCCTTTTGCGTTCGAGCGAGGATGGGAACGATTATATCGCTGGAAAACTTGATTTCCCGGTGAAACGGTAAGATGAAACATTATCGAGAGCGAAGATAATGATAGATACATGAAGCAATAGTACTACTAACGTTTTGTTTCTGACGATCTTTCTTTCACTTTCCTTTTCTTCATCGGTTCTTTTTCTGGATACCAGCCAAATACCGCCCGACAGTCCAAGTATGTTAGTTAAATGCGAACTGAATGTAAAAGTAATTTTTTAATCTTCATGTAGTGTTTAGTATGATGAAGAAGCGAGTTAAAAGATTGATTTTGCTAACTTACATGAAAGCGATAAGATTCACTGTTTTATCAAATTGTACTCTAGTAACTTCGATCACTACTAACTGTCTCCTCTCCTCTCTTCGCATTTATAAGGAAGTATAAGCTTATCTTATCTTCATCGATTAGTAAAACAGTATCAGTAAGTAACGAAGTATTGAAGGAAACTACTATATGCAGAGCTGGAACGAAGACCATACATGTATAAGTCGGAGATGAAAGGACATCGGGACTTTTCTTTTGGAATATTGGGGAAGACCCCCAATACTTTAGTCCAGACTTTTATTATAGCTACAGTTAAATAATAGAACTGAGAAATTGTTGTAATGTTCTAATCCGAGTATGGGTGTCCGAGGTTTATGACGATGGGGCTTGGGCTCGAGGTGACATAACGGGTCACTGAACGTAGCCACGTTCACGGGGGGGGGGCGTGTACCTGACAGAGGTATGGAATAATTATATAGCTCTCCTTAAAAACAAAGATCGACCCGAAAGGTGGGGAGAGGACTATATAAGGGAAGTTCCATTTGGACTGCAGTGCAGTTTATTGACAAAAGTACTACCTGTACGTTGAGTCTCATCAGGATCGTGTATCACATCGCATTCGTTAGCCCGTCGGCCGTGGATTCGTTATCGAACCTAAATTCATTGTCATCGACATCTCGTTTGTCCGATCTCTGCTATTACTTGTTAACTCTTGTAATAGTCACGTCTGTACCAATAAAGATCAACTAGAATACATAACCACGATGGCAAATTCGAGTGAAAATTCGTCAAACGCCAAAAACTCCAATGCTAACCCGACATATATAATATGTACACGAGATAGCACTTATCGACTGACCACGATTCTCCTAATCTATTTTGACCAATTGGACCTGCATTATTTTTAGCTCTGCGCAATACTTAGCTAATTTATCTATAAAATTACATTTTTTCAAAAACGAGAGGTCATAACTTTAAATTACCTATCTTTGTCTATATAATATATATCTTAGTAAGTAAAAAGTTATCAAATTATCAAAATCTCAAGTTCGAAATCTCAAATAATCCTCATGTTTATTGCACAATCTTACTCAATCCAAAGCATCAAATTCTTCCTTAATTTTATCCAATACATTTTTTTAATAATATTTCACTCAAACCATCTTGAATTCTTCTAAACGCTGCAAGATCATTTCTACTCCGTTTCTTTTTCAATTAGGTCTAACTATTCTAATTGGCTGTCTGTTTAACAGAAGTCTCAATTTAAATACATAGTTTATTTTTCAAAGGTACCGTCCCTTCAGTTTCATAATTAATTAAGTCGCAACTTAGTGTCATAATACATTTTCATTGCTTGAAAGAATTTAATTAACTCTTTATGATAATAAACGTAGAACACTATATTATGAAAATTCACAGTGACCTTACACCACTGTGATTCTCAACCTGCAATCGTCTATCGAATCGTATGATATTTAGCTCAGCGATTATAGTCGTCTAACTATCCTTATAGCGATCTACGTTAACGATCCACGAGTTTAGCTGCTCGGAAGTTGCTCTCTGTCGTCGGTGTGACCCGGGTCTTTCGTTTTATTTCCACGGAAAGCATTGAATCGGTTCCTGGCCGGTAGCGGGCGAGATTTAAAACCGGTAGCACCGTATGCTCCGACTGGATTGTATATTTTTAGTACGACCGGCATCCTCGCGTGGGCGGACACGCTGGTCACCGGTCCAGGAACCTGCACCACGTTGTTTCCAGCGCGAACGATGATCCCCTTTTGTCGGCGGATCACGCTCGTCGCAGATTTCTCAGCGTTCGTTCTTCTGGCAACATGCCGTGAAGCAAAGATAATTCGTTGGGATTTAGAGGGACGCCACCGGTGCTCATTTTTCAAAGAGAAATCTTCGCTCGATATAAGGGTGTTAAGAGATCAGCCAGCTGTTATTTCTGTTGTATTTCTTCGATTTTGACTTTAAAAAGAAGTTTGAGATCCGAATAATTTGAAAGTAGGACATTCATTTATTGCAAGATTTGTCACATTTTCCATGAACTTCGAAACTTTAACGGCGATATTATGATATAGTAGGATGTAGTTATTTGGGTCAGCTATGTTTTAACATTTTAAAATTCAACCTTGAATTTCCCTTGAATTTTTCGTATAGAATAATCAAACTAGTGTGTTGTGAGACACTGCTAGTCTGGATAATTTGAATGTAGAAAGTTTCTCCAAATAATAACAAAAGAATGAGAAAACGCGAAATCCATGGAAATTCGGTAAACTTCATCAAATCGCAATCGAAAATTTATTTTACTTCATAGTAACTCTTCACTTTCAAGCATTTGCACTCGAAAAATTGTCGATAACTCTCCAACGCTACTCCCACGAGTAAATTCCATCTAAGGATTACACACACGAGTGTTATAATCAGTCGATACGTAACAGAAACCAAATAACAGAGATAAAGGAACTGGCGTACGTATTCTGCGTGATTACGGTAACTCAACGATAAGGCTCCTCTACGTCATGCTCGAAAAATGATATTTTGGTGATGATACCCGCCGATCGACAACGAAAACACGTTCTTCGTCCTTTCTACCATTATACACACGCTGCTGTCGTTTACGAGGTTAATAGTAAGAGCAACGTTAGTAAGCGTCTTTCATACTGGCTGCCAGGCAAAAACTCGCCAGTTGGACGAGTAATTGGCCACGATGCAAGGATACGAATGAAAGTTCTCAGCGAGGTCATTGAAGGCGGACAGGGTCAGGAAAAATCGTAGACGAGAGTTACTTTAATCGTATTTCAACATTTCTTAAACGAATCGTTAAGCATGCTATTAAATGTATTCTCCTCTTAATTATTGTTATATTTTATGTCAGAGTAACATTAAACTTTCGTGCAGTATTTCTATTTATCTAGAAGGTCGTACTGAAATTGTCGTAACATGTTAGAAGATTTACGAAAAAGTGAGTCGGAATTTTATTGGATTAAATATACTTAAGAAAAGCGACGATGAAGCTTTACAAGTAATTGTAGAAAATGTGAACTGGGGTTTTTGCAAGATTTCTGATATTGCAGTTGTCTTTAATGAAAACAATTACATATGCAATTTCTTTTGTAATGATTTCTACATGCAATGTAGATTTAATCTACATCCGTTGTCAGGTAACTTAGTTTCGCGTAAAACTTGAAGCCACGGAATTAACGTACAAAAAAGCAGCACGATTGAGAATCACATCCGAAAGGTGACTCAGCTTATCACGTAGATGGTACGAATTGCATTTCTTATCATTTTTTATCGGATTATCGGGTGCATTCACCCTATCCCGCCGGTTCATCGAACTAGATTTATTGCTTGTTTTGTGCAAATGTCGACTCGCCGGACCGGAAAGAAATTATTAAAACGGCGTAATGACCTTACGGCGACGTACCACAATAAAAAAGTCAGTAACCAAGCGCAGTAACTAAAAAGATATAAAATGAATCGAATAACAATAGCCGGAAAACTGTGGCCGTGCATTATTTGTAATTCACGAGCGAATCTCGTGTCTCAAGCTTACTCTAACAATTTCATTCCATCGTCAATGTCATCACGTTTCAGAGTCGCAAGAATTATCGTTCGTTCCATCGAATTTACAAATTGAGTGTTTTATAATATATCGTGTAAACAGAACGAAAAGATGAGATCGATTCGTGTGAAAATCTTAACCAAACAGCAATAAAAACGGTTTTACCTACCGGTGTCGAAACAGGGTCGTTCGATAAGCATCAGGAAAAAAACCCACTTACATCTATAGTCATCGCTGCTTAAAAGTTACAAAAGATTCCGGTGAGTGATAATCGAATGATGGGCGAAAACGTAAGAACCGGGTATCGATATCCAATTACGTGTCCCTTCGGGTTTTCCTCCTTCTTCGTCTACAACGAGCAACGTATTTGCAAATCGCGTCAGAAATACACGTTTTCACTTATATCAGCGAAAAGTGTGATAGAACGACGAGAGAAACACGTGGAAAATCGTTGAATGTCGTAGCGAAATGGAGCGCATGGAGATGGATTTATAGAGTGCGCAGGTGCGAAGACACGACTAATATCGGCAATTTTGTAATTCTGAAAGCGTCCATTCGGTAAACGTGTACCGAGCAGTCGAAGTGAAAGAACTCCGCGTTCCGAGAAGTGCACAAACGTCAGTCACGAAAGCACAGAGACACGTGCACGCGGGCACACGTAACGCGATGGGATTTCTCGATAAGTGAACACCTCAATGTCAGAGGAAATTATTTCCCTTGGATTTTTTAAGATTTCAGAACGATTTTTTCGATACGTTCAAACAATCTGAAACGATGGATTATGATCGTGATAACGTTATATATCGTTGCTGTTGGTTGCTCTTTGTTTGAGACCTATCATATTATTTAGCATGTTGGGAAGAGAATGAAATATTATTTGTGATTGTTCGTTGGTGATTTTTCTGTGTTATCGATTCACTTCCTGTGGTTTTATAAAGTACGTTTAGTTCGTCGAGCTAATTGTCACGCTAATTGTTCATTGGGTTTCATTAAAATTGCCAAGGCGTCAAGCCTTCTACAAAGTCTGTCTGTCAGACCACCTTTATCAATTTCCTTATCGCATTCCAATGAATCTTAATGTACATTTATTTTTAGCTTCTTGCTCATTATCGAATCGATATTCGTTGCAACACTAGAATAAAATGAAATTAAAATATTCACTAAGTACGTTAAATATATTTTTTCCGATCTTCATAATTTAGCTTAAAACATCGCCAGAAAGTATCAGAAATTACAAAGTCACCTACTTCACAAAATTAATAGCCATTTCTATCTGCTTATTACACCATACTTTATTTAAAACTGAATTTTGGATACAAGATTTTATTCTTACACCTTCCAAATTCCCAAGATTTGATTTTTAAGAAAATTTCAAAGAATATTTACATATAATTTCAACCTTTTGCTTTATGAATTGTTTTCACCTCTGTAGCATTAACGATCGTCAAATATTCTTTCGGCTATCTCTCAGATAAATTTCATTAGAATTAGCGCATATGAATTCGAAATATTTCTTTCTCAGTCTATCTATTTTCCCATAAATGTTTCAAATCGTCATGGACAAGCATAGAACAATGTTTGGCTCGACGTAGTCGATTATATAAGTTGGTAGCAGATATTTGATAGCAGATCGTTTTTCTTCACGATAAGCAATTATATCAATCATGTCTGTGAAGGACGTGACTATTCTGCACGAGATTCGTAAATCGAACAGCGGAAATGGAGAATTCGCGAGGGTGTTTGCGGATGCGATAACGAGGGGCCGCAAAGCCAGATTGTCTGTCGCCTTTTGTGTGCTAGTAGCAACAAAACATCGAACCACTCTGTCGTCATCGTTGTCATAATTGTGAAACGACCGAAATTTCCTCGCAAAGGCTGTTCTGATCGCGAACCGATTCACCAAGATACCGGTTCTTTTCGCCACGCGCCGCGGAACCAATCGACATCTTCGTAAACACAGCGTGACTCGCTTAAAATTGTGGCGGGTCAGTAGCACGATCGCGTGCCACGCTATCCATACTGACTTTCCTTAAACTTTCAGATAACCGACGTTGATTAACGTTACACTGATACTGGTAAAAAAAAGTGTAGTCAGTAGCTGGTAATATTTCTGTTTTATTGCGACGAAAGCTACGTACGAGAAGTGAAAATGATTCAGAAGTGCGCAGAAAATAGAAATTTTGGTATGCGATAGATTATATGGAGGATAAACGAAGAAACAGATGTTATGTACCTAAATATCTCGTCGATGATATTTTCCGTAGAATCGATTAATCTAACCGAAGAAACAAGTAATTGCTAATTGAATTGATTGAGCGAGTTATCAGAAGATACATCAACATCTGGAAGATCAGTTTACATATCACTTTACTCCAACCTACAAGCTTCTCAGAAACTTCGACTGGCAACAGAAACGTTCCTAAAAATGCCGGACGTGGTGCGGTCATCGTGATTGGAATCCAGGTCGTATTCGTCGAATTACGCTACTGTAAACCGCAGCGTCGACATGGCTCAAGGTCGTACGCAACTTTCCAACATTGGAAGCTTTCGATTTCCTCCTTCCGCAAACTCCAACCACAATACGAAATGTTTACAATTATTTTAAAAATTGCGTAAAAGGAAAAAGAACACTTGAACTTCTCCGCGTGTATAGAAAATCGGAAAGGAGAAAAGAAGAATAAGAAGATGAGAAGGAAAAATTGGCTACAAAAGAAGAAAGGCGGAGAAGAATCGGATGAGAGCAAACGAATGCTCGCGCAGTGAGTAAGCCTGGTGCGCTTGCAGGTGCATGGACGTGCACTCCCAGCTGTGAGGGCGTAATATGCAGGTAGACGCGCGGAAATCGTAGATAACCAGTGAACATGAGGTATCATCAAGGTCCGATAGATAGGAATATAGTTCGTTTAGGCAGGACAAAAAGAGTATCATCAGACGAGCTAATCGTGGGACACGCCGGCCTCTAACGATAACCTCGGCAGTTCAGAACCTGCCCTTGCAGGCTAATAAAACGGTATCTGTTTCAGATAAAGCCATGTATACCGAAGTTGCATGCACGGTTCGCGTAATGTTGCAACGACGGCGATAATCGTGCGTCTTCCCCAAAGAATGTTCAGCCACGCGTCAGATAACAATTTCCTCGACCTTGTCTAAAACACTGATATAGACATTTGGTCTCGCGTGTTTTTCGATCTAACGGTCTATGACGCAGTTCCATCATAGATATTTATTTGGTGCATTCGACGGAATTTTGCTAGCTGTCCTTGAATCGCGACAATGGTTTAACCGCTAATACGAAACTTTTCTACGATGACTACACGTGTCCATTGTTTTACCGCGATAATGTGTTTTTACTCGACCTTCAATTCAACGATGACGAACAAATATTCAAGATCCGTTCAATAACAGGGAACATTTCCTGCGTATAATTTTCTAAGTTCTGTACTTTAGAATGTTTACTCTATTCAACGGTATTGTAGTGTTTTTTCGCCCTATTTCGAAACGCATTATCTTAGAATGTTTTTGGTAATCGAGTGTAGACGTGATTTTCGAGACCCGTTAAGTAAAGTGGTTATTACTTATATGGATGCAAACTGCGTGTCATATACGTTGAACGAGGAAAGGTAAACTTTATCATGCGCGATCGATAAAAGAGAAATGGCAACTTTGATACATTTACTCACCGAAATGGAAGATTCACGAAATGGAGCAGTGGGACTATTTTCAAAACACGCTGGACTGTTTCGATTATCAACAGGTTGTGATGTCTGGACTAGATCTTCAGTACACGATGATTTAACGAAAGCAAGCTCTCGAAGACTAATTTTGAAAATGTTGGTCGCGTCGGTGGCTAGCTTAATCTCGACGAGATTTATGGGCTGTGACGGAGGGGTTCGGGACACGTGGCTCCGCTTGTTTTCCACCAATCACAGCACGCTGCTTCGGGTCTCGCTACGTTTTACTTGGCCAATCCTGGTGTAACCTGCTCGCCGCCTCCGTCACCATTGGCAGATACCAGGCTGATGACTCCTGCGATTTTCACCAAGAAACCAAACAGAATCCCCGATCACTAGCGGCGCGCGCCGCCTGTTATCAAACCAGTAAAAATTCGCTATCAGGGGATGATACCATCATCAAGGAATTCCTCTATATTTAATTAGTCGATGTGAGTATTTTTTCCGCTTACGTGATTTTCTACGCACTTTAACTGGCTCGTACGAGTTTTAAAGCTACATACACACATACGCATATTGTCATCGAGAATTCCTTTTGGACGACGAATTGCAGTTACAATGTGTACGAAGTGTTTGCTCTTTACCAAAAATGGGGCCATACGTGTTGACTTTGTTTAAAGAGATTTATTAGGTTGTTGGGAATGATTAATGACACTTGTTGATCTAGACAATTTCTCTTTCCATTTGCTTTATGCGCTTCTCGTTGATATTGCAAACTGATCGAAGAGAAGGCAATCACAGAATAAAGCTTTGACGTGCTTACGTAACTCAGTCCTCGAAGAATATACTTAGTCTGTTTCCAATTCGTTTATCGTTTCCATCCTTTATCGCGGATCAAACACAGGTGACAATCTATCTAAATACTATGAACACACCGTGGCTATCGACCACGAGTACAGGTAGTCCCACCAGGTCGCATTGTTTGTGTGTACACACAACGGGCCGGTGTTTGCGACCATTGACTCATCAAGGCGAAAGGCATCGAAGGGATTCAGCGAAATATCAGGCAGGTTAGTCAGAACCGAGATGAATCACGTGATTTTTCGAAAGAACAGGTTCGTGCCTAGCAACCGTCCAATCCCGGGCGGTTCTTTTAAGGCCCAGAAACACAGGTTCTAACCCGAGGGACCCTTCTTCCGCCCTCCGAACCCTCCCGCGTCGCACGATCCCGTCAGGTTAACTCGAACGCGCTATGACGGACCTACCAACAGCAGGAAACGAACCCGATGACTCACCCGTTTCGCTCCGAGGAAACGAAACGACGAACCGGCGCGGCGCGGCGTGCATAGAAACTGGAACGCAACCAACTCTTACCGCACTTACGCGCATCGCATAATCTTGTTACCGCGCTTCTGTTCTCCAGCCACATACAGTCACGCGATAGTCCGCCAAATTCACGTGCATCGATCTTCGTAGATAGGAGTAGCGATAACACATACATTTTTTTTTCTGTTACGTGCTTGTTAATTCGTTACCAGAAATGGTGAAAATTTGAATTTTTTTTTGGAGTGAAGGTTGTTTGATTCTTGAGTTCGTTTTCGGGTTACGTAGTTTTCTTTATAGAGATTTTACGTAATTATTCTTCCTAATTGGTATCTATACGAGTATTAACAAATATAGATATAAATTTCAAAAATTCTAAATTTTATAGGTACAAAGAAAGGTAAACTTTTTCTGATCTAAGTGGAGGTCGATCGACTCCTAAATTCACCTTGGAATTCGCTTTTCTTTTCTGTATAAAGGTTTTGTGTAATGATTGCTTCGAATTAGTAGCAACATAGATATTAATAAATATCGATCTAAGTTTCAATTAATAATTCCGCTGATTGATGTCAGTTGAATTAAATTTTACCAAAGCGAAATAACTGCCGTGGAAGTTATAAATAAAGATGAACTTTCGAGTACTTTAATCTCTTATTTCGCCCATGGCTAACTGCAAGTAGCATCTCTTTCTCCGCGGAAGCGGTCGTCAGTTTCTGCTCGAGAAAATGCTTTCTGATTCTGAGAGGAGTGCTTCGACCCCAGGAAGAAGTCATTTTTCTTTGCTTAACAATCACATGTACGTTTCGACAAAGTGGGCCGGAAGCGACAGCGCGCCGAATAATTTCGCAGTAAGGTGTTTCTAATCGCCACGCAATCTCTTTTGTCGGCGTTTTCGTACAACATCTCGTGTAATCTCGATTAATCGAGGCAAAGGGAGGAAGCGGCCGGTCAGGAAACGAGATGACAATTTTTCACGCAGGATACAACCATTGGCTGCGATAAAACTGATAACGCGAACGTTTTTCACGAGACGATCTTTTTCGCCCGGAAACGAAGGGAAGACGAACGTAGCAGCGGTCGACACTTTGCTTAAATGGAAGCCAGAGAATTTACTCATTTATCAACCGTTATGGCCATCGTCGTAACGCGTGCCGCGATCTATTGTAGAAGCCATGAGAAATTTCGTCGTATTATGGTGCTCTCGCGTGCTACGCTGGCCTCAATCCTTTTAATGGCAACCCTCTATGATTTAAAACCCTCGCCGTCATCGGGAGTGGTTTGTGGACCTTGCTAAATGTTCTATCGGGTCTTGAATTTGTAGATTGTTTTTCACTTTCATATAGTATTTGATTTATAAGGATATTATCTATCCAGCCGTTTCAAAATTCGCCCTTGTTTTCAGTGTTAAAATCGGAGAAAATAACAAGTGAACGTCATCCATATTAATGTTTTTGCAGTTGAAATTTATATGTATCTAATGCAATTAAGGATACAGATAAATTTTAATCTTGGAGAATTTTGCTAAAACATTAGAATATGTTGGGCGAGGTCAGGTTCGCCTCCATGCAACTCGTTGATCTATCTAACGATATAAAAAACTTTTAAAATCTAGCGATACATTCTTTCATTAGAAAGATAAACCCCTAAAACTCGTTGATATATTCATTCGTCCAATGGTATAAAGAACACCGTAGAACTCTGCTAGCAATTTCAAATATGCTTTATCCTTGCAACGATTCAACGAACACCGAATTCTAGAAAATTCTATCAAAATAAACAAAACAGTATGACACAGAAAGTATTTAAAACTATGCAATAAATCATATTATTCTATGATTCCAGTCGATTGCGTGGAAAGAGTCGTGAGCACAGAGATCCATAAATCGCTGCGACAGCGTAGCGGCGCGACTCGCAGGCCGGACAGGCATAGAGAGCCAGACAGTCGCCAGGCAGACGGACACCAGACGGAGACGGTGAGAGCATTTTTTCCTTTTTTTCCACCTCTTTAAGGCAGGCCTTAATATTCTTATTGGGCATCGGCGGCGTCTCCATCCTCAGGAGCTTGTTTCTTTTTATTTTTCCAGACTCCGAGTCTACAGAGACCCGGTTTCGAAATTGTACTTTTTATTAATCACGCTCTCTAAACGAAGCAAACCTCACGTCAATGTTTACGATTATATATGTTAACGAAATTTAACTATGAATTCTTTCATAAATAATTCAGTTCAAAATTTTTAATCAGAGATCCATATTTATCTGGATGTCGAACGATTGTATCGATGAAGTGACTGAACCAAAGTGTTGGAAATTAGTTTCACTTCAAGTTAGAGGTTTCTTTTTCGTCTTGAAACGTCCAAGTGACAGTAGAATGATGGTTGATGCGTTTCGGACGGACAATCGTGGCGTCGAGACGAGGGACGGGGAACGGACGATTTTCAACGACGCAAAAGACGTGCCCACACCTCCCTTTTGTCCTTTTTCTCGGTCGACCTGCGCATTATTTTCTTCCACAAGCCTGGTCCCGGATCGGACGAATGCACCTGCAAGACGGAACAGGTCCCAACAGGTTCGGATTCCCCTGCTTCGACGCTTCTTACCTGTCCCCTACCCGTTGGTCTGATTTCAGGGGGTCCCTTATTTTTTCTTAAAACGGTACAGCGAAGTTCGTGTATTTCGATCTTTTGTTGGTATACAATTTTTGGCCTGCTCCGCATAATTTTCGGGACAGCGTTTGGGATTAGAGTTTTTGCGATTTTCATGCTATTGTCATATTTGAATAATCATAGATCAACAATAAGATAAACTTAGTTGTGATGTAAATATTTGACTATTGCCAAGAGTATTATATTAAGTTTATAATGTGAGTTGAATTATTTAAAAAATATTTGATAAATATTCTACAAAAGAAGGAACATTGAATTAAGAACAATGGCTTCTTAACATTTCTTCTCTTTGGAATAAATTAGCTATATGCTTTAATCTTCATACTTTGTTCTACATTTCCGCTGCATCATTCGGACGTAACACCAAGACAACGTTGCACCGTTTACGAAATCGCGCCAAGAAATAGTTTCCACGTTAGCAATCGACGTTAATCTCCCCCATAATCGCGAGTCATTTTCGTAACAGTGGTAGCTAACGATCGTCTGAAAACCTTGACTCACGAACGACAAACCGTGGAAAGAATTGACGATTCGACGTTCGGGCGTGTTCACCTTGAGTTCCCACGACCGGGAAAATCGACGACGAGGAAATCGAGAAGATCTTCTGTCGCGACGGGTCCGGTAGCGGTAGAAGGTCGCTCAGATAAAGCTAATCTACAGATAACAGTGTAAATTTGCGGCCTCGAGAGTTATGGAGTTGGATCACCGCCAGACTCGGCCGCGTCGAATCCTCTCCGACCGACCTAGTCTAAAGAATATTCAACATACGCTATATGACCAAACCGCAGAAACAAGAAGATCGATGCAACCACGCGTGACCTATCGAAAAATCATGTTTGCGTTCTTGTCATCGACGAACATTCGAACAAATGTTCGAACAAGTCGTTAGCAGAAAAATGACCCTGCATGAAACATCCGTCAACGAGCACAGCAGACCAGAGCATTTACACGCTTTAGATTTCTTTTTTCTCCGCCTTCGAACATGCTGCAGCTACGCACGATCTGTTAGGGATCAACACACTTGTGTAAACGTGACCCGAAGATGACCATAGGGAAACAGGAGAGCACAGTGTCCGCTTGCAGAAGGAGAAGGACAGGCAGAGGTAGATTTTGGTAAAAGCGGAGGATTGTTCGACGCAGGCAGTTTCACATCTGGCCTTGCCTTTTCTCCCTTCGTTTTCGTAGGACCTGTCCGTGAAAAGATCCACGTCGCGTCACGTAATAAATGGCATAGGGCCCCGAAAACTGGTCCCTCACCACGTCAACGCATCGCCCCTATCTTTATGGGATCTTCTTGTGAAGAGGGACAAAAAGGTTCCCTGCATCGAAGGAGACCCTGTTTCCTGGAATTCTTCCAACTTTTCTGGGACTTTCAGGTTTCTTACTACGAATCACATTTGCCACGAATCTCTTCTCCGGTCTTTTCCAAGATAGGGTAAAAGTTCGGAGTTTATGTTTGAAGGTTTTTTTTCAGTTAAGTCTGACAAACATCCGCGGTCAATCGTTAAACAGACACAACAGGTGACATTACAATGCTTTGTCGAAAAATAGAATAGCGTACAGAAATGGGAGAAGGATTTCTGGTTACGAACCATATTTGGTTTTCTGTAGTCTTCTTCTCTTTGTGAACTTATGGCTACTCGTCTTTCCGGATGATTAATGAATTCGGAAAGGGCGTCTTCGCTGATGGATTTCAAGTTGATTCTTCACCACTCGAAATGGCTTCGAGTGTAACAAGAGAGGGGCAACGCAGCAACCGAGTGATTTCATCTCGATGCAATTTCACAATGCAAATGTTATCTCCCTTATCTTTTCATACTTGAAATTCCTCACATTGCACTTTTTTCCCTGTCGCCTGCGTATATTCACTGATGGATCTTAAGCGTTGCTTTTTATATAATCTTCCTATATTACAACATAGTTATGCGACATTCTCGACTCGACTTACCGACTTCTTTCTATCTCTCGATGTTCGAAATAAGAAGGGAAACGATGTCGGTTGAAAAAGAGACCACGATAGTCCCCTACAAATATATAAAGTAGTAATCCTATAGATGTTGCGATTGTGTCTTAATGCGTCCATGTTCCAACACGTGTTATTAAAATCATTCGTCTAAAATTGCTCCAAAATTGGTCGAGTTCTACGATTCTTCCATGTCTAAAATGGCAGAAATGAGAGACTGGCGGGGACCAGTTCCAGAGAAATTCCCGGTACGGTTCGCACGAGGGCAAAAATTAGGCTATTAGGAGGGTCCATCGGGTGGAGAGGACACGAAGTGAGACGGTCGCGTTCCCGGTAACCTTGGTGCGTCGCGATCAAAAGGAAAACAAGAGGGAGAATCGGAGCGTCGCGGGGGTAGAATTAGGGCAAGTTAGAACGGTGGTTAGCGTGGGAGGGTGAACGACTAATCACAGTAATTTCGTTATGGGAGCCACTATGGAACGGTGTCCGCCTCGCTGCTCCTCTGCACGGTGCATTTTAATAAACGTGAGAGAAGAGGGCACGGACGATGAAGAAGGATCTCGTGACGAAACAAAGAGTAGCAGAAAAGAGAGAGAAAGATACTGAATTTCTTTTCATCGACAAGGTAGAAGACGAAGAAACGATCGAGCAAAAAATGGAAGAGAGAGAGAGCGAGGTAAGGGAGAATCGAGCCCTATGGTGTTGCCGTATGGGAAATCGCCCGCAGGCATGGTCAACGCGCGCATAATCGGTGGGCGTTGCACGGATTATTACGGGAAGCCAAAAAGTAATGATGAATTATTCTAACTTCGCGCAGCACCCGCAACAACCAAACCCTCCCTCGACACCCTTCGCTTCGAGGGGCGAGCAAAAGACGTTCCTTGACCCCGAATTGCAACGAGGGAGACGCAGGTATAAATGCATACTGTGGAATCGTTTACCGTGCCTCTCTTCTTCTTGGTCTTTTCTTTCTCTGCCTCCACGTAAGGGGAAGTGGCACCCTCCGAAATTGCGGGTTTCAGATCTTACGATGATTCTCTGGATTTCTTCCTTTTGTACACTGTTCTCCTCGTTTTCTTGTTTCCTAGAAGATCTCTGGGTTATATACGAGCCCGATCACAATGATGGTGTTGCAGGATATAGGTAAATCTTGTGAGAGTCTAGGACTTTGATATTTATTGACAGTGTCGAATCAGAAGTCGGAACGAGACCGATTCCTTATCGTAATAGGCATTTTCTGTTGTATCAGTGCAAATATTGATAGTGGTTATCGCTTGTACTCTTCAGTGCGAGGGTAAACGAGCGTAGAAGTTTATCTATGTTAGAAGAGGCAGAAATCTCGCGAATGCAATATCAATATTACATAAACTATGTATAATCGTAACGTTGAGACAGATCGTTCACCGTTCGCCAGGGAGGGTGTGTCGATTATTTTTCTCTTTCGAATCTTTCGAGTCGTCGACCGAAGAAAATTGATAATCCCGGCTGGTGTCCGCGAGGCACGGAGCGCGGACGACGCGTTTCGAAGTGGAAAAAAGAGTCGACGGGCAAATAAAGTGCTCGTTAATCCAGGCCTGTGGTGGAAGTGCGAGCGAGACAGCTGGTAGAATCCTCTTTGGATGAAAGTATGTATTAGCGGAGAGAGAAGCGGCCATTTTTGTTTCTCCCGTCTGGACACGATGATGAATAATTAGAGAGCTACCCGGCTTCGTCTTTCTTTTTTCTTTTTTGTATTCCTCCCTCTCCTCGTTGCCACCCCCGCTGGGATTTGCGAGAGATACGGACGCGAAACCGAGAGCAGAAGCGGACTGCTGGCCGCCTGCAGGGCTGCGTGCACTCGTTATCTCGTTGTTTCGGGGCCCTGTTCAAGCGGGAAAAAAATGTGTACCGGGGAATTCGAGTGGCGAGGCCCGCGGGACACACCGGCGACCGCGATACAAGACACACGAGGAAACCTTATCGTGGGCAAACAAGCTCGACGGGGACATTATTTTCATGAAAGTACAACGACGACGACTCCGGGACGTTCTCTTCTGTCTTTTTCCTTTTTCTCTTCTATTTTCTCTCTCTCTCTCTTCCTCGTCTTCTTTAACTGAAATATTTACTTATGCAACGCAGAAATCCATTTATTGGAACAATATTTTAATCAGCGAGTAATTAACTGGATTCCCGTCCATTGAATTCATTTATCTGAACTCTTATCAAATGGTCGAATGATGAAAAGAAATATTAGAAACAATTATTTCTTTCTGATTGTAATAAATTTTCCCTCGCCGAGATTAAGGGAAATAATGTTTGAATTACGACGAACGCAAACGAAAAGATAAGAGAGAATATAAATATATGCGCAGTAATACGAATTAAATACTTGACTTATTCGAAGAATCGGTATAAAATTGAGCCACTGAAAACATCATAAATATCGTTTCAGCTATTTCCCTTAACAATCTCTTAAATATTAGGTTGTCCGAAGAGTGTCTTCCTTCTACAGACGCGTCTTTTACAACGACGCATTTTTGTAACATAAACATAAAACCTAATCTGTCAAATCTGTTGTGATCTTTATCTTGATAGAACAAAATGGATCATACGTAATTCGATAAAATAATATAAAACGGCAAATGTTGTGCATCCATTATTTCCTTATGAGACGAAAGGAACTTTTCGGACGACCTAATACATCAAGACGTCCATTTACGTTGTAACAATTTCTTTCCACCTTTCCTTTTTCTTTGATGTCTATGAACAACGATTCGCTAGATAGCAGTAGATTCCATCGGCAAAAGGGTTACGGATCAAATGCCGAGCGTGTGTCGCGCACACTCGATAACCTCGATCGCGAGGTGTATAAATATTTAACGCGGTCCCGTTAAACTCGCCTTCCCGATTCGTAAACCGACTCGTGTGTCGACGACTGATAACGCCGCGTTTACGCGCCTCGATATAAATAGCCAGTGTAAACAGTTTCCATGAGATAGTCTTTTTTCGAAGATGCAACGAGAGAAAATGGGGAAAAACGTGGGCAAGAAGCGCGACGATAAACTGGAGCGCGACCTATATCCACAATAGCAACATAGATGCTACTGCACCGATGTTTCCTTATTATCGCCTCTCAGATAAACCTCTGAATCAGTATCGATGAATCGACTGCCTTCCGACTTCTATTAATAGATTCCTAACGTCCTCGGATCATCTGTATCTTTTTTTTATGATTGTGGATCTGCGCAAATTCTTACGATTATTCTTTCGTAATGAGTATTTGCTATAAATAAATCGTCTTAATCCACCTTACGCGTTATCGATAAAAATCACGAAAAGAGAATAACCGATGTTAAACCGCGTGAATAACCAACCGACTGTGAGATAAAATAAAGCGGATACCCTATACTGTAAATGTAATTAATTTCTTTCCAGCCGCGATTAACCATACACTTAAGTATATTTAATCTTGTACCTTCCACTGATACCGCTACAACGATGTTGACAGCCTGAAAATTCGTACTTTTTTGAACGATAAAACGAGGAAGAAAAGGAAGCTACCGTATAAATAAATATACAAACACTTTTAACCTTTTCGAACCAGAAGCTTTCATCTTCCGATTGTATCTCTCTACAAACGCGTTACGATGCTTCTAATCGTATACAAATCTTCAGAGTACTGTAAGTTTATCAACTGCAATAATAGCCTTCCCAAAATAAAATTTGTAGCGGCACATGAATTAGAGGACAATTCAACCATGTTCTGCAGAAGTCAGTCAGTCGTGCGAATCAATACCAGTTCATCAGTCTCAGTCTCGAGCGATCTTATTAGCAATCTATACATAGTCTTCAGCGAATCAGTTGTATCAAACGTCTTAGCGAACATTCTCTGTATCTATTATTTTAAAATATATTTAACGGTTTTCACTATCAAGATATTTCGTCATTTAAATAACAACTCGACCAACCATTCTCTACAAATTTATCAATTTCCGTCATAAAAGTATACTGAAGTTTCGGCGCAATCTTATTATAAAAATTGAGTAATTGATTGAAACGTAACAGATTAATTAGTTAAAGTACCTTAGTAATGGCAGGATCACACGATCAAGATTACAAGTTGCGATTTTCACTGGTGGTCGGCCACCAGCGGATCATTCTGGAATTGTGTCACCTGCGCCTCCGGTCGGTCCGCTTATGCGTCACGATTCGGTTGTTCCGTCATGCCTTCTCGAGGGGCCAACGTCTGATTGTGCAACACGGTCCCTATTTTATTTAAGAGGCTGGAGAGCATGCTTTCGCCAAACGAACGGTCGGTCCCTCTCTCCTCTAGAATCCCTCTTGTGCGTCGGCACTGAAAACCGTCGGGCTGAGGAGCGCGAGGAAAAGGGGCAGGCAAGTGGCGACGAACAGGAAGGATAGGCTAGTGAATCATACCTTGCTCCACCGACGGCGACGTCAGAAGACACTGTGGTAATTCCTGCAGCGGTAACTCGACACGTTGCCCCAGTCCCTTGGTTTCGCAATTTTGTAAAACAGTGACGCGGGGGCGGGTATGAGCCATTCGGAATTTGTCACTGGAATCGAAGGCGGTCGAGAAGAAAAATCTATTATACGCGTGTTTTATGATACGATGAAAGAGAACTTTTTGTTGGGGAACGATTTCCTCACTCGTACACGTCCTTCGTTTCTTTTAATTAATCTCGCCCTTGAAAGATCGACGTAATAGTAAGATGTCAATATAATGGAAGGAGAAGTGGTTAAGACCGCATATTCTTTGTTGAAAATGTTTGTAAAAATATAATATTTGAGCATTCAGATAGAAGATTGTTCACATAAAGATATATGCAAATTATGTACCTTTTGTTATTGGATTGACAGAAGTTCCAAACGGTTTATCAGCCGGTTTATCTTATTGTTTCGTAATGAGTATTTGCTATAAATAAATCGTCTTGATCCACCTTACGCGTTATCGATAAAAATCACGAAAAGAGAATAACCGATGTTAAACCGCGCGAGTAACCGACTGTGAGAAAAATAAAGGGGATACCCTATACTTTAAATCTAACGAGTCTTAAGAAACGTAAAGAAACAATTGCACTGTGAAACCAAACTCTACTGAAATTAATTGTCCGCTTTTCAAGAAATGAAATATTATTACTCCCGTATTCTAATACTAAAATCATAGTACGATTATACCAGAAGATTATATGGAAAGGAAATTAGAATAAGAAATGTCGAAATTGAAGGTAATCAGTATAACGTCTAACGTCTCGGTCAACCTTCATGTTTTTAAATCAACTAACGGATCGCGATGCTTCTTATAAAGAAGAGGAGGCCAAAAGAGGGTCGCCAGCTTCCATCTGAATCATTCGGCGGTACTGTCGCGAAAAGATATTAATTTGCCTCTGGTTCGCTCGGAGAGCAGGCGTGTTTCGTGGAAAGGTACTTTCGGTTAGTTTACTACTCTTGCCGGAGTACACTCGAGCAACGGCTATCGGGGCAAAAAAACTTTATCCTCGCCACTGGCTTTGGCTTTCCGCGGGGGCCCCGTGCACCGATGAACACGATTAACCAATTAGCGATACCGTTCTCCTTGTTCTACGCACGGCAACTTTATCGTCGTCGCTGTATTTTACGACGCGTTATTTGGGGAACCAGCTCTCGGAATTTCAACCGACGAGCCGACCACCTTTTTGCAACTCTGTCGTCGCTGCTCGTAAGATGGAATGCCACTCGCCATAGTTCTCGATCTTACGTAACCCCTTCTTCCATCTCTTCTCACAGGTCTTCATTCGGTGTCTTTCATCGTATCGTGTTTCTCGAATCTTTTATCCAACCACTACTAGCCATAAAAACTAACTAGCACCACAAGAGTAAGGTAGGATTATTTGGATCAGAAGGACATTTGACTCAAACTAGGTATAACTGTCCTGTAAATTCGGCAAATTCGATTATGAACAATTTTTAAGCGACCCGTGCTTGGAAGCAGGTTACTAGTTGTTCGTGGCGTACACAGTGAAATATATCGTATAAATATCGTAATAAACATCGTTTGATTATTTCGTGCAAAGTTACAGATCGCATTTCAAAACGTTGGAGCTTAGACTGATTCAAAGAATGCCAGGAATCAGGTTTTCGAAAATTGTTATTCGCGTGTTAAAAAATATTCCCAGAATCTTCTAATCCTGCTCGCAGAATGTAGAAATTAAATATAGAATATAGAAAGTGTGCAGACAAGGTCGAGATATCATCGACCTCGTGTCCCGACCAAGGGACGATACCATTTAAATATTCAAGATTCTCTGACCAGTCCAGACCATCCAAAAAGGATTCGCCGATGTGAACGGACGATGAACGATCCGCTGCAGAACAGGCTATTAAACCATAAGGTGCAATTCGAGCAGGAGGCCGTGGAACAATGTGCACCGACTCGAACGTTCATCGACCCCCGCGATTAATCCGCATTCCGCGGTCCGAATCCCGGCGAGTCCAGGATCGGCCGACGTCGATGACTCATACTCGTGATCGGTAGCGAATTCGTGCGGTACGTTGACCTAGACACCGGTCTGTTGACTCGACTATTTAACACGTGCGTCGATCAGGAGCGAAACTTCGCGTCGACACACGGCAAGTTTAAAGAAAGGGAGGGAACTTTAAATGGGAATGGTGGAAAGAGAAGAGAAGATGGAAACGAAGAAGTGGGGGGAAAAAGAGCGGTGACTAAGAGACGTGCACGTGGAGTAGCGCGATGCACCGTTAACGGGGTGGTTCTGGAAGGGGCTGGTAACCACCATCATCATCGTCGTAGCCACCAGCAAGGCCCCGATGAGTCATCCGACCGTTGGTATCCACGGCGAAGAAACGACGGAAGGACCCAGGGACGCCTGCTTCGACGTCGGGCCCCTGCTAGCCAGATTAGCTAACCTCGTTAGAGCCATACACACTTTGCGCGTCGCCGCTAATTATTTCGTGTACAGGTCGAGTCACGTGCTTCGTCGACTGCCTACGCGTCGAAAATCGTTTGGTTACGATGCTTGTAAACAGTACCGAGAATTGAGCAGTTTATTCCTCTAAACACGGCTATCGCGAATAGACGAGACGAAGATTTTGTACAAAATATCTTGAAATTTATTATTATTCTCAGGTATATACTTATTAATAATTAATTTATGGAAGTAAGTTAGGTGTTTCTCAAGGATTAAAACTTATCATGCGCTCGAGTAATGAAATTGAGAAAATTATAAACGACGAAGTCGAGGATAAATTAATTATAATTTGATTATTAAAAAGAAATTAAAGGGATTAAGAGTTTCAGACGTTTATCCTGGAAATATGTGATTTATAGATTGACAAAAGATTTTATAATTTAATATAATTGTCTAGGTTGGCCAATTTTTCAGACGTACGACTCAGTTCGTGTGAGTGTCATGATACTGAAGTAATTTATCGTTCGGAGCTTGCTCAGCGAAGCTTGACGCGTCCACGTCACAATAATGCAGAGGGCATTTTAGGTAACCTCTGGATTAATCGTTTCACACATAAACGGTGAAAGGATCAAATGGTCTTAAACATAACACGAATGTTCCTATAATTGAGCATAAAACATCCGTTAAAAACACATGAACTTCATAATCATAGTCGTCGATCATGCAATCAAAATTGATCGTGAAAATCTCTAATCTTGACTTGACTAAGCGACACAGGCGATAACGGGATAGGAGGAAATAAACTGGGATACAGGAATAAATGGGATAAGGGAAGGCTAAGATGCGATCTGGTGAAGTTAGAAAGTACCTCTAGGCCCGATAGCTCGATAAACGGTGGCCATTTTTGTTTCAGGTAGTTCGCTGCTACCCGGCGAACGCTAATGGCCGCGAAACATGACTCACTATGTTTACCATTCTATTATCAAGTAATGGATTGTAGATCTATCACTTTCTATTTGAAGTCGATGCGTATCTAGATCCAGTGTACTTGGCTCGTGTTACGCGTTATCATTCTGAATACACATGACGCGATACGAGCAATAAAAATCTACAAGAACGAGAAAAAGAGGGAAAATAAGAGACGATAGAAATTCAGCAAATTTCGCGATCGTATCGTTCAAATAGCATAATACGTACATCCTTGTTCGCAAGCATTATATTGGGCTATTTGCTGCTGTCGTGCACGCTTAAAACGGTTCATCATACGTGTTCATGTTCGTACTCATGTCTATCCTATATGTGTTCAGTGATGTAACATGTACCTGCTAGTTTGTGAACGTTACACGCAGAAACTATACGTATTGGCACCTATGATTTTTTCATCTAATTAATTAGAATTATATTGGAAACCAGAGGTCTATTAAAAATCTGAATATCGCTTGTGATATTACGTATTAACACTAGAGTTAGCGATAGTTAACACGAAGCTATTTCTACCAAAACCAGTGAAAATGACTGGTCTTTAAAAAATACGTAATATTAGAATACTTTTATATTTATTGATTAATTACTTTCTCACAGAAACAATTCCATGTTATGTAGTAGATTTTTGGTATTATTAATCCATCTGGGATCCTTAAATGAGGGTTGACACATTTATAAAATTGTAGAGCCAGTCATTTTGACTGGTGTGGTATTTCTAGTGTTAGCATCTAGCGATCTAGCGATCGATTCGGAATTTTCCTGATGACTGATATCATTATATCGAATGATAAGCAGTAAAAGTTTCAAAAACCCGTGGGAAGTTTACAAAACGAGGAAACTGGTTAATTGGAGTTCGATAAACAGATTGTAGGATCCTTTTACACTTTGACAAGTACCAGTCATTTTGACTGGTATTGGTATAAGTAGCCTTGATACAAAATTATTTTCATTTTAAATACATAAAAGACAAAATAAAATTCATTATATTAGTTATCGTTGCGAAAGTCATTACATCATTGCAGAAAAAGAATATAACATGAATTAGGATTTTTAAAATTGTAAAACCAGTCAATTTGACTCTAGTTCCAGTGTTAAATGTATGGAATCAAAAAATCTCAAATACGACGAAAGTCTGAAATTGTTCAAATTAGTTGCCGGCAGAAGAAACTTTAATTTTATTATTTATAATTCGTATGATCTTTATTACGCGCATGTTCCAAATGAAATAACAATTGCTTCAATATGTATATCGTTAATAATTCCTTGTATTTATCTTATATCCTTGTGTCTATTTTAATACTTATAAATAGGGGTGTGTTTATCGAAAGCTTTCTTCTGCAGTCAGTATTGCGAAACGTTTTTACATACATATATGTATTCTCGCAAGGATTATTGAGAGGCAACAAATTCGCAACGATCGACGTCTGGAGGATTACGTAAATGGCGGACGACGACGATAGCGGGTCGAGGGAAAAATCGGGAAAAAGGAGGCCGCAGTCATTCAACAATGTCACCGCACGGCTGGCCGGGAAATAAATGAAATGCATTTCCATGGAGTGCATACTTCGATACTCGCGGACTATTAATATCGCTATGACAGCTTGACTAATGATCCTCAATACCGAAGCACGGCTTTGACATTACGAGATTAAAATCCTGCGGATGAAGAAAAAAATTGCCAGGCGTTGACAGAGAGAAACGCGAGAGGACGAGGAAGTTTTAGCACGCGACTTAATGCGATTACATTTTATGTCGATGTCATTTTGCATCCTCACGGATTCACAGAGATCCATATCTAGTTCGATCAATCAATGAATATTTATAGGCGACATAGAGCGAATAGCAACAATCTACGATAATTATAACGCGTTGATAACTGTTGCTGCCGTAAAATTTCGTATTTTTCTAAGCTGCATACCGTTAACATAAAATCACATCCTTTTATAAGAAATAATAAGGATAAATAATAGGAATAAACATGTAAGAAACTAGTGTGAAACTCGGATCTTAGAAATTCTTCTTTAATAGCCCTCTTCTAATGTACTGTGAAAATCCATGTAATTAAAACCACTACACATATATTCCTTATTTTCTGCAACAGCCTACTCCTTTAGTCGAATTCACCAAATATGATACTATTCATTTTTAATCGCTTCGCAATCACGAACAAGCTATTTCGTGATGCAATACCGTTCGTAGGATGGCCACGGTCGAGATGTCCATTTCTCTGTAATTACAACTCTCGCCCTAATAAACAAACAGATGGGATATCTCGCCCGTGGTCAATACGGCCATTGCATGTATGAACAATATTGTGTCCCAACATAGTAGCGATATCTCGCCCGAGATTCCTGGTAATGAAGCGATTAATACACTTTCGCGAACTTATAATATTCTCCAAATGTTGTTCCTTGTTTAAACAAGATTTAATTGCGATCGGGAAGCAAACGGAGTCATTTGCGTATTTTATTCACCAAGCTCGTACAAATGTTGATACAAATTCAGCTAAGCTTGAAATCTAGTTTTAGTTTACAAAATATACTTGCATATTTTAACAAATTTATCAAACAAGACAAAACAAGAGAAGATAATACGAGATGAGACGAAAGCCGGACTAAACCGGAACTAAGGCGAAAGCTGAAACGATAAGGAAACCACACGTAGATAGGAGATTCATAAACTCTCTGATTAACAGATTAACGAAGTAGAACGCAGACAGAAGAAAAATAAAAAAAAAAGCACTGTTTTCTTTCCACACGACGATCGTTGAAAAACAGCCATTTATTTGTTCAGAATAAATATGAAGAGAATAAATCGCGTGACCTGTTCTATCGGCCTTTCGATAGATCCTGCCGACATTGGCAGAGAAATGACAGGCGAAAAACGAACGAAATTACCCCTGGAGTTGATCACCGCGACAATAAGGGGGTAGTTTAGCCCCGGGACCAGCGAATTCACGGGCGTTCAAAGGGGCGAGCAGGGGATGAGACGGGGGCGGAATAACAATCTCGCAGAGTGTTTCTGGATATCAGCCTTAATGCGACCTGTCCGGTCAACCAGATGCCCTGATAGGCCAATACGAATTTTTTATTCATGAGCGGCGTTCTGATGGGATTTTCATCGGCGATCTCACCTGTCTGCCCTCCCGTCGATCGCCGTCCGGTGCAATTGAACGCGAACAACGACGACCGACGAAATCCGCCTCGTTTATTTATGCAAAACGCGATCCGCTCGACACTCGTTCTGTTGCCGTATCGTGCGGAAAAATCGGTAGAAACCGTGGCAACAATTGACGCGACGCGTTAAAGAGAATGGACAATTTCGAACTGGTCCAGTTAGATTTATTGTCACTGGTAGAACACGAGTTTAGGTGTTTATAACTTCTGACAGGAACGTTGATTCTGTTTAACACAGAGAATATTCAAGCTGATAGTAGGCTAGGATAGTCATGCATATTTATACAGGATGCACTGTTTAAACAGAAATATATATGAACATTCAGATCGTTCAATAAGTTCGTACTTACGATTTATTCGTACCTTTCACGATGTGTTTTACGAACTAAGAACCTAAATTTCACTAGACATATCGAATAAGCACTAAGTTCAGCACGTCGTCCGATAAAATGTCAAAGTTCGCCTGTATCTCCTTGAACATTCTTACACGGCCAATCATCGACCTCGAAACCTCCTTATGCATTCAGCATGAAACAAAAAAGATCTGAAATAGCAACCGTAGCAGCGAGCATCTCGATGAATCATTCGCTGGTAGCTCCCCGCGCGAGGTGGCACCGCGCGCTACTCGCCAGGAAACCGCGTTTCCTGCTGTCTTCGCGCACAAATACAATTAAATCTCGCCCGTTAAGGAACGACTGCAACGAGAGGAATCGAATCGAGCGATCACGTGGAGCGCGAGAAACGCGAAGGGTGAACCGAAGACTCGGTTGAGGGCAGAAACGCGCGCCGCGGAGAAAGGGAATCCGCCGAAATTATCGTTCATCAGGCGAGTGCTCGACGCTGCTCCCACGGGAATATCTCTCCGGTTCATCCGCCCTTTGTTGCGTGGCAATTAAAATTAGCGCTGTTAATTACGCGATGCCGCGACGCTTGTTAGCGACCGTTAGCCGAAAACTGCCAAAATTAAACGCGGGATAAAATGTAACGCGGCGCGTCTAATGGCGTAACGCGCAACCCCCTATTTTTTTTCGTTTTTTCTTTCGGCTTTTTTTCCGTGCGCCACGGCTGATTTAGATAACAGTCGGCGCACGAACGAAAACATTTTTCGAAACGCGCTGGATTTTTCGGCAGGCCGGCGGTTTTTCCTCGCCGCGTGGCTCACGTTTAGCTCGAATTAATCGGCGCTCGTTGCGTGAAATTCGTTCGCTAATTGCGTCCCGTGATACCGTTTTCCCTTTTCGTTTGGCTCGGTTTGGCGAAGCTGGTTCGTTCGTGATGTTGGTACGAATATTTGAGTCTAACGGTTGAAGTACATGGGGTTTTACGAGGACGTTTTTAATCGCCACTGGTTAAACTTCCTTCTATTTCGCACCGTGAACGATTAAAATGGACGAAATGTTACGTTATATACTACTTCATGCGAAAGCTCTGTTCTCGTTGATTTCCTAATTTTGACGTCACTTAATGGCTAAAAGGCAGAACTCAAAAAAAAAAGACAAATAATCTAGATACATACGAGGTTCAAAGATAGAAGGACTTTTAAAAATAGCAATAGATGTAAAAAATCAGAGACAGTTGAAGAAGATAAGAAAATCAAATATAAACGTAATCTTGTTAATATGAAACTGATGAATAATATACCTAAGTTTGAAATTGTTTTTGTAAACGATGGAAAATATAACTTGTCATATCTTCGTCCTATGACCTTCATACGCTTTAAATACATCGGTAGGCAACTTAGAAAATTGGTTGGATACAAACATTCTCTATTACCTCTGAAACCGTTCCATTGTTTGCAACGTTAATCTGTAAAATCCCATGCAGAAGAACGGAACGGGAACGCACGCCCTCGTATTTGTTAAACAGTTGTGTAAGTACCCACAAACTGTGCGGTGATTGCGGTCACGTGGCGGCTCGCATCGCTCGAACGGAAAGTAAAACAGAGACTGTACACGCCCCGGAGGGTGGTTTCTCTGAATGGGCTGTTGATTGTAATCATCGGGTGTAAGTAATGCCAGTACTACGCGGACGTATATAAATCTACTGTGACTCGAGAATGTCGGCCGAAAATATCATCAGGGAAGAGATGGAGGCCGAGAAAATTTGTCCAGCCCTCTTTCCTTTTCAAGTGCATTTACATCGGTGAGCATACATGATTTATTGGGCGAATTCGCTAAGTGGGCGTTGGAACGTGACTATTCGATGCTAACATACTCTTTATTCTAGATTATCGAGCGATTAAAATCGTGGTATTTAGTATTTTTAATATCTTCTCTTCTCTGAAAAGATTCATGTTAAAGAATAGTTCCTGAAATTCCTCAATTCCCCGAAGCAGAGATACTCGTACTATAATCGCAAGTGTAGGAATTTGGGGGATGCATACTTATAAATTCAGTTAATTGAATTATGAAAGGATTGATTTTTTTCTATAATCTATAATCTGTAATTGAATATCTTCCCTACACTGTACAATCCATAACAGGATAAAGCGTTGTAAACATAGAACGACTCTTTCAAACTTTTATCTCGAAACTATTTATGATAAACTCATTAATTTTAGTCGGTATAATGACTTTCTTCCCTATACACATGCCAGAAAACCATCAGAAATTCAGCAGCGTACCACTCAAACAAATTCCAATCATACCTGATAGGTACACACCCTCGTCGATAAGGAGATCGACGCAGAGGTTGTTTTCGCACGGTATGACGTTTAATTAATAAAAGGTTTGCCTCCCGGCCGCGGATGGATGCGATATCAAACCGCGAGATGTTTGAAGACGAGTGTCTGAGCGGGTTGGAAATGGATCGAAGCTGTTTGTCGGCACCGGAGACCGCGTTGTCAAACGGAGGCACGAAATGGCTCGCAACGTATACACAAACGCTCGATTCTAATTGGATGGCGGCGTTGTGTTTCTGAACCACGCTGTACTCCTTGACGCTTCTCGGCAAATTGAACGTGTATGCTCGCGCGGCAAATTGAGGAATTGAATATTCATACGGTTCCAACCCTCTTGCACAAAGGTGAATTCAATTACGCATGATTGCCCGGCTCTAACCCTAGACCTCCTCCACTCTCTTTCGTAGCATCCTCCATTCGCGTCTTTCCAGTCTCTCTCCTTCCTCCGCGCGTCTTCCTTGCCACCGTTCCATTCTACCGGCTTATCTGTCTGTTCATCTTCTTCTACCACTCCGTAATTCCTATTCCCACCTTCGACTGTCTGTCTCACAGAGTAGTTAGGCCAATTTTACGCTTATTGGTACGTAAATACGGATCTACCTGGTGGAAGCTACCAGTGGTCCGTAGAAGGAACTCTATGACGAGAGTAAACCCTTTCGCGTCGCTTTCCTTGAGGGATGGGGCCAGAGAAGCTTCCTCGGTGCCTAGCGCCCTTCTGTGTGCAATTAATATTAATCAGAAGAAAGGATCTGTCTTAGGTTGGTGACAACAAGATTTCTTAGTTATTTATTTAAATAATTAGTTGATTATTATTTCTTAATTGTATACTCGTATAGAATATAATACCATAGTATGGTGTTCTTTGTCACAGAACATTATACGACCAAAGTTTCAATAGTAACTAATTTTCCTGGCAACGTTGCAGGATCTTTCTATAGCTTTTACTCGATGGTTAAAATGTGCAGGTATTGTGTTTGCTTCTGGCTGAAAGGTAGTATAATAGGGTCGTGTTTAACGACACAGGTATCTTTGTTATTGACTAAAATGGTTACACCTGCCGATTCGAAGAATCTCTTACCCTCCATCTCACTAGCAAACATTTTAGTCACGCATACTCACGCGTAATATACAGTTCAGTTATATATGATTTCCGAAAATCTGCAAATAAGTTTGTAAATATACAAGTAAAATCTACCAAGAGAATTTTCCAACCAACCTAAACACTTGCCGTGGAAACAGTTCTTTCAAGAATTAATTACATTCACTGATTCATGCTTTGCGCTGAAGTTACCCCAATCTCTGCCCTGTTGTAAATTCAAGCGAACCAGAAATCTTCATTGTGTCACGCACGATCTCTCTATAACGAGCAAGAACCGCATTCGGCAAGTATCTCCCAGTCGATTAAAAAGCAGAGCCCTCGATTTGCGTCACAGGATCCCGCATAGAGTCTCTGGCGGTTGAAAACCACCCCCTGTCGACGGGGTCTCCGATCCGGCGAACAATACGTATCGAAAATAACCGGACAGACCGCTCGTTAACGGGCTAATAACTCATCAGTTTTACGAGCGCGAAGGTCGACGGGGGTCTCGATTTTAGGGCGATATGCACTGTTGATGGCGCAGGTGTGGTCGCCGGCGTGAAAATCCCTCGTTTCCTGATTTGCCACCATTTCACCCGCACGATTCTCGTCGATTCCTTCGAATGCTTTTAATCTTCGCGTTACCGCAACACGTTTTATTTGCAATTTTCTTCAATCAAATTACATTATCGAAATTAGATTTCCAACGTCGTGTCGATAGAGGGAATTTCAAAGATTTGCTTAATATTTTCTCGTCACTATATCTCCCACCTAATATTGTACAATTGAACTTGAAATATAAAAGAACTTGAACTATTCGTTATATTAAGGTAAATTATTGGTATTTAATGTTTAAAATGAATTGCGTGTAAAATTGATTCCTTGCTACTTATCTTCGTAATTTTGTAGATTAAGTTGCAGGTGTATACTATATTTATATCATAGGTAAGAGGGATTTTGCGGATTAATTAATTAGTTGGCTAGGTATAAATAGATGAGATAAAGACAGGTGAGTCAACGAACCTCCTGATTCTCGATGAAAAAAACAGCGAAAGATTGGAATTATTGGACAAATTTTACCAGTTTAACTATGTATGTAGTTATGATTCATCGACACGTCATACGTGAGCCTTGGCACACTTAATAACGTGGCGTCATCGCGATCGATACGTTGTTTTCAATTAATAACAATAGAAATAGAATAGATATTAATTCTACAACCACGTACCGTGTTCTGCATCTTTCTACCGCGCTCTGCATATGTATAAAAATTGAAAGAATTACGAAATTCTACGGCTCTGTAGACAGTACATCGTAAATTATAATATACACCGGAATGTCAGACATTAACTACCCGCCAGGTTCGTGAGCTGCGATTAAAAAACTATCTCAAAAGAAATCGCCGGGAACGAAGTGATTTACGGAATAAATCCAGCATACGTGAACGATAAAATGCCCACTGTGAAACGACGTGTCCTGATTACACGTGCACGAGTATCTCGCAAATTGATGAATTATTTGAATTATTATTATTATTAATATGAATTATTATACAATACTCATATAATATTAAGTTAATCAAAGACCTCCGAACCCTTATCTTATGAGAGTTCACTGGTGGTTCACTGGTGGTTGCAAGATGACACGATATCGATGCATTACATGTAATTTGTATTTGGTTCAATGACTCGACGATTGTTCAACGATTTTGTTAAAAGGAATTGTATTTTTTCAATTAATTAAAATACTGATGTAAAAACTTCAGACTATGTTGAAAAGGCTTTGATTATTATTTCTATGTTGTTTGTCACGTATTGTTCGAAATTGTCATATATCATTTTTAGACATTGTAACGTGATTCTTTCACAACAATCTCATTGTTCTCTGTCATGGAAAATATATCCAGTCTCTATTAATTTAATTTAATAACGAGAAAATCGAAATAAATTTATTTCTGAATCTAATCTATCTTATCACGAATGGCTTTCAGTATTATTAGGCAAGGAGTTAATAATATAAAATTTCCTTTGAAAATTATATCAATTATTACGAATGGCCTATTATTCTTCATGGTGACACGTATAAGATAGATATGCAAGAATGGAAAGATAAATCGTCGGTGATTCGCAGGAATTGCCTGGCACGCGACAATATCGCGAGAGGCAGCCCCTTAAATTTCAACCCCTAGCTCGGTGCCAAAAGAATCGCGGGCCAGCTGCCAACGTTTAAGCGGGAATTAAAATTTCAGAGAAGCCCGGATAGGGAAAAATATACGATCGAATGTCGTGCGCGTGAAACGACACGTGAAATCTGTTGCAGAATGCCACAATTCTAACAGAATCGGCGTGGTTATCGTTGTTTCAACGTCGTTAAATCGGCCGCTTCCTCCACTTCCATGCAATTCCCGGAACGGAACGATTTAACGTTGAGAATCGAAATCCTTTCACTGTGATTTCTCTGGATCGCGAGATGATTTCGAGAGAATTGGTAGAGATTTCAGTCGCAATATCCATGTTCGATGACTCATTCTACTTAGTCGCTGGAGGGAACTATTAGTAGAGGTGATAATAACATCAATTATGGTGCGTATAGTGAGTCATCGATTATCGATATTAAGCTACGATTATTAACAAAATATTGATAACGGTAATAGTGTACAATTTTGTAAAATAACATGGTGCACAAAGATCCGTAAATGACTGTTTTATGGATTTTGAATTATGACAGAAAAGTAACCTAAGTATATTAGAAGGATAATTGCAAAGTAATTTTGTTTTACAATTTTTAGAAGCGCTGTTCAGATTGTAATATCTTCGTGAAACGGCGGCCACTTTTTAAAAACTGGATTTAAAAAAAATACTTTAGAAAGTATACGTAATTATTAATTAAAATTAGGTTAAATCTCAAATAAAGAAGAAATGGCTTTCTAAAAAGACAAGGATAAAAATTGACGTAAGAAATAATAGTAAAAGTACTGAGATATTATTTATCTACGAATTACCTGCAAAAATCAGTGCAGCAAAATTTCGCACAAATCAATAAGTTTTCAATTGATTCGGTGAATAAACCTGTCGATAGCGAAGAACGAAGAGGCGAAATGAAAGCAGAGGTAGAAAAAGGAAGAAGAAATACGAGGCGCGTTTTGCGAGCGCTGAAACATCAGGTCTGTGTAACACCAATAGAAGCAGGGTCAATAGAAGCGACAATAGAAGGGAACGAAACAGAAACGAGAGCATAACAGTGGCAGTTGCTTCAATAGTGCGTGTTGCTTCATACACTTTCATCGGTTTCATTTATCGAGGAAGCGAACGAATTACTCATCGATTTTTCGCTATGCTCCAGCGTCAAAGAAAAAACACAAGACAAATTAATTAAAAAAAAATTCCCATGAAGACAAATAATTATCGTGTCATAATATGATCAGTAACTATCAAAAATAATCAAAGTCAGATTAACCCTGTGCAATCAGAGTCGCGTTTTACATTTTATTCTAATTATTTCGCAGGTTACTTTAATAGATTGTTTAAAACACGTAATGTTAGTTCTTTACACCTTTCATGACTGATAACTAAATTACACTTATCTTGTTCATATTTTTATGAACCGCTTGAGAAAATATCTAGATAGAGATTTATTTCGTTCCTTAAATATTAGCACAGATATCTACTTTACTCTCAACAAATATTTATGCATTTTTACATATTTGTATTTAGACATATGATCTTACAAAATCAAAGAAGACAATGATTGAAACAAATATCTTGAAGAAATATTAGGTTGTCGGAAAAGTTTCTTTCGTTTTAGAAGGAAATAATAGACGCACAATGTTTTCTTGTTTTATATTAGTTTGTTGAATTGTGCACGAACGTAATAATATAGAAATATAACGAAATGGATCATACTAATCCAATAAAATAATATAAAACTGATATTGTTGTTCATCTGTTATCACCTTACGAAACGAAAGAAACTTCTCGGACAACCTAATACATAAGGGAAATTTCTTCGAATTAAGACATTGGAACGCAATTCCGCGAACATCGAACCATCTGCAGAAAGGCAGCCTACGATCGAGTTGTCCTCCGCTTCGAAAACGTCGATCATGATGTTCGTCGAGACACAAGTATACCTTGTATCGTATCGATAGGCATTCCAGGCTCGAAATAAAGGCGAAAGAATGACGCTCACCGTTCGGAGGATTTCGTACCGGTCTCAGAAATGCGAGGCATTTCCTCGTCGCGGACAAATTTCTATTACGAGCAACGAAGACGTCGACTGGTAGACGACAGGGTTGGAAACGGGCGAGAAAGGAGGAGGATCGTATACCAACGAAGAGAAAAGAAGTTAGATAGTGTTTTGTTTTGTCCAGCGTGTAGGTGGACATCATGATGACAGGATAGAACATAAACGTGGGGCTCCCGAGGGAGTTACGGGACATAAAATCCCGCGTCGCCCCTTCCATGCTGGCGTCGAGATGTCGGGACTTCCCCGTTTTCCCATATAAAACGTGCCACTGTTGCCCTGCCCTTTCTTGGCTCTTCCTCATCAGCCTGTGACAGTCGATCCTCCCTTTCGTCCTCGAATTTCGTCCCGTGGATCGGTCCAACAGATTGAATCCAATATCCTTCCTCGATTTCCACGGAGGACGACTATCATCGAATCCTTTTTTCGTTTCTTCCATCGAAGTAAAGGACGAACGTTTTGTACATGAGTGTTTTGCATGCAAGTATAGATAGAAGTCTTTTGTTGCTGACAAGGTAGGAGAGTATTTCACGCCGAGATACGAGTATCGATACCATGTATCATGGATAAGGATATGTATTACCTATAGGGACATTCATGTAGCGAGAGATGCAGTATCGCGATATTGATTTCGTACACTCTGCATTCGTCAATCAATGGTGACTTTTTTTATATACATAGATATGTACACGTACACTATCGTCCATAAGTATTAAGCCAACTATTCGTTACACATTTCATTGCAGATTTCTCATAAATTTTTCTTCTCCCAAATTTGTCAATTTCTATTGTATTAGGTTGTTCGAAAAGTTTCTTTCGTTTTGTAAGGCGATAATAGACGAACAACCATTTCTGTTTTATATTATTTTATTGAATTAGGTATGCTCCGTTTCGTTCTATTTCTATTACCATGTTCGTGCATAATTCAATAAACTAATATAAAACAAAAAACATTGTGCGTCTATTATTTCCTCATAAAACGAAAGAATCTTTTCGGACAAGCTAATAATATCTGATACGGATTTATGGCCGAAAGTGTACACGTGTATGTGAAAAAAGGTTAAGATGGCAGAAGGAAGCATATTCGATAAGAAAATGCGTAACAGCTACTCCCTCTTTACCATTCCATTTCTTCAATATCTTCATAGTCACAATGTATCGTTGGAAGCTGTTCCAGCAAGCTGGTGAAAGGTCCTCTAGCTCGTGGTCCGTAGCCAGTGAAATTTCTTGCGTAAGGTGCGCATGGCGATTACGCACTCTCGACGCTCCGTGCCAGCTCGCCGATTATTTATCTTATCGACAGGACGGGCACCGTTGCAAGACAGCTCGGCGACGTGATGCAACGTACCTGTAATACGCGATCTCAGTTGTGTACTTGTGAAATACGCCCCGTTTTACGTCATTGTCCGCGCATTTATCACGGAACTCGGCGGATTCTGGATGTTTAAAGTAAATTTTTTTTTATGAACGTAAATAAAGAATATTTCACTATCTTGCTTTGGCTATCTCCTATATTTTTTTAATATTATACACACATACATAGTACATACATACGCAACATGTATCTGTTTTTGTTGTTACAATTAGCAAAAGCATATTACACCTTTCGATAATACCAATGTTTACTTTTATTCAGCCAGAAACTTATTTACTACTCTGGCTAGGATTAACTATATGTAGAACATATTCAGATACACATTGAAAGTCGATAGTTTTCACGTTAAATTCTTAAACCAGCTGGAACGAAGAATGACATGTAAGAAAAATTAATTAACTTCAATGTTCCTTAATTACCGCGCCATACTTTGTTGATTTTGATTCCATTTCACCCTATTAGAAAAAAGGGTCGGCTCAAAGTTCCACGTGACAAATGACACGGTTCACGCCCTCGTCTAATCATAAATCAACGAAAACAGAGGTCACGGCAACTAAAGTAGCGGCGTCACTTATGTCAGTGGGGTTAAACAACATCGAATCTTGATTTGATTTTTCGATGACTGGGTCACCTTATGTTCACCCTGTGTAATGACTTTGTTTATCATGTCATAAGGCGTCCAGGTGAAATATTGCATCGGATCGACGGTGGCCGAGGCTTAATCGAGCCGGTCCGCCGTTTCCAAACGACTTTACGCAATAACGATCATCGGTTCCCCGTGCACAGGTGTACGCGCGAACGCATGAAATTACGTAGTAATACGCGTTTCCGTGTCCCCGCGCGCCTCTCACAAGCAAATTGAGATGACTCACGTGTTCCCGTTACACTGTGCCACGTTTGTTTCCATTGCTCTTCAGATGCCATCGATTCGCTTCTTTCCTTTTTCATTTTATCTCTCTCCACTGTTTTTCTTTCTTTCTATCCTAACGGCTTATGTTTATTTATTAAACAAAAAAAAAAAAGAACAAAACTTGTAGAAATTTATTAATTGAGCCTCTCAGAAGCCACGACACTGATCAGTGCTTTGCTTTTTGCTGATTCATTAACTTCGTTACGTAAGTTTAATGTTCAATTTCAAGAAACACATATTTCCATAAATTCGCTCGTCGTAAGAGGATGACATAAATAATGGTTTATTCTAAGGTAAATTCAAAAAAGCTATGTTTTATATATTTTATGTGATACCTTACGTGTTCAGACGTTAAACGAGCTATCGAATATTCGATTCCTTTCTATATATTTCATCGAAGCTTCGAGTTAGTTATTTAACCTTAAACTGGTGAAGAAACGTCGATCTAGATACCCTTTACGCAGAAAAACGTATAAACGCTAAACAGTAATAACGATGATCATTGCCAAGCGTCAGACGATGCGTTCGTGGGGAAAGTGAAGAGCGAAGCCATAAAAGATGCTTTTTATTCGCCATTGGCGTTCGTTTCCGGTTCTATTGCTGATTTCACCGAGGTTTCCGCGGTGAAAATGAAAACGTTCCGGGCCACTGTCGATCCGGTAAGAAATAAATGGAAATAATGAGATAGCAATAAAGATAACTCGCGCGAGTCAGAGCAATCGAGAAGCGTTCTCGAGCAATTTTCGAGTCGCCGATAATTTCTAAAAAAACTGGGCAAATGTCGGTACCGTGATGTACCGAGAGATGCAATCAAATTCTATTATCGTTTTTCACGCGTTTTAGTTTTCGCGTATTTCAAACATACTCGATCGTCATTTTCCAAGAAACTTCTTGATTTCTTTGTGCCTACGTCTTTCAGGTGATTCATTTTTTTTTTTTTTTTCAGTGACTCGACTATCAGTGTTTTCAAGGCTTAATGAATACGATACGATATTTCTCGAGCCAAGAACCATGTCCTCCGAATAGGAAAGCTAGTCGACACGTGACGAGTGAAAAGTGAACGCTTTCAACGATCGCAACCCTTCCACGTGAAACAACAATAGAGAACCGAACTTCCCTTCTGACACGTTCAAATCGTGTAACGTGTCACACTTGCTCTTGTCCAAATACAAAACCAACAAACCGAATCCTATAACTAACAGACGCGACATAATCGTTCTCGTACTGCAACCCTCCCTTATAGCTCTTAATGCTAATAAACCTCATTAGTTTCATCCACGATCCGTAACTATTTAAATTGACATTTCACGTTCGAATTTACCCTTATGATTTCATGGATTGATTTAGAACCATCCGAGCCTCGTCCCGAAGAATCATTTTGTTCCATATTGACCGATCATTCGACAACAAAATTATTAAATTGACACACTTCGTTGAATAGCGTTATTCTCTTAATTCGAACTATTTATTCGAATTATTTTTTTTAGAAATTATGATTACGTATGAAACGATCGTTTCGAAACGAAATGTACGACTTTTGAGAATATCAATTATGTAAAAGGTACAGAAATTTCTTAGTAAAACTTGACATTTTCTAATAGCTCCAATAGTATTTTTAAGCAGGAACAGAATCCTTAGTAGAATCGTTGGTAGTAAGACGGTTAAAAACAAATTTCCAAAGCAAATTTGGAATTTCCTATCGCATCTTTAGCCAATTGAATACACCAAGCGGTCAAGTTAAAAAGGGAGCGTGGCGGTGCAAAATGCGGAGGAAATGGAGCGAGGATCGAGGAAGCAACGAGCCGTGAGTACCCTTGACAGTGGACACATCGCGGCTTCCTGGTGCTCGCGAAATCGTACTCGAGCCTAGGACTCGTGAAAGGATCTAGGATCGAGCACGAACAGTCTGCTCTCGCTCGATTACACGGTAGCCCGGCAAACCGATCGGTGGACCCTTTCCACGCCAGGATTTCTGTTCAACGATCCGTTTTATGAGTCAGCTTGACTGCCTTCGCGGAAGGGACTGAGAGCAGATTCGCTGCTTCGTAGCATCGTCGGCTCACGAAACACCGTGTAGGAAGAGAAATAGAAAAGAGAGAAAGAGAGAAGATGGCAATGACGAGCAAAGGGAGGAGACCATGAGGATCGATCGGTTCGAACGATCGCCAAAGAAATTATTGCGGCTTCGTTCCGGCCTGATAAACGACCTCTACATACTATCATTTCGACGTTTATGCTTTTTCTATTTTTTTTTTTCTCTTCTCGTCCTTTTTTTTCTATTATTTCCCTTTCTCTATTTGGGGAACTAGATCATCCGAAAGATGGCGTAGGATGAGTTAGTAGGAACGACGGTAATATCGGCGAGAAAATGTGGAACAACGCAATAAAAGCGCTGTTGGAAGGCGAATATCTGTATCGTGGAACATTCAGAGGACTGACAAGCACCAGCTCGTGCTTATGTTTCTTTCAAGAACCGATACGGTCGACTTGGAATAATCTAACCCTAAGTGCCGACTCTAGAGGAAATCGAAGTGGACTTGGGGAATATCTCGTAAAAAATGAAGAGCACGAAGATAGGTAGGAAGAACAACGTTACTCAGACCATACTTATTTTTTTACAGGCAAACGGATTTAAGATTCAGTACATTGTCAATCAGTGTTACGTTACCGAAATTGTCTGTATATTTGATTCTGCAATTAAACGCGTGTCTTTTAATCTTCTCCAAAATTTTCAAGATATTGCTCGTCATACTATTACAATACTGAAATTATTAAAGTATTGCTTCTTGGGTTCCATAGAACTTCGTCAACTCATCGTCAATTTAATTTGTAAAGACCTACATCTTCGAAGTTGGCGCATCATTTTCATTTTCAATTACGTCGTATTAAAATTCTCCCGTTTAATCATAAAGCGGCACTAAAATCAGAAACTCAACAGAAATGTACTTATCGTATCTTTCTTCAGTGTCCTTTATATCCAATACGTAGTCTACTGTGCAGCAGATGATATTCCTCGAAGATTTCGAAATTTCCTGCTACATTTTCCACGAACGACTCGACCATCTAATTTGCATGCTGGATATGACGGACACGGAAATCGAGCAAGGAAATCGGTTTGCGAATCGAAGCGCGTGTTAGCTCCGCTCGGTTACTCATACGCGAATTTATGCTCGTTCCCTTTCCCGATCGTAACTCGACGGGTCACGATGGATCTATGCTAATGGAAATCATTAATGCGTCCACAAGGATCCTAATCGGCGGTGATAATCTCGCGCGGGGATCGCGAAATTAAAATGCACGCGCGCACAGGTGGGCACATCGCGTGTTGCACTGATGGTTCACCGGACCAAAATACGCGCACGTTACGTCATCAGGACCACACGGTATTTCCGGATTGTGTTTTTCTTTCCTTCCCTCTTGCACCGACTCGTTATCGTGCAACAACACGTGATAATGGAGAAGGAAAGGGAGGGAAGGTAAATGAATATGCATCAACGTATCAGACAAACATCGAGCTTTTTAAATTTATCTCCGACCGATTGCTGTTTGTAATTTTAAATTACACGAAAGCGAACGAAATATTAACGAGACATCCGGCTCTTTCCGATCGAGTTCGCCACGCCTGGGCTTCGGCTTGTTTACGCGCATCGAAATGAAACGTGGATTGCTAGGGTGACCGAGCTCGGACCAAATTCTTAATTGAAATGCTTGTGTTTGGAGCGGAATACCGCAGGGAAAATTATGCTCTGCAGAATCGAAGCTTAATTTGAATCGGATAGAGAAGGACCAGAAGAATCGCTGAGAGATGCTACGATGAAATTACCAGAAGCATAAAAAACAGATGATATGTGAAGCCTATTTTTAAAAAATTTCCTGAATTTCGAAAATTGGAAAGGAAGATTCGAAAGCTTTTAATGGTTTGATGAAAATATGAATATTCAAGGATTTGAAAATCCGAAGGTTTAAATACCAGATATTCGATACGTCAACCACAAAGGCAAATGTAACGCACAGCTCTGCCTCTCGCAAGGCATCTCCTCCCGATATCGATGAAAGAATTCGTCTCGGCTAATCACCAGCGTATCCGCGTTGAAAATCAATCTCCATCTCCACGGCAACCAATGGACTGTCGATCGTGCAGGTAACCGATCGCCTTATTAACTATCCGCTACCTGTTCCCGAAACTGACGACTCATGTTGGAAATAATAAATCCGGTAAACGACGCAAATCCCGCGGAGCATTAATGTAAATTCATGCGGAGCGGCTCTCCTAATCGGCTTCGAGTACACCTGCACGCGCCATATGGTGTTTTCTATTCCAGGAGCAACGCGTTGTCGATTGGAATAGTGCGTGTTCTACGGGGTGGCGAGGCCACGACCCCATCGTAGGTGAGCTTCGAAGCGACTACGAACCCTCGGCTCCTCGATCATTATGTATCGCCGCCACGGATTACGAGCTATTATCATTCCAAAGTGGAAAGGGACGTGTCCACCGCTGGCAATCCACGAAAAACAGCGGCATATGTTTGATAAGTTCGTATGACGTTCTTTTCTCGCACCCCCTTCAGTATACCACCACCGTGACCGCCAAGAGGAGCACGAATGTTGACACGCGCGATAATTAAATTTGAATGGCAGCAATTGGGAAATGCGTGTCCCTTTTGTAATGGCTTTTTGATCGCCTGGTGGCAATTAAACCGACCGATTTCGCAATCGAATTAATCGCAAGTAAGCTGGTAGTGGGCAGCTACTTTATTACGCATCTCGATAGATTTTGAAACGGTTGTTTGTACAGTGACAATACCTGCGATTCGATATAGGTAAGACATAGATAAGATTGCGAAGGATATTTTTATGTAATTTTTCTTGGTAATTTTTTATGTGTGCGTACGAGTCAGTGCGTTAATTATTTTTATTCGTACAAATATCAGAGTTTAGATTTTCAGGTATAAAAGGTATCATTTTAGAGGAAATATTCTAATTATTGTCGTATGAGTATGTTATTTGATAATTGATGAAACTCTTTCCTTCTAACGGGTATGAAATATCGCGACTTTCTTTCAGAAAGACACAGTTTGAACCTAGAAGCTTCAATTTTGACAATCACATGACCTTCCTTTTTTTAAATTCCTATACTTAAAGGGAAATAAAAAGTTAGAAATTTCAAAACTCAGGTTTCGATCCTTTCCTGCTTAAACCGTCTCCTGAAACCGTCTCAATTGCAAGATCCATAAAAAATCCTTCGTGACTTCTGCGTTTCACCCTATTCCCGAAAGAGACCAAGTTTCCACGATAAGACCGTACAGAAATTTTACGTATCTTCCTTCTTCCCGTTCTTTAGAGAAGCTTTTTCCTCGAGATTCGAAGGAATTTCTATTTTCGTCCCGACCACAGATATCTTTCTCTCTGCGGACTCGGGAACAGTTTGAAGCTCGCGTCAAGATTTCAGAAGGCATTACGGACCGCGACAGTTTATTATCGCACATGTGGGTTTAGTCTGAGAGTTGTCTCCAACTTGGCGAGCAAGTCGGCCGATCGTCTGTCCGCGGGGCCACCGAATAAAATCAGCTTCTTCTGACCGACGCGACGGGCCAGGCTTCGAAAAAGAAGGAAAGATGCGCACCAGATTTGACATGCTACGCTCCGATCAATCTTCTTACCGTCATCCATAATCCCGCGAAATATTCTCGCGATAAGACGAACAATCTCCTTGGAAAATATTATGAAAATAAAAATTTGATTTTTGATTTGACGATGATTTCAGAAGGAAATTCTTACAAACCTGAAACAAGGTATCGAGAATCATATCAAAGTTATTTGAGCAAGAAATTAGCTAATTTAACTGTAATATTAGCAATCGGATTCTTTTAACGATTGAAGGAATTGGTGCAATAAGGAGACGTCGTTTTCTAGTAAATTGAGCAAACCAACAAAAACCAACATAAAATTTATCAAAATCAAATCGCCTTATGAAACATACTGCATACATTCGTACTAATAAACTTTCGCACTTTTCAATACCTTTCTTTCTCTTTCGATAAATACAATTTCAATATTGAATCTGTCTCCAGCAAATCGTTCAATTTTAGATTTCCCAGACTAAATATCCACAAACTACTCGGAATCGCCGTCCCGTGGATATTTTCATGTCGAAGTTTGCGCAAATATTTAAAATAGTAAAACTTGAAGCTGGTAGCCAAGAGAATTTAGATTGTTAATTAGCAAAATTGATTTAATCTCGAGATCCAACGAACAACAAATAGAAGTATAATTGAACCGAAATTAAAGATTGAACACAGTCCAGAAACACAAAGAATTTTCGAAGCAATATGAACGTGAACGACGAAATGGGACAAGCTAAAAATAAAATAAGGAAGAAGGCGAAACCACAGTGGAGGAAATCCACTTTCGAATTTACATCAAAAAGGACTTCGTACGTGGATTAACGCTCGGTAGAGGCGTTTCTAGAATAAGTCTTTAGAAATTCTGATCGTCGCCAGAGCGATAAATAACGAAAGTCCTCCGGAGTGTATATCTTTCGAAAGATCAGGTTGGGATAATGAGAGGCAGGGGCTGACCTGCAGGTGTGGGATGGGGATCTGCTACCGGGCTACGCGTCATTGGCGTAGCCACCAAAAAATCGTTTCCTGCCCGTTCTCTTCGACGCCCCTCCGCCAAGTTCCCCATCCTTCCACTTCCACGGTCCCATTACTCCGTTTTTTTACCGGAAATTTTGATTTGCTGCCATCGCTGTAAAAACATCGTTCCTCAATATTCGATCCTCCATTATATCATTGAAGGAATGACGCAAAAAGCGCGACAAATATCTGGCCAACGGATGAAGAAGCTGGGACAAAACGAGAAGAACGAAAGGCACTCGGCGGCAAAAAACTCTTGTGAACACTTCTCGAAGAGGAAAGGGTTTATTTTGCCAAGTTGTACGGATTTTGTTGCGATTTCGTCTGGTCTCGATGTATATTAAATCAAGCTTGTCCAATTGTTTCTTCGTCTTTTTCAGATGACTTGTTTCTGTCCTGTATTTTTTACTTGCTTGGTATTCGATGGTTGGCATCGAGATTTCGTAAGAGTTTTCTATTTTCTTAAGTTGGTGGACGTGAGATATACCGTGTGAGGCTTTATCTCGGGATATACCTGTTTCCAGCTGTTGTAAATTAATGATGTAGAAGTAGCTCAAGGATATGGTGTAGACGCACGATGATGAAATCGTGGAGTAAAGTGTTTCATGAATATTGTTAGGTTGGGATGATTTTATTGTCGAGATCGTTAATTACTGTAATAAATAGAGGTGGATTTGTACTATTGTTCCCTTGACAGTTTTATTTATGCGAATAATTAATTTCTCGTTATTTAATAATTTAATGAGTTAATAAAATTGATTTGATGTTTGAGGTTTGATTAACCTAACCTTCGAGTTTCTAGTATGAATTCGAGAAAACTATGACATTGCAATTGTAATGCCGTACGTATGGAAGGTAGGGTAATGAATAATGACTTTCAGACGACTCGGCATTTTTAGACTCGTTCAACAGCCAGCTACCTGTAGCGACAGACCACAAGAATATGTACACGTTGCATCAGCAGCTCATCTTCTGGTAATATGATCTAACGTGAAACGGTGTACGAGATTAATAAACGACGATAACTATGATACGAAACACATAGTATACATCGAATCTCTAAACCAGAAACCGAGATTCGATTTTTATTTTAATTGCCATAATCGATGCTTAATGTAATTTCTTTTCGCCACAATGGCGACATGAATCTTTCGATTTGCAATATTATTCCGATTTATTATATTATTTTATATACGAACCTGTCTTACCTAATCAACGCGTTGCGTAATTTCAATCTATTTTAAATTTTCTCAATGACATATGCAAAGATGATACGAAACTTCTTTTACATCGAGCGTCGAGCTACAAATCGCGATTCCACATTTGTTCGAGCGTTTGAAGCTGCCTGAAAAATTAGTTCAAACTATTCATATTCATATATTTTTCTGGCATAGAAAATAACGATATGAATTTTTCAATTCGGAATAGAACACCTACACATCCAGAATTCAATGCCACATACTCATCGCTAGATATAACGACAATTAATTTTGCATATGATTCGACATATATTCCATTAGAGAATCCAATCTGTCCTATAGTCTGTACTTGATACAATTCCAATTAATCCTAACCTAAGCCAACGAAATCTTGCCAATAAGCAACAACGACACGAATCTTGCAATTCCACCAAAGACCCCAAATACACCCTAATCTCTCGATCCTCCAGTTCGTGGCACACAATTATCCGGCCAATAAACGCACCTATCGAATACCTTGGAAATCGACAAATTCACTTTCGTAGCGAGTGGCAGGGGACAGAGAAGCATTCTCTCGGTGGAAGCTCGGGGGATCACGATTTACAGGCGAGTCGTTCGCGGTATTCGAATAAATTTGCCGAGGCTATAGCCCGGTTCCGGTTACGTAGGGCAAGCGAGAGCGAGAGAGGGAAATAAATTTCCGGGATCGACGACGTCGCGACGCGACTCGGAGGAAAATCGAGCCAGGGGCTAATTGTGGCCGGGAGGAAGGGTGGTTTTGTCGTGGCACTACCAGCTGGAAAATCCTCGTCCGCATTCCACGTGGACGAACGCGTCCACGACGAAGAACGACCGGAAGCCCATTGACCGATGCCGGAATGTAATTTCGTCTTGGCTGAAATTCTGCCGCGAGACGTGGCTCGCCTTATTGGCCTTTATGCGGCGTGCCGACTGCTGCTGCACCTATAAAACTCGCTGCAGACCATTATTGTGAGCCCCCGCCACCTAGACACCATCCTCCGATCCACAGAACCTACGACGAGATTCTGTTTCTCTTGGCAGACGCGTATGAACACGCAGAGAAAATAGAAGGTGGGAGGAAGACGAAAAAAAAATGAGCAAGATGAGAATTTGAGGGATGGTTTATGAGATCTTCTGGAACGTTTCCCTGCCTCCGGCTGGATATTGAAAATTTATTACCGATATATATGTATATAGACAGTCACAGGTGTTCAAAGGGAAAGATCGAAGAGCTGTTTTATTAATAAGGGTTCATGGTGGATTGCAATTTGTTGCGAGGAATTATAGGTGCATCGTATTCCGTTATTCAAGATTACGTGCAGGTAGGTATAATGATCCAATTAGGACGTACAAGATATCTCGTTTAACTGTATCACTTGGATCATCTTTTATTTCCGGCATTTTCTGCTATGCGTTACGGTAAATTCTTGGTTAGAACATTTTTACGTGTGATAGTGTTTAGTGCGTATTAAGAATCCTCACGGGATCGTTCAGTCGAGTATCGATGCTTTTATTACTATTCGATAGTGGCTCTTAACGTGAACTCGATAATCTATCTATTCGTTGTATAAAATAAAGTAAAGTAAAGGTGAACGTCTATATATTCGAGTTAATCCTGCGAGAATCAGTGGACAGATTTTGATACCGGTTTTTACCATTTTAAAGATCTAGACGTGGGAGACATTAACTTATGACAAAAGGAAACAGGAGTCGAAAAATATGAACCGGAGACAGTTTACGGATATTCGAAAGGCGACAGCGACTTTCTTCGCTGCGATCATGTTTTATAATCTCTCCCACTTTTCTCTTCTCGGCGTGCGGCATGTCAGAGGCTTGACGACATCGCTGTGTGACCATCGGTGTTGTTTCACGGATTACAGAACGTTTATCGAGCCAGTAGGAAATCACCAATTCGTCAGTCGTATTATTAAAGAAAAATTATGTATTTAAGATCCCTGGTAAAGACCGAATATATCAGCTAGTTATAAATAATACAAGATTCCTCGGTTCAATGTTAAACCTCTTTGCTTTATGATTTTTTATGATGCTTATCTTTCCATATCTAACAGAAGATACTGGAATGATTTATAGAATTTCCGATAGGTATTCGATACCCGGTAGCCTTGGGATTTGGAATTACGATTTTAATTACAATCCCATAGAAAGATTAAAGGGAAACCTTGATACAAGTATAGCTTCTCTTCCCTGGTTTTCATCCTTAATCACTCAACGTTCATATTTCTCTTGTAGCGTAGCGTGTTCTCGATATCTGCTCGCCTACCTATAATTCTGAACTGAACCGATATTTTGTTATAATAATTTTGCATTATAAATCATTCGTTACTGAGCTACTTGCTAATTTACAGTTCTTTTATTCTAAATCCTTTCCTCGAATCACAATGCATAATTTTCCTAATGACTGAAGATTCAGCGTCTGAAATGCAGATAACAGTTGCTTCGAGAATCAACTAAAAAGATGGATATTGCACGACTAAGATCGTCAGGATCGATTTATCGAAATACAAATCCTAAACCGCTGCGTTAGAGGAGACAGCCAGGTCCAAATATCGATTTCAGATGCGTTTTTCCAAGTTAATAATCAACAATCGTAAAAAGATATCCACTTCCGTGGCCCATGCTCCATTCTGCAACCGGATACGGACGCGTGCATGCGCTCGAGCACCGGTGTCGAGTCATGGAAACGAGTTTTCTGCGCGTTGAATTTCAGGGTGAATCAAGAGCGACGACCCTCGACGACGACCTTTTAAGCGGCGTGCACAAGCGTGGTGGCGGTGGCGCGCACGGTTGTTTGGCCGCGTCGTCTGGTCATATCAGCAGGATGATCGGGCGGGAGGGGCGATGACGGGCCACGATGATGATGACTTTGATTCGCAAACACGCACCCCAATTACACCGGGGCTCGGCTGCTATCCGCGGTCCGACGTTCGATCGCCTAGCTGACCGTGCATTAGCTGCACCAACAATGCATTATTCAGTGCATACACGTTCTGTTGACGTATTTGCCTGTTTCGTAATATGATTGCCGCGATATTATTCCCTGTGTACGTATACTATCCACCGTGTTCCACCTGCAGACGAATAACTTGCCGTTTTACAACGATTTCGTCGGCAAATATTAATCCGACCGTCTATCGTTCACCTGCCACTTGGATTTCGCCTGCTTGCGTTTTCAGTTTACGGACGACCATTCGATTAACGATCGATGCCGCGAGATCGAAATTACGTACGAAAAGTAGGTGTACAATTTTCTTGATTTTCCGACGTCGGCGTTATTTAGTGCGTAAAAGGATGCGTTTTGATATAAAAGAGGAACAGATTATTCGATTCAAAGAGACGTGACTTTTAGCAAGAAATAGCAGATGCATGAACAGTACGTCTAATGTGTATTAAATATGACGACTGATAGGTTTCAAATGAATATTTTTCAAAGTCATAGCTTTCAGAAAAATTCCGATAGTCAAATTTAATAGGAAGACGGTTTTAGTAATACGTGTGTAATTGGTTGACAAAGTACACGATTTTAAAATTGCTCTCATACGAGAAACAAAAGAAATGATTTATATCTCTGCCCTGTGGTCTTCATGTAGGAACCGGTTATTACAATCATCATTAATTTGTCTTGTTATTACGTTATGTAAGTAAAATTGAAGAGAAAATCGAAGGTATATAATAATAGCTATACGAGAAATCTTAGTCCTTGTTGCACATATATCTTGCTTGATAATACATGTAATTACAATATTTGTACCAATACCTCGTGAGCTTTTTCTTACCCTAGTTATAATTCCATTATTACGTTATCCATCATTTTTTACCCTTCAAGTAATCATACAGATAAAATATTTCTCTGACAACCGCAGAATTGTACCGCTCGTCGTACACTCGTTAATATTTTCCTCCTATTATGACATAATCGTGAAAACCACTGTTTTATCAAACCGAATCTAATGATCAATCGGCTGATAGTTTTTCCTGTTTCGTACTGCGAAATAATCACTATATTTATTATTAAAGCACTCAGAAGTCCTTTCAATAACATTCACGCTATCTGCTCCAAAACGATAGAGTTGTGAAAATGATTCGTCCAAACCAATTCGCAATTTCGTTACGCAAACTTTTATAAATCTGCGATACATTTTTCGAATTTTTATTGGCAACACTTAAGCGATCTTTTTTATTTTTTTCTCGCGTATCTCCATTATATCCAATCCATCCATATTCAATATATCTCCATTTTGACTTCTTTTTGATACGTATCGTATTTCTACTATCAAGCGATCAAATGCCGAAAAAGATTCGATTAGCTTTTTTGGTAGCGCGATTTGATAGGTTTGCGAACCGTGAGAAAACGATCGACGAAACGGATTGGACGTCGCACCGCTTGAAAACGATCACTGACAGAATTTCTATAACGCGGCCCGTGCGGTGAAAGAGCGAGCGCGAACGATTCGCGTTTCGCACGTATCCGATCCGTGACCGTCCTACCGATGCACATGCCTCTATTGTATTTTTGCTGCATGTGCCATTTAGCTTGCTATTCTTGGCTGAACTTCCGCGTACCTGCCTCGATTGACACGGCAGAGACGAGCAGCGTGTCTCCTGTCCGCCGATCGCGCACGATAGCTAGTAAGTAGACGAATCGACGACCTGTTCGCGTTTCTTGCCAGCGTCAATTAGATGCTCATTGCTCACAGACGTCGTGGCGATCAGACATCGACGATATTGATGGAGTCTCTGTGGATCGTGAAAGTGAAAGAAGGATTTTACTGGCAACGGTCAATTAAGAGACTGAAATTGTAAATGATGTAAATATCGGAAGAGAGATTTTTGGTTTAGAGTAAGCAAGAAATATCGGATTAAATAACGTTATATAATTTTAAATATATTATTCTTACATCATTGAAATATTCAGCATGGAATTTACATTATCTTTTCACTGCAAACATTGTTATTTAGTCTTCTTCAATTGTACTGGAAAATTGGAAATGTTCGTTTATATACCAACATCGTATTATCGTATGGCTATTATTTGTCTAAGACTTTTTAGTAAGTTTTCCGACATAATAGGAAAGATATAAATTTGTAAGATATAATATTATGTATAAAATCTACAATTTTCGGGTATCCTATTGTTTTACTGTCATCGTTAACTAGATGTTGAAATGACCATGTGAAACAGCGGCCGCTGCAATTGAAACGAATAAACCGGAACCGCCAGAGAAAAGAAATTGAGACATGAAAATTGCAAATGGTCCATTGAGCGAAACCCCGCGTGGCCGTAGCTTTCGCCCGGTCAAAACGCATCGATGGTTTAATGCGATTGGAAATCGAATTGTCTCTATCGAAGCTTGCGATCGAGTACCCAATAGTTTGTTTGAGTTTTCATTTTCCCCGTAATTACTTTAGAGCGTTCATAGGCGAAACGAAAAGCATGCAGAAAGGGGCGGCGAGTAAAAAGTGAGAGAGAGAGAGGGAGGGAGGATGGGTGAAAGGTGGAAATATCGGCGAAATTCCATGGGGAGAGGCGAGTTCGTTGTGGATGATATGACATTCCCGCGAGCAAGCGCAAATCTGTCGCGATACAAGCAAACAAATGCAAAAACGCGCGGCCGGAAATACGCAGGCCGATGCGGCAGGCGCATCGAGGTCCGGCCCGGCCACAAATATTTGCGTTTCAGAGTGCTGTCCGTGGTAATAACAAAGGAAAATAGAGCGTGGAACGGACTCCCAAGTTCGCGCTGGTTATGCATTCGCGTGACACGCCGAGAATACGCCCTTCCGATTAAACCCGGCCACGCTTCTGCCAGTTTTTAACGTTGTACAACAACACGCCACGCGTTTTCAAACTGGTCGCGCCGATCCATTGCACGCGACACACCAAGGAAACCCTTTTTCCCCTATTTTTCCTGTTTTTCGTGGAAAGGAAATTCGGTAGAGGATTTGTGCTCTTCTATGTTTGCTTCGATTTTCTACACATGGGTATGTACGTTAGAAAGACTAGAGTAACGAACGGTGAATAGAGAGTTACGCGTTTCTAATGGAATTAGAAATTTTGCGTGGGAGATTTTTGTGATTTCGGTTGGACACGGTCTACTGCGTCTTGCGTAAGCTTCTCAGAAGCCAAACTGATCGACTCTTTCATTGCAAAGACATATATATATATATATCGAGTTCTCATTGGGGTTGGGGGCGTGTAACGAATCTTCATTTGGATTAGCCATTGTTGTTATACAATATAGATGATATTTACTGGTACAAATATGGTTATTACAGAATTTGGCAAGTAACCGTGGCGACTAGATACTCGAGACGCTAATGACAATGATCTTAGGTTCAATAACGAATCCACGATCGACGGGATAGCAAATGCGCTTTCTTCCAAAGTCTAAGTCGACCTGAACTTACAAGTAGAACTCAACTTACTCGTCTTAGTCCAAGTGGAACTGCACTTATATACTCTTCTCTATACCTCTCTGTACCCCTTGGGTCAACTATATTTTTAAGGAGAGCTATGCAACTATTCCATACTTCTGTTAGGTAAAAACGTCCATCCCGTGACCGTGGCTACGTTTAGCGATCAGATGTGTCACTTCGAACCCAAGTCTACCGTCATAAATCTCGGGCAAACATAATCGGATTAAATCATAAACAACTACTTCCAAGTTTTATTATTTAAGCACAGCTATAATAAAAAGTCCTAGACTAAAGTATTGGGCATTTTCCTAAAAATTCCAAAAGAAAGGTCCCGATGTTCTTTCATCTCCGACTTATATAATTAATATTCTATTATGAAGAAACGAAAGAATTAAATTAATCAACTACATGTTCTGAAAGTTTCTTAATTTTACTTCTAAAATAGATGCATGATTGATATCTAATTGGGTCGGAAATGATTTAAAGAACAACGTTTAACGTAATAACAGCATTTAAACAATATTATCTCCAGTGCCTCCCTGTAATTTCCATTCATTTTAAGTAAATCTCACCCTCGTACAAACAAAGCGAACAGAAAATGATAATCGTGATAATCAATCTAATTTTCCGCAAAAGTGAATCTTGTCTCTCTCTCTCCCTCTCTCTCTTTCTCTCTCTAAACCTCTTTGTTCGTTTTCGATAACTATTCGAAAGCGGCAGAAGAACGATTGTATGGTCGTTAATGCGTATCCTGAAACTCGGGGCTTCTCTATTCCCGACATTCGTAGTGGTGACCGTGCGTGGTCGATTTAAATTAATAAAGCTAATCGAGCCATAATCTATCGGACAGAGAGAGAGAGCGCCTAAAACAGCAGACGGAGTTCGCCGGTCCATTGTTGATCGCGCGTTCAAAATATGCAAATGAACGGGGGATGAAAGCGTCCCGACGCGCTGTTCGGTCGTCATCACTCAGTTGCGCGACACCAGCTATACCGTTTTCCCTTTTAACCATGTGTGTGTATGCGCGTGTGTGTATTGGCGTGGACACGCCGGTGATAATGAAAATACCGCGATGCCAGCGGGCTCGGTGATCATTACGGTCATCAGCGGAATGACCGGCTCGATAGTCGATCAATTAAATAACCCTGGTCGAGGTACGAGTGAAATCGATGCGAAGCCTGACTGACCGACGCGATCCGGCTTCGAGTCCATAAGCGAGTTCTATGGGATTGGGAAATATTTTGCTCTCGTCGATGGGATAATGGAGAGTAGAGTTGTTTGCCAGATATTAGCATAGACGGGCTATAGAATAGACTTGTCGCCGCGTACGACTTGTGTCATATGTAGTCTGCGGGTATTTATGCAAATTTATATTTTTATAGACAGAGTAAAGATATGGAAATTAAGCGGAACGTCTCAGTTACTAAAAGAAGCATGAGTACTCTACTTTGAATGCTTTAAATATCTTTGTATATTATGAGAATTTCAATTTTCTAGAAACGCGTAAGTATCGATAGATTACGGTAAATACCACGGGACGTTCGCAACATTGTTTTACAAGGATTTGCACGTTATCCTCGTGCGCAATTAATTCCATGGAAAATTAATAATGTTGGTATCATATTATAAGAAAGTTTCGTTATGTGGTGTCGTTGATCTAAATCGATCGTTGATTGTTATTTCGACGAAATTTATTCGTACAATTAGTTCGATAACATTCTTAATACTTAATTTAAAGCGACCAATCTGAGTCTCTTACTAAAACATTTTCTTATTAACGTAAAAGACTAAAAGGTACTCGCATTTACTTCGAGATAGATCCACATATTTATTAAAATCCGGTCAAAGTAACAAGTTCCATTTCGCGGTAATACGGTTCTCATCCGGCTCGAAGGTGCTCAAGCTCCGCCTTTCTTCCTCGTTAAAGTAGCTTTTTCTATTCAGCCAGTGTATATCAATGATGATACTCTTTTAGCCCGCCAGTTTTTACACGCAATTTGTGCCCATCGGGGTAAAATAATCCTCGCGCGCGAACACGATCAAACGACGAAGCTACACACTGTATCCGCGGGTTTGCTTGATTTTTATTTAACGACTGGTTGCGAAACGGTGTTGAGCGACGATAAATTACCAAGCTGAACGGCCGAGCTTCCAGTAAATAATGCTTCCTCGAACGGTTTCCATTACGGCTGGCGCGAGCTAGCGCGCCAGCACAAACGGCGTGTACTTTTTCGGTGTAAATTATTACACTCTGCCGAAGCCATCGGGGATCCTAGACCATCGAGCCTTCGATTGTAAAAACCGGCAATAAGGGGCCGGCCACAACTATCGCTCGTTTCTATGCAACTTCTTCGGCATTACCTTGAAATACGAGCGAACGGAGAAGCAAGCCCGAGCTGTGTTGCAACCGCGATTGTAACGGGCCACGTGGCCTCCTCGTCGTAAATATTACGCCCGGTAGGCAAACGGTCCGCGCCTTCCTTCCGCGAATTCGACCAGAGAACAAACCTCAAATCGTCGTAACCGCGAATTCGTGGTCTGACCATCGCGTCCAGTTCTACTTTTTCATTGCCTTTTCTTACGCTCTTCGGATACTGGTAGGTAAATGTCAGATTGCGCGCGTCAAATCTGCGATTCGATGGGCCAACAATCTGGCGAATTAATTAGACTACGTATACTTATGCAAAGTCGTATCTTTTCGAATACGGTTGGGAAAATTGATCTATCACGACGAGTACTATTATTTTGTATACTCTATATATTTTTATCGCGTACTATGTTGATTTCTTCCCTTTCAAATTTCTTACGAATACCATAAAAATCCGCGGTTAATTATAACCGTGAATTCATTGTCTGGCCATTGTATCTGTACTGGCGTTTCTACTTGGTCTTTTTCTTACGCTTTGTTAGTACGCATGGGTAAATGTTCGGTCGGCGACGTGGAAGGGTAATTGAGCTGGTTCGAACGGAATAATTAGACTTGTTTGGTAGCTACTCGAATATACGAGCTTCTATGATACACGTTTTGTCGTGATAGTAAATTAACCAGGAGATTTACGGTGCTGATGTTTATCGTCGTATTATCTGGATTGAATATCGTGTATTTCATTTCGATATTCATAGACGTAGCTAGCAATGAATCGAGTATCAATAATACCTATCAAATAAATTATAATGCCAATGGATTCTGTACAGACACCGATGGGCAATAAAATTTCCAATTCATTTTCATACGTACGACGGAACGATGCAAATTTTCATCAAAATTTTCACCTTTCCCAACGAAAAGATCCCGAGAAACTAATCAGGAGAACCGCATCTCCAATTTCCACATGTTTCCAAACCACCTCAGACCACATCACCGTTCATCCGCTGAGCGGGCCCACCAGTCCATTTCCGTAAAAACCTAAAAAGAATGAAATTTCCTCGAGGTAATCGTCCCGGTAGGAAATCACCGGACCTGCAACGGTTATCATAGTGACGATCGTGATCCATTCAGCCGTTCGAAGGGGCGTTTATCGCGATCGTCGACTTCCAGCGACGCGTCACCGCGCAGGATATAGGCGCAATTACCAGCGCGGATGGGGACCTATCCAGACGACGAAGATGGCCAATTCGCGGAGAAGGGGGAGAAAACGCGTCCGCGAAAATCGCCTTGCATCGTGTTCTGGATGCTTCATCTGCTGGCAGCTACTCGCGTTTCTTCCTCGAGAAGTCTTCTCCCGACCGTAGCTTTATTGGGCTAATTTAAATAACGACATGGAAGGGGTGCCATCTCGTGCCTCCGCCCCTTTCTCCAACTTTCCACCTCCCGGCTTTCTATTCGACGGGCCGAATATCTCGTCGCTTCTTTTTCCCCCTCGTCGTCTTTTCCCAGCCCGCAGTAGTCGCGATGACTGAAGGATTTACGGTCTTTTATTGCGCCGAGCGTTCATCTCGAGCGAATGCAAATTAAGATCTCGCTGCCCTCCACGCTCGTAGACACGTACCCGCGGCTGCAGTGCATCGCCAACCGGGAGAAAAGGAGCTTTTGTCTTCGGGCTTCTGGCCCGTTCCAACGTCTACAATGCTCGCCTTTGTGGCGGCTTGTTACCGAGATGTTGCTCCTCTCTATCCTTCGCCTCTCGTGTTCCTTCATCTTTCGTGGCTGATTTTTACCCGCATTTTCTCTTCGGTAATTTTGAACCACTGAATAAGTTGTTTAAATTCCTTAATCCCCCGTTATTTATCACACAGTCTGTTTCGTGATTGCTTAATCTCTATTCGTGCTTCTTGTTACTTCGATACATTGAAAAGAATATGAACACTTATGCAAGTTTTATTTCTCTATTTTCGACAAAATTTCCAATCTCCTATCTTTTTATTTTTGTTATATTAATCGTTTACATCGGCATGCAAATGGCAGATTAATTTTAAGAAAATGAAGAATTCCCGAAGGAATTGCTCGATAGGAAAATATTTGCACGTTAAAAAGCGCCCGAAACTTTCTATCGGATGTCCAATAATAATGCAAGAGTTAATTCATCAAGAATGAAAAATAATACTACAAATTCTTCCGGAGTTTGTGCTGGCGGAACGGCTACCAGTCTCGGTAAACTACGCCCGAGGAAGCAGCGGTGCAACGTTTCTACGTTTCTGCGAGATACACCGGCGGCAAGGCGAATAATTCACCTGCAATTTTAGGCTCGACCGAGCCGCGTAATAAACCAGTTTATACGCGTATTAAAGCCGTGCTTTTTCGCCGGCAGACTGCAAGAATCGCAATATGATAATTGCTGGAAACCAGCGTGCACGCGCGCGCCTTTACCCGACTAGCCTACTTTCTAATTCCGCGTCGCATAACACGCAGAAGCCGTGAACTTTACTCCTGTACTCGTTCTTCCTTTTCTCCAGATCTTCCTCATAAATCTTTATTTTGTAACTGTCGCAGTCGACGCGCCATTTTATTAGAAAGTTAGAAAAGCATAATTATCCTCTCAACGAAGTTTGCGACTGTAATATTCCGAAATTTTGCAAAACTTTCGATGTAAAAATATCCGAACCCGCAGCGATTCTATGATATCTTCGTCGGAATTGTAAAATTTAGAATTCGATAAAGATTAAAATTTGAATTTATCGTAATCTGAAGGAAACGTATGGTTGACGCATATATTTTCCTCGATCGAATGGTTGAAAAGCAAAGACATTTTTTGAAGCAGAATTTTTCACCACAACGTTACGTCTTACGTTTTCGAGATAATAAAGCGAGAAGCGCGATAAACAAAAGGAAGTAAAAGAAAATAAAAGACAGTTTCTTCGTAAAAAAAAAAAACATGATTTCTTATTAATCTTAAACCGTTTGGCTTTCACTTCCAGCATATTTCTAATCTGAGACTTGGTGGCAGGAAGAAAATTGCAGAATTATTGTGACGATGTGAGATCAAAGGAGAAGACTGAGAGGCGTTGCGTTAAGGAGAAATTGGAGGTTAAAAATGTAGAAAGCTCCGGGAAACTTGACGGTTGAAAGGCCGTGAACTGGACTGGGGGCAAGATTCGTGTGGATTAAAAAATCGTGGGAGAGAAGGATTGAAGCTTCTGCAGAAAGAGACAAGAAAGATGATTTTCAAAGAGAGGAAGAAACTCTGAAGATGTTTAAAGAAGATTGCGAAGTTCCTTGGAAAGCAGATGTTCAAACGCTGGAAGAAGTTTCAAATGAGAGACAAGGATCCAAAAAAAAGAGAGAGAGACTCTCCAGACAGGTTGTAGATTAAAGACTCTTTAACCACAGGGTGAAAATAGTAGAACGCAGTGTCAAGGTTGAAATGCTTTGAATAGAAAAATATAGAAAATCCTAGATAGACTCTAAAATCTCTGCAATATGTGAAAAATTGAAAGAACACAGAAACCATCCAGATCGAGGCAAACAAAGGAGAAGAAAACATGGCGCGCAGAAGCAATCTAACCGCAAGCGAAGCGTAAAAAGCTGTCGCATCGTTTCTATTTCATCAGAAGCAGCCTCTAGGTTGCCGCAGAAATTGTCCGTAATTACGGTGTCCACGCGCATGACAATCATAATGTATGCACCACGGTCTTTTCTTTTTCCGTGACGCGTTCGTCATATGTTTCTGTTCGATTCGCGAACTATACGCCATATGACAAGGTACCGACGTAATGCAGTAATACATGTATTACTTCTACAGTGTCCAAGGTGGTCACGAGCCCGACCCTATATTTTCCAAAGGAATGTGCGTTTGTCTGGTGGCACGTGGCCGTCGATTGATCAGTCGTTGCATATGGACGAAAGGATTGGCTAGGAAAATTAAATGCAACTGTCGAAGCTAAATGTGGCGGGGCGAAGAGAAAGAAAAGAGAGAAAGAGAGGTAATTTCTAGTTCTGACCGCGGCTCTGTCAACGATCACGTCAGTTTGCTGGGTTTCAGAGGGTCCGGTTAAACGCATCATACGGCTTCCAGGATAAATACTGGCGCTGCACGCGGAAAAGGGGTGTCACGATTGGGGATCGAAACGAATGTGTCATCCGGATCGTGCTCGAAAGCTTCCGAGGGATTCCCGACGCTGACCGATCGCTCTTCATGCCTGGATAATCCCGAAGGTTGAAACGGGGTAGAAACTCGGGGCTGGACGCGTGCATGCCGTGCGGCCGGAGCCTCGATTAACGCGTTTCCCTCCGCTCCCGTTGTAATTCCTCGCGACTTGAACTCGTCAAACATCGGGCGCTGTTTAATTAACGGGTTATCGGAGAACCGGCCTCTCGTACGGAGAGATAGTTTTCGAGGTGATATAAATTCCCGAGGATGGTTTAATGAAGGACAATGTTGAGGCACATGATGGAGAATGTTACTCGTTGATGAAGTGCGATCATGCATAAATATATTAACTTTGACACATCTTTGGAGGTGTTTTGGTCGGTCGTGTTCTTCTATGGTTAACAAATCTTTTATGTTCGAGCGAGGGATAATAAATTTGTATCAAGAAAAGATGCGAAAAGATCATTTTAATTACATGGTGAAGATTTTCTTAATTTTAATATTTTCGACCTATATTGGTTGTCAAATTGGCGAAAATTGGCTGTCAAAAATATTTGGTTTTATTATCCAGTACAAGATTGCAACGTTTTCTGTGTTCCACGCATTTTATGAATAAAGTATTCGAGAAGAGAAAATATCTGAAGAGATACAGGCGCGTAAAAGAAATGAATGCGACAGTACGGTTATAAAACGTTGAATGTCGTTAAAACGAGAAGAACATTGAGAAATAAAAGTTCAAGATCCGTAAAAGTTTGCTGACAAATTCTACTATGAAAATTCTACTAAGCAACGGGAAGATGTAGCATCACCGGAAACTCTGTTCCGCAATATCCCGCAAACTCTATTACCAATTAACAATTTTGATCGACTGACAACTAGCACTCTTGCTATGACAGTGAAACGCGATCCAAGAGAGAAGTAACGTTATTTGGAAATCGTGAAGTCTGCGGACGTCGCCCTCGAGCGTGCAATTATCGCGATCATTGTGGAATTGATAGGCGAGCGCGTGTCGTGCGACGCGCGGAGGCACGTAATTAACGGGGCCCGTTTCTTGCGAAACGCGGGACGATCCGGCGAGGCGGGGACGAGCGTAAGAAGGTGGAAGTTACGAGTGTTGCACGCTGAAACGGTTCCAGGGAATTCATTGGTTCGCCGTCCAGTGTGCTAATGGCTTCAATCCCGAGCACGAAGATTATTACGCGTAGGTAGCCGGGGAAAGAGCGTCGTGTTGCGGCAACGATCGTCGCAGATCGGACGTTAACCAGCGACGATTAACGTCGCAACGGGGCGTGCGCGCCATCACGCCTCCTCTGCAGAAGATTTGAAACGAACGACGATTGTGTTTGTCTTCGTGTAGCAACGAATGGGGACGAAAGAAACGCGGTTACAGATACGATGATTTTCGATGATGGACGTAACTGGTTTTAATGGAACAGTAAATTCTTTTAATAATTAATTCTTTCGAGTACGATGGTACAAATCTTTTTAGTGCTTCGTCTGTTTCACAATTATCGTATAACACGAGTAGTGTTGAAACGTTTCTTGGCTTTTGTATTTCGAAGCAATTAAAGTAAATTTATTATTCGTTAATGTAGGTTTGCTATTCGTTTAGGATATTAATGAGATAGGAAATTGTCGTAAAACGGAGGCATCGTTTCGTTTAAAGCACTAATGCATTGATTAAATTTTCTTTAGTACCATTTAACCTGCTCTGACATTTGATTTATGACGTATACTACATAATATACACTTTGTCTAATGCAGTGTGCGCGATCAAATAATAACATCGTACGCATCGTATTAACTGTATCATTAAGTGATCTCTATCGCTAACAATGTTAAATTTAATGCGTAGATGCATGCGTTTGATGAACGCCGATTCGATTGTGAAAAGTTGCACGGTGACTTCGTATTCATCAAACCACCGATTAAAACCTCATCAACTTATCGATTTGCCCGGTGGTTAACCCTTCCAGTCTGGCCAAACATAACAGAGAAACCGGTAAGTTAAATCGTTAATTTATATTCATTAGATACAAATTGAATATTGGGTTATACCGTGATGGGGTGGAACAAACCCCCCAAGGTTCTTCTCCCCCCTATCGTTTGCACGGACCATCGCGTGAAATTTTGCCACGATCGACGACTAGCCTCGTCGAGCTGACGAATAGACCGTGTCGCGACGATAATGCATTTTAGCGACACCGGGGTTGTCCGTTTATCGGTAATGCGACATCTAAATTGCCGCGATAATATAGTTGAGAGAATCTGGTGGAGTTGGCCGAGGAAACATTGTAGATTCGTTTCGACAGTCGATGCTTATCATCGGACAACTTTCAGAGAGTTCGAAACGATCGAGCGTTTGTCTCTGTCCCGAGTTAGTCGACGTTTTGCGGTTGTCCCTGGGGAATACGGAAAAATAAAAAAACGACATGTCGATATGGCTCGTCTTTTATCATAAAGATTTATTCTTTATGTTGTTCGTAGAAAAAAAGTTATATCCGTGCGTTAGATAGTTGTATGAATCATAATAATGATAAGTGTGACGATATAGCGTAAACAGATACGTTTTTACGGGGCAATATACAGTAAACGATAGACAACGCAATTTCACTGAATTTGTTGAAGCGCAGAATTTGGAATTTGCTGTGAAACAAACGTTAAGTTTCATCTTCCGATTGAAATTATTTCATGATTCAATAATCACCCAAGTAAATAAATATGATGCACTAAAAAATATCTCATAGCTCTATAGCTACAAATTCTTTTTTCTGCGAATCTCCTTGGTTAAATACCCGCCATAGACATTAAAATTGGAAACCACAAAGTAATTACAAACAATATCACAGCAGTCGTTATATCTTTCACCAATCCCTAACCAACAAAAAACCTCTAATATCATCCCTCTTTCGGTAATCCAATATCACAAACTTAGTTCAATATCATAAAATAGTATCCAAACTAAAACCAAGACGAGAGATCCCATCAGAAAAATCAGCTCGACAGAAAGCAAGTTGCATACTTACAAACAGCTCAAGCCAGGAACTTGGACGACGAAGGTGGTCGACTCAGCGTAAAAACGCTCACGATGCTATCAGCCACTGACCCGAGCATCGCGGTTCGTTTGATTATACCTTCCTCGCAGAGATTGTAGCACTGTTCGTCCCTTTCCCTCCCTCGTAGTGAAAATTACGGCAATATACGCGAGTGCCAAACCCCCTACGCCCCCCATGAGCGAGGCGGGACGAGCTTTTGTTGCGGTGGCCAGCAAGAAAAGACGTTCTTCACGGGTGAGCATAGGTTGCCGGATAATTTCAGCCCTGTTGTATCGTGCGTACGACTCGTGGGCGTGCGTCACCCTGGCAAGGAGCCACGCGAAGAAGAGACACGCTCGTCCTGGTCGCGTGTGCCCATGCGTGCGGTGCAACGTGTTATGAAACGCGAAACGTCACTGCCCTCACGGACTACCTTGCTAATGAGAGGTTCTTCCGTCTCCTCGTAGCTCTTCGTCCTCACTAACTTCTCCATTTGCCTCGATCTTCCTTAGTCCCAGGTACTCTTTTACTCTGTTCTTCGTCGTTTTCGTCACGCACCGATGCGTCGTGTCGCGAACTTCGGCGAACACGACAGCCACTTCGTAGAACTATGCGTGTAGAAACCGTTTGGGGTGCAAATTGGATCGAGAGATCGATGATTAACTCTGCTACTGATCCTCGAGTTCTTTGTGTCTCAGTATTGCTTTCGTTTCAATTTTTCGACGAAAAGAATTTGTTTAATTGTTGGATCAAATCTTAGTTATAAGATTGAAAAAAGCAAGTAAGCGTATCAATATTCTTCTATATTTTCTTCGAACCTTATTTTTATATTATCCTCCATGCGTACGGTCGAAAGTGACTCAAAGAAGGTAAAGAACGAAGATTCGAGGAACCTTCCTCTGTGTAATATCTGTTTTTGGATATTCGTTAAACGATCTGTTAGACGTTTTGCTTTATCGAAACTGCGTGGCTGTGGTTACAGAGAAAGTGTTTGCCTATTTAGAGATGAATTTGGAAGAATCCTACTGTGTCTGGTAATCGGGACCGGGTAATGAGCGTGGTACTCGTATTATTTCTCCTGGGAATGAACGCTAAATTCCTGTTTCCTGGTTTTCTAAAGGGCAGAAAGAAGCGATACTTCAAAGAATCCTTCAGTGCCTTTGGCGAAGGCAATGCCCTTTTGTTCTGGTTTTGTTCCATTCAGCAAGGGTCGATGAAAGGATTGAAAAAAAGGGCCCGACAAAGGTGGTGGGCGTGCACTGGTCGTATCCGCGTCTTCGTTTTCAATAAGACGTAATCAACATTCGTAAACATGCAATCAAAACGAACGCATCTTGAATCACTTCGCGGTCAATGTCCCGAAGGCTGTCGAAAATCGTGGAACGTGTTCATCTTGACGTATGCAAATCCTTCAGGCCCTTGGATTCTTTCCTTCATATTGTGTAATGTCAACGACCACATTACGTGCAGCAAAGAATTATGAAATTGAAGGGTACAATGATATTACCTTAAGAATTGTTGTCGCTCTTTTAACTGATTCTTTCAAACTGTCAAATTCCTAATCAGTCGTCGATATACAAAACAATCATCGTTATTTACGACCATCTTTAAGCTGTCTGAAGATTCATTCATCCCGTTGCTGTTGAATTTTTCATTTTTCTTATTAAATTGCTCTTGCGATGGCTTTACTATCCGATCTTCAGAATGGAAGATTTTTCCTCTCATGAAATACCATCAAAATCTAAAACAAACTATCAAATCATGTGAAAACTACTACGAAACATTGCTTAGAAATTATTGTATCCGGTACTCGTACAAAATGCAACGTTCAAGACCCCACGTTGTTGAAGAACAACTTATTGATCACTACATCGCGCCGTATTTTTATACTTTACATTCCAACTCTCAAAACCATCAAATAAACTTGTGAAAATATAGATGAATCCTCTGACGAAACGATCCTTCTAATAAAAATAAATCTATCAAATCCTTTACGAAGAAAAAAACAAGAAAACGATGGAAGTCACACAAGAAGGGAGGAAGAAAAACTGCGAGTGTGCGGGCCGTCCCTAAGAAGAAGGACACAAGAGCAGGTCTCTCGATTCTATTTGTATCACCGACAGCTTTCTTTAATCCAGATCCCACACGATCATCCTTTCTAATTAACGTCTGCTGGCTCGGCCGAGAAAAAAGTCTGAGGATCAGCAGACGAAGGGGGAAAAAGGAGCCATCGGACTCGATAAGGGAGAAAAGCTTTCGTTTCGAACGGTTCGAGAAGGTTTACCCAGGTGGCCGTTCCAACCTCGAGGCGATCCTAATTGAAGGAAAGTTGCAACCATTGCAGAAATGATTAAACTCTTACGAGGCGACCGAGGCCCGGAGAGTGGAAATACGTGCCACTCGGCTTAATGGAGCCACGATGACGTGTCTCCACCTATCTGCTGTAATAATTATCCGGCATTACCGGCCTGATGATACCTGTACTCGTCACGCGTTACCGAATGACACTGTTCTTTACCGTTTCACCCCGCCGCCGTCCCCCTCTGTAACGTTAATTACAGACGCAACCGGACTTACAGCTTACCGCGTTCGAAAACGATAAACTGTGCGCATTGCCGACCCACGGACTGTGTCGATTCAATTGGTTTCTCTATGTTTGTTTGTCGCGACAGCAAGTGACGCGACACTTGTCACGAATCAACGAATAAGTACAGGGTAATGGGTAAATTAGGGCGTGACGAGAATAATTATTTGTAAGTGGTGATTCGATAGTTTGGTTGTTCCGACGGTTGAGTTCGAGTGCAATTGATTCTTTAGGCAGTTGGTGTGATTATATTAAAATTTCTATACATATATTTAAGAACAATTGCTTTCATGTCCATAATTTGAAGCAAAGTTACCGTAAAAGTAACGTCGAATTAATTTATACAACTGTTGAACTTTCTGGACAGATTTTCCTCGTCAAAAGCACGAAGAAGCTAACACAGGCGAGAGGGATAAACGTCGATCGTTGTAGCATCTTCTTCCACCACGGCATCCTAATTTCATATTTAATTTGTCAGCATAATAATTTTGTTTATTAAAACTGTCCATTGTAACGTTGTCCATTTCTAGAGAGTTATTTATAATATTAAACAAATTCCAAAATACCATATCTGTTCACTTAAAAAGATTCCCTTTTTTACAAGAAAACTATATAATCCACACGTTCGAACAATATTCCGTCTGGAACAGTTACCCGAACAATCTCGAGAAGAGAGGTGAGCGAGAGAGAGAGAGAGAGAGAGAGAGAAAGAGAGAGGGTTTTGGATCGACACACCCTATCATGTTACGATACCAAGTAACGAGATCATCCTTGATCTCGGATCGGCAGGTTTCAGAGAAAAGGCCGGAGGCGTCGTCAAGTAACCAGTTGGCAGCGTCGAAGACGGACGCCCCCACGGGAGGGGCGCAATTTCTCCGGATCCGGGGCTGGAAAACGCTACTAATTATAATCGCATTAGGATCGTTGGCGCCGCTACTCAAGTCGAACCGAATCCCCGTCGCTTCGCGTTTCGTATCTGTGAACGATGTTTGCTTTAGCAGTTTCCCGTCTCCTCCACTCTCCTTTCCCTCTCTTTCTCCCTTCTACGTACCAATTATGTATCTCGTGTACCCGTTTAGTTCTCCACCGACGAGCTTCTTGCTTGGATTAACATTGTAATGGTAGCTCGGTCCGTTTGCCAACGTTCGAAGCGAGTATCGCCTCTGGCTAGACGAAATCAGAGAAAATGCAAGTGTAATCGATTAGCATGGATACGTAATCGGTGTATGGTTATGTAGAAAGTAGAACAAATGTGTGAGGTAATAACTACAAATCGTTGTAATAGTAGAAGGAGAAGGTGTCAGCATGTTTGATTATCCGCTTTTTTAACAACTGTGCTATGGAACAGGGAAAGTTTGCTATATTTGTTTTTTTTTTTTTTTGGAGGATGCATTTACAAATTCGCTTTCTGAAGTTTGGAAGCTTCGTGTCCTAGAAAGACACTGTAACTTACAGCGTCTTTTCGTCGTTCTTAGCATGATGTTTATTTTACGTAGAGGAAGAACTTTTCGACGCTAACTTGACTGTCCTCGACTCGCATCTGAATTCCACTATTCCGTTGTCTAAAGCGTCTCAACTTGCTTGATTGTGCTACTGGCGAAATTTTCTGTCTTTTCCCTTTGTTTTCCTGAAAAATTTCAAAATGTCCCTCATCTGAAACGGGCTTACGAAATAACAAAACTTCCAAAAATTGATCTATCCTTGTCTTCTACTATGCATGCATGTACATCCTCTCTTAACAAGCTTCTTAATCTTCTAATAAAAAACTATGTCCCTATTTAATCGCTTTATCTTTATCAATTCTTTCTCCACAACTTTCTCTATTGACTTCTTTAAAAAATTATCCTTGCCTTATATTCGTCTCATAAAGTTACTTATACTGCAATATTCCAGTGCATCGTTCCCTTATCCCTTATCATAATCCGTCACCGCACCCCAGGCCGCAAATAATCTTCCAGAGGATCGTTTCGATCGTCGGCACCGATTTTATTTCACCTGTATCGATGAAACTCAATCTCGAGCGTTGCCGATCGAAATCGAAGAAGCTCGCGGCTCGATCCTCGAGGCGCTCCGTTTACAGGAGCAACCGAACCGTGTCTCGTTCCCTCCGCGTCGTTAGTGTTTCGCGTGCGCTTTGACCGTGACCACGAAGCGTGGCGGTCGTGCGTGTGTCACTCGATGACTCCTGGCCCTAAGGATCGCTCCGCTACTCCGCCCAGAACGTGCACGCTTCAGCTTTGTTCCCTGTGTAAAACGCTCGGAGTTTCCCTCGCGCGAGGGCCGAAGCTCGCGCTCGCAGCGACCACGTCAACTGCAGACCACTGGCTACCTTGTCCCCTTTGCCCTTCTCTCCTTTCGTTTCTCTCTTTGTCTTTGGTCGAAGAGCGCATTTCGTTGCTGGGACAGGTCAGTGGAACGAGCATTCGTGCCTCACGCCGAGAAAACACTATCGCGGATACATTCGCCTAATCTCTTTGTTCCGCTGGCGCTTATGATCAGTGGATGGTGCAAATTTCACGCGCCAGTTTACTTCGATAGATTAACAATTTTGCAAACTCTGAACCAAATTATCTACTCATCTTGAGACAAATTTTCATTGTATTTATTCTGTAAAATCCCACTTGATCTCTTCCGAAATATCTACGGTTCGTTCTAAGACAAATTCCAGTCTGCTTTCAGATATTCATCTCCGCTACAATTTGCATCTAACATTAAACTAAACGCAATTTTCACATTTACGTTTCTCCCTTGTTAAAAGCATCGTAGAATTACAATTTAAATACGTTTTTCACGTTCGTGCTTTTCTCTCGTCAAAAACATCATAGGATTAAGTCCCTCTAGTAAAACTCTGTCGTTACATGTCGAACACCCTCTTCGTACCGTTCAAACATCCAAACATTCGAATGAGAAGCATCCTACGATCGGATACGCTTAAAACTCGTCGACTCGGAGCGCGTTGTAAGCGGAGCAGCAAGGCACAGGAGAAAATTAGCTGTCGATTTGTGCTCCCGTTCTTACCGCACCCAATGTTTCTCTTTCGCGAGGCCACTAACACTACGTGATGGGTGCCGTGGGTGCCCTTCTCCTCTCTCGCTCTCGCCTTCTTCCTTTTGTTCTTCCACGCTGCTCGCACGTACGATGTATCAGCTGCAGCCAGAGCTTTACAGCGTAGCGGTATTGCTAACAGCTACTGACGATTTATTCAAGAGTGAAAATTAGGGTCGGCTCCCATCTCGGCTTTCGGCCATTACCTCCGACGATTCCAGCCACCGGTCATCATTAACTAACCACGCTTCCACGCTTCTATCGACGAATTTCACGCGAACCTTCTGTAGATTAGGTTCTCTTGTCTATCCCAGTTTAACGAAGGTTCGCAAACATTGTGGCTTTCAAGGCCTTTGGCCAAGTCAGATTTTTACTGTGGGAACCGATGATTAATTTTCTACGCTATTCTAATTCATTATTTATTAATCCCTTTACATTTGCATATACGGAATACTTTCACGAAGCATTAACTAATACAATGGCAAACATATTTGCTTTGAATTTGCATAGAAAAATCAGCAAAAGTAAGTTTACATAAGAGAAAGATTTTCCATGTAGTTTAAAGAGCACCCGATTCTGAAAGAATCCTGCGAACATCATTTAAAAGTAATTTCCCTCATTGAGTTCCGCGAGAAATGAGAAGATCTCTTAAAGAGAACGTAAACGAGTGTATGGACCGAAAGTTCTCAATTAAATACATCAAAATAATTCGAAACACAGTGGAAAGAAAAATGTCGAAGCAAACAATCCACCGGCCAAGCATTCGTCGAACGCTCGTACACGCGGTCGTATAACGAGATCGAATTAAAAACGGAGCAGCGAGAGATTAGATCTCAACGAGAAACCTCCTAACCGAGCGGTCGCCTATCATTTAATTTACCATCCAATCCCCTCTGCAAAGTCGCGGCGTTTAACAACCGGTGCATCGACCACAGGGACAGAGACCGTACGTACGACCGTGCCAGCGCAACGAGAAAGAGCAACAAAGAAACGAAAAGGGAACCAGACGCGGGTAGAAGCGGTAGCAACGACCAACGAGAAAGACGACTGCTGCAACATTTACCGTCGACTTCTATCCTTCAGGGGTGGATGACTCGAGAGGTCGCCTCCTCTTCGTGGGCCTCGACACACAACTACTGTTCGCCACATGGCCTCCTCTCTTCGCTTCTGGTATCTCCCTTCTTCTCCTTTTCTCTTTCTCTCTTTCTCCTTCTCTCTCTCTCTCTCTTTTCCTTTCATTTCCTTTCTCTCTCTTCCTAAGGTTGCCTTTTTCGCTTGTGCTGCTTCTCTCGTGTTTTCCATCGGTCCGCGGCGTCTCGTTCGCTGCCGCGAGCCGCAATTATTACCAGTATTCCTGGGCTGACGTGACGTGACACGCTCGGCCTATGCGCGCGGGGTCAGGCGCACGGGGTTAGCTGAAATTACGCCGACCAGGCGCCTCCGACACGAGGAACGAGTTACATGTACGCGTGCCGCTGGTTCCCTGCCGCTACTGCGACGCTTCTTGCGCGCGTGCATTCGCAAGGACGTCAGATTCTGCTCTTTTATTCGTCGATCTTCCATGGAAAGTAGTTTTTTATTGGATTTATTTTGATCTGAAGTAAATATGCGACTAATCACTGCACGATCATCTATCGTGTACGCATGATTTTTTTTTTATTATGATATTTCCTGTATACAATTCTATATATGTTTTCTTTATCCAGTTTTTCCATCCTGAAAGTAAAGTTAAGATGGATAGTACACTATGGACGAAACACGTGGAATCATGTCGTCAATTGTGAGGAATCTTCCGCTAATTTGGGTAATAATGTCGTTTGATTCAGGATGCGATTAAAGGACTTTTTCCAGAGGTCTTCCCCAGGGTAACACGGAATTTCAAGCTGATCTTCGTTTAGATTCTACAATCTCGTGCAACAGGTAGTGAATGCAAACTTTCATTTGGTATTGTACAGGTATGTATATTTCAGAATAGATGAGACTTTTCAATGGTGATGGTAAAAACTGTATAGGTAACTACAGAAGTTTTTAACATTCGCACACATAATTACCAATTTTAAATCTTCTGTTGTTAGCCATTGTATATGTGTATGTACAAAAAGTAGCATAAAATTGTGTATACGTCTCGAACTTATTCCAGCGATTGTATGCGTTCAAAAACGTAAGAAACTTTGAACTGTTGAAAACTCTGTGTCGTAAAAAGCGATGTACAATCTTCGAAGTAAAGAAGATAATGCAAGATATTACAATCCAGATAAAAAGCGACGATAGAGGAAAAGCAACGATGCCCGCGGTTTATTTGTTGGCGAGTAAAGACGAAGCGGGCAAGAAGGAAAAGCAGAGAGGAGATCGAACAGAAGAGGAAGAAGAAGAACGAGGGCACGTCAGGAGGAGTATAGGACCGTGACTCGTCCGTGACATCGCGATTACGCTCGCACACCTGTGCCCGACCCCGCTTCCACTCCAGTCGGCCACTTACTTTAGCAATCGTCACGTGCTGCAACGAGCCAGCCACGCGTCTCGCGCTTAAATGCACCAGCGATCAACTTTCTCTGCTTATCTAACCGATGATGTTCCAATAACTAATGATTCGGGAATCGAAGATTCGAAAGCGATAAATTACAATTACGGAGGAAAATTTCAAATTCGATAAGGGATCGATTATATCCCAAGTTACGGAAGAGTTAAACGAGTGATTACCATGGTTTTCGCAAAGTTAAATATTCATTGGGTATTCTGTACTGTACGTAAAATTGAAATAACATTTAAACAATTTCAAATTGAAAAATTGTCGATAAATAGAGCGTTGTGTGTGATTAATTTGATTTTTGAGTGAGCCGTATGCGATTTCAGGATCTTAGAGAATTCTTAAAACTTATTCAAATACTATGTACCTTTCCATGTTGCGTATAATGGCACGACACTGTAAATTCCTTGTAATATTTAAGAATATTTAATTCCCATATAGTTACTACAACAAAACGATATATAATTAAATTAAAAGAATTCGTAAATATATTCCTGAACATCGTACGTAGGAGTTGTGCATCTGCAAACTTATCTGCATCACAGGGAACGAAATTAAACTAATTCTATGAACGCTGTAAACCGCCACTGGAACGTATCCCCCGAAAATAATACCACAAATAGCCAAAACCGATTAACACTACGTAAAACATATTCGTCCAAAATCAACGAGCAGCGTGGAGTTTGCGAACTACGCAAAATCCGAAAATGCACCACCGTCAAACTCAACGACGCTCGAATATGCCTGGGAAGCGATCCCAAAGGAACAACTGCATTACCCCGACCGCAAACCGAAGGCTCTAAGCGCACGATATCCTGGATTCTATTAAATTACATACAGTCTTGACTTCATCGTCGAAGCCACGTGGCACGGTACACGCTAACAGCATCGCGGCGCAACGATTCAAGCGGTTTCCCATACACAGCCGCGACAGAGGTTTACGTTGCAGCCACGCGTCCACCCTGTTTTCTCGCGAGCCGCGGTATAAATTATGCTGCCTACCGTTCCACCACCCCGTATTGATTAATTCCAACTGCTGTTCAAGCGACGAGATTAAATCTCGGGATTCGCGGCTTCTTTAACGGTGTATTATGTTCCTGTACACTGTTACTCGACGCTTATAATCTCCGTTTGATTCTCGTATTTTACAAGATCGTCGGATTATGCTCGCTAGATGTTCTTATTGCCAATTTTATTTCTATTTTCTTGAAAGCACAGAGATACTATCGAACGAGAAACACGAGGAAATATTTATATAACAACGATATGTGTTTGACGATTAGGTGTGTGAATCGTACCAATAATTTGCCTGTATTTTGAAGATCGAAACCTGCGATAGTACAAGATCGTGTTGATAAAGTGGAACCTTTAATCTTTTAATATACTTGACTGTAATCATTTATGCGTCAGCGTGTCGAGATAATTTATTTAAAATCTTTGATTCCACGTGAGCCATTTGAAACGTTCGTCGTGCGAGCTTCTACAAGATCATCGTTGTAATTCTGTGTGATTTCTTCTGTCTGATCTTTAGTCCTCTTTTTATCTCTTCTTACGTGGGCGTTATGTTTCAGGACACTTTTAATTTAGTTGTTTTGAAGATACTGTCTGTACTTGGTTCACTTCGCATGCTTTTTGTAGCCTGCTCCAGTTTTCCGGCTAAACTGCTCGTTAATATTCCTGGGTAAAGTGTCGTTGACGCAGATGTGACAGAATTAAGGGAATCATTAGTTCAATGGAGCCTAGCGTGAAAGCTTGATTCACATTAACCCTGCAATACTACACCTATACGTAATATACTGGGGTAGTGCATATTTCAATCGTGAAAACGACTGAAAGAAAGTATAGTTTAAAGCATCGAAAAATCTAATTTTATTAACACAACAGAAACAAATTCAGATCTCCAACTGGATAAGTTTCCTCATACTAGAAAATTACCTAAAAGCGTAAATAACAATAATAGCTGTGACACAAGTAGGGAATACCATTCTATGGACAGCAACATAGCAATATTTCAATTCTAGTAAACCACAGAATTAAAGATCTTTCGATAAATGACTTCGAAAAATACTACAGAGTAACGTTGCCTTTCGATATTCCAAGATGACGAGAAAATTATCGCGAATACCCAAATGACGAGAGAATTGACAGAAAACCATCGTGACACAAACCTAAAGCAAATCCGCGTGCAATATAATTTCTAGTGAAAACGCGTAGTCTAACGAAGCAGTGCATCGTGTAGAGAAAAACTGGCAAAACAGAGGGTTGGAGAAGATGGTAAAAAGAGAGGAGAGCAGCGAAGCTGGCGCATGCCACAAGTGTGCCCAGCATCGTATCCTATTGGGTTACAACCCGACGTTGCTTCTCTTCGTCTACTGGTTTAGTGTTACCACGTTCTCTACACGAGAAGTTGCGCTATGGAAGCCTTAGGCCCACTGCGAAATGGATGCACATTCCTCGTATGCTCGTCCATGAACCTCGGAACGCCGATCGGACGAGACACCTCGACGAATTAATCTGACTACAACTCGTTGCGCACCGTTGTCAAGCTAATTAAGAGCAGCCTTAAAACCCGAGCTCGGGCAAGTGAAAGAACCAAGAAGCTTCCCTTCTGCAATTTTTTACCCTTCTCTTGCGAGGGTAGTGGTTACTGGAAAGTGTTTAGGCTACTGTAACCTGGGTATACACGATAGGTTAGGGTTAGACTGAGACATTGTGTGGTTTGGTGAAGGTACTTTGAAGATAGGGACAAGCAGTTGTTATATTGTTGAAAGGTTTGTGCTTTCTTATGTCAATTTTGCGGGACCAAGTTAATGGTAGGTAATTTGAAACTGTTTTGAGAAGAGGATGCGGTAGGAAAATGATAAGGGTTAAAGCGTAAGAAAATATTGTTGTTTATTTTTAGATAAACCAGTTTGACGGAGTGTTGCAAATCGGAATTAATTAAGAACTAATTATTGGTATAAAATTGTTATTGTATTTCCATCTATTTATGCTCACACAAAGCTATCCTTCTCTAAAGCGTTAAATGTTTGTAATAAAGTTACGTCTGCTGCAATATCACTTTCATATGTTTTGTACTATTTAAATTTTCATCATCTTTTTCGTACTTCGAGTATACCGTTGACAAAAAAGCTTACTTATTTTGATCACAAAGTGAAGCACATACCATTCACAAACTATTAAACTATCAAACATTCATTTCCAACGAAATATCTATTTCATTATATGAATATCATTTCCTAGATTCCACGGTTTATTATCAAAGCATTAAACATAGATGAGTAAAAAGCCATAAAATACGGGGTTTGTAACGGAATAATCGGGAATGAGATCTGAACTGAAAGACCTTCCCGGCACGATTCGTTCCGCGGTTAAGCGAATTTCGTGAAAAATCGTCGCGGGGTTGCGCCACTCTCCCTTTCAAAACAGCTTGGCTTCGTTTCGCCGCGTTACCGTATTATTTCGCCTGGCTTAATGCCTGCATCCGTACAATATAACTGGTTGGCCGGTTACGCAACCGGCCATAAGATAAGAAATCCCGTAGGGCAGTAAAACTCGTAACGCTCCCGATCGCTTTTAGTTTTCCGTTCGTCGGCTTTCGACCGTGGTGCTCGTTACTTCGCAAGCACGCTCGATTTCTCGAGGCTTCCGTTCGTAACCCACCTCACCTAGGAGAGAAATAAAAATTCAAAGGAAAGACCATCTAGCCATAAGTATATACGTAGACTGTAGACAAAGAAGCGAGAACAATGAGAAGGCGAAGGGAAGGGAGAGAAAGAGAAGGCGTGTTTCCAGTCCTATCAGATCACACCGGGTCCACGTTTGCCTCGTAAATGGCTAATAGATAGTAGCTTACGATGGAAAAAATATTTCCACGAGATCGAACCTAAAAGAAAAATTATTAATCGTTCATCGAGCCATCGTTTAATCCGCAATTTCTATAATCGTATAATTGAACGTATTAAATAATTAATTTCAAGTAGATTAATTTGAGTAGCTTCAGAATTGATTTCTTTTTAACCTACGAAGAAAATTACCTTTTTGTTTTTTTCTTTATCAACAATGGAAATAGATCGAAAATAATACGTTTCGTTCTTCGACGAGGAGGGAAGAGAAAAACGTGGCCGATCGACTTTGATGGCACGTCGCGAGCAATTGTTACCGAACACAGCGTGGTTGCTCTCACCAGAATCGGATCCAATGAAGTCAATACGAACAATAGCTCGATAAGTAGATAATAATGCATAATATAATAAGAGAGCACCGGCTGCTTGTAGCATACACGAGCCGTTGTGTGTTGGTAGCACGCGCCACATTGAGCCGCCAATTCAGGCTGCTTGAGAGACCGGCCTTTAACGACTCCTTTCTACACGGCTGTGACTCCGCCGCGTGCACAATGCCGTTTCTTAAATTTTATCGTTACTCGTTGACCGACCGGTGCCGTTGGATTTATGTAATGCGAGGGCCTTAACTGTGTTTGATAAGCCTAAACGATCTCTCGACTCTAAGCCTACTCCCTTTCTTTTTATTTTTTCCTTTAAGTTCCTTATAGCCTTTGTGTTCGTTCCTTATATGGGCTATTACACTTGATTTTTGTTGCCTGAATGGGCAATATTCAAATTAAGCTTTTTGTACGATGGTGTTCGATATTTAATTTCGTTTCCAGCGTTTCCAAGTGGAAGATAATTTTGGGTATTGTCGGTAGTAGTAATAAACAAATATTTAGATAAAGAAACATACACGAACCTCGTTATACGTTGCAAATTGAATGCTCGATAAAAATAATCGACGTCGAGGATGACGTTCAGTCAGGGTGGCCGCGTCGATGCTCGATATTTAATTTGATTCGAGCATCTCCGAGTTGAAGATGGTTCATGGTATTTTTCTCATCTATTCGAAGATGGTCCGGGATCGTTACTGACGAAACGGGCCGATAAAAACACGCCATGAAAATTGGATTAAGAAGAGCTATTACAAAGTGTTATATCAAACAAGATTTATCGTTACTTCCTGCTAAATGTATAACTATGTACAAATCCTTTTCTCTGCTTTTTATATAATTCTCCAACAAAAATTGAATCGAATTCGTGAAAGTGAGCTTTGGTTCTTTATTAGAAAAGCTTTCCCCTTTAGTTTTTCTTTCTTTCTACTCGCCTGTATATTTTTGTCATCCACTATGTACAATTTGATTGTTAACTGTTTGGACAGAGAATATTTGATTTTACGTAAATTTCTCGGAAAAATTTTCAGAAACTTTGAGACTTCTTTTAGTCGAACAGTTGTGCTTACCAAGCTCGCAAGGATAAGCTTTCAATCAATTATTCGGCAAGCTTTGACGCACACGGGTGAGTTAACGGACAGTTTACGTGGATCATAATGGGGTCTTGTTTGATCACCGAAGTTAAGCTGCGTTCGACACGGCTTTAGCGCTTACAACGTGTTGTAAGCTAGTGTTGGATAATTCGTAAGCTTCCTGTGCTCGTATTAATAATTCGCGTAGCATCATAGATACTGTTTAACCATCGGGAGTAATCAATTACGATTCGTATGACAATAAAAATGTGAAATTTTCCCAAATTGAATTCTAAGCAGAGAAATATCAGATAAGGTTCCTACAGATATAAATCCGATAGAAAACACGAGGCAACGTTATCGATAGACACGTTCGAACTCGTCTATCGTCGTAGACCAGTTCAGTCGCCTTTAACAACCCATAACTCGTCACCCTCGTGTTCACGTATGTACCAACTTTATTTACATTGCTCCCAGTACATCCATACGCTGTATCTCGTGTATTTTCCCTTCTCTGCTTGTTTCTCCTCCTACGGTCTCCCTGCATCGCTTTTCTTCGCCTTCTCTCTTCGCATTACTTCAACCACATTTTTTTTAAGCCCAGTGCAAACGAATGATGTGACGTTGCGATATCGATGAGATACTATTCGATCACGCCGCGCTAGTCGCTAGTTTATTTCTATCATTAGTGATGCAGTGTCTATAGGCGTGCAACGTCGGCAATGGAAATATAAAGCCATTGAATCGTACAGTGTCAATCGCTGCAAAATAGCGACGATATTCTGTCGGGTCTTAACACCTTAGTCAGCAGAAATTTTTCATCCACTGAGAATGATTAAATTCTTGTTATTATGGAAAACAAGGAGGACTGCGAATGGACGACACGTCCTTTGTAAAATGTGTGTTTTAATAGAAGATACGGTAACTTGAATCCGTTGAAATCAATGTCTGCGATAAATAAATTGCCAAATATTCCCCAGTTACTAAAAGAGTTGCATTCCAACGAACTCAATCAAAGCTTATTTCCCTAGTATCATCTCTCCATTGATTAGATTTACTAAGAAACGAAAGAAAAGTATATTGCTAATTTAATTGAGGAAGGTAAACGCTGAATTCCTACTATGATACCATACAATATTTACAGCTAAGATGCTTTCCTTCCCTTCCTCTCATTAGACTAATTCGCAGCAATCTTGGAAGCATCGCATAAAAATAGACCGACCTCTCACCTTCATCTCCGATTCCTCCCAAAAACTTCGCTTGCACTCATGGCTATTTCAAACGTTAGCAAACGCTCAGGCCAACTATCTTAAGCTAAGAAGAATAATTAAAACCAAGACCAAAGTGCTGAGAGAAACACCGACGAACGGAGGAGATCAAAGCTAGAGGAAAAAATGCGAAAGGGCTGCACGAGAAACCTAAATCAGGCTAGAGAAGGGGGTGGACGCAAAGGCGAAGTAAAAAACGCGGAAACGAATATAGAAAAGTAACAGGCGGCATACGCGGACAAGAAGAAAACGTTGGCCAGGTAAAAGCGAGAGAGTGCAATTACCCGCTGGCAGCAGAAAACAAACCAAAGGGAAAACTGCTTGGTTGCCTTGGTAGGGGTGGATGAGGAACTACAGCAGCGGGGAGCAAGGGAGGGAGTAACAGAGGAGAGAAGCAGGGAATAGGAGAAACAGCGTGACGCGTATGCTTCAACGAGTCAACGAGGGAAACAGGGAAACCTATGGTAGAAAGCCGAACCGGAGAAGCCAGCCAGCGAAGGAACAAACAGAAAGATAGAGCGAGACAAACGTAAAAGACTCGATATAGGGGAGATCGAGAAACGAATAGACTGGGCGAACGAGTCAAAACGAGATGGTTGTCCGATGCTAGACGACAGGGAAAGAAGGAGATGCAGAGATTACCATATAATGGTGCCCTGAGGGCGCATAAGCTGCGCCACAACGTAATTTCTTCGTCCCTTTTCAACGAACAGTGGCAACCGTACGTATACACGTACATAAGAGGATCGTTCTATCCTTGTTTTGTCTGACTTCGATGGTCTCACTCCGGTGTTCGCGTGTTTCTGTAGTCTCTACCCTCACCAACGTTCCCCGGAGAACTTGTTGCGAGTCGCGCACATTGCGTTGTCAAGTCAGTCAAACGTAATCCACCTACTTACGCAGCCCCTACCCCTTTCTCGTTGACAGATATCGTTTTCCTTCGCGTAGGCCATCGAAAGCACCGGCAACGCGTGATTTCGCGCGGAGGTGTACCGCCTTGTCCGCGTTACGAATTACACGTCGCTCTCGCGACGTTGATAACAGCTATTCTGAAACTGATATGGCTGGGAAGATTGGTACGATCGCGATTGAATTTATATGTACCATTGTTAATTTTAATTCTCCCTACAACTATTCCCTTTGGGAAACATACGATTCAATATTCAAAAGGCATGCGGAGTATCGTTTGGAATTTTTTATCCTATACTCCCACCAACTACCTTTCTTGACTTCAAACTAGCATCATTGACTCTCAAACCTTAAAGAGTATACTCATATCAAACGTACGTATCTCAACAATAAACTAAGAGCAAGCCTGTCATTAGAAATTATTTTTTTACTCTATGACGCTAACTATAATCTTTGGTAGGTTAATAACTATTACGCTAGTATAGTGCAAACTAAACATCGATTCTCAATTTTCAATCTTTAAAGAGTATTATCGTATCAGACACGTGTCAACAATAAATTGCAAACAAGTCAACCAGTTATGTTCTTAATTTTTCACCACTAAAAATTATTCTCCTATCGAAGTTTTAAGGACAAATCCAAGGAGAAGAAGACTCGAGCGACGAGTACACCGATCACCGGAGGATCCCGATCGCGTGGGAGTCGCCGGGCACCGGTCGTCCCCTCTGCAGCTTGAGTTACGTCTCACATTTTGACGTCTTCAGGCAGCACGTGACTCGTGTATTTACGAACGACGCATACGCGCTCGCGGAGGCGTGCGGACGAGGAACGACGCGCACACGCACATCGCTCGCGAAACGCGTGTTGCGCGAGGATGCAGCGGTGGCCAGTGCACGCCACGCATACGAGGAGGCAATGAACTTCACCTCTCTTCGCGTACGAGATACGACGACAACGACAACGAGGACGATGCGGCTTTTACGTGTATATAATGGGCCATGTTTATGCCCCTCGGAGCGGTACGCACGACCGGCATATACACGCGTGCACATGCGTGTCCTGAGTGTCGCATACGCGCAACTTTAAGCGTTTAACCAACCCACGAACCTGATTGTCATGAAAATCTCGTGGAGTTAAGATCGTAATAAGCATCGTGAACCTAGTCTACATTATTCGTTACAATACATGTTTTGCGAAATCTTTCGAAACTTTCCCTTGTTCCTCGTTAAAAGGCTGTTAATAACAACATATACTTTCGCGATAAATTAACCATAGCCTCAGGCAACTCGTTAAATATTAGCAACAAGACATTATTCAAATTTGACACGCCGTATTACGTGTCTATCCTGTTTCGAAGCTTCACGAAGACGCCAACCTAAAATCAACCGGTCTTCTCGCAGCACGAATTGCTTTTGTTCTATAATTACCTATGGCTAATACTGCGAACCAACATTAGTTTCATTGAGATACCTGAAATCGCGACGAAGATTTTGCAAATCAAAGACCACCATCTCGCCTGTCCTTTCGATCATTAAACGTGAACAAACTGTCGATCTTTCTACGAATACGCTAACTCGGTTGTGCTAAATGAACAAATGGAAAACTAGGGGCGTCGATCGATCGATAACAAAAACAATCGATCCGCGCGTAACGTCATCCACTGCAACGGTCAGTGGAGCGAGCGAGAGATACGAGCGAACGAACCGAGCGCGGCCGCAACGCGCACGGTCACAGTGTACCGTGCAATTTTCTTAAGTCCAGCCACTTATTCTCATTTACGTTCACGTTTACATCATCGAGGCAGTAAAGTGTTACTGCTGGCGCACAGGTGCGCCCTGCTTTTTCTTTTTATCCTCGGTGTTGGTTCGTTCTGTTCGTCGGTCGACCGGTCGGTTGGCGGTTGCCTCGGCTCGGTTGCTTCGGCTCGGTCGTACTCCTTTTTGTTCGTGGTCTACGGGCACCTAACGAGTCAGGGCCTGTCATTATCCGCTCTTGCTACCTCCCTGGCTCCTAGGCTGCTCCATCTACGCGCAGATTATCCTGGAAACTTATTGCGGTAAACTCGGACAATAACGATGGAATCGAATGCGTTTGCTGAATGCCCAGGCCACTGGCCTCTCCGCTTTCGTACAATCATTTTCGTGCGACCGGTCCGTACTCGCCACTGAGCCTCTATTTGTCGCGTGGCTCCGAGCTTCTCTGTTCTTTCCGTCTCTTTCATCCTTGTCGGCGTACCGAGAAACGTTTTAAGAAGATAGCGAAACGAGAAAGTTCCCCAGGCTGTCTCAATTTCTTCATCGAGCTTCTCATCGATCCTGCAAACGCTTTGTTCTCTTCGTCTTTCCACTTGGATGGGGAAATTTAATTACTTAACCTGTGAACCTAATACGGCTACGCATCCTTGCAATTGCGTCGTTTATCATCAGATATCATGTTTTTATTTTCAATGAAGATCACGCAGCTCTTTGCGGAACGAATTGCATCAGTTTAGTTGATACGTTCGTTCTTTGAACGTTTGACAAAAACACTTACTTAATTCAAAAATCAATTACAAAGGTAATTTTAATGCGAAACTGGATGATAACATATGGAACCTTGAAATTGCTCTTCTATAAAAGATATGACTCGCTACTACGTTTTACACCTGTGGTCTCCAAATAACGGTGTTTCTTGTAACACTCTGTCTAATCATCTTGTGTGCGCGTTTTTTGAGCCAGTTTGTCGAAGATTCACAAAGATTAAAGAACGCTATTAAAATCAGCTTTACTTAACCAACATAATCGCGCATCAGATACGTCAATAGAATGTCAACTGAAACAGCACTTAATCAGGAACTTTAGAATAGCGAAATTAAAAATCAATAAAGACAAATCGATTTCGGTAATCGCAAATGCAACGTTTTTCCAACAAAAATACAGCGGAGCTTCGTAACCAAGTGAACCGAAACTTCTCCAGTTAACAGGATAACAAATTTCACGCTTGGCCTCTGATATTTATAGCAGAAAAATCACCGACTCTCGTTCGACCCCTTTTCACGCTTTCTTTGAGGCGGGATCACGGTCAATCAACTACGCGGAAATAATTACGCGTCGATTCGATAAAGCGCGCCGATAAAAATCCACCCATAATAGCGCTAGTCATCTCTAACGGGAACTAGTTTACCAAGAGGTGTACCTGTTCTTCAGACTGCACTATTAATCCGGTGCAACTAGTACGCGCGAATTATCGGCCACGTAAACTCCTCTTGCATCCCTGCGACTCAAAAATAAAGATCGTTCCACGTACCGAAGAGAATCGACGGATCGCACTTGGTTGTCCTCGAGCCTTTAACGACATGCTAGCGTTCGGCTCGCGGTCGTGGCCGACTTATTTCACAGAAAATTATGCGCTCCCTAAGCGACTCTAGCTGCTTCCGCGTACGCTTGCTTACGCAACGTACCTCGACTACCATAAATTCAAGTAAATTGCATCGAATATACCGGTCGATCGAAAGAGTAGCAAAGAATGATCGAAAGGAAGAACAAGACAGAGAATCATGGAAAAAGTGAGTCCAATTACTAATCATAGCATCGAGACCTTTGCACGACGCACACGTCCAAACGGGCTAATTGTAAATATCATTCTCGAGCACCGCAGTTTCAACGTGTCTCTATTCGAACTGCGTCACGGAGCAAACCGCAAAGCGAAATATCGCAGAGAAACAGTCGTGCAACGGATCGTGAAAAAGAACCCGAGCAACGTGAATGGGCTCGTAATTTCAAAAAGTCAGCCGGACTTCTAGCGTAGAGAGGGAATGCGCGCGTGTACGCGCTGCGAGCAAATCAGGCGCTCTCGCGTGGCCAGCCGCGATCTCTCTCCTCGCGTCGTCCAATTATCGCGGCCGCGCGCCAACCACCGACGGCTCGCGACGAATAGTAAATAATAGTAAATAATGGTAACGGGCTGGCAGTCTCCACGTGCCGGTTACACGCGCCTCGAACGATGGAATCGTGGCTGAGAGCGAAGCGTTATCTCGTCCTCTTCGACAATAGGCACTCCATCGAGGTGTCCGGCATGGATGGTGCGTCTTGTTTTACTTGGTTCGACATCGTGTTGGATAAAATGCACGGTAATGGACAGACGTTTTAGGGTCCAACGAGATTCAGGTCGCTGTTAAGCAGCTTAAAGTGCTGCGTGATGGGGACTGGGTTAAAGTTTCGGTTATGTATTTGGGAAGCTGTTTTTGAAGAATGATGCTAATTGGAGATTTGTTTTTATCGTTGTTGCGGGAGAGTATTAGGTATCGAAATTTAACTGGGACGTTAAGTTCTATTTGTGTCTGAATCGAAGCATTTTCGAGTATCAAGAAATTTTTACATGTAATAAGTAATATTATCAAAGTATATGAAATTTTATGAGAGAAACATATATTACTGTAGTTTATAAATACAATGAAGAATTAACTATTATTGTCGTTATACTATATCTGAGTATCAAAAGATTAATTGCACTAATGCAATACCACCTATCTGCATCCATAGAAAGTGAACGATAAATATGACGAAATTTCTACGGGGTTTCGCGGCATAGATCGAAGCGTCTCAAATTAGAATACGACATCGGTCTCTCTATTTTTGCGCGAAAACGCCGCGAGTCATCGAACCCCAACGTACGAAGCAGCCTTGAGACTTTCGTCACCGGGTGGGAGGGGACACGGCCTCTTAATACCTGACGTAACCGCACGAACCGCATCAGAAAGAAGGACAGAGAGGAGTGCAGAAGAGCGGCGTGGGTGCATGGTTTGTGCACATACACGTGCACGCACCGGTGCGTACTCGAGCGATATTTATGGCACAAGCGACACGCGGATGGAAACGAATGTCCAGGATTCTCGGATGTTCCGCCGATAATCGTCCGCCCGTTGCATTCAACAACGAGTAACACACGTGCGTTCCTCTGCCGGATAGTTGGCGTTTCTTTGATCCTTTTTTCAAAAAAGTCATCGCCTTCTCGATTACCTTTAACCTTGGCCCTCTACAAAGTTTTAATAAAAAATTTCTGATCTAATTCGCGGGATTACGCTTCTTAAAAATACAGACATACCGTTCAAACAGATCATCGACTAAGCAAATTGTATAATTCTACGATGATTGTATTGGCCTGTTTCGGAATCACACAACCAGTTGTCGGTTCCAATCCATTCAGAGTATAATAACGTTCGCTATTTTATTTTCCACTGTATAATGATATAAATAAGTACTGGCCAGTATACGAAAATACTGTGTTTCAGAACTTCCTTAAGAACATGAATTACATAGAAGACTGACTACCACTCAACCTCGTCCAATAAACTTCGTCCGCCAACCTAACCTTGAAGATATACATAGCACGCACCGATCTTATCGATCACCAAATTCTAATCACGATTATTAAAATCCTTTCTACCAACTATCTTAACAGCTTCAAAAATATCAACGAGCTCACTCGTCAAAATCAATCCTAGTCTGGGATCTTCCCACTTAAAATCACCGTCTCTGTTCAACCTCGTCTATTAATCACCACGATTATTTATGCGATCCTACAAGTAACAGTAGACAATATTTCCCGTACAATATATTCTCAGTAGATTCTACCTTATCTCTTCTAATCATAAAAATTCTCCCCTGCACAGAAAGCCGCCAATTATTATCTTGCGAATATCAAGCAACCCGTTCACCAAAATTACCTCCGATCTAAATCAATTCTCTGCTAAACCTCAGCAGCCAACATCAGGCATCGCTGCTCTTACAACCTTCATAATTCTCCGTCGACCTATCGAGGAAATCCGAATGAGCTCTCCGTATCCGTGGCACGGGTCGATGGGTGTGTAACCTCTGCATCGAGCATGGTTCGATCGCGCGTAACCCCGTGTCGTGGCGGTGAGGAAGCGAGAGGAGGAAAGATCGAGAACGAAGGACAGAAGAGCGGTGTTCCTGTCCGGACGATACGCGAAGGGGCCCCGTTTGGTGTTGGAGTCGGTGTCCCGGTGTGGTGTTGGTGTCGACGAGCCGCGTGGGTAACCGGTTTGGCGGGTCCTGCAGTTGCAACGCACGCACGTGTACGTATCGGCGCGAGCTGGCTGAGCGTGCACCAGGTACGCACGCACACACCTGCGGCCCCGCGTGTCCAGCGGCAGAGGATCCGAACGAACGAACGTATTATACAGCCGAGATACTGGTCTAAATATAGCAACGCATTTACATACGAGTCCTAAAGACCAGGGCTGGATTAATGTGTAGGCGAAACGGACAGCTGTCCCTCTCTCTGTCCGGCTTTCTTGTTCGTCGTGGAGACTGGATCCGTTTGCTTTGACAATCGAACGGACGATTTTCTTCCTGGCGACAGGTAATTCTACGTGGAAAGACGCGGGCGTCCATTTTGATAGAAGGGAAGATTCGATATACTCGTACGTGATTTTTAGAAGAATAAACGTAGCTTTTTTTTTAGTTTAATTTTCATTCGATATTTCGTGAGTGTTGTAATGTTTGGTTGATTCGTAGTTAAGTTCTAAGTTTTTTGAAAGTTCTAGATTTTTTGAAACAACGAAGATGATAATTGTTGTTTCTGTCTAACTAGTTACGATATATTCCGAGTCTCGTTTTTAGATTTGAGACTAATTCGTAACTGCAAATAAAATTTCGAAAAAGCAGAGAATTATTATAGCGCTGGCCGCAACAAAAGGTAGGTAAAATGCTACCTAAAGGCTACTACAAAAAGATCTTACACGTGACGTTGACAACAATGAACGCCATTGTCCAGAAAAAGATGAAAAAGGGTCCCTTTAATTTGCGACAACTCTCACGAAAGGTCAAAGCTGACAGACCTCGTGTTTCTGGCAGTCTGGTCGGATGATCCCCGGACGAACGAGAGATTTCCGAGAGAGATTAGAGGTTCCTACGAACTTGCTTCTGGAGTTCGGGGTCTGCAACGATCCTTTGGAACCGGCCCCTGTCGATGTCGATACGTCACGCTTCATCCCCCGCAGATAATCGTTCCGCATGGTCAAATAAAATCTCAGCGATTTACCATCAGAAAAGAAAAATCTCTGCAGGTGTAGCAAACATTTCGTGCATCGTAATTGTGTTTACAATATTTAATAATTATTACTATATTATTGATATCTCAATATTTTACAACAGTATTTATAATCATTCATTTTTAATGCGAGTCGACGTATAGAAATGACTGCATCCTTGAAACTATTTTTATTCGCTATTAATATTCGCAATTATATAACATACACAACGTACGATCTATTTGTCTATAATTTGTTTGACTGTTAAAAAAGAGAATTCTATTATAAAACTATATAAAAGAGAGGTAATATAGTAATTGTTATTTTGCAATGCTATCTTCGATCACTCATCGAACTATTTCACTTTCCCATCAAAATTTTAGATTACTGAACTAAGAAAGAAGGCTGGAAAGAAGAAGAGTCAATGCAAACTGGTAACATACTTTGAATAATTTAATAATAATTACTTTGCAATGTAGAGCTGCCAATCAATCTTCGATATAAATCGAAGCATGGAAACAGTTCCATCTCGAAAAATATTCCACTTTTCCATTATCCTCTCCAACTCGGTGACTAGTCGAATTTTCCCCGGGTGCTCAGATTCATCGTACGCGACACAAAAGTCTCTGGAACCGGGCTAAGGATTCACTTTCTCGGCCCTCGACTCGGGAAATAAATGATGAACTTGACAGGTCCGCTCGTAACACGGTAAAGAAGGAGAAACAAGCCGAACCAGAGAAGGAAGGTGAAATCCAACGAGGCAGACCGACGAGAAGGAGAATCAGATCTCACCTTCCTTCTCCTTCTTCACCCTCTCGTTCTTCCTCCCGCCCCCTTTCCATCTCGAAACAAATTATCAACGCATCAAATATAACTTAGCTCGGCTACCGTATTCTTAAGCCGTCTCCGCTTCGAGGCCGTCTTTATTATTTCTTATTTACTCGTCTGGTTTTATTGGCGGGCAGCTCGGTCCGCCACTTTTAATTGGCCGCTCGTACGTGCCACCGATGATTCGGTGCTTCAACGAGTTTACACGCGACTCGATCGTTAACGACACCCTTCGCATCTCGTTCGTACGTATCCTCGAGTTTTCGTCGTTACCTTTTTCTTTTCTCTTTACTTTTTTTCCTTTTTCTTCTCTTTTTTTTTTTTACTTCCTGTCAGATCGACCGTTTTATGATCGCAAAGATATTCTATTAGTTTCTCATTCTAAAAACTTACTAGCTTCCTAGAATCTTATCTGCTTTCTTTGGTTGCTCGTTCAATCGGTAATATATTTCGATCTTAGGTAATATATTTACGATCATCAAGAACCACCGCATCAGTATTCCAGTCTTATTTGTTGTTAGCGAATACTTATGCCAGTCAGTAGCGATTTTATTTATAACACGACTGCCACCAAGGCGACCGTGATCTTTGCGCGACAATGAAAATTAACGTCGATGGTAGACACGACTCTTGATCGTAGAAGATTGTGATTTACTAGTAGTGCTCGTGCCTTTACAGTTGTTCTTATGTACATACCGTCTCTGGCTGTCGAGTTATGTCCACGTGCAAAAGTTTCACTTCCCTAACTACGATGCTACGTTATAAATATCAAAGTATACTTGCTTGTCCATATTATTATTACATAATTAGATAATCCATTTACGTTCTATTTTCAAATTTCATCTACATCCTATCCCTTTAATGATACTCGTAAGAATCTGCATTTACACGAGCCTCTGCGATTCGCTAATCAATGAACTGCTTTAACGAACGTGTATCTGTAAAGTTCATTTCCGTTTCTCAATTTTACACAAAATAAATAAACGTAAAAAATGTTGAACAGTTCTAATTCGATGACTGCGGACGGCAACATCGATACCTAACCAAAACCTATTTAACCTCACGGCAGCAAACAAGTATGGAACGAATCGAATGCTGAGATCGTCAGGTTCCATTCGAGACGCCATAACAGCACCGTTACACGAGCTTCCAACAAAACGATTTTCCCTTTCTTCTCTCCAACATCATCGAAACCTAACGTCCCAGGCAGAACAGCCTCGGAAACGGTGGAACAAAAGCGTGACGCTTCTTCAGTCTGGCGAAACTCCCATTTACCGCTGAATTATTCTATCCATCGCTCGTTTCAATCCTCTCCTCGTCTCCTATCGATCATCGACGATCAACCATTTCCAAGTATCTCTTCGCCTATTCCCTCTCGAAAGATCATGCAACCTTCGAACGGGCTCGCCGACATCAGACGGCGATTTCCGCGCCAATAAAAACCTCGCTGGCGCATAATTTAACGTTCTGTAGGGTAATACGCTCCTCCCCATCGGCAGCCACTGTGCTGCAACCCCGTGCACGGTCGAGAAACGCGCACGAACTGGGATAAACGCTAACTCTGGATCCTGGAACGGTGCCAGCCAGCTCCGTTCATAAATCCGCGCACGTCCTGCGCCGCTACTAGTCACCGATGCGCTACCAGCGCCTCTGCTCTTTTCCTCCTCTTGCTTCGCCGCCAGCCTTTTCGTTCCTAATACACTTCCAGGTGACGCGAAGTCACGTCTTCCACCAACGGGAAAATTACGTTGGAATCAGGGAAAGTTTCGACCAAGATTTGGCCAAACGAAAGGGTGAAAGTCGTTTTTAGAGAATGGCAGTTGGATAGCGAGCGGGGATGGGAGAATGACGGATTAGTTGGGTTTAGGGAGATTGAGAGATGGTTGAGTTAGGTGGAGAGAAAGTAGGATTTACTGGGTCTCTATGCATTTATACTTAGTTTGTTTCAGGGTAAATTATGGGATTTGGTTTTGAATTTTGATGCAAATTTGACTTGGTATAATTTTGTTGTACAGTTGGAACTGTGTGAAACTTACATTCGATTGAATGGGCTAGTTGGATTTTGGTGGACTGAGGAATAGTTGCTCAGTTAGGTGAAGAGATACCTGACCTTTTATACATTTATACTTAGTTTGTTTCATGGTAAATTATGGGATTTGGTTTTGAATTTTGATGCAAATTTGACTTGGTATAATTTTGTTGTACAGTTGAAACTGTGTGAAACTTACATTCGATTGAATGGGCTAGTTGGATTTTGGTGGACTGAGGAATAGTTGCTCAGTTAGGTGAAGAGATACCTGACCTTTTATACGTTTATACTTAGTTTGTTTTATGGTAAATTATGGGATTTGGTTTCGAATTCTGATGTAAATTTGCTTTGCTATAATTTTGGTACACAGTTGTAATGTAAGAAACTTACATTCCAATAGATAAGCCAATTGAATTTTGGTGTATTGAGAGATAGTTGCTCAGCTAGATGAAGAAGAAAGTAAGATTTACCTACGCCTTTATGCATTCACACTTAATTTGTCTCAAGGTAAATTATAGAACTTGGTATTGAATATCGATATAAATTTGGCGTAAGTTTAGATGCAACAAATAGGGTAGCATTCTTTGATTCCCAAATCAAAAATTGGTTTCCAAAAAATCCGAATTACTTAAAACGGCTAAAAATGGCCGCGAACGGATTACTCCGCGGAATATTTGGCATCGTTAACGATGTCAAGAATAGATATAGAGCGGCGCGAGATTCCCGTACGAGCCATCGATGCTAATGCTCTCTTGGCAGCTCCTGTGCGCAAGATTCTTGCTGTGCGCGAAGTTAATGGAGCAGGAAAGACGCTAGTCGCCAGGAACGAGCGTCTCCAGGCTCTTTTACAAAGTGGATTACAAGTTCGACGGACACGTTTCTCGGCGACGAAGGAAGGTAAGGGGCTAGGTTGGCTGGCGAGCGGCCAAGCCGTATCGCGAGTCTCTTATCTGACGCGAGGAGCGTTATCGTCGGGCTCCGTTTGAAAGTTTGCTCGACACACCTTTCCTGGAATCGCATTAGCTGTCGGGCAAGGCCGAGGTGACGATCGTTTCAATCCATACAGCGTGTTATTGCGGCCGGCTTTCTGTGCGCAGAATATTAAAAGTCCTCGTCTCTCCTGCTATATAGCAGCTTTAGAGACGCGGCATCCTTCGAGCAAGGATTAAGTAAGCGACGGCCATGAAGCCTCGACGAGAAATTGCGTCTCTTCGGCCTGTGTCCAGTATTCATTGTACTATCGATGGGTCGATGGTGTGCTTATGCCAGCAACATCTTTTAGCGGACGAGGACTTGATCCCTGTAAAGCATGATATAGTGGGAAAATTATAATTAGAATATTAGAACTACCAGTGACTAGAGCGTGGGATCTGTATTAAAGAAGTAAATACGAAATGCTATATAAGAAGAAACATAATGGAGCGAGGAAGGAAAATTTTTAATCACGCGTCTTATGGAAAATCATTCAGATAACTAAAATTATGCTGCGGTGAATCTATAAAATTTCTATGAGAAGTTATGAATTCATCATTTTGGTAGTTGGAATGACAGTATCGTTCTTTTTGATAGTAATGTTTATACTATTGATAGTAAAAGAATTATTGTACTTTCATAGAAGATTCTTAATTGGTAGATTATTTAATCCTTCATAAACAAATTTGTTTTTGGCTTATGAAGGAAAAGATAATGTTCGATTATTATTTTTACTTCTGAAGAGAAGAAAAGCGAAGAGAAAAATTATTAATTGATACGAACTGATTGTTTAGTAATCATGCGATAACGTAACAATAAGAAAGTATTGTGACAATCGTAAGAAATTAAAGTAATAACCATTTAAAGTAATATACTTAAAAGTATAAATATACAACTATGTAACTTCCAAATCCTCAACGAAAGGAAAACTACATTCTCAAAAGCGCTCCTGCCCCAAGAAACACTTTGGTAATTTGATAATTACATCGCATCAAATTAATAAACACATTCGCAAACTTTCTTCCTTTTCGATTCTCATCTTTCCTTCGCATTCCGCAAAGTTGCAAACTTCTCTCAAATTCATGTTCCGAGAAAAGATTGTTTAATTAGTATCAGGAAGATACTGTCTAAACGCTTCAGAAACAATAGGGACGTAGTCGACGACGAGAGTTCACGAACAGTGCTGAAACTTTTGTGCGTGGAGAGCTTTTCGTTCGACCGCATCGCCGTGAAGTTCCGGTTCTTACGCAATCCCCACGTGTAGTTTCGCATGCAGAAGCGGGAGAAGGAAGAAAGAGGAAGAGGAAGATGAACGTAGGAAGGAAAGAAAGAATCGCGTGCACACACGCGTGCCGACGCCAGAAAAGTTTTAATGACGACCCTTCTATATTATGCACGCGATAGTTACGCGCAGCTTTCTTTTTTTCTCTCGCTCCTCAAATAGAGCCGCGTGGAAAAACAACAGCGTTTATACGACGCTCCTGCTCGCGCGACAGAAATCTTCCTTCCCCTGCTGCGCTATTTTTGGAGGAGCAATCAAAGAAACGAGGCTACATTTGCCGGGGAGATTGTACTTTGAAACGCGATTGCACTTGGAAAAATGGAACACTTTATGGTTTGATGGATGATAAAGTTTTTCTTTAACCGTTTAGAGCGTGGCGGTACCATTTTTGTATCATTTCTATTGCACGATTGAAGCTGCTGCATCTTCCGGTATTTTGAGCAAATAAACAAAGCGTGTTTATTTAAACTTCGTATTAATAAACTTTCGTACTTTCACCAACTTGGAAATCAAATTGATCGATTTCGCTTTATACAAAATTATCAATTTCACGTATTTCAGCCGCTCAGACGTCACACTAAACAACTCCATAAATTGGAAAGTACAGAAAAGCAATGGCATTAAAAACAATGTTTTTTAAATATACGTTAGAATTTATCGTTATTTATGTCATCCTCTTGCAACTTATTTTTCTCTCGATAATTGTATATTAATCACATACTTATATAGCGAAACGAAGAAATTAATAAGAAACGAAGTTGCCCAGTTTCGTCTCTAAGAGATTCATTTCACAGCGATTGATAATATTTTAAGTTCGACGCTCTTTCTGTTTAAATAGTTCGATTGAACTTTTAGGATACACAAATAGGGTCTAACAGAGCGTGTAACGATCGCGTGCTGTCCAAAAACAGGCAACGTGAAATCGCGGTAGCTATAACGCACATGCAACGCCCTTTTGCCGCTCGTAATGCTCTCTGTCGCGCGATTTTTATCGTAAACGCGCAAGCCGCTGGTGGCGCGGCTCGTTTGCGAGAGAACATCGCCGCAAAGCGTTTTTCGAGGAAAGGAGCTTACGCGGGCGGATTACGCGCGGTTTGTTCAATCGGCCAATTAGACGCGCGGCATTAGACCTCGTTGGATGAAAGCTCGATCGACGATCGACGATCGGTCTCGTTTCGATGGGTCACGATTAAAATTACAATCCCGCAGCCGGGATTTCGCGCGCGGCCAAATATTGTCCCGCGATTTGTCGGTCCCGGGGACGAAACGATCGAATCGGTCCACGCTTTGTGTTTAGTTGGGGCGCGATTGTTTTGTTTACCACGTAGATGTAATGGAAATTCGATTTATCAGAGGGAGACTGTTTGCTTTTGGTGTTGGTGGTTTTCTTTGATTATTGATAGAAAGATTTTTATTCAGATGCCATTTCGTTCGATTTGCAAATTTTAATACTGCGACTACTCATCACTGGAGTATTTCATGTCAATGAAACGAAAATGAAAAGCGTACGAAAAAGTGCATGATCTAAGGGACAAAAGAGTTTTCATTCTTATAGATAGTGTTGAGGTTATTAGATGTATAATGAGAGAGACGCGTGGATAAATTATAAGGTAGAAAAATATATTTGAAATACAGAAGTGGAAAATACAAAAGTTGAAATAATAATACGAGCTGGTCCAGATCCGCACGCTAGCAGTGTTACTCTGTAACTGAAAAACCCTGAAGCCAACGTCGCCTTTCGACCGTTTATGGCCTGCCTTCGTCGCAGTCTTTTGTCTATGCGCTGTCGATGGCTTCAATGCTTTAGAAAGCTAAAAAGACCAGATGTAGAGTTTTCTTAAAGGCAGTGATCTTCAACAGATAGGTTTACATAAAATCAGCCAAATTTCCAAAAATACATCGTTGCAAGTTCGTAGAATTTATATACGAAGAATGATGTTTCGATCACTCTTGCAGTCTATTTTGATCACTATGACACGTCTTCCAGTGTTAAACAAGAATTCCGATTTTAAGTTAAGTAACTGCTAACATAAATTCGTTAGTATATTTTGCCCATCATTTGGCAGTACATGCGTTTATACAATTACAAAAATTCGATACTACGAAAATGAAACGTATTAGGCTGTCCGGAATGTGTCTTTCTTTTACAGACACGTTTTTTACAACGATGCATTTTTATACAAACATGAAACCTAATCTGTCAAACGTTGTGACCTTAATCTTGATAAAACAAAATGGATCATACGTAATTCGATAAAATAATATAAGACGAAAAATGTAATGCATCCATTATTTCCTTAGAAAACGAAAGAAACTTTTCGGACGACCTAATATATATGTAAAACTTGGTAAAGAGAACATTTCATTGACAATTATATGCAAATAAATAAATATATATAAACTCTTTGTTGCCACGGTATTTAATCAGCATGTAAATAATATAAGAAAAATAAATTTGTACGAAGACTATTGTTAGTCACTGTATTGACTTGTAACGTGTGTCCTTCCTATTTCAACATATAAAAACAGAAAAAAGAGCGAAGCGAAAAAGACGAAACACGGACACGTGAAACAACGAGTGAACATGAAAGAGGGTAAAGGAGGGTGAAGAATAGATATCGTCGTAGATCTGGATACGCTCTAGACAGACATACGATCTGATAGTCGTGGATCACGCGTACCGATAGGCCGATAAACAGACGGAACGCGAAAGCAGCGGACAAGATCGAATCTGGAATAGCACGATTTAATGAAAATTAACACGGGGCGGATTATGTTGGACAAATTGCAACAAATGCGTGGTGCGGGCAAGTACACACGCATCGCGGTGGCCCGTAATTATGCCAGGCGCCAGAGCCTTGAAATTTTTCGATACCGGCCACTGGAGCCACCGGTAACTCTGGTTCTGGCTCCTACCCCGAACACGAGACTAGGTCAAGTCTACGTGACTTGACCGCACGAAGGACAAGTCGTACTTGTTCCACGGGCACCGGCGACGTACGACTTGCCACACGGCCACGAAAGTAAAAGCCGACCGGGCAACGGGCCACCGATCATCTCCCGCGACACAGCTTCGAGACACCTCTCCAGACTCTACCTCCGCTGCCTCCAACAGGTTCTCGATCGTCTAATAATGGTGTATAGTCCGTGAAAGATGTATGATTGGCAGATATAGAATGTTTATGCATTCACGGAGAATTGAAAGGTGTATAAAATGCACAGGATGCACGGAATATGAAAAAATATATGAAATATCCAGAGTATAGTGGTGGTGATTAAATTGCGAATTTTTATGCACATATATGAAATTGAAAGATATAAAAATAGAATGCACATAATATACAGAAATGTATAAAATATGCAAAGTGAAGGGCTCATTATAATATTTAACGATTGAAATAAATCTATGGTTAGATTCTATTTTTTCAATTTCCCTAAATATCCGCAATCCACAGTCTAGTTATGACGCTCCGTTTAGTGGATGAAACCAATCTTCCATTTAGGCAGATTCCATTTCTCCAATTGTGTTCATAGAAGTATGTTTATACTCAATGATTATGAGATTTTAAATTAGAGTATGGAATGGTAGTAAAGGTTGATACGTCAGGAGGTAGGGCATAGCTCATAATAGTCTCAATTGTCTCGTTTACGATGCATTAGCGGCGGAGATTCGCTTTACAAGAGGAAGACTATTTGCAGAGGCACTGGTTGGTTATTAGTATGAAAATTCAAGACTCGATGTCGATTTTTTTAAGTCGAGGAGGAATGACACACCGCATGCAATGATTAAGCAGTGATGGATTAGGATACGAGGAAAAAGTTTCGCGCATTTATGTTCACTTAGTCCAGGTAAATCAATTATTCCGTGCGCGTAATCCATCTCCCGGCGAAGGTTCCAATTACACGCCGATTCGTAACAATATTACACTTAACGTTCCCGACCAAAGAAAATGCCAGGCTGATCTTTTACGAGGCCAGGGATAGCCACGCAACGACGCTCGAACAGCATCGTGACTCGATTCGAGCGCGTTTAACAGGTCTAATGAACACTTAACGTTTAGCATAAAACAACAAACGACTCGTGCCTAGATCGGACTAGCGCTCTATACGACAAATTGCGTTTCCACGTTGATTTTTCCAACTTGTCGTACATTAGAACCTGGAAAATCTCACTTTAATCGTACAATTTGTTTCTCTTTGGAATAATGAAGTTGTTAGGATGGTAAGTGCTAACGACAAAGATTTCTAACGAAAGCAAGAGACTCGCTTCACTTAATTTTGATACTAACACCGTTGATCGCTTAAACGCTATGAACTATCCATGTTTATCATTTTTAGAAGCTTAATGAGAGGATAAATGGTAGAAACCATCAGGTTAGTTAGATTTATTTTCTTCAGCCACAATTTAGTTGAAATTCTCGATTGTAATCTATCTTGCGATAGTCATAAAAGATAAAATAAATTATTCCAGTACTTGTAACTGTTTACTGTTTTATATACATATTTTCTTTTTTACTTTTCGTATCTATGTCGTTTACCATTATCAACTTCTCCGTTCTATATTCGCATCTTTTCAAGTCCTTACGTATTTAAACGTATCAAATTTTTCTGCGTACGAAATCTTTTGTCTCGCAAGTGTCCAAATTTGTCGACTCTGAGAATGGAAGTTACACTGTCTGGTGGTTTCCATGAGGCGAGTTCTTCTATTCAGAACGGAACACGCTGGGTATCGGAACCTCGGAGGCAGTTAATTAAGATTAGCTCAATTATACGCGTTTAACCCACTTTCGCCAGCGTTGCGCAAAACCGTTCAACGGCTCTGAAACACTGCGACAGATGCTAATAACGATTTCCACCGGTTTTAATAAGAGCAGCCGGCAAAAAGCGCGCAACGAACACGACCGACTCGTTGCCACGGACTCGCGTTACCGCCTAATGAACCGCAATTAATCCTACAATTCGAACGTGTATTTATTAACAATACTGGTGACGATTACACGGAGGACCGTGATGCTCGATGAATCATCGTGACAGACCGTTTTGCTTTTAACACTTTTACAGGCCAATCGATTAAATTTCTATAATCTTGCACGAAAATTTTCTAAATTATTGGAGATGAAAGTAATATTTTGTCAAGCACAAAGTTAAAGTCTTCTCCCTTGCATTTTATATCTTGTCGTATACATTTCATCTTGAAAGTTTTATACTTCTGTCGTTTAGTTTTAACTGTACAAATATTTTCGATACTGTCACAGAATTATCAATTTATCCTAATTAACTACGGTGCACTTTCAGGAATTTACGTGATTTTTGGCAAAGTATAAGGACAAAGTCATTCTGCGAATACGCCTTTCATTTTAATTCCTCTAACGCAAGTCTTATACTTTAGTCGTCTAGTGTTTGAACTGTGTAATTTCGAACGCGGACAGAGACGATCGGATCAGTGTGCGAACGTGTTCATTGAAAATCGGAGGATCACGGGCGCAAAATGTTAGAAACGTTCGGGGGCTGGTTGAAATCCCTCCGGTCGATGGGAGAGCAGTGACGCTTAAAAATAGTCGTTGAGTGCGATACGTTTAAGCGAAACAGCAGGGAAGGCTGAAATGAGCCAAGATAACGGTGCGTTGGAGACAGTATCTGGTTCAAGGGCTGAGCTCTGCGCGCTTTTAAGAAAGTCTTCGACCTCGCGGGAGATGTGAACATATGACAGCCGGAGAACGAGAGGAAGAAGGATTATAGATAGTATAATATCGATAGAACGAATCTCCAAGATTTGGTTCCAATTGAAGCTTTTAATTCGTGATTTTCTCCTCTTAAATATTTACCAAAGTATATGGAACATTAATATAGAATAATCGGTTGATAAAAGTGTATATATTACATTCTCTGGGATATAAAATCATTTCTATCTCTTCCTTTACTTATCGCGCAACGAATACTTAAATTTCCAATAGTTTCTCTGACACATTAACGCCAATACACTCAGAAGATATCACAGTACGTTGATATATTAAATATATACGTGCGTTTGCAATTTATCGACCGTAAAATTATTTGAGAAAATAATATTATATAGTAACTTTTGTATATCGAACATCTATACACTGGAAAAACAAGAAAAAAGAATTCAAATAAAAAGAAATCTTAATCGAATCGACTATCATATTCTGTCTCTTTGTTTCTGTCAAAAGAAAAAAAAAACGTTAAAAAATACAATGAGAGATAGAAAGAATCACGTGACTCTTGGAACAAAACCGAAGGCGCATAACCTCGCGACACGAGCACCTCGATGGCACGAGTCCGGCGATCTCGGCGCGGGAGAGGGTGGGAGGACATTGGAGAGGGCACACACGACGTGCAAGCAACGAGCAGGAGGCAGGAGGGACGGCAGCCCGACCATACGTTTGAGTTGGTTGACCCGGCGCGGCCACGTTCCTACCTTCACCTCAACTTCGTCCTAAGGAATTGCCTTCACGCTTGCGATTTCATTCCGCGCGACCGCCGCTTTATTCCTGAATTGACCCCGCGCCGTTGAACTTGTCCCGGTAATTGATGGGTCGACCGAAGGAAAAACGAACGGCCAACTGCCAGGATAATCGATCTCCCGCGATACTTCCCTGCAACGAATATTTATCATGAATTACACTGGCACGGTTTTACTCGATAACGTTGCTTGGAAAGTTCGATTATACAAAGCAATAGCGACATAATTAATTATTCGTTAGCTTAGGAACTCGAGAGATTATTGCTAAGGACGATAGAACGATTCTACGAAGATGTTTCTGTCGAATTATTTCTATTTCGCAAGATCATTGACAGGAGTTTTAAATTGGTGATTACCTTGAATTTCGTATCGCGCTGTATCGTAGTTTACACAGAGCGATATTGGTTTCAACTTAAACGCGTATGCTATCTGTACGTTTCAAAAATAAACCACCGGCGACAATCGGAGTATACGGTGACAAACTCGCGGGATAAAAGTCTGAAAGGTTCAGCGCACGGCGGAGAGGGTTGGCCATCTTCGACGAGCACCCCTTACCGACATAATTCACAGGAACGGGACATTTTCCGGTTTCGAGGATCCGAGAGGAGGAAGCGTGTCTCTGCAAAGCTGGAGAGGTAGAAACGAAACGAAGATCCGAGTAAAGCCGGTATTACGAGAGGTAGCAGATCGAAATAGTGCGGAAAGAGGGAGAGAAGGGCAGTGGCTGTTGGCGAAGGAGAGAGAAAGAGGGAGAGATTAACGGAGGGCTGGCTAAAGGGAGGAGAGACGGAGGATGGGGGAGGGAAGAAAAAAGCAAAGGGCAAGAGGGAAGAAAGGAGACGGAAAGAGGGAACCTGGAGGATTGTGTGCCTCTGGCGCGATGTTCAGCTCGTGGAGGATTACTACCTCTCGAAGCGACGAAGAGAAAAGAGCGAAGGAGCGAGGCAGAGGGCAAAGAAAAGGGGGAGAAAACGATGGAAAGAGCGAGAGGCGAGAGCAAGGCGACGAGGAGGGGCCGACATCACGTCGTCAATCATGGTCCAGTTGCTTCTATGTACTACATACTCTCGCTGAGCGCGGAGAGCGGACCTGTACATGCTACTGCATTGTGGCGCACAATGTTCAATCATCTCTGCGTCGATTCCTTCGGCTTTAATTGAAGAAAGGGTCCGTCGAAACCACCACGCGGCCGCGGTGGGGCAAAATGTTCGCTGGAGGGACGAGGAAAGACACGGTGCGGTAAGAAATAAGAAAAAGAAGGAGTACGGGAGCAAGAGTGACGGCCGGCAAGAGGCAGGAAGAAAGAGAAAGAGAAAGAGAGAGGGATAGAAAGGAAGAACGAAAGAAACGGAACGGAATAGGGAAAAAAAGAAAGCGCCGTGGGGGTGTCGTTGACCCCACGACGACGATATTGTGTACCACTTGAGTGTTTAAGTCGAGGCCTCGAAGGACCCCGGCCAAGGAACAAGGACCTCCTCAGCCACACTCAGCCGAGTCCTTGGGGCCACGGATCATTAACCAGAGCGAACCGCGAAATACGAAATCACGCCGAAAATCACGGACCTTTTGATTCGCGTGCACGCCCCATCGCCATCGCCATCCCTATTCCCCTTTGCCCCCTATTTTTATTCCTCCTGTTGCGAAAAAAACGGTTCGAGTGGCGGTGTCGCTGGAGAGTGCACGAAACGAACGGAATAAAGAAGAAAAGGAGAGGAAGGAAACGCGGGAAACGCGAAACTCACCAATTTGTTGCGAAACGCACTATCGATTCCCGGTGGCCGACCATTTTTTCGGCGAAAAGGGGAAGGGCAGGTCGTCGAGTGTTCTCCCTCGCGAGCACGACAATGAAACTCTCTCGCCGTTCTGGAGCCTCAATTATGATCCGGCAATAAGGAGAAAAAAATATCACCTAACGACCGCGACATTACTCGTAACAATTAACCCTCTAGAACCGAAGAGAGACCAACGAAGCTGTTCAAGGATCGGGCACACTTTTTTTTTCTTCCTTTCTTCCCCGTTGCGTCGTTTCCTTTACTTCCGCCGGCTGCTCCTCGATACTCGTTCCCTACCGTAATGAACCGAAGAAAATTGATCCCGTCATGCTTGTTACCGACCGCCTTATTATCAATCGTCTCGCTGGCGATTCGCGATGCGAATTCAATTACGTGACTTCGTGTTTACGATCACCCCTTTCGAACAATATTTTAGACATAACGTGGCATCAAAGACAAGAATCAACCCTTCGTAGAATAGGGCATATTGAACGAACCTCATCATACTGCCGACTACGTCAACACTACGAGACTTTTAAAAGAATATTACAATCGGTTCTTTGATTCACCTTATTTCACGGTTTAGATAATGCGCTACCGCGGATGAACATCACTTTGAGCGTGTGTATAATTAATGTAAACACTCCTATCGATCTAAAATTGCCTCAAAATACAAACTTTTCAAGACACTTTAAAGCGATAAGATTTAACGTGTAAATAATAAATATATGATCTTGTGAAAAATATAAATAAATATAAAATAAATTATAAATATAAATATAAAAAAAAAGGAAGAGAAAGCACGATCTTAAAAAGAATTCTTCTTTTCACGATATTCCTCCTTTGAAACCATTTCCATTACGTTCTATACACTTCCCAGCATCGCTATAAACGAAGGATACCTATACGAGTATTTGGATACTCTGTTGAGTGTGAGACACTCTGTATGCGCGAATTGCAAATATCAGGAAGCCAATCCGAAGACACCAGCCAAGCGTATCTTTGCGTTTCGTCGCGTTCCCAAAGTGTTGCTAGAACAACGTTCCCCGAAAACAGGAGTCACAAAGGGATTTCACCCTTGAAACAACGGAATCGACGTTTTGGTAGTTGACTAGGTGCTGCGTGAGCAAACGTCGTCCGTACCACCTTCAGACACGACTTCTGTGGCCGTCGGGTTACGCGAAATGAGATCCATTACGCGATTTCCTGCGAACACGATCTACGGAGTAGAAAGCAGAAGTTGAGGACGATGGGTGGGGAGAACAGCCCGAAGGAGGACGGAGTCGGAGGGATACAATGGCGCGGATCGTGGCTGCTGCCGCGGCAGCCACCTCGTATGCCCTTCGGTTATGGTAAACGCACGGTAAGTCGAGATACGATGTAGAGGTATACGCCCTGAGCCGCTTAGGTTACAAAACAGCGGCGGTAATTAGCTCAGTTGGCGCCGGCTCATCCTACTCCGCTGCGTTTTCTCTTTCCACGATCCTACGTCGCGTTTCTTTGTAACACCCGTAATGAAACGAAGAGGGGAGCGAGTCTATAAGCTGGTTCTTGTCTGTACGCGTTAGGGTTGATACGAGATTGAAGGAAGAGAGATACTGTGTAAATGTAAGATGTTTAATCTGTCAACCTGGTCATCCCTTAATCGAAAAGTTTTCTAATTATGAAATTGCTAACGAAGCTAACGAAGACGCGTGCATTTCGAACAGATGGATTTTAATTCTTTCAAATATTTTTGATGTATTTTATTTTCAATAGAACTGAGAATAGAATATGTACGGTCTTACGCGCATCTGATCGGTGGTTTTCGATGGTTTAATTTATCTCGTTATAACTTCGTCCGTACTATAATTCACAAATTTTCCAAGGGATTAATATCGTTCATGATTTAACTTGAAATTCTTCGTCGTTGAATCGCTCTGTACATTCGCCACGAACGATTCTTCTTCGTCTTCCATTCTGTTCACCAGACTGCGTAACCTCTGTTTATACAAACGTCCATGTTTCTTTCTGTATATCCTCCCTCGCGCCTTCTTCTTTTTCCCCGTCTGTTTCTTCTCTTCACTGTTTACCCTGCAAGTCGTACAACGCAGAATTCGCCCGTCCATATTCCACCAGACTTTCATCCGAATATTTCAAGAACCACCTTTTAACGTCCACGAGTAACCATAATGGCGAACCACTCGTCGGCTTCGTAGAGAAGCGTACCACTTGCCAAAAGCATTCACTTCGATCCTCCGCTATGATACGCACCCATTCTCCCATCGACAACCACCTCACCTTTGTACCAGTTTACTTTTCGTTTCTCGGAAAATTCCAGCTTTGTATCCTTCGTTCGCAAGACCAACGACGAGACACACTCTCTGTCTATGAGCGCTCAACAAGAATCGCGAACTCACACAAACGTTCCTTCCACGGCACTCTCAAAGAATCCAAAAGCAAATCGTCTTGCAACTCCATCGAAGTCTTCAACGTCCCAAGCACAACGTCCACTCTACTAAACGCCTCTGTCCCGTTTCAATAGAATCTTACTCGTCTCTGTTCTCTTCTAACTCGTTCTCCTCCGACGCGCACTTTATTCCCAATTCGAAACTCTCGAATTCTACGTTCGTTGCACCTTCCTGGCTCACTGCGATGGCGATGTGTCTCGCTCGTGACAGCCAAAGTGGATTGCATCGAGGATTATCCCTATGCACCGTTGACCCTCAGTTTACCGATACATCGTGAAATTCTGTATCGCCGAGCAGCTGCATTAGGATAATGAGCCTCGTGAAGCAATCGGGAGCCGAACCATTGGGAAGTTCAGCTTGACGACGCTAACGCGCCCGCTCGCGGTTTCAGAAAGACACCTTTGAGCCGTTCGATTCGATAGTTCTGAGCTATCGACGTAAGTATAGGCAAGTGTTTTGATCGCGATCGTACTTTGCGAGATATTTGACTGGAAAATCTTTAGAGATCGAGAAAGTGATTTCTTAGATCGTGATAAGCTGATCAACTCTAATTTCTAGAATATGTAATCAATGTTTAACTTTGCAAAGTGCAAATGATTATTGTCAACAAAGTTGATCAGTTTGTCTTTTATGTAGTTTACATCGTACGAAGCATTGAGGAGATTTTTTGACAGAAGACAGGAAGAGCAATAATTAGAGTGTTCGTTGAAGACGCGCATTGTACTAAACCATGTCACCCGCATTTCTTATTTCTTTATTTTTTCGGGTAGTTTGAATCTTTATGAAAAAATTATTTCGCGATGCATTATACCTACGTAGCTTGTTTTCCTATCTCCTTGTCTGCACATAAGATTATAATATTATGCATCATTGTATCATTTAGCGTAGCGTCTCGATTATTGTCACACTGTTACAACACAACAAACACTATATTCGACTTGAAGGAAAGATTCGATTACGTAGGCCAAAGGAGTAATATAAAAGCACACGAATATTAATATTATTGCCATCAGTTATGGTTCAAGTTGCCATCTTCCATCCCGCAATATGAAGTTCAGTTATCGCATCCGAATCGAATCGCTCACGAAAGCCCATCACGTCGTATCCTATGTCACGTAATTGTCCGCTTCCTTGGCCGTGCATCGTAACTCCTCGCCTCTGCTCCGAATACTAAAGCCACCTAACTCGTTAATAAATCAAACGAAACATCGCGATTCGACAAATCCGTCGTGGTTCCCACAATGAAATATCATCGAATGCTCTTCGTTTCTCGATCGCTTGCTCGCCGAAAGTTCAATGCACGAGCCATGTTTAAACGTGGTCCTCGTTTAAGGGTGTAAGAAATCCGCTGGGAAATCCCTTTTGCACGCTGTTAAATCCCACTTCTCGCCCTTTTGCTTCCGAAGGGAAGCGTTCGAGGAGCTTCCTTGAAAGGAACGACAATCGAGCAGCGTACGCGTGACGCTTATACGTGACGCAGGTTCTCTCTGCTCGTCGCAATCGTATGTGCACGCTGAGATACCGTTAGCCGTACCCGTCACGCGCCACTCGATACGTCACGCCGCCTGCGACGAAACCCAGTCGATCATAATGATCCCCCGTCGAAGAAGGCTAATCGACCAGGGGATCGATCAAGCGTTCGTCGCAGAGGAGTACACGCTAAAAACGTTAATGCGTTCCGTCGTGGAACCGCGACAGGAGTCGAGCGAAGAACATTGTGACGAAACGGTACACCGTATAGAAGGATGTGATTCTCTTATAGGTTGTTAGAGTGTCATCGTCGAGGATGACGAAAGTGATTGATATTCTCTGCGAGAAATATCGTTTCGAGGGAACGATATAAGAAATACGGGGCGTCAGGGAATCAGCGAAAGCAAGCGTGCAACGTTTTAATACACCGATTACGCCAGTTGGCAAGAGTTACACTTCATAAAGCTATGATTCAGAAACGCTAAAATCGCGGGTCTCGAGATCGGTGAACAGCAACAAACGATACACTCGAGTCGCCGATCGGAAACGGATCGCCAGTTGGAACTTGGTTGCGAGAAGAAATGAAATTTTCCGGGACTGTAAGAGAATTTTCTTCTTATCGATTGTTATCACTTTTCTGGTGTTTCCGTGAGAGAGATATAATGCGCTAAAATGAAAGGACAATATTATGGAAAATAGATATACGTAGTCCAATACAATTAAACGATCGCTAATATGAAAGCTTTTGTCTCATCGATATCGAGGAAAGAAAAACAATGAAAAGTAATAGAAGTTGACATTTATCGTTTAGTTGATCAACAAATTCTCCTAACATAAGAGAATTAATCGGTCTAACGAAACGATAAATTGATATTTTCCCCAAGCAGTCTCGCAATAATGGCAATTAATCAGTTCCATTCAACTTCGTCGAGCTGATGCAACGAAACCATGAAACCAACGAATACAAAAAAGCTTGGTTCCAGTCTGGATCGGGAGGATCATAGCCTGGCGGCGAATCTCCGAATGATCGAACATTCTCGATCGACAGCCCTCGCTACCGGTGGTACCAACGTCGCTGTTCGAGATAAAGCCGCGCAGATCGAGCGGTGATAGCGGCTCGTACACAAACTCGCAGCGTAAGATCCCGCGCGAGGTTCTTGGACAGACAGAAAGGAATACATGTAAAGAAAGAAGCAGACAAGAGAGGCAGAAAGAAAGAGAGAGAGCACGGTACATACGTACCGGGGAAGCCGAACGAAAGGTGAAGGAAGAGGGAGAGGCGAGAAAAAGGAGAAAGAGCCTCTACGGTCGGCGTCACGCTGTCGGGTACACCGGTTTCGCTCTCCTCCCTCTTCCCGGCGTTCTCCACCAGCGCAAACACACATTCACGAACACACTACACACGACGTGACTCTTAGCTTACTCGCGAGCTCTCGCGCGCGCTACACGCGCAATATCGCGAAACGCGCGGCACCAGGGTCTCGCATTGATGTGCCTGCGTGTCAGGTAATCGTATGTAATTGCCGGCTAGGATAATTAGCGATCAACAATAAACTTCTACCTCGCTCTCGACGCTTCTACCCGCCCCTCAAACCCGACGCGGAGTCGCGGTTGCAGTTGCACGTGTGCACAGACGAGAGGGACACATCCAGTCGAGGTGAGCTCTCTGTGGCATCTACGCGTTAAACGATTCTCCCTTTCTCTTTTCCACAATCACGCTCATCCTCTTCTTCGTCTTCGATCCTTCGCCATCCTGTCTATCTGTTTATCTATTTCTCTTCTTTCCTCCAGAGTTTCCTTTTAGCAAGAGGTTTTTAGCAGGAAGAAAGGAGACGGATGGCGTTGCACGGTAGCCTACAGGGCCGATCGAGCAGCCTGGGGATGCTGTTAATAATATGCTACGCGAGTAGACGCGTTACTCGCGCTACTACCAGCCACTGACCAGTCACGGACCATGATACAACGAACGTAGGAGGGGTATGAAAACGGGAGCCAGTGAAGGATAGACCAGTTTCGACGAGAGGCTGCACCGATTCAGTCCTAGTACCCCTTTGGCGTAAAGCTGATTCGATCGATCGACGAAACGCCAGGCCACGACCTCCAGCTTTGACTCAGAGAGCTAAAGCTCCGGTGACGAGCGTCTCCGGATCTAACGCACGATATAATGCGGTCCATCGTGCAAATGGAATCCGATGAATGCTTCTGTACGTACACATGTGCTCGATTATTGCTACCACAGCTCGACACGCTCGAATTATTTTCTGATATCTTTTAAACAATCTTATTTCCCTTCATTTCATCGAATGTATCAATTAGATGTTTCATTAGCGATGGCTAATTTCCAAAACAATGTCCATCCTCCCAAATGGTACTGATATTTCAAGGATGGAAAAATAAAATTAGGTAGCTTGTAATTTTCCTTTTGGAAAGATGATAAGCATATTATTATTCCATACAATGGTACTGTGCAATTTGGCGATAATAGAATCGCATGTACGTTACGTTATAAGTAGAAATCTATCGAATTGTCGTCAATGAAATTGACATAATTTTGTTTGTTGTTCGATGACATTTTGTTTAAACGTCACGGACCGAAGTCACCGTGTCCCTCGAAACGTGACCTGTTCAATAGAGTCCAGAGATATGCAACGATTTGTTTTCTGGAGTTGAGAGATGTGCAGCGATTTGTTCCTCTAGAGTCTGGGGAGATATGGGTACAATTTTCTTAGAATCCTTTGATCGATACTTTTGAAGATGGCGACGAGAAATATCGTTATTTTGGACGTGGGATGGTGATCCGCGTGGATAGTGGCCAATCGAGTCTGGCACGAGTAGTTTCGAGAGCATTTTGAAGAGAGCGTTCGTGGGAACACGAGACACGTCTGGATCGTCGGAACATGCCGCGGCTAAGTAGCTACAAGTGCAACAGGAGCTTGTATGATACAATGGTGTCCCAGTTTTTCATGAGTCTGCCCCTGAGTTTCGTGTCGTGTCGATGCTTCCAGACACGCGCGATCATTCTCTCGATGGATAATAACGGCGAATGAAGAACCTAGAAATAATAAACTCGAACTTAGAAACTAGAATTATAAAGTTCAATCTAATTGAAGATTAGGGTAATACTTAGCGTCGTGCGTTACTCGAAAGAAAATTACTATTTGGAAGTATAACAAACTTAGTAACATTTGTAATTTGCAATACTGCACACCCATTGGTAGTGATTATGACTTACTGAACCTTACTATCATCAATTTAACATTAATAACAAAGTATAGAAAACATTTATATAAAATTTAGAGAAAATGCACAGAATACACACAATGCACACGGCATGAAAACTATGCAAAATCTTCCAAACATAGTACTCTTTATAATATTTAGCGAATAAAATAATTGTGTAGACTCCGTTCTTCGAATCATGCTCGTAAAAATATAAATTTTCATAAACATCCGCAGTCTAATAATAAATAAATTCACAGGCACCTGAAACTCTGTCGTTCCGAAGATTTTCCGTTTCTAGCTACAAAACTAACTAACTACAAAGCTTCTAAACTACAAAAATACATAATTTGCCGATCAATAGCATTGAAAAGTGCACGATATGCAACATGCAAAGGTATCAACAAACTACTGAAACGAGCGTAAACCGGTCGCCCATCGTACAGACCCAAACCGTTTCGATGGCAGCAATTATCTAGAATATCGTAATACGTCGTGCATTATTCTTATTCGAAGAAAAGGAGGATTGTCTATGCACGTGATTCGATTGTCCACGACGACGTCTTAAACGACGACGTGCCGCGGCGGCCGTCTGCGTAATTAGGCGATCCAGTCGCGCACCTGTGCACTCCCATGACGTGTCTCCCATGTGGAATAATCGGACGACGGCAAGCAAAAAAATCTTCGACCCGATTTGTCAATACAGGATCTCGGCGGAGATTAGTCACGCGCGGCCGTAATACCTTGCGAACACGGGCCCGCTCGCTTCGATATCCGTGAGGCTAGATCGACCAGGGGGATGCGATTAGCTGATCGAAATCCCGGCGTCTTCGAGTCTGTCCTCGGGGATCCGCACGGGTAAACGATGGCCCGCGAGAATTCCTCTACACCAGAATTGATACGGTCTATGCCTTGTATATACCATAGCACGTGGTACGGGTTCGCCTGAACGTGATACGTTGAAATTTTGTTGACGAGAAACTGTAAAGGAGAATAATCCCGATGATGGGATTAGGGAAAACTTTATGAATAAACTGCAGGTTTTACGTATCGTAGATTTGTATTTATATGCAATTTATTAAAGGAGTAGAATCTAAGCAGATATTTGATTTGTGTATAAATATTACGACGACTATTCTTGTTTATATTTTTAAATTTCTCGCAAAGTATAAAAATGTAGCAGCACGCTAGTTTATGAAATAGACGATTAGATGGCTTGGATTATCATTCGGCGTTTAAGCAGCCGAGAAATCGAAAGGGATTAAATATAGTGATATTAAATATATCTTAATATGTGAATATTAACGTAATATTACTGTTAAAAATAGGAATTGGATATTATTGTGATGTAAACATATTCTGCTTCGTTAAGAAAATATCACTTTTCCTAACAGTTATCACTCAATGCACTTTCAAGTTCAATTAACGCATAATTAATGCTTCTAGTTATATCAACTTTAAGAGTCGAATATGAATGTTTGGGATTGGGATTTGATCAGAGCCTGATCAGAGTCTGAGGTGAAACGCCTCGATGTTCGTCGATTCTGGACAAAGGAAAACAGAACGATATAACACCGCCGGCTGCTGGTGTTCTTGATCCGATGATGCACTTTGATGCACTGAGGGTTGTTGATCGTGAAACGAAGAGCAGATGGGCATAGAACATCTACGTGTACCCGATACCGTTCCGTTTTACGTTCAAATATTGCCACTCGGTAACTAGATCGAAAAATGCCTTATAAATTATGTTTCCGTGTTGCTGTAATTTCTTATTCATAACGGTCATCAATTATAGAACGCAGGTGCGAGTGAGATAATGGAGCAGTATCAGTAGGAAACGCGAGGTGTGGCGAAAAGGCGCGAAGAAGGAGATACCAGCGCGTAATGTAAAGGGAGCAATCGCGTGTATGCACATGTAACTCGAGAAAGAAAGAAGGAAAGGAAAAGAACAGATCAAATAGAAACCTACGCTATTACCGCTAAAACTACCGAACCTATTAAAACTGTACGTCTCAGATTTATTGAAGAATATACGTATCTACGTGCTTCGACGAAATTAATATTCAATCTTATGGAGATTGATATTTAATTGTATCGTCAGAGGAGTGACATAGCTGAGAAAAATATATTTTTCAGGAAATTATTTTCGAACGAGAAGTTCGAAGTAATTTTAGCAGTAAAAACTTTTCTCTCGAATGTAGCTGGTAATTTCTGGATCTTTTAAAGAACCTCTAGAATATAATAAAATAACCGTGTGTAGAATTGCAACATTATTCTCTTTAAATGCACGGTACAATTATTTTGAATTTCACTAGATAATTAACACGCTTCTGTCCTAATATATACTTCACTTTTGCAATTAATTTTTAAAATGTGTTTATTTATCTCCATCACACATATCGTTTAGCCCTTTGCACTCGAAAGGTGACTCTCACTCACCACGGCGTTCCATGCTGCAATTCTAGTGGCGAGCGAGAAGCGACAGTCCCTGTTCATGTTAGATTTCGACATCTGCAATTGATGAGAGTGCAATATTGGTTGGTAAATTGGTTGCTTAGTTCTTTGTGTTCTTTGTTAGGAAGTGCAAAGTGTTGGACTTTAAAATGGAGATAAAATATTTAATCCCATATGTCTCCGAAACTAAACCGTGTGCAAAGTTAGTTTGGATTCGACCATCATGGCAAAAGTATTATAGTTTAGAAACCCTTAAAAAATGGTTTTCGGAAGTGAAACTAGCTGAAATGAAGATTAACTTGATTTTGAACTGTTGAAAAATGAGATCAATTATACAAAAAAAGTACAGAAACTAATATTACAAAATCATATTTCCAAACATGTAAATATAGATAAATTATTAGAATATAATTGTTTTTGTAAGTTAATATCTATATAAAATCATTTTACGCTAGCTGTACGACCGAAAAAGTCCTCGAGTGCAAAGGGTTAATTTAGACTACCTATATATTAACATATTTTCCTACACGTAAATTTCTAGTACTACCGTCAATTATAGAAACTTTTTAAACAAATTCTATCAATGAAGATACAGCAGGAGCTGGGAAATAGGTAACGGAAGGGCAGAGTGTCCGCTCGGAAGGCGACAAAAGGCTGTGTGGTGGCGGCGATCGGATCACGACCTACGAAGCTTTTCGAAGCGGGCCGCGGTCGAAGAAGCGTGGGTCGCCAGAAATAGAAGGGAAGATACGCGAATTCGTAACCGGCCGGTTCTTAGCCCGACTCTCGAAAGAAGAAGAGGAAGAAGAAGAAGAAGACGACAACGGAGACGAGGAAAGAGAAGAAGAAAGGAGGACGCGCGGAGCCGGCCCCGCGCGCGGTTTATCAACCTTATCTCCCTCCTTCTCTCACCCTCCTGCTTCCTCGTGCGCGTCCCGCAGGCGAAAAACAAAGTCAGTAAAGTTACGGCGAAACGCAAGCAACACGAAACGAGGGTCAAAATCCTTGCGCTTCGAAGGATGCTGCTGCCGTTGCCGCTGCTGCTGCCGCTGCTGCTGCCGCTGTACGCTCGAGGGACGCTCTGAACTGGAGGAGGAAGAGAAAGAGGAAGCAAAGCAATGGTAGTGGTGGTTCTAAAGGAAAGAAGAAGAGGAAGAAAGGCGAACCGTGTACCGAAGAAGAGGAACAAAGCGAGTCGAGTGAAAGAGACGACCGCGAACGTGAATGTAGAAGCGAGATAAACATATATATACAGGTATATATATATATGTAGATATATAAATATATGTTTGTATATATATATAGAGAGAGAGAAAGAGAGAGAGCAAGCAAGAGAAAAAGTTAGAGAGAAAGGGAGAGAAATGGACGCAGCAAAAGAAGCAAGAGGAACAGAACGAGGATAAGGGGTCAAAGGAAGGGAAGGGTAAAGCTACTGCGCGTTAGCTGTGCCTGTAGTACTCTACCTTCGCGGCCTCTGCCACCTCCACCTCGACCGGCTCACCTGAAGACAAGTTACCCCGCAATAAAAACACCGAGAAAATTATATGCCTCCCGGCCGCGCGCGCCAGCGCCAAGCAAAAGGACCACTTGGCTTTCCTACTAACGCGGAGAAAAGGAGAGCAGAGGACAGAGAAACGGACAGAGAGGTAAGAGCTTGGGACCATGGGTAGAAGAAGAGACGAAAGGATACCGGACGAAGAACCGGGGTATCGGGAGAGAAAGAGCGAGACGCCGCGTTTGGCCAGAGAAAAAACCACGACGCGAAGCGAAACGAATAGAAAGAGAGGGGAAAGAAGGAAGAACGTTCGAAGGAGATGATCCAGAGGGATGGAAAGAGAGAGACGGTTGTTGCTGTCTTTCTCTATTGGGCCCTAAGGCCTGCCGAGGAGCCGTTGAAGGAAAGGACTGTATAAAGGAAGAAACCGTGCATCGCCACGGAAGCCTCGATCAAGCCACTAAAGCCGGCGTCTCTCTAATACACAGGGTGTTCCACTTCGGTTGCAGCGTAAGGTCTCGTTCGGGACCAGTCTATTGTGCTCGGAAACGCGTCTTTTTATGCACTCGACGTGCTGGAAGGATCGGTGATCTTCTTCTAAGGTGGCGTTGTGAGCGGCCATCCTTCCAACCCGGCCATCTCCTCGCTCGTGTTCTCTCGTGTCGTAGGATGTTGTTCTAATAGAAAACAAGAGGAACATCGTTTATCCTTCGACGCGATTTTATCGTTCACCGATTAGAATAATATTCTAGTAGCCTCCAAGATCCTCTCTCTTTCTTTCTCCGTATCTGACCATCTGTCTGTGACACGTAGATCCTAATCAATTGTTTCAGTGGATTAGAGCGAACCTGTTAAACGCTGTTCCACAAGATCATGTACTATGCATGTAACATTGAAACGGGCGTTCGATCAGCATCGAAGGAAATCAATGGTCGTTTTTACGAGCGAGACGCATCGTCGAGTAAAATCGATACGCGTCCACGATCCACGCTCGAAGCTGCTCGCCCGTATTCCGAATAAAATTCAGGCCAGTAACAATCTCCCGGTGACGAACGGAGAACGACGACTGGTTTCATACAGGAGAGAGCGAGACAACAACACAACAGACCAGTCCGGCCAGCTGATGAGCCGGTTCTCCGATATACTTTTGTTTCCTCTTATTTCCTCGCTCCTTCTGCCCCCTCCGTCTTTTTTCTTCCCTTCCTTTTTTTATCGCTAAGGTTCTGGTTCGAGAAGGGACCCGTTCGTGGTGTATTTATACCCAACTCTCACTGGTTCCTCCTCCGTTCGTCCGTTTATACGTGACTCCGAATTTAAGGGTCCCCGGTCCGCGGCCAGCCGTCCCCGGGTGCGTTCCCCGCAGGAGGCAACGCGTACACGCCTCGCGACTTAACGAGCTTTTTGTATATTTCCAATGTACAAAATGAGGATATCTCGGGATCGAGCATGTTCGATTCTTTTATCCCCTTTTATTCGTCTTATCTAATTTTCTTTTCGTTCTGCTTCGAATGCAATCGTTCGTTGATACGATACAACATATCCAACGAGTCTGGGCTAAGATTAAACGTTATATAATATAATTTATATAATATAAATTTTAACGACCAAGGTGAGACTATTCGAGTTAGTATATTTTGTAGTAATATTTGGATCTAATCAAGCAATTTATCTTAAGGTTCGGCAAATTCGATTCTGAATAATTTTTAAGCGATCTACTTCTGATCTGATCTGAAATCAGAGTATTTAACTCGTTGTTAATCGCATTACAAACGGACAGGATATGACTTCTACTCACCAAAAGGAAAAAAGTTCGCTTAAATAATATTAATATTCTCCATTGCAATCATCATAATCGAGTAGCTGGAGAATATTTTTTTCTGGGAATTATTTTGTTTATTTTCATTAGATCTTGTATAATCTCGCCTCTCGTTTTCTCATTTTCGTTGTTTCTTCTTGTTTGTTGTTCTTCGTTATTACATTAAAGGCTAATCGTGCCTCATAATGTACAATTTCTATGAAAACGAAGATAAATGAAACACATGTGGTACACTGTAAATCTCTTCACGGTGCATCGATACTTCTTACGATAGTTCCCTCCGGCTCGTTGTTTACGTCTTTTCGTTGGAACTGGGACAAGCCACTGGCAGCGCTGGCTCGGACGAGACCGGAGAAATTACAGGTTTATCGAAACAAACTGATCTTTCCGCGGGGAGACGGACGATCGTCAATACACGACGCGTCGATACTCACCAGCGTATCCCGGCCGATATATCGCTAAATACTTACACTTACTTTGGCCGACCTGATAAATTTCGCTATGAGAACGCGGCGAATTCCACGCTCCCTTGATCGACCAACGATCGACGTCCCGATATCAGCCATAGCCGGCAATGAGATCATTGCCTGGAATAAACGAGGCAATAATTTTATGCCACCACGGCGGCATCGCGCGCGAGTAGCAGCACCCTCGTGCACTATCGCCTGTCTTAGCCACGAAGGCTGTTGCGCAACCATTTATTTTCCGTTGCGATATATGCGGTATATAGCGAGGACTGTAGTACAACTGGCCTTGGATGAGATAGGCATTACACGATGGCATAATGCACGAGACACGACGAGCCAGCTGCGTGCTCGAGGGCCCTGCATCATCATCGTCATCGTCGTCGTTGTCGTCGTCTTCTTCTTCTGCTTCTTCTTCTTCATCTTCTTCTACTTCTTCTTCTTCTTCCCCTTCTTCCTGCTCCTCCTCTTCTTCATCTTCTTCTTCTTTGACTTCTTATTCTCTTTCTCCTGCTCATCCTCTTTAACGTCTATACTTCTCTTTATCTTCTGGACGTTTTCTTCTTTCTCTGCCGCTTCTTGTTCCTCGTGTTTTTCGTCTTCCTCTTTCCTCGTCCCCGTTCATTCCCAGAACGCTACCGTTACACGGTGTAAACGCAGATTGGCCGACGTCAGAGGAACCAGCCAGAAGTTGTTCGCGTCGTCGCCACCGGTCAATTAATCCACGTGCTCTGCCTCGCTCTCCTCTCGTTCCGGCTTTCGGCCAAAGGAAAGGTAAGAGAGGAAAGGAGAGGGACGAAGGCGAGGCAGGCGATGCTATCGGTTATTAGTAACTCGTTTCGCGGCCCTCTCGAGCGCTCTAGCCGGCGGCCACTCGCGCGATCCGCGCGAACGGGAATTAATATCCGAGCGCGGCGAACGCGAGGATAGCTGTCCCTCTCCTCCCGTGTTTTATGTACTCGTTAGACGCGCACAAGACACGCGTACTCGCCGAGCGAGTGAGCGGGCAAACGCGGTGTTTTGCGCGAGCCGTGGATCGTTGCCCCCGCAGCCATTCGTCTTGGCTAACATCATTTTTGCCAGGCTTCCTCCGAGAAACAGAAGCGTGGAATCAGTTAACTGTGCTTCGATTTTTACCTCGTCGAGTGTTTGGTAGATCAAACCGATAGCGGTAGAAATATTGGAATACCGCGATATAATCGATCGAGCTTATCAAGCCTACAGTCGAGGCGAGAAGAAACCAGACTAGAATATCGCTTAATTAGATTCCTCTCGATATTTAGATATTCCTTTGGCAATACACCGAGACGATCTACGATCGTAATTATCCAGCCTCCTTATGTGTGCACGACCATGCCCGGTACCCATAAAATCCGACAACCTGACATTTCTATCCGCAACGAGAACGCACCGCTCTCCCGCTGTTTCCAGCCGCGCGTAATTTCCCCTGGCATCGGTTAACAGATATACATGGCGCGTTCTAGGCGCGACTCGGGTTTACCTTGATCCAATTAATACCGATTAACAGACCATCGTCGATCCTCACGGCAAATAATGGCCGCTGTTAATATACGGTTGATCTTCGACCTGGATCTATCTGGAGGTGCGTTTGGTCACGACTTTCGGCGAATAGTATCGTGACGGTTCCGACGATGGATCTACATGACGACGCGCGATTCGACCCGTTGCTTCGTCTTGTGTGCCCTCTTCGTTGTGTACCTATCATTCCCTACCTAGAAACTACACTGTTTGCTTCGCTAATTAGACACGTAGTACGTACGCATTCTCCATGTTCACGAGACCACACGGTACAGAGAAGGAGGGAACGTGTAATGTGGTGCATGGAAGAGACGAAGGAAGGGAGGGTTGGCTTGGTTAGAGCGTGTGAGATGGGGACAGGCAGAATGGTTAGAGAGATGGAGAAAGGCAGAAGGGAACGGGTGGGTAAGAGGGTAGGCGAGAAAGACGCGTATCTAACACCGGCTACCAGTATTTGCACGCATTCGAACACGTACACGGAATATTGATCCGGCTACGTGACTCCATAGATCAAGTCAAACATCGCGGATAATCAGCGGGGCGGTTGCACGATCACCTTGGTCCATTGGCTTACTGCTCTGCCGCGAGCAGAGGGAATACGGCCGCGTGCTCCTTCGGACCTGTTATCAAAACTGGTACCCGGTGAATACTACGATCAGTGTTAGTCTCTGGGTTCTAGGAAGAGCCTGGCGTGTTTCTCGATTACGTGGCCCGTAGACGCAGCTGGGATACAGCAGTTGTTCGTGTTCTCTATTAGGGCTCGACACGAAAGCTCTTTGCTTAGGTCTGATGAAGTTGGATCTTTGCAATAGCGACGTCTTTTCGATTCTTTTCACATTTGTTCGTCGTCTGGGGATCTTGATCCGACGATTTTACTTTGGAGACGATTCAACGTATTTATCGTCTGGCGACGAAAGCGTAGAAAATTCTGGATTTTGAATCGTTTTGCAAGATTCTCAGCATAGATTTTAATGTTCGACTTTGATCTGGCCGTGTTTCAAGATATTTGGTTCTTTTATACGGTTCAGAAGATTCCTTGAAATAGCATGTACCGACTCATGGAATATTTTGTAAGTTTAAAGAGATAAATCGCGAGAGGCAAATCTTGCTTCGATTCAGGAGTTTTTAAAAGAGATATGACGTTCGTACAGAGACGTGTAATGTCATCTATTCTATTACGAACATCACCATAATTTTACTTAAATTATATTTCACGATAATGTTTAACGCATGAACTACGTACTGTTGACTCGTTTACGAAATATGTAAATGTCACTTTCCCATGTATCGATAATACTTCGAATATTACCACTATTCATAGCTTAGGTCTTAGGTCACGAACATTTCACTTTTCACGAACATTTCTATTGAAACCAACGTATTTCTATTTCGTATCTGCTTTTTTGAAGCGAAAAATGGAACTTGGCAACCTTTCGTGCAACCTGAGGGGTTACTTTACCAAGAATCTAAAAATCCTTCGCACTTAAAAAGCTCAGCGCGTTCACGGAAGCTCGAGGACAGCAAAAGAATTGCACCATTACCCTAAGTAAAATTCAATCCTCGGTCAACAGGAAAACTGGATTGCATCATTTCTCTAAGTAAAACTGAATCCCTCGACGTGATTCACCCGACGGTCGCCGAACGTCAGCGATTACGCTTTTGGCGAGCATGGCTACGTGATGCACCGACGCGCACCTGCGCTACGAACATAATCACGAGCGCACTTTTCTCTTCCGTGAGAATGGAAAAGACTCATCGGACAGGTATCGTTGTCCTTTAGCAGCCTGGGAAGATTCTGCGTGTCACAGATCACTTTCGCAACGCCGTTCCAGGCAATTGAAACGCGTTTCCACGGACCTTCCGTGATTTTTCCATTTGCCCTGCCCGCCACAACGACACACCATTTCCATTTGCCTCGACACGTTTCTCGTATTTCGCAAATTCTTTAATCTCATGCGAGGAAATAATAGGACGTTCCCGTCTTTCTAGTTTGTTATCCGTCTTGTTTAACATCGTACCACGACTTTGTAGTTAGCCAAGAGTTTGTTCTTCGCTTGCAAAAGGTTTCGATCGGTTTTTGTTGCAATTAAGTGATCGTACGTAGCGAAATTCCTGGAATGCGATAAATGACGTGAAAGACAGTCTTGGTGTTTTATGCAGGTGTTAAACAAGGATATAAATTCATTTGCTTCGAGTTTCTTTTTTATTAATCTCAATCTACGGCGGACTCACAATGTTTATCGATTATAATAGTAATTGTTTCGTAATTGTGTCAAGGCGACATTTGTCAACTGTCTTTTAAAGATTCGTATTAGCCTGATCAACTACCCGGGATCGACGATGAAAGCTGCAGTGTTTTTTGTAATCATTCGATTATTAATTACTTTGGATGTTCCCACTGTGTCTTTGCCAAATGTCTTTTTATATGTGTACTGTAGTATACCAATCGAATTTCTATCGCCGCTGCCTCTACAACTCGAAGTATACCTATAGCTATACTGCATCACAAGAAGTGAGAAACCAATGATTCGATATTGTCTCGTTTCTTTCAGCTGTTAGGATTGTCTCAAGTAGCATAATACGTGACACAAGCCGTGTCTCTACTTCTTTGCCCTTCGACCATGTGCATTGCCACGGAAGCTAATCGTTTTTCGTCGCTCGAACGCGCAACGTCTTTAACTTCTGAATTTCTGAATTTCTGAATTACATTGAATAAAATTAGTTCCAAGAGGAAGCTCAAACTAGCAACATTTTCCGACAAGGTGAATATAATTGTGCTTTCGTACAAAGCTTCCGTATATCAAAGTTTCGATTAAACCTCTTTTACTTGGTCACCTTCGACTCATCGAAATTTCTGTAACTCGAAGATCTAAGCTCTTCCCTTGAAGTTCGAGTTACTCGAGATTCGACTGTATTATAACGTAAAATATAATTCTATCTTCCAATACTCCAATACCATAAACTCTCATTGATACAAGACTCTATTTGTCGTACTCATCGACAATTTCAGTTTATCAAAGAATCAAACGATCAGATAACTTTCGTTTCTCACAATTTTTCTCGTTTCATCTTCTCCGCCTTCGATCTTCGATCATCGCGATCTTCAATCGCAATGCCGAATACGAAAGCGATACGTAGTAACAAAATTGCGTATGAAAATGATACGCAGCACATTCCTTACGCGGCAGCTGTTACTCATTCGTGAATCATTGCACGGGAGACAACGAAGGTTTTTATTTAGCCCCGCGTCCATTTTATTCCGCGCGATAACAACCAGCGCAATGAATTTCGTTCGCGCCGGAACATAAACGGGAAAGAGCCGCCAACCGTTACAAATATAAAAAGCGCGTCAACATGCCGGTTCAGATTTACAACTGTATGGCCGACGCCGGTCCACGGCTACCGAATTTACCGAATTGCTTTTTTCCGTCGCCGAGAGTAGCTTCGCTCGGACTGTTGCGGTCTCGCAGGCGAGAACGTTCCGGAAAAAGCAATCGGCATGAGATACCGTCTGATAAATTGTAGGGCCATATTTTGCACGTGAGATTTATGGGGACAAAGTCACCACAGAAGAATCGTTCGAAGATTCGTCCAAATATGAAGAGATTGATGCTGATTCCATGGATTTCAAGTTGCTCAGCAAAATAATTGACTCGACGTGTGAGGCGTCTGGGAAAGCGACGATTATAATATCTTGATAAAGTAACGATCTTGTTAGTAGAAACGTAAAAATAATCCTAATAAGCGTTGCTTTTGTAAAACTGGTCAATTCGAATTTGATAATAAGTCAAGGAAGTAGGTTTTGTGTAATATCGGTTTTACTATGTTGCGAATTTCGCCTCTGAGAATGTAATATCATAAAAAAAAAAAAAACGCAACGTTTGATAAGGATTATTTCTGCCATGAGGCTCTTAATTGTTGAAGTAAGAAATAAAAGTTGGAGTAAAAACTAGTTATAGTGGATTATTAAAGTAAGTAGAATATCCACGCTCGTATCCTGGTCTGACCAGTTGATTAATAGTCTTATTATCCTTACAACATAGAAGATTGCCCTTGAACTGAAGTGTCGTTTGAGTTAAACACGTTTTCCGTGCAAAATAATTATTCATTAAAATATGAATAATCGACGTTAAGAAATTCTACATTGGAAAACCAACTAACAATAAGTTCTCGTAACTTGCCAATTTTATCTGAATCGTATAAACTTGAAATACAATCTCATCGCGAAAGCTGGGAAAACTGCTACAAAACCAAGTACAGAATAAATCCAGTGGAGTTGCAGGGCTTTAAATTCAAACTAACTTCTAGTAGCCACTAAAACCGACAATTTTTACACAATCACACACAATGTTTATCATGCTATAAGAAGGTAACGTGGCGCGTAACACGGTCGTCAGACCGGTGGAATCGTCGCTTAAGCAAATCCGTGGTTCGTGACAGAAGGAAAACGACGCTGGCCGTCGCTGGGCCAAGCATAAACCAGCGAGGACCATCCACAGAGGCGTAAAAAGTACATTAACGCGCTCGTAGAAGTTTACAAGTATATTCTTTGTACGGGCGTTCCAACGTTCGTCAGCCGTCGGTCTGACAGGCATCGATTTACAGGGCAGAGGAAGCTTTCGAGTTATGCGCGTTAAACGGCCGTTAAGCAAAGCCCATGCTCGATTTTTTAATGCGCCTCTCCCCGTGCGCCGAACTTCACCGTAAAACGAACCGACTCTCTGTGTTACACTGTTAATGACGTCTCAACGGGCTGTTTGTGGCCTCTGGAGAATTTCCTAGGAAGTCCACGCGTTACTTTGTAATCGTTACGGGGAACCGAAGTTCTCTATTGCAATTTGTCTACCTTTTTCACTGGAACCTTTTTCGATTCACTGGAAGGTGGAGTCTCGTTATAAGATAATCTTTTAGGATCTTATATATTTTTTTTTCTTTTTCTTTTTTCTTTTTTAAAGTTCAACGACTTTCAATATCGAAAGTTCGTTATTCTTGAATCCTAAGGTTTCGTTGTAGGACGATTTTCCCGCGACTGTTGAGTTTTCAAGCTCTGATAATCTTCATCTCTATTTCAACTTCTTGTCTTATAATATCGAATCACAATCGTGATAAGGATTAATGTTTCTACTCTCAAAACGACACGTTGTATCGTAACAAAGATTAAGTTGACGAGCATTAACCATAAATTGTGTACAATATTTCAACATTATGTTATCTGACAGTGACTATCTAACTGTCGCTTAAATACCTACTAAAAAGATCATTAGCCAAGATGTCAATTCTGAACCAATTTCAACCGTTTCCACGTGTCTTCTGCTATTTCTATTCCTCATTTCCTCGACATCCACCGATCTCGATTTCCTGTTCATAAAATACATCGATAGAAGGGTCGAAAAATCATATTCTCAACATCTTCTTCCATTTTTCTTTCCCGAAACGACAAAACGAATAAAGTATTTCGAAGAAGCCTCGTTGAGGCGCACTTTGTCACGCCTCCTCCTCATGTTCAAATCGACAAATTTCGGTCATCGTCTGGCAGAGGAGAAATTCGTCGGGAATCACCGTTCGAATCTTTTGCTTTCGATCGTTCGACGCGTACCCGAGCGACGGCACGAGGCAAAACGAAGCGGCCTGACAAGGGTCCGAACCTTTTTCTCGAATTTCTTCTCTCCGACACTCTTTCGGAGCCACCGTGCTGCTCTCCTTCGTCCCAGCGGCGCATGATTTATTTTCACTGGTACCACGCGACACGTGTTGCCTTGTAACACGTGGCCGTGCTTACATTTCCCGCAGCTCGCGCGTACACGCGCGCGCTTGTCATACTCCCGACATCGACCGGCTGTTATCTTCAACTTATTATTTTAAGGTCACTTAGGGAAAGCTTTACCGCTGCTCATTGTCGATCCTGCTGCATCTTCACTAAACTATCGTGAAATTTTAGGTCAATGGATATGGAATTTTCGTCCGAGTGGCCCTCCACTATCTTCCCTCCGGCACTTAATTCGTTTCTTGTCTTCTTTTGTGTTTTGCGGTTTTGGCCTAAGTGTTTCGTGGAAAATCAAAACGTTACGATATGGACAGTTATCTGTGAATATTCCGTGAACTGTATATGACTCTTCTAAATTTTTACCTCATATTATAATCACTGTTTATGAATTTCGTGCGCATTTACTCTCAACAGCATCTTCTATATCTTCGTTACAGTAGTACAAAGATGCTGTTCTAATCCGACAACATATTGCGTTACGTAGAACATTGTGAAATTTCATTAACGTTATAACGAGACAGAACTGGTATTGTGAAACCAATCTGAAAATTTACATATATGTAGAAACTAAATGCTGAATATCGAGGATTATTAATAGGATAGTTAATTGATCGTTTGAATATCGTCGTGGTTTCTGTGAAATATATACTTGCGCTAAATATTTTGAAGTTTTCATGTACAAACTTTATCAATACGACCATGCTTGTTCAGTGTCGTCACAGTGCTAATGGATTTTCATACTGTTTCGTTTAAAATATAAAATATGTTCAGGAAGAGTTTCTACGAGCGTTCGAATACCTTGCCGAGCAATTGTATGCATAGTTTTCTGATAGACACGCAGTATATGGCTACTATCATGGCAAGGTCTATATCTATAATGTATTTCAAATTCTTTGAATACCTTCTATCCGATATATGTGTACATCGAAAATAGAGAGAAACGTGAACTGAGGCACCGAAATGGCACGTTAAAACAAACGACGAGGTCAGATACGCGTACGCGGAAATTCATCGGCGAGAGTTCGGCGAACGCGGGCAAATGAAATTCCCTGAAGAGCAGGGGCTTTAAAGCGAGGCATTATTTCCAGCAGAACACATTATCCTGTGCGCGACGTCGATCGTGCCGAAGATCGTATCGGCAGACGTATTGTTTCCTCCAGCGAGCGCAATCATCGCGTTAATTGCGCGTCTCTTAAAATATTATCTCATTGCCGCTCGCGGAACATCTGGCGATCGTCCAATACATCCTCGTCATCTTCTTCGTCGTTTTTCTCGTTTCTTTATCCACAGAGACACGGTCGCGGATTTCGCATTTCCATCAAAACTTAATTATCGATACCGGAATGAGCGGAGATATCATGCAACCTTCGTTACGCAATCAAACGCGTGGCGAGCACAAAGGAGAAAGAAAAAGAGAATCGTAAAGTAGAAATAAACGAAGAGAAAAAAAAAAGGAGATGCTAATGCTCCGTAATCACTGTAATTTCTAAAACGAAATAACCGAGAGAAACGAGACGCGAGAGATCTTAATTAAAAAATTACACATTCTTCGCGGCTAATCGCCACAATTTTCTCCGCGAAGGTGTGCATAATGCGGACGATTATGGGTTCTTAATCGTTGCGAATCGCTGCAAGACACGTCGCGTCGATAGAGAAGATCGATCGACCGTTGTGACTTTCGTAAACGTCATCCAGAGACACGCATTGTCTCTGCCGTGATGAACGGTGCCGTTATTAGCTGATCACGCTGATCATACGCCCCGAAGGCGAGCGCTACGCGAGATCTAGATACGCGTACTGCTCGATGAATCCTTGAGCAAGAAGTCATCTTAACGATTCATCGAAAAAGTAGTGACGCGAAAAAAAGAGAATTACGGTTCAGTGCTGAGTAATCCAAAGTAATCGTGATGCTCAATTTTCTCTTGTTTGTATCGATATAATAAAATTGATCGCGATTCGGCTAACTATGAAGTTGAACAAACATACTGTGTTACATATTAAAACTATGTAATGCTATGCAAATGGCAATCTTCCAATTAGAAAGTATAATAACCCAAACGTAATCCTATACTGGGTATATCTATATTTTTTAACAGTGAATGGAAGATTTGTAATCGGCTCTTTTGAATTTTTCCATTCTCAAGGTCTCTAAAGACCTTAATAAACTTTCGTACGGATTATTCAATTTACTTCAGTTCAAGCAGCTTGAATTGAAATAATTTGCACGTGAACCTGATATTTGGTTTACTCGAGACATGCTTTCAAATTAGTCGAGTCACCTAACTTCGAGTCGATCGAAATCAACTGATTTGATTCATCCGAACAAGCGTTAAAAGTTGCCCCAAAGACTATAGCACGAACCTGAAAATGTAACACAAAGTTGAAAATCAACGTAATTGAAACAAATTATACGAAAATGCCAATCGAGAGGCATGACCTTGACCTATGAAAATCGTCGATCTATCTGAAAGTTCCTCGTCCCGAATGACTCCAAAAATACAAACTGTCGCGTCATCGTTCAGAAATCTCTGAAATGCTAATACCGCTTACGTAAGTGGACCCATGGTCCTGCCAAATCACGCTAAACGAGCATTCAGCTGTATCCGAAGCGTGCCGCCAGCATACCTTACTCCAGATAAATAATTGCGCGTCATTATGCAAACGACTTCGCGAAAGCATCATCGACGCGAGCACAATGAAGCTAATGACACGAGATGGCTGATGATCCTAACGATCGGCACGGATAATCAACCGTTGGGTAAGGTTACGGTGTCATGGCCAGCGGTGTTTGTATTCCCATCGAGCTGCCGAAGATCCTGGAAAAAGGATACCGGCTGCCGTCGTTGCTGTTGCACGAACAGCCTCGACACTCGGACAACCTATAATCTTAGAATTATCTGTTCTCTTTTCCTGAGCCGGGGAGGGCGGCGCGAGAGGGAAACGGCAAGGCCAAGTTTAGATCATCGAGAAGCGAACATCTCTCAAAGCTCGTGTCCAGCTCGTCGTCAAAGGCTCGTTCACAGTGGAATCAAGATTCCAGCCGATAACGTGAATGGGGTGGATCTGACTTGATGATAAAAGTTCGAGCGCGTAGAGATTGAAGGATACATCTGTTGGTTGCTTTAATTGAAAGATAATTGGTGATAATGTTGTTAGAGAGATTTGATGAAGTTTGAAGAGGAGTGAAGGAATTCCTTCATTGTATTCTGGTCGTGTAGTCTATTAGCGAATGTTACATTTCTTGCAACGCAGAGATTCTATTCATTTGTCGAGGTTTCAGTATGATAATATAATTGCAAATATTCTACGAAATGTTGTTGTACACGTTTGACGATGTTTGAGGTAATAAAAAGAAATTACTCTAATCGCGAAATCTTACCTATCGAGATTACTATATTTACAATGGAGAGTTTCAATTATTTGTAGAAATATTGATATTGCAATATAACTATTGAAATTGTATGAAAACGATTTGATGAAGTTTGATACGTTAACAAAAATGAATTTTCCTTCTTCGTATTGCAGTCACAATCTAGCAGTGAAGGTTGTTTTACTCGTAGAGTTTCAATTACTTGTGGAACTATCACTATAATGACTATGAATATTCTATAGAGCACTGGTTCTACGAAAATTATGTACATCACGAGAGGATCACGGAGGCAGCCAGAGAACGCAGATATGATGCAGCTGGAGTATGTATGACCGGCGCACGACACAGCGTGATAATGAGCGAATCGTGAACGGCTTATCTATGAGGCCGGCAGCGAACGTCGCGGATTATTATTCGCCTAACGAGCGTGCTATGTAAACTCGATCAAGCTCACCGGTGTAAGCCCGATTCTCTCGATAAGGCACTCACCACGGATGCCTATCATTTGTCACGGTTGGTCGTTGAGAAATTGATCGGACTCGCTCGAGGTTTTTTTACAGAAAAACCAGGGCTGCTCCTTCACGGCGAGATCTCGACCTTTCTTTGTGCTGGAATAAGTAGAACATAATTAGTTCTTGCGCTTTACTTCGTAGCCAGTACCTCGCCCTGCAACTGTGTTTCTTGATTTGTTCTTCCTTTTCGCCGGTACAGATGGAATTTCAGATTTTGGTCGGAAAATAGAGTAAAAAGGGATGGAGATATAATGGAGGAAAATTAGCTCGGATTCTTTGATTAACCACAACCCGTTGTTTCTATAAGAAAGCTAACCTGTGCCTGTTTCCTTATATTTTATATTTGTCTGTTTAATTCTCGAAGTTGTTTGCTTATATTTTAGATTTCTTGCGCGCATTCAAAGCTTGCTCGGTTGGATGCCTAATTTGTTTCAATACATTCCCGTTTGTTTATTTACATTTAAGGTCTGCTTATTTACATCTACATTCCAGGTCTGTTTGTTTACATTCTACGTTTACTTGTTTACATTCCGAGTTTGTTTGTTTACATGCCAGCCTTGCCTGTTCATGTCTCAGGTTTGTTTACATAAAATCTCCTAATATCCCCACAACGATCGAAGACATGTTACGGCAAATGCTAAACAAGAAATTCAACACGTAACACGGGTCCAATTTAACACGTAGCACGGCTCCAATTTAACACGTTGACCGCCATGAGGGTCACCGGTGACCGGCACTCGATTTGGTTATAGCGCCGTGGGGGCCACCGGTGGCCCTCACCAGGAAAAATGCTTCAAGCATGATTGTATAACTCATTTTATTTGCTGCAAATAATATTTCAACATAATATGCATGGCATAATGAAAAGTTCACTTGTCGGCGCCCTGGGCAAACCATGGAAAATTCGTCTGGCAGTCAACGTGTTAAACTCCAAACCTACGAACGCATCCTCGCTCTACCACCTTCAATTTTTTCAGTCCGCTTCACCGACCGATCTCTATTCAGCGAAACCAGCGATCTGAATAAACCGCGGAAAAATCAACCCGAAGGCCGTAACTTAAACTCATCCAGCGATCTCGTCCATTTTGCCTTAACTTCCTGGATTTTTGCTCGTCCGATAGTTCCTACATTCCCCGGGACGATGATCCCGCCTGGCAGTTGGATAATTTAGCAAAACATCGCGCGCGAAACACTCGCCGGATAAACGTGGTTGGCCTACATTGCGCGGGGATCGCGTAGCAAGGTTTCGAGAAGAAGCGATCGTTCACTTCGGCCACGATGTACCTTTGCCGAGACTAATGGAACAACAACGCGGAGCATCGGGCACGTAACACATGCAATTTGAAGAGTAGATAACCGATAGAGTAATAGAGAAAGACGGTGACCGGAGGAAAAAGAGCTGCCACGCCAAAGAAACGAGGACGATCGCTGGGAGCTGTTGGACTCGGAATAGCTCGAAGAAAGCAGAAGAAACGGAAACCTTTAACCAATAACAAGGAGCAGCAAAGGAGCACGCGCGTCCTGTCTTTGCACGGTGCTGCGTTCACGCTCGAGACCATTATGCAAAGTCAAAGCAGTGAAACGTGGGCGAGCGTGGCTCCGTTGTAAACTGTGATTAAAACATAAATCATGCGTAAGTTGGTGGAGCCATTCCTTACGATCCGGGCATTATGCGGATTTGCCGCGGCAGATCCTACCGTTCCGCGCCGTTTAAGTGATTTCTTGGCGGAAGAGACGCCAGGAGACGCGACCCTTACTGCTCGTTTTACGAACACTCGAAGCCTTGCCTTCTGCAAACGAATGCCCAGGCATTTGGATGATGGATCGTCCTTGGTGAACAAGTTTGAAATGGAAGGCTTCCGCGGCAGGTTGTCCCATTGAAAAATCGTGGAACACGTGGATAGTATCCTCTGGCTACTTATGGCACCGTACCAACTGCGGGCAAGTGGAAATCAGAATTGAGGATTTCGTTGGATTTCTGTTTGCTGTGGAAAATTAGCTACCGCTCGATATTTTTAACATTTTTCAGTTTTTAAAGAAATTTTTAAAATCGAAAGAGAACTCTATGATAATTCCTTTTCTTTTGCTTAATGTTCTTACTAATTTGTGATACTTACATTCTCGTCTTCCAATCGAATAATTTCCAAGTCAAGAACGAAAACACAAGTTCAAGAGGTTCCAGACAAGCGCTCGACCGTGACAATACAGAGACGTTCTTCGGTGAAAGATAGTCTGTGGCAAATTTAGCTCTACGACGTAATGTAACTATAAAATAATTGTTTGTCTTATGCGCATGATTGTTTATGTATTTAATTCGCCATTTACGATAGAGCATAAAAATTAGAAATTCTCGAGCACGAGCTCTTAATTCAATGACCACGAACTGTACTTCTGCTAATTATATCGGCCTCTTTGGAACACGATCGAACAACGCGGTAACAAGAAGCAGGAATCGCTCGAGTAACAGCTAAATCTCGATCGACGAGTTTCTTTGTCTGTCGCAATATCACAATGCCGTGTGGTAACGCGTTCCTCGCAATTATCCGCTGCGATATCTCCGCTGTCTGGCAAAAAACTTTTATCTCCTCAAGTATCTCTGTCAAAATCTATCGATCTCGAGCCAATCTCGAACCAATTCAACTGGAAGGTTAAAGTCAACAGGCTAAAAACTCAATGGATATATCGTAACAGAGTGTAACGAGCAATTCGATCCGGAAAAAAAGGTGAAAAATCGGCCGACGATTGCATCGAACGATCTAAAGCGTTCCTTCTTAATCACTTGAGAAAAATCAAGCCAGGTTTTTCCTGAAACAGTGACTCAACTCGATAATTGTCGCGGATTAACAGACCGCGACACTTCGTTACCGATCCTTTCCTTTCGTTCAGATTACAGTACAGTTCGTCGGTGGTTTCATAGCATAAATATTCGCAACCATCGCGATCACCTGTCTCACAGCAGTGATTACGATCTGTCACGCCCCTGGCTACGTCGATAATGCCGCAACGATTAAGATTAACCCTTTCAACGTATCCACGCACGGGCAACGTCTCGAGAAAGTGATAGGCACGCGCGCGCAACCGATTCCCGTGTGTCCATCAAACGTCATTGGCATGATCTCTGAACTCGTGTGCCACCGACACGAATATGCCCGTTCGAGATCGAGGAACCTGACGTTCATTGGTATTGATGACGCGAGAAATGGATGTGTGGCACTGCTACGTCGACCTGATTCCTCCAAATTTCACTTTGTGTCAAGATATAGAACAGTGGTGCTCTGCAATAAATCCTTACAGGGTGGTTAAACGACGTGTCCTTTAACGAGGACGATAGTGTCCTTTTTCGTGTTGCTCATTCAGTATGTGAAATGTAAATTGTATTATTAATATCGATGTATAGCGTTGGAATCCTTGAATTGGTGAGTTCACATTACGTATACTAGGCAAAAATTATTTTTACTAACAAGCCTAATTATTAGAAGCTATTGATTTTAGAGGAATACGAGCGTGTTCCTCTCTTTTGTTTAAAATAATAGCAGATTGTTCCTCGATGATTATTTCTAAAATATAAAGGGCGTAGAAATGAAAATTCAATTCTGATAATATTAACACGCATCATCGCTTCAACGCGGAGTTAATCTATCGTTTCTCATTTTCTACGTGCACACACAAAGCTTAATAAATAAATAAATAAATAAAAATAAAAAAGCTTAATTGAACTCGATAGTATAGCGTTGAACAACGTTGATTCATATGTCCCATCGTAAATGCGGATATTCAATAGAAAGGGGAGGATAATATTAAATAAACAGATGAAACGAATACTGTTACGTGTTGGATAACCGATCGTTGGCGGACGCGGAGAAACAATTATCCTGCAACGTGCGCGGCCACGCAAAGCGGCGCGTGGAGCGGTTGGATGCAATGAAACGAAATAATCCGCGGATACCGATTACACGGACCGATACAAGTGGTCGATCGGCCGAGATTACAGAAGGACAGGGTGGTGCGCGGTGAATAATGCAATTAGCGGCCGCGAAATACATTAATTCCCAATGACAACGTTCCCCGCGGCTTTTACTTCCGACACGTTCGCCTCGTTGCTTTCGAGAGCATTAAACCGGCGATATTAAGCCGCAATTATCGACAGAGGTAATCGATGCCGCGGCGATCCTAGCCGACTTAATTATTGCCCTGGCCGGTTCGATCGCTGCAAGTAGATCGGGTCGCTAATTAGCCGTAAACCTGGTACCGAACACGGAGACATGTCGCCCTATGAATAACGAAAAGGAAATTAGGTGAACGCGACACAGCCTATGATACAGATCCTCCTGTTTCTCTGATCTTGTTCCGTCTTTGTCCTTTGGTCGATTTCGATGTTTGCGATCGATTTCATCCAGTTAAGTACTCCACCGTTTGATCGATGTGAATGCACTTTGTCCATTAGTTACTTTGATCCCAGCTTCATGGACTGGGAGATCTGATCGACATAGTAATTGTGAGTGTTTCTGTTTAGCTGATGGAAGTGTTGTATGTTGATTTTAGAAATTTTTTAGATTTTCTATATGTAGAGTCTGATTTTTATTCGAACGAAGTCTTAGGTAATGTCCGATTAATTGAACCTTTGGTGCTGAATTCCATTTATTTCGTCGTGAAACTTCTCTTGTATAAAGTACAGTTGTACGAACTACAGGCGATATTGTTTTACTTCATACTAATTTAATGAAATTTTATAACTGACCTTCGTGCAACGCGAAAAATACGCGTTGGAATTATATTTTATGGTTTTAAGTTGCTCCAATTCAGGTATAAGAAGTAACAAACTATTAAATATCCAAAAGAAAAATAAGATTAAAAATTGTATTATATTTATCCAACTCTACATTATATACAAGAACAATCAATTTTTTCATTACGTTATACAAACCAGCATTACACCATATTCCATAAGATTCCACTGGAAGTAACTTTACTTACTATTAGGTTGTCCGAAAAGTGTCTTTCTTTCGCAAACGTGTTTTCTACAACAGTGCACCTTTATATAAACGTGAAACCAAGTCTGTGAAATGTCACGGTGTTTATCTCAAAAGAACAAAATGGATCGTACGTAATTCGACAAAATAATATAAAACAAAAGCGTTGTGCGTTATTTCCTCATAAAACGAAAGAAACTTTTCGGACAACGTAATACCATCGGTCCTCATTTCGCAACCGTCACCGCTCGAACCCAGAGCCAATCGGTGACATTCAATTTCCCCGACCACACTTAACATCCCCCGAGTTTCCGTCTATCTCGTATCGGTATCTATTCCGTGGCACAACAGGCGTTAATTATTCATTTCCTAGAACAGCTCTCCTCGAGTAACCTCGTAAGGTCCCTGCCTCTCTCCAACTATCTCTGCCTGCCTCCCTCCCTCGCCTAGCTTCGTCGATTGGTGCTCGGTCGAATCGTCGACTTAATGCGAGACACTGACAACGAGGTCTATTGTAGCGGCGCACGCGAGAGGAGCTATTATAGTGCGGTGACAGTATAGTATGTGTACACACATAGATCCCGGTGTGTCTCGGAGAATAGCTTTGAATACGTTTGAATCGATTTGCAGGATCGTTAGAATCCGTCGTCTGCTAGGTGCAGCCGAAGGTTCAGCTGGAACCGGGCCAGCGGCAATTCCGGATGGAAATCTCATTCCAGACGCGGATATCTTCGTTGCGTCGAGATTGTATCGACGCGGTAGACGCGGACTAAGGTCGCGTCCAACCACCTAGCTTCCCTTATGTAACGCCTGCAATCACACTCTTTCTTCTTTCTCTCCCTCTTCGACCGTTTCTCCATTCGAACGCTATCTTCGATTCCTTCCTCGATTCAGCTTACGTTAGAAGTCCGTGTGGCCATCGTCCATTTGCATTCATCGTTCCCTTCGCTGAACCTGACCATCTCGTGCCACGAACATGGCCACGGTTAGACCACGGCTACTACCAAGCGAGTCGTAAGCGAGCGTAACTGTTGTTTCGAGAGGTCGAGAACGATTCGAGCTACGATTCGTATACGCGTGATGAGCGAACGAATGGGAGAATCGACGAGCGATAACGGGTCGAATCGCCCGAGGAACATCGTAGGAAGCAACGAGGCTATGCGTTTGCAGGATAGATTTACAGGAAAGCGTTAGACTCCGGTCACACCTTCGCGCGTAAATCCTCCCTGAACCAGATGATCTACGGCAGTGTCTACGATATTCATCCGTTCGATATCGAGAAAGATAGAATCGATGATATACATACAGTGGCTTGTCAGAGTATTTGAACAGTTATAGAAATTTTTTATGAATACGTTATATGTATCATGGAAAACATTTCGCAATAAATCTGTAACGAGACGCGACGATCATTATCATATTGGAAATATTTGAAACCGATCTGAAAATTTGTTTATGGAAGCTGCAGGATATTTATTGCATGCACGTCGAAATGATCATTGAAATTCGTTATATAAATAAGTCATAATATTTTTAGGGGGAGCTACCTTTAGGACTAATTATATAATTCAAAGTATCTGTTCGTACTACGTTATTAATTGAATTAAAGTAATTTTATATTCATCTTCAGATTGGTCAAATTTACCGATATAGTCATAATTGTTGTGCCTCGTTTCAGTACCAATGAAATTTAAAAATGGTTTGCGGAACAGAGAAATATCTTGTAGCTTTCGTATACATTTTCAGTTCGGTTTCAAATTTTACCAATTAGTCACGATCGTCGTTTATCATTACAATGCTAATGATATTTCAAAACGTTTCGCATAAGGCACACAATATATTCAAAGAAATTTTCTGCGGTAACTGTTCGAGCACTTTCGCGAGCTGCTGCGGGTTATTTCTCTTAAATCGAATCACGTTCGAATTCTCTTCTGTTCCAGCTTCCCTTGCACCAGTCGATTTGCATTCTCCGCTTCCTGGATACTGTCTAGCCCTGGATCGAGTCCTCAGTAATAATAGAAGCGCGATAAATCGCGAGCAAAGATCTGAGAGAAGAGAACGCTGATGAAAAATGTTACACAGTCGTTCGAAATGTATTCAACGACCTCGAAATCATCGGGCATCTTCCGCGTTACAATCCACAGCCCTCTGATAGTGTCTCTGAAGCTTCTTACCAACGCATCTGTGCTCTTCGTCATGGTCAAAGTCGCTTGATAAAACCCCTTTTGTCGTTGTTGTTAACAACTGGAAATCTTGCAGGATAAAGCTTCCCCATAAGGCAAGATGGTGAATTAAATAAATTGTTTCAAATCTTTGATCCTAGTATTCTCATATTGGCGTTTATTAAAACATTTATGAGAAGTAGCATCCAGATATAGAAATTTGTTTCACTAGTTAAATATTATACTGTACAAACTGTCCTTCAAATCGATATATTTCTGCATATTTATGCGCATTCTATACGTTTCTGCGGCATTAAATTAATTTCCTTACAAATCTCCAATCTAATAATGACCTTTACAGAAGATTCTGCTCTTTTATATTTATCAACTAAATTTTCAATAATTTGACTAAAATATACACTCAGCGTCCACGTGTTTTCCACGGACCCCTAGATTTACTTTATCTCTCTCAGAAAGCTTCTCGGTTCAATAAAGGATCCTGAAAAGTCAGTCGAATCTGTCCAAAATCAAATCATCTCACTGAATAATTATTTTCATTCTCCTTTTTTTTTTACGCGTGATTTTTAAATCGATTTTACGCGCGAGAAAGTCTTGAGTCTTCGAACGTCGAGGTCTCTTACCCCGGATAAGAGCAAAATAAAGATTAAGGAAGGTCCACAGGAGGGGGTAGTTTAAAAACACATCGACGTCGTTGCTATCGTCGTCCGTGGGGTTTGTGTGGGCAGAAACCTAAGGTTCAGGTTAGTCAACAGGTGGCTAACCTGCCAGGGGAGGCAACTTACACAAACAATACGTCGAATGCACAAATACAAATCTCCCCTTTCGAATATAACTTAGGGGCACAGGGGTCCGGAGGGCGGTGGAAGGAAGAAGGAAGGAGGAAGGCCTGGCTTTGCCTGTGAGGAGAGGGAGAGAGGAGCCTTCCTATATCTCAACTCACACAAACGAACGGTACCATCTGAACACGAACACGTTTACAGGGGGGACCTGGACCGTTCGAGACTGCACGTGTTCCTAACGTACCCAAACCCCTGGCTATCATCGTGTGGTTCTCAGCTAGTCCCTTTCTGGTTATCTTTCCTTCTGCTGTACCACTGACAGTTGCACGCAGTTGTCGGTCCGTCAGATTCGTGCGTCAAGGTGGTCAAATATTTGCTTTTCTTCTTAATGTACCTTTTTTTTCCAAAGGGACATTATCTTCGAGTCAGAGGACACAGCTAGATATTTCCAAAAAAATTTGGAAATGCGCAGTACGCGCGATAACGATTGCCTTCTACAATGCGTATCTTCGGACGAGGAGTAAAACTGACTTTCGGTAAAATAAGTTTATGTTCAATTCAGAGGACACGAGAAACAGGGAGTTTTAAAAGAAGAATTAAAAGAATAGTCGTACGAAATTATTTGGTCTATTCGATAAGACGATTTATCGAGATTTGCTGGAATAAAGGAAAAGAGACGTTTAATGCGAAAAATCGATAGAAGAACGTGAAAAGAGGTTGAGAGTCACTGGGACCCTCGCCGCGGGGCACCGTCCGTGACTCATCAGGCCCCTCGATTCCCTCTTGTACAGGAGCAGGGCCCAAAAACGAACAAAACCTCATCCACAGCGAGCCAAAGGCAGTGTCTGATCGATTTACGTCCCACTCGCGCTTTGGGGAAATTTACAACGGAAAACGTGGCTATCGCGGTTCGCTGGGACGAGACCCCGGTATCTTCGGCTCCGGAGATCGTTCTCTTCTCTTCTTTCTGTCTCTCTCTCACTTCTTAACCGCCCCCTTTTTTCCCCTTTTTAATTCGACCCGGCCCAGTGGAAGAGCTGAAAAGAGCAGGCGTGCAAACTCAATCGGGACTCGAGAGGAGACTGGCAGGACTCCTCAAGGTTAAACCTCGTTTCACTCCTTCACCAAGACTCTCGTCTCACTCTATATACGTGCACACGAGAGATTCGCTACCAGAACTAAGTGGTCAAGGTCAGAGGAGGCTAAGATCGCTGTCCGATCGGGATCATATCTTGGAAGATATACGGGGATCGATCGATAGATACACAACACCAAGGATGTATACCTACGAGGTTAGAGGGAAAAAGGTTCATCGGCCTCGGTGACGATTCCACCTTTATCGTCCCCTTGCATCGCCGTCATTGGTACCAGAGCAAATTGTCGCGCTTTTGTTTGGATTTATTCGCAATATAATTCGATAATTTCATTGTATTCTTCTGTCGAGATATAAAATTACATTTTAGTTCTTTCTTTCAATTACAGACGATAAGAAGATTTGATAATACGGATCGTTAGTGATTTCTCGACCTTGATCGAGTACCAGTAGTGAATTTTACGATTTGATGAATTTGTTACGTTGTTGATATATGTTAAGAATTAAATCAGTTTTTACGAGAATTTATTGTAATCTAGATGCATTAGCCAAAGGTCAAGTTCTATATTAAAGTACCTAGAAGTGATTACATAAGAACAACGTGACAGTATCGTGTATCATTGTACCAGAATTGCTTGTAGAATAATTATCGAGTAAGGTTTCGTAAGCGTTTGATAACGGAGATATAAAAATAGATATGCAAAGAAGCACTACGTCCACGACGTTGTTTCGAGGTCAATGAGGAATGAATATTCAATAGAATCGAGCCCGTGTATCCGTAGGAATTTTTCAACGCACAGCATAGGTGTACCAGCCTCTATCGTTCGTTAGTTCCAAATGGATGATCGAGGATTTCGACCTCGGTTGACCTACAGGAACAGAAATATCTCATGGAGCACTGATAACAAATTCTGACTGTGGGTAACCTTCCACGAACACCATTTTATGGTGACACTTTTGACCCAAACAGCCCCACAGTGCGCCTCTATCAAAGGTTCAACGGCCTCTCGTTTGCCACTCGCCATCGTCCATCCTACGTTTATCCATCCTACATCTACAAATCACTACCAAGCAACGTATTTCGCTCCAATCAAGCTTCAAATACAATTTTTCAAATCTACGAAGCTCTGTCCTCCTTTCTATTTCGTCTTTCGTCGATACAAAAGAATATCGAAACAAACTTTAACACTTTGAGGAACGAGCATAGAGCCTTTCACTTCTTTATAGCTTGCTATAATAGTCCCTTTCCCCAGCACGAGGAATAGAGACTCGGCGTAGGTAACCTCTCGACACGTATCGATGGATGACGCAGAGGGATTACGTACAGGTCCGATTGAATTTTCGAACGCCTGCGTCTCGATCCTTAACCCATGGGACTTGATGGTGGTACTCTTGACCCATCCCATCCCTTCCTCCCTTTCTTCCGCCGTTCGAATGATTTTTCGTGCCATGCGTATACGAAGAGTCCCTTGGATATCGAATTCCCATGCACGTGCATTCGAGCAGTGTCATCACCTTCGAGCCAGCTCCGTCTTTCGACCGGCTCCCAACTTTTTTCGTCCCATAGGATATTGTGTTTTAATATCACTATTACGGTCAGACGGAGGGCTCTTTCCATCTCTCGTTCGACAATCATCCCCGGTACGTAGAGCGACGAGCCAATGGAGCCGGAGATCCTCGCCCAGGAACAAACTCTTAGAAAACCATGCACCTGTGAGATTCCCATACACACAGTCCGCACACAAGTTGGTTTCCCCAACGATCTGTCTCGCTCTCTCTGGTCTGTCCCCTCGATAATGCAGAAAAGACTTGCTCACTGATTTGTCCTCTCTTTCTGTTCCACCTGAAAAACGTAACTAAAAAACGAGACGAGGCAAGGGGTTGAGGTGATGGGGTTGGACCAGAGTAAAAGGGTGTTGGAACCAGTTGGAGGAAGAAAGAGGGGCGAGAATCATGGTGTAACCGTTTCTATGGGGCGGCCAGCGTAACACACTTGTCCTAAAGATGTGTTCTTTTGTCGTGAATAGGGTGGTACACCTGCGAGCTTAGTAGGGGAGCCATTGATACGGAGATCGCGGTGTTACGCTACACCGTAGCCGTTCTATGAAAATAAGAAGCTACAAGGAGGAAGGAAAAAAAACTGGCGGCTTTGTCGGGGCTTTTGGCGCGGCTCTCTATCTGTTCCTCGTCTTTACTCCTTTTTGCGATAGCGTCGAGGATCATTATGACCCGCGCGACCATCGAAACTTGACCGAGGGTGCGAGTAACATGAAAGCTCGTCTTCCCTTCCAGATCTGGGTGTTACGTTTCATCTTTCTCGCTGTGATCGAGAATCCGTGTCACGGCCCCCGAACAGAAAGGATTCGGTCGTCATTTAGAATATTTAAAAAAAAAAAGGTTGTGACAGATGAACTCTTTCTTCTCTAGCACGTTTACTGCCACCGAAGTTTTGTATTTCTTATGCGCGACAGTTAAGTTACGATCTTTTTATGATCAGCCAAACTGGTCAACTTCTTCTTTTATTGATTTTTTAATTTCATTACATAAGTATACGATTGATGTTCAATTCTCAAGAAATAAATCACCTACTTCTACAATACTATCGTTCGTCTGTTCTTTTCAATTTATGAAGCTGAACATAATGGCCTCTGAACTGCTCACATAACATTGGCATAGATATAAAATGTGTGCATTGTTGCGTGCTCATTATTTTTGCAAGTTCAAATATTTATGAATATAATTACATGAACAAATAGAATATAAATATTAATTTCATTTAAATACTTCAATGAATATTCTACTTTGAATATTCCATATATTTTCGCATATTACAAACCTACTATGTATACATCTCTGTGCCTTTCAATTTTATTTATACGAATGCGTATATATCCGCAGTGTACTTACGAATCTTCAAATTTCAAATATTTCTCTAACTAAATAATTAGCGTCGAACAATTTTCATTCTTCTCTTTCTAAGACAAAAGTCGTCATAGAAAAGGAGCAAAAATAAGCTACGATGGGAATCACTTCGTCCTTCTTGAGCGGTCAATTAACTAAAAGTACCAACCATATGTTGCATCTACCACCTCCCGCAAGGGGTTGCAAACCCCTGTAAACCTTCTGAGGCAAAAGGCACGGCGCATCAAGCACATTTTCAACACGATGTGTGTTGTTAAAAAACCCATACCGACCGATCGTGCCCGGAACCGCGTTTTAAGTTACATAACACGCGTCATCTAAGAAATAGAGGGCTCGATACGGTGATATTTAAAACCGGCACGATCGCCAGCCCATCGAGTGGCATCGGTGTGGCAACGAGAACAAAAGAAAGTGAAGACGAGTGACTCAGGTGGAGTAGCCTCCGGCCGGTGCGTAATTATGTCACCGGTCGTGGCTGGTGGGACGAGGAACGGTCGGTCGGTTGGAAAGAGTAGCACGAAGACGGTTGGGCAGAGGGAAGAGCCGACGAAAGGAGGCAAAGCCTGCGGGAGAGGCTCCGTGCTCTCTGCAAATAACGTGAATCACACCAGAGAGAACTCTCTGTCTCCGGGTACGCAGTAACTTTAGAAGCGTCGCGCGGAGAGAGCGGACAGGAGATGAAAAAGCTTGAGGAAGGAACGAGTCGAGGCAGCGTAAGTTCAAAAAAAAAAAAAAAAAGGAAAGAAAAAAGCAGAGGGAAAGAAAGAGACGGAGAAGAAGAAGGAAATACTCGACTGTTTGCAAGTTTGCGAGGTAAAAATTTCCTCTTCACCGAGAGAGGAAATATTTATTAATTATATCGCTAATTGGAGGGTCGACAGAGGTCGGGCAAAAGACGGGAGAACAAAATTAGAGAGAGAAACGGCAAACTTTGTGAAAGGTTCGCACGTTCGTTCGCGGAGCGGGAGAAATAAAAAAGAAAAAAAGTCGAGGCTTTTTACCGTTTACCGATGCCGGTTACGCGTGACAGCAAAGAACAGCGCGCTGGGGAAAGCTGTTAAAGCTAACCCCGGTCTGACAACGTCAAACGCTTCAGTTGCACAAAGCCGAACGCTTTCTTTCTCTTTGCTCGCCCTAGAAGTCGTTTGTCGGTTCCGTTTGCCGGAAAATTAACTGCTGCATGCCATGCAACGACCATGTGAGACTAGGAAACCAAAATTGGAAGGGCCGTGTTGTAAACGAAATTGGAAGAGAAGATGGGATTAGCGACGAGCACGGTGGCCGCCACTATATATTCTGGCTCGCGTTTTAAGACACACTGCCTCCTTTCGTTCGACCCACAACCGTATGCTTACTTAGGACGGCCCGGCTAATCCTAGACGCGCATGCATAGACACATTGGACGACCGCGGTCCCGTTTTCTAAGTGGAACATCTTCCACCGAATATTGTTAGAATGCAACGATACATCGTTGATGAAATATTTTGGAGTGTGGTCTATGGAAACGTGAACAGGTTTAATTTGCCTTCCTTTGCAATATTTTGTTGTATGGATCTAACAGAAGTATAAAAGAAGAAAAGGAGGAAGTATAAAAGCAGGAAGGGAAGCGGTCAAGCGTGTTCATTGGGATATTGTGTATCATCGCATCAACATAATGTAATCTGTCAAATATAATGTAATGTAAATTTCACATCATAAATGTCGTCATACGTAACACAATTATTAACGTTTATTAGAAAATATGTATCTTTTGTCGCTGACACAGATAACAGAAACACACAAAAACTTGACGATAAAGAAATCTAAAGTCTTCCTCATTTTATCACGCTGTCAAACGGTCAAGCGCTTCTTTACTTTGTCACTGGCACGTGAAACTCGACTCATCCGTAATCCTTCACAACAGATGTTTTCCTATTATGTATTTTATTTTATCCGGTGTGCTTTTGTTATTATGAAATTCCATTATCTATGAATAAATGTTTACGGAATATAGAAACGTCATAATAGCGGTATCTATAGTTTTTATTAGACAATTATTGTATGGTAATTAAGTCACGGCAAGAGCATAAACGTACCAGAACTGCGTTACTTTCCAAGACTGAATATACGTAAATACATTATTCAACTATTCAAACAGTTAAATATGTTTCTTCTCTCATCCTTCAAGTTTCTAAAATTACGTTACATCCATCAAAGCCACTCAAATGTTTCCTCATGACGTTCAGATTCGGTCCAACTTGTAGCCTGACAAGAGGTAGTAGATACCCAATTATCGGGCACTTTGGATCTGGGTCATCGTCGCGTGAGTCGAACCAGACCGAAGAAATGAACAACGATTTGGTTTTCTATGTGGTAGCTGGAGAGACATGGTCCGCCATTCTTGTCCCAAACACCCATTAGAAGGTCTTTCTTCGGAATGACGGATCGTTTCCTGCGATTCAACCGTTCGAGCCGCATCGAACAGTGAAATCATCGAGCGTGAGCTGCGTCCGTTCTGCGTGGAGGACTCAACCAACCGAGGGTGCGCTTCGAATTAACGAAGGGCTACCTGTGTCTCGATTGATTTAGGAGTGAAAGGTTGAGGGAGGTGAGCTGGGGTTATGCGTGCAGGTTGCGATGAATTTTGAAGCGGTTCTGATCGAAGTTCTTCACGCCTCCACAATAATTTTGCAGCCAGATGATCGAGGCCCCTAAAATCTAATCTAGAAAGTTTATGGATTACGGATGTTTATGCGCGACTAATTTTCTATATATATATATAAATTCTATGTATTTTTTATATGTTTTGTAACAATATTAATATGTGTAAATCAATTTAGTGACTTTATAATTTTCCACGCGTACGGCAACTTCGACGAAATGAATGCCTACGTAATTCCATACGGATTGCTCGAGTAACAGAGACTATCGTGGTGATTAATTTTCTATTTTTAATTTACGAATTAACTACGAATTAATTTACGCACCTAACGTTTAGGGTTCGAAAGGATTCGTTATTTACTTTCTATGTCTTCAGTTCTGGTCCTAAAAATCTAAATGTCGTAAATATGCATAATCTTTCCGTGAGCCGCGACCAAAATTCTAATATAACAAACTTTTCCAATTGGAAGATAACCCTTACACAACGTGGTAACCAAGGATATCCGATCACTTTCCCTAAGTATCTAGCTTTCGCCACCTCTTCATCTAAAAATTGACCATATCACGATGTCTAGATCCCGTTGCAAACAAAATTGAACTGTCAATTAACAGTCGTCAGCTGTTCAGGAGCAGTTACGTACGCGCGGACCCGTGGAGGTTTCGGTGCACGCCCTGAAAAGCGTCAAGCGGCTCCTCAGCTTCCTCGGTGCAAGTTTCCGGGCGATGTAAATCTCCGCGGATCGGCCCATCCGAAGATCGTTAGCGGGCCGGCTCGCGGCGTTACACTCGCCGATTAAACGTCTACTTCTCCGCTTATCTCCGCGTCGCTTTCAATCTCTGTCGACGTGTTCGCCGACAACGCTGACTGACGCTCGATTCCACACGGTAGCTGGTAGACCACTCTTTCTCGGCCCTGTCGATCTATATCGGCTCGCGTTATCGTGAATCGTTATCTGCCAGTCAGCGGACAGGCGTTTAGAACAACGCTGATCGAATGGATCGGCTCGACAGAACCGGGCTAATAGTCGCTTAACCGCTCCAAACGAGAAATCCGATTTAGTGTTATACAATACCCTATACCATTCGAAAGTTTAGTTATATGATTTATATACAGGATGTAGCAAAGTATGCGGCGCGATAGCAGGTTATTCTGCAGGGAAAAATCAGCCGGGATAAAAGTTTTTCGTTTGAAGCGTTTGAAAAGTTTTGGAGAAAGTTAAGATTGAAGAGTTGTCAAGTACATGTAGACATGGCCATATGTATATTACTCGGTTGGATACAAGTGAGTAAGATGGGATATCGCAGTGTATGTCAGTTCATTGTTAGTTCTCGTAATGTAGAGCTCTGTATTTATTGTTAGAAAAAGTTGATTATATTTTTCAAATCACGGAAATCGTAGCAAATATCTTATGATAGTAAAGGCTAACGTTGTAATTTAATTAATTATGGAAGTAAACAAGTTACAGTTTGAAAGTTGAAATATACGATATTGCAATTCCAGACTTACGCTATATCGCGATGTTCAGAAGAAAAATTCAGAATTGACAGAAGGTCGTTCTACATGCAAAAAGAGGTGGAAAATGCAGAGGAAATACAATTATCTCACTTAAAGAATGGAATTTAAATATTCATTGGCTACACTTATATGGAACCAATTTTTGCGTAAACATATCCGAACTTAATCTCCCTCAAAATAAGACCTGGCATTTTATTCTACGTATTTGACTTATTTCTGCGTATAGAATAACTTCCTGCATGGTTGTACACCTTGCCGCAACCTGTACGATCTTGATATTTTGAAGTACTCGCATGATTAATTGCAAGGTTGTGCAAGTTAGGCAATTTGTATTGTCTATCCTAGAATGTTCTATCTCATTTAAACTATCATGGTATAGGAATGCTTGAACACGTATCAGAGACGTGACGGTGTTTCCGTAGGGACTGCGCACGTGGACGGCACTGTTTTAAGCAAACAGTTCCAGATTTTATCACCGATGAGTAATAATACCGAGAAATTTTCAGATATTCAAACGTAATCTCTGAAAACCTCACGTCATCTATATCATAATTAAAACGCGTTTTCTTTTCCTCCTTGAATACCATACGACAACCATGTATACGCCTGTAATCCATTCTGAAAATGAAAGAATGAATAAAAAAAATCACTTAATAGTACCTTAGGATACTTTGTCACGAATCGGTGAACCGCGAAAATCAGCGTCCACCAAAGAGGCCAACAATAGATACTAACGAAACCGACAACTTTCGAACGGTCGATCGATCAACCTTAATATCCCCTAAATACCGGAACAAGTGACACACGAGGAGATCGAAAACGTCGCTATCAGATGAACGAGCAACCGGTTAAAGTCGAAGTGCTTTAAAATCCATGACTAACGGGCCATCCATCCAGTTGTACTCGCGATACACCTATGTACGATGGCCTGTATGTAGAAATGCGCGCGAGTTTGTCATACAGAGCTCGAGGGTCGCAACATCACTCACCTCTATGACTATTTTATGGTTCGGCCAGTGACTCATACGGGCAGGGAGACAATGCTGGAAGCCCTTCATCATGCGCGAAGCCGCCGCTTCCCGTATGTACGTACGTACGTGTAACGCACGCGTTTCCGTATAGAAAGCACAGCCCTCGTACCTGTTGAACATCCACGCATACAAGCAAGGTAGTGGCCGCGCGCGAGTGGTATTTCACGCACACCGGATCGCACCGTCCACAGGAGCAGCGTCGTAACACGACAGAAGGTGATTCACGTCAAACAAAAGGCCGAACACAGACCGGCTTAGAACACGTGTACGGGTATTTCAGATAGCAATGGTGCATGTGTACGACACACGTTGACAGAGGTCTCGAGGGGGCGGGAGGGTCACGACGAATCGTTCGATTCTAATGAGGAGAAATCTTCTCTGGCTTTGAAAATGTCACGTGCTTTTACGGAACCTGCGACCCTGAACGCCTCCATGTAGAACGTGAAAATCTGGCGAAATCCAATAGCGAAAGGATAAGATGGAAAAGCGTTGTACAGTAGAGCTCTATTTGTTGTAACGAAATCCTAGTTAATGACTAAGTAAACTTTACTAAGTAAATAATTTATTTATCTAAACGAGAATCTTTATTATATGAACGAAAAGATAATGAGAAAAATCGGTGAACTATTGTTACGCTATTTGTCCTAATGAGTTTAAATAGATGTAGGTCTATTGTAGTTATATTGTTAGTTTAGGACTTGTTCGATCGAATCGAGATACTATAAGAAGTAGAGCTCCTTTTTACAGTGAAACATAAAATAATCATTTGAGTCCCTGCTGAAAACACTTACGAAAAACACTCGTGGCTTTATATGGACGTAGATGATGGAACGAAAGCCAGTCGACAATACGAAAGCTGACGGCTGACAACTAAACGAAACTGCGCGCAATCGTGGACGCCGATCTTAAGTAGCTTTTTCGCAGAGACGAGTGGTGCATTCATTGAATATCGAGGCTCATTCGTACGAAACAGTCGGCGGCCACAGCGATTGGATACAATCCCGTGTCGTTGCTATCTCGCACGATCTTCCATGGTGCTCGAGGAGGAAAGGTGGCGCGTACGAACACTTTTTTTACAGCTTACTTACACGCAATACTGGTGTGTCGCCCGTTTGCTTACGTTTCAGATCCTTGACTGTACGCGTAAAACGTCGTCAATTGCCCTTCGTCCCCTCTCTCTTTTTCTCTCTTCCAGTCATGCCTGGACCCGGCCGTTTCATTACGCGTAATTGCTATGGTCTGCGGTCTGTCCCCTTGGCTACACAGGTACAGTATCATTTTCATAATGACGCCAGTCACCCCTCGCCTCCGTTCCTCCGTCGCCCCTCTAACGTTTGTCTCTTTTTCTCTCGCTTTGGGACAAGAGAGGATTAACCGAAAGAGGTCTCTTGGAAAGAAAAGAAAAAAAAATAAAAGGAGAAAGAAACAAAAACGAAGGAAAAGAAGAAAGAAGTAGTGATGTGTTAGGCGAGGAGGAAAGGTCGCGATCGACGATGGAAAAAGGAAGGAAGGGGAGCCGAGGCCAGAAAGAAACAATGGAAGATGAGGATCTGGCGAGCGAGAAACGCCGCGAAAACGGTGGGGGCAGCAACCGGACAAAAAATACGATCAACCACTTCGACGTGACCCAGTTCAACGGACGGACCGTTGGGACCTATATACATACGTCCCCCGTTTGTCCCGGGGTAGAAGACCGCCTATTCAAGGGCTGACTTGCACACGCTGCACAATAGACCTGCCCTGGCATTATTCAACTTGGAAAAAGCGGCATCTCCTCCCCCTTCACCGTGCGTTACTGCAACTATAGGATTACCAGGCGTATACGGGAGTGATGCACGTGCATTTTTTCGCGCCCTTTCATCGGGAAATTGCCGGCTACTTTCCGCAACAATGGCCCCGGTTGGCACACCGGCCGCGCGTTCGTTAGTACGTACGTGGCTTTAACGAGACTCTTCTCGTGTAACGGTCGAGCGTGTTAATTTGAACGGTTGCACGTAGCTGTGCAACAAATAGGAGCATCGATAAAGGCAGCACCGCTTTAACGATTCGAAAAAGCAAATGGTTAAAAATCCTGCGGCTAAACTTATACAACTTCGTATGTGTCGTTGTGTTAAGCGTAACCAATTCCTCCTTTCGAAGTTCCCTCAGATCAAGTTGGCTTAAACAACAACACAGATGTATCAGAAGCCTGTGGATCTTGAGACAGAGCGAGGCTACGCCACTGGGGCTCAGCTGCACTTTGCCTCCCTCGTGTTTCACTTTTTTTTCTCCCTTTGCTCGTTTCGTTTGTATCTCGGCTCGGTCTGGTTCGCCTCGACTCGGCGTTGCTCGGGCCCCGAGCTTCCATCTTTCTCTCTCTGACTATAAAGAAAGACCTTTCCTCCACTCAGGCCGTCATCGGCCGTAGCATCGCAAGCCCCGTCCCTCCGGTCGTTTCTCTTCACCACGGGCCCTGCCGCCCGAGCCCCTGTAACCCCGCGCAGGGCCTCACGGCTATCAGCCACTCGTGTTTACATCGGGCCAGACTGGTGGGGGTTTCGACAAAACGACGAGCAAGTTAAAGCACCCGCCTGCTTTCCTCTCCTAGAGCGCGCGCGCGCGCGCACAACCGAGACATTGGCTCCGGCTTTGTACGTGGAAAGAGGATGGAAGGATCGAGCGAAGGGTAGGAAGAGGAAGGAGAGGCAGGGATCTCCACACGATCTCGCGCACACAAGGAAGGGAAGAAGCCAGAAAAGAGGGTCCATCGACGAGTCGACGCACACGTACAGGAGGATTTGTCAAAACAAAAGCCCGGTCTTTCGTCGAGTCACGTTCTAAGGGCAAAGAGGAAGAGGCCGAGAAGCGGCGAGAGTGAAACAGAGAACGAGAGGCAACGGTAGTGGTAGTGACCGGAGAAGCGAAGTGAACAGAGAACCTCAAACGAGGAAGAAGGAGACGAGCCTGTATTGTGTGCTCTTTCGTCTCTTCGTTTCTCCGTTTCTTCGTTCCTCGCCTTTAGTCCTCGTCGGAGGTTTCCTAGTAATAAACTGTCAGAAAAAAAAGTGACCTCCTCACCGGTCCTCTCGGTCCTCCTACACCTCCGATCTTCCGTCTCCACGGATCAAAATCCAAGCAATTACGGCGCGGCTGGAAAGGGTTCTAGTCGGCCGAGCGGGACACGATCGAGCGAACCCGGCGACGCAAGAAAAGAAGAGAACGGCGCGGTGCAAGGGAGAAGGTGAAGCTTAGAGTCTCTCCCTCGGATCGGCGGATCCACTATCCAGGATTACTCGTTATCCTTGAGAGGAGGTTGCGCTCGCGCGAGACGGCCCTCGATGCGCTCGAGGAATATAAGACGAGGGGGAGTTGGGTGCCACGGACTACTCTCTTTCTCTCTTTCTTTCCCCAACCTTCTTTACCGCTCTCCTCGTTGCGAGTGCAACCTTTCCTTCGTTTCACCATCCCTCGCCTATATCCTACGTCTTTCGCTCGATCTATCTTTTTTCCCCTCTTTTCCCCTCCTCTTTCTCCTTCTCCTCGCTACCTCTTGACACCTGTTCCTCACGATGGATCCGAATCCTTTTGGGGATTCAGGTATATCTACGCAGGTAAGAGCATAAAGGAAGGTTCGATGTACTTGAAACGATCGTCAGATCGCACAGTATCCGACTGTTTCGAGGCTGCTTGCGAGGATAGCTATAAAATGACTCGATCGTTTAGTTACGCTCTTAGAAATTGGCGTTACGTGGCTCGGTTTCGCGAGCGTACAGTTTGTATCGGGATGAGCTATTAAGTTTGACCACCGCTGGCTCACGCTACTTTCCGCGGTAGAGTACTACCTTAGAGGGGATTGGCAAAAGCCGGTGTTTTCCGCCGCTGCAATTATCCTTTACCACGCCGTTTATCGAATTTCCTCTTCCTCCGGTTCGTTAGGCGAATAAGATCAGTGGTTGTGATTCGAGAGAACGACGGATGGATGCAAATCGATAGCGGCTTCATGTTTAAGCCAAATACATATCATAATATTTGGAGGAAAGGAAATACGTTTCTCTCCTTTATCGGAAGACTTCGGATCTCTATGCAAATTTATATTTGCATGAAGGAGATTCAAAAACAGAACCTGAGTAAATATTCGTTTCGCGCATCGAATATTACGACGAATAATTTGTTTTCAATGTTCCACACGTACAAGCTTACATATCATGTACATTCTTGCACATTGAAATATTTCATAAATATCAGTTATACTGTTTATCAGTAATCGTAAAAATATGAATTTGCATAGACATCCGTCGTCTTAATTTCTTCCCAGAATACATTATAACATATTTATATCCCAAATATAAAATCACGATAGACAGAAATTTTGCTTACAGAACTACGGAGTTTAAGGGAATATTTCCCACTTCCTAGTCTTGGTGAGCAAAACAATGGATACTTTCGCGTAACGGAGGAACGCGAGGATGGGCCCGAAAAATCGGTCGAAGGAACACGAATCCAGAAAATCCTGTTTCCCGCGACGGGGGCCGGAACACGTGAACAGGGACGAGGACGTGTTGATTTAACGGAACAAATGCAGCGTATCGGGGCGGACCTGTTCCCTCACGTGGGCAGAGCACGGCATCGCGCGAGAAACGACGTAGAAATCGGCTGATCGGGTTCCTTGAACCGTGGACGTGCGCTATAGGTGGCTGGTGTTGCCCGCGCAATTCGGTTCCGTGAACCCCGGGACCAGTTTAATCCGCGTCCAATCTGCAGCCGCGGTTCCTCGAATCGAAGAATGAGTTGTCGGTAGCGGCTCGACACCGCGTCTCGGCGCCAACGCGCGCGCGTTCCTCTTGCTCATCCACTTCTTCTTCCTCTCCTTCGCAAACTCGACAGATGTTCCACTTCTTTTTTCCCTCAACGTTTTTCTCCATCGTTGGTCGATCGAGCTAATTGTCCCAAGATTAGCATCACGAGTTGATGCTAGTAGCGATTGGGTGTGTCTGCTAGACTAGAATTCTACGTGGTGTAAATGCCTCTTAGTTTTTTCTTTTGGTTCGAGATAACCTATGTTGCGGATTAAACATAAATTTTGCAACATAAATTGTAACATAAATTGGATATCAATTTTACATAAATTCTACCATAGACTGGAGATTGTATCATAGATTGAATATAAGTTAAGAGTTTTTAGTAGCTACCTAGATGAACCTTGGCTATTTGCTAGTAGATACATAACGCTAAATATAGAATATAATTTATATTTATTAACCCTTACCTAAAAACTGAAGCTATAATTAGTGTTCTATCTAAAGTTTCTCAGAAAAACATTAGTGATGAGGAATCCGTGATAGCGATATACAACGTATAGTAAGAGGCAGAAAACGAGACGAACGACTCGAAATGGGGAAGAGGAGGAGACGAATTCGTAGCACGTCAGTGCCACCTTGAAAGCCAGCGGGGAACGGGTTCAAGTTCAGGGAAGCGCGGGCGTCGTGCACGACACGCGATCTCCGCGATCTCCTCTCGCCTTTCGATAGAGACGAGCTCGAGGAGAATCTCGTGCTTGGTTGGCGCGCCGTGAGACAAGTGGATCGAAGAGGCCTCGCAAACACGGCCCCGTAAATAACGACGGTGAAAACGGCCGCGAAATAAATTCACCGGCTAGGCGAAGCGGTTCGATAAGGGGCCCGATAATAGATGTGTGGCCGCTGCGATCCTCGAGACGCGCGGCTTGATATAATTCACGCTGCGAACCGCCTTTTGAAAAACCTGTTGATTTACGGCCGCCTCGCGGGATGCTCTCGTTCGCTCCTCCTGGGGATCCGCGCTCCACGACTTGATGAGACTAGATCAGATTATGATAGGATCGTGTTTGTGCTCTTATTTCGGATATTGATATTCGTTGCTCGGGGATGCTTCTCGCTTGTGTGCTTAGGATTCTGCAGGGAATCTAGGTTTTTAGGAATCGAATGTGGGTTAGCTGTTTGCTGGATACTCTGAAGCTTGTCCTATTGATCGCTAAAAGATACAAGTAGTGCCATATAAACAAAGAAGTAGCAGGCAATTATTTGATAATACATTATCGTTTTTCATAGGTTTTGTTATAGTACAAGTATCTTTGTTACACATCTTCGGTACAAAACGATAATTTGAAAATGAATTTCGTTCCTAACGAAGTACTCCAACCATTCCTTAGCGTATTATCATTTTGGAGATACTGCTAATCTAAGTGGAAACAAGAAATCTAAGACCTCATTATTTATGGCGATAGCGATATCGAAACAACATCAAGCCAATTCCTTATCATATTAACCATCCAAAATAACAGATTTAAAACCAGTCTTTCCTATGATCTGTCCAACAGAACGAGGCAGTAAACGTAAACAAACTTGAAAGCGTCGACAGCCGTTGCAGCGGTAGCGGTCGAATTTCGTTTACGTTTACTGCCTCGTCTCGTTCGACAGGCTATAGTCTCCAATTTTCGAGCACAGCTTTAACTTCTACCATGAGTATCATATTTTTTCAAAGTTCGTCGCACGACACGAAAACAGACGTCTACATTCGTCCAACTAACGGCTGTTAACATTATTCACGCGCGGCGTTATCCGCTCGCTAGTGCGCTCGCATCCGCGCAGGCGCCTTCGCGCCGGTTGTCGCGCTTCGCCTTCACTTAACATACGCACGACGCTCGCTCGACACACTCGACACTCGGTGAACCAAAACAAACCAGTGCTCGCGCGAGTAGGACGAAGAAGAGAGCAGGAAGGATGGAAGAGGCCGGCAAGCTTGGAGAGGGACCCGTGCAAACGAAAGAGGCGAACGACGAAACCGAGAAAGAGAGGCCGAGAAACCCGCCTCCGTACGCATTAACACCCTCGAAAGGTACGACGACGCATGGACTTTTACGCGCACACACTCTTCGGAGCTTCTTTCTCCGGCTGGAGATGGCCTCGCGTCAAATCGTATGTAGGTACGCGGACGAACAAAAGAACGAGTTGACGATCGTTTCCGAGCGAGTTCTGCTGTAAGAGATGGCAGAGGATTTTTCGGCGAGCTTGAAGAAACTGTTATTTATTTCCCTTGAAAGATAAAAAAACAAGATAAAAGACAAATGTACGAAAGTACGTAGATATGGAAATCGCTTTTGGAACGGAACTAGGTGCGAGTTGTAATATACATCTGGTGTTGGCAAAACACTAGTGGGCTATCTCGGCAAACTTCCTTAGGTTAAACAATTCGAATTCCTGTCATAGAGAGTTAAGCGTTTAAATCGTTAGTTGATACGTAGAAAAACATAATCATGTATCGACATCAAAGATAAAACATCTGAAAATAAACGACGATCGACTTGGCGTACTAATGTTCAGCTGTTGAACGTTCGAAATTCACGAGATAATTGGTATCGCGGGACAATGCTCGCGAGCTGTGTTACGATAGCCGCCTTATTATATAACTCGCGTTAAGATAGCAGCGCGAGTCTCCCTCTGTCAGTTCTAACAGTATCCGCGCGTTTTATATTTCAATTTTACTAAGCCGTGGAGTGACGTGCGGCGCGCTAGCCTCTCTCCGCTCGTGTACACCTGTGCTATCCCTCGCCGTACCGCGAGGGGAACGAAATCCATTGGACAATTTTCCAAAAGACTTTCACCATTTTCCCGCCCCTGCTTATAGCTCGCTTTATCGGCTTACGCGGACGCACCGTTTCCCTTCCTCCTCTCTTCTTCTCGCGATGCGTCGCGTTGTTACGCGCACGAGAGAGTCGTTTCGAGTGGCCAAGAACAAGTTCACGCGGACACCGGAGGCAGAGATATCGAGAGAGAAACGGGGAAAGAAGAGGCGCCACTGGTCGGAGCGAGAAAATAGGAGAAGAAAGAGCGAGGAGAAGAGGCACGATCCGACCGTGAGGGAAAGAAAAGGGCGAAGAGGGAAGAAGAAAAGGGTTAACGAGGGACGAAGAGGGAACGACGCAGAGAGATCTGTTCCCCCTCGCGTCCAGAGAGCGCATGCAGTTTAAGACGCACACCGGGGACCGTGTTTCCAGCACGCACACACGTGCGTGAACCAGTCTAACCACCTCATCACGAACAATCTCCTCGTGTTACTCTTTTCCTCTCGTTTTAGCGGCGTCCTCGTTCAACGAGCGACGCAGAGCGAGTCCCTCTTTGTTCAAAGGCAATCAGCAGGCCCCGATAACGGGCCTACTCTGTCGTAACCCAAGACACGAATACGAATGCATCGACGGAGAGCACACCAGATACGTGGAAGATATACGAGAAAGAGAGACGATGCCTGTCTTGTGCCAGTGAATATGAAAGCGTGTATATGTGTGTGTATATGTGTGTACGTGTGGGTACAGGCGCGGGTATACGGAGGGGAACCCTCGAGGATCGTGCGATGCGTAAAAGGCACTGCGTAATAGAAAAACTAATTTTCACGGTATCTCATAGGACGGATAGGAACGGATATCTTTTTTGAAATCTCTAAAAATCCTTTGATATTTCGGAACGATGTAACAATTTGAAGGAATCTTGCAATTAGTTTGTGGTTCAATTATGGTACGAGAATTGATGCTGCACCTTGGAACCTTGGGTAATAGGAAAATAATCTCTACGACGGGAGTCCCGATACCTTTTGCAATATTTACTGATTTTTAGAAATTTCAATTCTTACTTAGTTTTGCATTTGGTTTATGGTTCAGCAATGTAACATCGAGCGAGAGAAGCATCTTCGAACCTTGGATTATAGAGAATTAATCTTCGTGACGACGGAGATTGTGACATCTTTGAGATCTTCGGGAAGTCTTGAAAATTTCGATTTTCATAATAATTTCATGAGATTTTTATGGTTTGATAATGCTTCATCGTTCAACGATGCAACTTCAGAACTCGGGTAATAGAAAAGCTAATCTATTTGACGACAAAGACTGTGACAATTGTTGGAATGTTTAAACGTTCTTTGAAATTTCAATTTTATACGTATGCAGTAGTTTGATGAACCAACCGATTGTGTAATCGGTTTGTGTTTTAATAATGGTAGACTGCGATGTGTCTTGGATCTCCGGGCTACGTCAAATTGGAGTACAGGCGAAGATGAAACCTGACGGCTCAGAAGACGACGTCCGTCTTCGGTCAGGCGTAACACGCGATGCGGAATCGAATTAGTTGGATCGATGGCATGTAATCCAATTAACGCTACACACGCGTTTCAGATCAAAGGATTAATTATACCGCGCGAGGTGTCCCGTTATAATTATCGACCACGCGGATTCTGGCTACGTTAACGACATTGCAAATTGCCAGGAATTCTGTTGCTGATCCACGAGACCCTCCAAAATTCTACCTCCGACTTCGAGTAAATAGACGTGTTTCCAATGAGATCTCTGGTTAGAACCCGGGGTTTGTTAGTGTAATAACAGATCCGTTTCCATGGAGCATCCTGACGTTCGAATGAATCAACCGGTGATGCATATATCGATATGTGCCATCGACATTTAGGATTTATTTATTTGAAAATTGGTATATTTTCTGGAAGAATATTTACGAGGTAAAATGGCGAATTAAGTAAATTAGACTAATTGTGAGTGTTAGTTTTAGTTTTGCAATATTAGCTATATTTGGATCGAGAATTATAAGAAACTCGTAAAGAAGTTTGTTATTTCCATATTTATATAATAAATAGAAATTTCATAACATAATTCAGTCACTGGACTGGAATATACACTCGGTAGTTAGGATAAAATAGGCTTATGAAAATTCAATCCTGAAGTTTGTACAAAATAATCAAACTATCTGTTTTTAACATAACAACGAGAAAATAAGAAAATATTGTATACTCGAAGCTCAACAAGAAAAGCGATAAAAATGAGTAAAAGCCTAGCACAGAATTATTTAAGTCAACGATTTGAGGTTACTCGAATCGGGCAAACAATTTCAGACTTAAATAAAGGGATACATAATAGGAAAATTAGACTGCAGCCTGAATTAAACATAAAACGATCATACCACAGACTTGTAGAACCTTTTCTTCAGGAAGCTCCTCAATCTTAAAATCAATCTCAAATCTCATTACGTAAACCAAACGGTAGATTACTCTCGCTTTGAATCAAGAGAAAGATCAACCCAATTCGCTACATCTGAGAAATCACTAAATCGATTACCGATCTAATCATCCGAGAGCACGCGACCAATCGAAAACGTCTGGAGCCCAATTCGTCCACTCGGTTGCTGTAAGTCGAAGGCGTATTGGAAACGGCTCCGCGAAGGTTCATAGCACGCGTCGAATGAGAGAAAAGATCCAGGTCGTGGTACGCATGAGCGCGCACACAGAGCGCAAAATTGTTACGAAATGTGTGTTGTTGGGTCTGTTAGCGTAGGACTCGAGACCGGTTGCGATCGATAAGATCGTCGAGAAGCGGTCGTCGAGAGAGGCGATCGATAGTCGAGCGGGTAAATTATTAATGGGGAAAACTGTACGGTGCGAATATCGTCGTCCGCCCACGGCGCGACACGGCACGTGAACGCTTCGTATCGGTCGGAGCGGAGAAAGGCTGCCGGTTGTTTTCATTCAGCCCGGCCTTGACGATGTCGCACCTTCCTTATCGCGACGCTGTCCGCATCTTCGACGCGTCTGTCTTTCCCCGTTTCCATCAAACCAGTTGACATATACGTACGCTGTCTGGGAGTCTCTGTTGCCACAGTTCGTCGCAGAGTTCCACTTACCCTGACAGATACGAGATTAATTTGGAGGAGACCGTTTCCGAGCTGATTCGAGCTGAGCAAGTCTGATGTGCAAATCGTGTGGTTCAGAAAGATAGATCAGAGAAAAAGTTGTAAACATTGCAATTTCACATATTCTTCCTCGATCTTCCTAATCTCTTCCATTTTCGAGTTGAGTAGGCCTGCGGAGACTGGGGAAAAAAGATGATAGTTCGTATGATTTTGTATAGGAAATTTACAGAAGTTGCTATTCCAGATATTCTTTCTCTATCTTCCTGATTTACTCGATAAGGAATGATTTTTTTGACTTCGACTGGATTAGGTCTGATATTCAAGCGGAGGAAAAGAAGAGACGATACACTTCTTTGACTTTGAGAAGAAGTTGCAACGATTACATATCTGAAATACCCTTTCTCTAGTTTCTTATCCTACGTGACATAGCAGTCGTTCGAGTTGTAATGCTGTGTCGTTGGTCCGGATCGCCAGCTTCTGGCATCCCTACGACCTCGATAAACCGCCCCGAGGGAAGAGAGGAAAGGATAAGCACGGCCGCTGCAAGAGAAGCGATCGACGGCGAAAGGTGCGACGCACCGCGTCGTCCGAGATTTTACGCATTCGTAGTAACCTAGAAACGGTCTCGATCGGTGGCGTGGTTGTGCCTGCTTCGATACCTGGAACAGATTAGCCGTATGCACCGGCACTGGAAACGACAAAGACGACGAGGACGATGTCGACTGTATACATACGTTTCGTGTGTATACTACATATACATAGAGTGAATTACTTTCGCCGTTCGGTGCACCGCGTCAATGCCATCAGCCAGCACGACTGGCTGGCTAGCTGGTTGCTTGCTTGGTTGGCTGACTGGCTGAAACCGGCTACGCTGCTGCAAAGCCGAACGAACGAACCGAGGGACTGCCCGGAGAGAAACTGGTCAACTGGAACCGGAGTTGTGCTACCGCGGAGCTGGACCAGCCGCGGGACGACGTGGGTTCACCTGGACAGCTGGAGAGATACGCCGACCCACGCTGCACGCTGCTCGTAAAGTATTGCACTATAAAGTGCAGGACACACCGTAGTCAGTCGATCCCTCCTTATCCCTCTTCCTCCCGCTCCCTCTTTCCTCTCTTGCATCTCTTATACCTTCGTACTATCCAGACTATCCTTCGTGTCTCCGTTTTCCTTTGCTACGTTCTCCTTTACTCTGTTCTTCTTCTTATAATACATACATCTTCGACGTATATACATCTCCGTGGTTCCTTTCGTTGATTTCTTTCAGGATCCACTCTGGTGGAATCTTGGCTGATTAGGTACTATATACTACTCTCTTGAGATTCGGTTCTTCAGCTACGTGTAAAAGAACGTGGGCGTGGACGATTGGGTTCAGGGAAACGCGACTGGGAATTCGCGTTTCTGATGATTAGCCGAGCGACTCGATAGAAAAAGGCTTAGGCAGGAAGAAAGACAGAAACAATGTTGGGTATTGGTTTGTATGGAGGCTGGCGTGTCGGCACGCGTTGGAAACCAGTCGATCTGGAGATGCTGATGCTATCGCGAGCGATCTGCCTTTTCGAGGATAGATTGTTTTTACGAAGGTCTTGATAGATCGCGTTGCTTCGTGGACCTCGATGATATATTCCTTCCAAGATCCCCTCACCATCCAACGTTCTTCCAGATCTCCATCTATCGATGGAGATCTCTTTAGTCTCTAATTTATATACCATTTTCATAAAGAAACGCCACGACAGGCTTTTGTATATCTAATTTTTTCTACGACCACGTCAGTGTTACTGGATAACGAAAGAATGTCGGCCCGTCGAGTTACGAGCCAGCTTCCTGGTTACGCGTTATCGATTCCCGGTAGCTTTCGACGCGTCCAAATGAATCTATAAAGCGTTAGAACTCATCGTCGATGCAGCAGGATCAACGTACACCACACAGGGAAGCAAGGGGGACGAAGAAGAGGGACAAAGTGCCGGTATATTTAATGGTAGTTAAGAGAGTAAGCTGGTATTGGTACTGTTATATCTGTAGCGAACACCGATTGGTATTGGTGGCCAAGCTGGTGGTGGGGCCTGATGCAGGTGTTGGCCTTGGGCTCCCTAACACCAAGCCTACAATCTCTAAGGCTCGCCTATATACGTTTGCTGGTCGGTTCTGAGCACGCCACCACCTCCGTTTCTCGATTTTAAAGCTATAACGCAACACGCCAATCCGTGTCTTTGTTTAGGAGCCGAGACGTGTCTGATTGGCTACAGAGACACGATGAAAAAAATTACATATGCCAAGCTTCGAGAAGGGAGAAGAGGGAGGGAGGAAAAAAATGCCGCGTCTCTTTCGTCACTCTGCTCATGGGAATGTGATTTAATTCGTCGAGAAGTTGCAAAAGGGTATTCTCCCCGCACCTACGCGATCAAGGATCCCCGACACGATTAGAATGGGGAGGGCAAGGACAGTCGGCTCTTTCCAACCGGAGTCCCGATGTACAGGAGAATTAATTAATTTTAATCCAGTAGCCGGATCGATCCATTAGACCGAGCTGCGACTTCGTTACGCGGTCATCGATGAGATTTACGTTCGATACGATCATCGATACTAACGGCTTTAACTACTGTCGCTATATGTGCCACGCTTTAAGATTAATTATGCTTAATTTCAAGCTGTACCGATGCTGTTGTTCCCGCGCTTCTTTATAATGAAAGTATATTGTACCTATCGTTAAATCTATTGAATGGAAGTGCAAGAAACAAAACATATGATCGATGATACATTTTTCGCTCCAGTCCACTATGAGTAATCTGCTGGTAGCGAATGTGTTAAATAGTATATTCATAGCTCTAAATGTAATTTATACACCGTTGTACATACTATAGCATTAACATATCAATTAATTAAACCCAAGTATTTTATATTTCTTATTATCTAATTACAATTTTACATAACTACAGCGATTTGATATTATGAAAATGATACATCGAGAAATAAGAATATGCGCATACACTTTTCTCAGCCACTGTATATGTACATAATTTTGTCTTCGTTTCGGGTTCAACGAACTTTCACTACGCTATACTATACAGTGGCCAAGTACTTAACGAGTACGTTTTTCTATTATGCTCTAATATTTCTTATCAGTCTATCGTCTTCAACTGCAACAGCATTATAGACCTAAAAACCTTTCAGTCAGTCACTTTAACATCCGAGACATCTATCAAAACACCTTCACCGTAATTACCCCGCCTTCTAACACACCCATCAAACAACTCAATCACACCGTATCACGTTTAGCCAACGAACCTAACCCCGCGAACAGGGAAGCGTCACCCAAGTATCACCCAAGCGTCGCGACGTACGCAGCTTCTTACTCTCGATTCCTGTCCCCGTGCAAACAGTATCTACTACTCGGCGCTACGTGCACACGCACACACTCGCCGGCTCTTTAACCGATGAAAATGAATGATTCCGTATGCATATGTATGCGGGGGCTCGGTACGCGCGCATAATGCCGTTCGCGCGAGCGTGTAACTTGTCTAAAGAGCGAGCTAACGTACAGACAAGCTAGAAGAATCTTCCAGTTGTGGATTTAACGCGAATTTATCCGACATACTGATTCATTAGAGTTATGGCGCGCTATAATTCTTGTTGTTTGGGTAGGTGTTTTTATGTAAAACAGATTGAGCAGGATCGATCGAACAGAGGCCTTGGAGAAAGTGGAGAGACGCACGCGTATCGCTACGAGCCAACTCGCGCCTTTCCACCGACCAGCAAGAATAAATTACCGCGGTACCGTTATTGTCTCAGTCCGGGAGAACCCGAGAGCGTCTTTATTTGTGGAAACTGCTGGATCGGCAGTTCGTTAGCGTATTTGATGTAAGACGAGGAAGAAAATATTATAGGCGAATGTAAATCATCTGCTAGCAGTTAAATAGTGGATTATTAGTAGAAAAGACCGAAATTGCTGATTTGAAATGAATATCTTTAACGAATGCATTTTTCCCAAGATAAATGGAAGGAAGAATATATAATATCCATACTTGTACTCAAGCCTGGCAAAAGATAAACCGATTATTCCACTATCGTGAATTCTTCTCAAAAACTATGCAACTCATTTCCATAAATTTATTCGTCGAAGGTCGTATAAATAATTGTACATTCCAATATGGATCTTTAAAAAATAAAGTTAGAAATCCCGCTTTTTCTACTTTTCAATTTATGGAATTGATTAGTATTGTGACTTCCGAACGGCTCTATGTCTCCCGACGATTTTATTAGCAATATGTTTTAATGTTTATTAATTTCTCTAAAAGAATCCAGCTCTGTCGAGTTTTTTACAAATTAAATATATCGTCACTCGTACTACTCTTTCCCCAAAACCATCACTGGCGAAATTTTTTATTTATATTCTATTATATTATATTTTATATTTATTTATTTATATATTTTATGTATATTCGCACGAAGTACCAGAAACATCCAACTAGAACTACAAATCGTAGACCCCACTATAGGAACAGCTATATCCATCAGATTTACTGTTAATAATTTACTGTTGCGTCGCAGCACGACCCGAAGAGAAACGTTCCCGGTAGGATCCCGGAGCAGGCGGTGCAACGAGCGGGCTCGCGTGAACGTAACTTAAAGATTATCCCCCGAGGATCGTGCGATTCGTGACGTCAGCCCCAGCCACGTGTCGAAGAGGGAAGAAGAGGTCGAGGAGGTCCAGCATGACCGGTGGTTCCGCGAACAGATAATTTCAGGATACGGACAAAGAGATGTGGCTGTGATCGTCGCGCGCACCCTGCGGCTCGATACCATCGCTTATGCACCCGCGGGCGGTTCATTTAAAATTAATCTCGCACGAGCAACGAACCATCACTTTAAGTGTCGTTAAACGAACGACTTCCTCGGTCTTTAGCTTAGAACACGCGCAAGGTAAATCGACGAAGAAGAAACAGCGATTCGAAACGACGTTTCATCGAATACGGGCCATTACGCGATAAATATTTCCCGAAGAAGAAATCGCGAGTAAACAAGCGAACGAGTTATCTCGGTGGAAAGCAGGCTGGACTCGAGCCTAATCCCTCGATGGAAACCTCGATAATTTGTGGTTGCTCATCGAGGAAGAGATACGGCCGTCAAAGAAGGAACGGCCCTGTTCGCGTCGCGCGCCTAATCATCGGTTATCGCGCTAACGCCAGGCTAGCAACGGATAATGATACCAATCGCGCGACAAAGAGTGTACGTGTGCATTAGTGGTGGCTCGTTGAACTGACAGAGGGACAGAAACAGATGACACGAGCTAAAATTCATGACGTTGATGTCTCTGCTTGTTTGAAGAAACGCGGTTATCTACGAGGCACTAGAGTGGATCGGTAAACGACCGTATACATTTATGATTCTAAATATTTGAACGAAAACCTTAAAGCTCTTCCTGAACCTCAAATCTTGTTTAAAACATTGTGCTCCGATTGCTTCAAGAGACGAACAAATCGAATAGCCTTTATCTTCGATGTATGGCCGTATCTATAGTTATATCGTCCGGAACGATCTTCCTACAAATCTGCTAGAGACACGCGATGTGTATGGGCCCTAAGGTTCTCGTGACGCTGTAGCAGCCTCGGTCGTTGGAGCCTCGTGACGTCAGTGGTGACCACGTGCTGAACAAGAGGGAGAGTCGGCCAGAAAGAAGCCACTTCGTGCCTCTCTCGTATCGTATGGAGCGTGGCCCGGGGATCAAGGACGGTTTTACTCGCGAGAAGCGGAGCCGCGTGTCCCTGCATCTCGTCGTGCTGTGCAGCTGAGAGTGCACCAGTGGCGGCGGAGGGACGCTGAAGGAGGACCAAGACGTGCAACGAGACGAGAGAGGAGGTAGGACAGCAAGAGGGGTGGGGGTTAGGTAGCGGGAGTACAGAAGAAGAAGAGAAGACGAAGCGGAGGGAAAGAAACGTTGCAACAAGAACGGGGCAGCGGGATGAGGGAAAGAAAGGGGGAACTCGAGTTATAATGCTCCGCGCGTCCAGTGTCCCTAGCTGGAGGAAAGGAGAGGTGGAAAAGGCGATGAAGAAAGAGCCAGAGGTAGAGTACCTCGTTCCCTCTCGTTCCTCGTTCTCCCACTACCCCTCGTTCACTCGACGTGTCTCGACGTATCCCGCTCTTTCTCTCGCTCGCCTGTTGCCCGATTTCGACTTCTTCGTCGCTCTTCTCGCCGGAGATAAAGAGAGTAGAACGAAGAAAAAGAATCAAACGGTGGAGAGAGAAGGGTATACTCTACAAGGGAGGGAGGAAGAGGGAGGAAGAGGGAGGACGAAGGGGGAGGTTAGGAAAACGTGTCCCAGCCTGCACGACCCGGTACACTCACCTCCAACAGTTCTGACCATAACATTAGAGGAACGAGCCGGAATCGCGAAACATCGCGCTGAAACACCTGGTTCTGCTCGCTCGTTACGTCGTCCAAGGGAACATGATAAAACGTTACTTGTTGCTACGTGCGCTTAGAAAAATGTCGCCGCACTTCCCGCCCATTTTTTCTCATAATTTTCTCCGTTGTTCGTTTTCTTTACGTCTGCTTCTTTCATTCTTGCTACTCGATGTACACTGCATGAGAGACCTAATGCTGCGTTCGGAACGGATGACGAAACAACGTCGAGGAACGACGTCACTCGTGAAGCGAAACATCACACCAATTTACGTCTGATTTCAGTCGAATATTCATTTGTAATCGCACACATATACGCAAATTCATGTAGATTCATCTATCGGTACTTGAATTAATTATACTTGAAGACTCAACCGTCAGTATGGTAGAGTAGGATACCACGAGCAAAGATAACGTAACGACGAAAAAAGAAATGAACGTGGTCCATCAAATATTATGCTCTACTCGTGTGGCGACTAATTGTAAGTGGCGATCGCATCTGGATGCTATCGTTCGCTTATGCAAGCGGTTTCGAGTGGAATTATGCAAAAAACTGCACGCGCTCGATTAAGAACTGAAACCGCGTGGCGCCCCCTCGCGTACACAGCTCGATATTTTTTCCTCGGGAACCGCTGGCGAAGATTAGGAAAACATGTCCAGACTTGTACAAACTCGTACAGTTCTGACAACGAGTTCAAGCGATAACAGTCGAGGCGAGACGCGATAACGGAACGGTTGAAATAAAACGGAGGGTCGTTTAATCAATGCGTCACTTAATCAGTTAATTCGTGTCAGGAAGTTGGGTGTCTGAGCAACCGTGTCAAAATATTCCGGCGACCAAGTTTATAAATTTTAATTGCAACGATAAATTAGCCTTTTGTAATTGCATTTACTACGTATAGGTAAGAATACAGAAAATAGTTTTGTAATCGAGGAGTTACGTAAGTGATTGATAATTATTATTGGTTCTAACGTAATCACCGATTATACATTGACATTCCGTTAATTTAGATCAGGAGACAAACGGTTCAAGTTGCAGTTCATATTTCATATACAATGCAAGCTTACTAATTCTTCCAACTACTAATAATTTTTCGTTCACATGCAAATTTTTCATATAAGCGAAGTCGATACCGTTCATAATATTAGTTCATATTCAATCGAACACTAACTAAAATTTTATTCCTGTGAAAGTAATCCGTAAATAGAAAATTTCATTTACGGTTCTCACATTAAAAGATCCAATATCAGAGGTCAATCACGATCTGAACGTTCCTTATATCCTATAACCTCTACAAATTCGATCTCAAACTTGGCAAAGAATGTAAGTTGCATTTAAGGAACACGAAAAAAACTGGCTATCCATAGATTACGCTTTTTATTCGTTGAGGCAACAAAAAGACGTTTCAATTTCGAGTGTAAAAAGCGATGTACAGAGCGAACGAAGAGGGCGGTGTACGTGTACGCCGAGCTCCGGCTAAGGAAATAATCCGTTAGTTTATTACGAGGCAGAGTACGAAGCTGCCGCGCGTCGCTCTGTTTTTGCCTGGACGCGTAAGTAAAACCTGTAACGCGATCCCGAGCAAAATGAATGATAAGTTATATTCAGCGTATGCACCTCCGTGTATTATGCGCGCAGAGGGACGAAGCTGAGAGACGCGGAGAACGGAGAAGAAATTTTGGTCTTGCTCGAATGGACTAAAGGAGATGATTGCGTTGACCTTGGACGCCTCGCGCCACTGCACAGCCATAACTGAATCGCGTTACCCTGCGATACTTTCATAACGTAGCCAACGCACGACTCGATAATAAAGTAACGTGGATGCCACTGCATTGCAGTGCCCCGCGTTTCTGTTTCTGCTCATTGCAACGAAGCTACACGATTTTCTTTCCTCGTCGCCTGCTCAAGTTCTTTATGTCGTTCGTTTCGCCCGTCCATTATCTTCGCGGTTTTTCCGCGTGACTCCCTTCGTCGTCACTTGGGAATTTATACGATTCCGTATCGAGCGAGGTTCGTTACGGCCGATTAGAAAAATTTACGATTAACCGGAGTCGTAAATTCGACGAGCTTTATACTCGCCCGCTAGCTCACTGGCCATCGATTACGAAACTCCGATTACTACGCTTCTAATGGGAATACCATGGACACGCGCGAATCAGCATCGATCCCTAATGCGTCTTCCGGTTCTTTAAGTGGTCACTCAAGACCACTTTCGCTATGGCGAACGATGTCACAAATTTTCATGCTGCTGGAATTGGAATCTGTTTTCTTTGTTTATTTCGAAGCTGGCAGAGTTATATCGAATACGGTTCCAGGTTCTTGACTGGATAAACACGCGAAACCGCTTTGTTTTATCGATAGAATCTGTCTGATAAACTCGACGAAATTCATCATCAAGAAACGTCACTGGCAAGGACGGTAAAAGGAACGGGAGCTCTGTGAAGCGTTTGAAACGCTGCATAGAACACAACGGGAAAACATCATCGACTATCAGCCCCATCGAGGAATCTCGATTGTCCTCGAAGCGATGTGACTCGCCGAGTTTCCGCCTTTCGCTGTCTGATCGCGAGTCTTCTGATTTAGAATAACGATCAAGAACGATATCAATGTCAGTCGTACATATATCGAAAGGACACATTTCATTCTTGCATAACTACTCAGCCAAGTCTGCCAAGTAGAAACAGTTACAACTATTTGTAGTAAAACACAAAATTAATCTAGCCGAACTATCAGAGAATTTCCGTCGGAACGACTTCTAGCAAATTTGCCCAAGAACCTCATCGAAACTTTCCCAGTCTCTCGAACAACCCGGAATATTTAGAGAAGCTTGGTTCAAGGAGTATACTCGTTGAAATCGGCGACGATCGTCGTTTGTGCGGCTCAGATCGCTCGGCAGGAAGTGAAACGCTCGCGTCGTCGCCAGGTCGCGCGGTTAGCGACGCGAAAAACATTTCATCGCGACGGTGGAAACCTTGTCCGGGGTCAGCGTACACTACGTAACGAACCAGACGGCCGGAAACGGATGGAACAGCCAGAGTCGTGGAGGGACAATCGAGAGAAACAACGATCGACTGGATTATTCGCGTGGCGAAAACACTAGACGAGAGGCAAGCAAGGAATAAGAAGAGCGAAACTGCTCGATGTAATTTCGCGAAATGTCGAGTGCTCGTCGTATCGTTTCGATTCGACGAGCTGCTCGCTTTTCCCGGGACCCGAGAAATGGCCGGGAGAACTTCCTGGAGTGCGCGCGTCGTCCTAGGATAACGCGAAGCGTCAGGACCTACCACCACATCGCGCCGGTTGCGGCTCCCAGAGGAGGGGGAGGTGTGGAAGAAAGAGAAGCCCGTGTGTACAAGACCTTTGGTATTACCAAGTCAAATACATCGGTGAACATTGGCCGACGCCAGAAAAATGGCGTCGATGGAGTCAAGAAACCTGCTACGATTCCCCTCGACGCGTCGTTCCACTCGCTTTTCCGACGATACTCGCTCGCCCTCGAGTTTGCTTCAATTTAGGCGAACGACGTGTAACTCGTGCTTTGGATTAGGTATTGAAGTGAGAAAGGGTAAATGCGCCTCGTTGTTGAATTTATTTATTCAAACTTGACAGCGGGAATAGTATTGGATACTTTATTGTAGGTGCTAAGTTATTGGAAGTTGGTATACGTTACGGTAGATTGTTATGTTATTATTTCGTATATAAAGACGAAGAAAGAGACTGGTATACGTTACAGTAGATTATTATATGAAATGAGAAATGGTATATAGATATGTGTTTTTATTTGTTGAATTTATTTATTCGAACGGTTCTAGGTTATTGAAGATCGTTATATAGTTGTTTCGTATATCGAGAGAAAGAAGAGAAGCAAGGTGAAAGAGGTAGAATTCACATGGGAGAGAGGAGGCATCTTGCGTCAGAGATCACCGCCAGAGAGCTGTTGGCATTTCTGCTGGAAAGTTTACCGTGTCTACGTTCGATTCGCTTTCCACGCACAGCCTAGGAGAAACGCGCTTCTTTCAATCGCGGTCGACGATTTCCTGGCTCCGAACCGCGGCGCGATTATGTACGGGCTATTTTGCAAGCGCCCGATGAGTCAGCGCGCGCGACGAAAACCACCGACAACGAGGTCGATGACGACGACTACGACAACGACGACGATGACGACGATGATGACAACGACCACGACGACGATGACGACGACGATGTACACGACGTTCGGGGAATCGATAAGCGAACGATTCTACCTTCTGTGCTCGCTGGTCCCCTTCGATACCGGATTAACCAGTTTTTGCCCGCAGCGAACTCTGCCCGCTATCGAAATAACTGGAAGAGAGGAAACGGAGCAACGCACGCGTGTATACTCATGCTTCATCAGAAAACTTAACGAGAACATGGTGCACTTAATGCAAGGTACACATAGACGAACGTAGACCAACTTTACCTAGTCGAATACGACGAAGAACGAAGAAGAAGGAGGAAACGGTCGATCGATTTACGACATGCAGCGTTCGATGCTCGAGAACAGACACGAAAGCGAAAATTCAAATAACTTAAAGGGGTCATCGGAACGATGAACGTATATTGTCAACATTTAGAGCTATTCAACATTATTGTACGCGTAAAGAGACTCTCAGAAGATCTTTATACGATAGAATATTGTCAATGTATATAATGTCGAAATATTGACAATATATATCGATCGATTGAGTGCCTCTTAACTCTATAACTATAGCGGATGGGTATCCGAACGAGCTGATGAATTCTGACGAATTCAATACGTCGAAGCAATCAAATATGTACATATATAGATTCTTCCGAGCGTATATATTGTGATCTTCAGGCGTTTCATTCGTCCGAATATTCATCCGCAATAACCATGAGCCTAACACATAGTGTTTACACACATAAGCGAACTTCGTCTCATCAAGCAAGGCGAAGAAGGAAAAAGAAGAAGACGGTGGATCGACTTAGGACGCGCGGCGTCGAATCCTCGACAACGGACTCGAAATCGAAAGCGCGCCGAAGCAGGCTGCCGGTCGGCTTCCGTGACGCAATCGTGTCCGCCGAGCTCTCTGTGTTCCTGACCTGCCTTCATTTTTTATCCCCCACCAGCGGCCACGGTAGCGTGGCCGGCAACACAGTTCAGCGTAGTGTAGAGTAACCGCGATCCACGAGAAAGCATAGAAGCCTCATAACGACGAACAACCGGTAGGTTGTAAAGCCATCGTAACTCCCGCAGGATAAAAATCCTGGCACACGCTCGAACCGGCTGTATCGGCTCGGCACATCGACCACCGCCGCCGGTGGAGGTGGAGACACGCAGAAAGAACGAAGCAGAAACGGTGGGAGAAAAAGAGGGAGAAAGACAGAGAGAGAGAGATAGTGCGGCTATTTCTTGGCTTGCGACACCCTCCGCAAGCGGAGACCAGCGTTTTCCGCTCCTTGGCCTTAATTAACATCTGACACGAGTCCAGTGTACCACCATCGATCCCCCATCGGACCTCCCAACGCTCTTTTTTTTCTTTCCTTCCTCCTTTCTTCTTCTTCGTCGTCTTTGCTACCAGCTCTTACCCGCCCCGCTGCTTAATGCCGTTTAATTGCTCCTCCAGCTGTGGATACGAGGTCGGGAACACCGGTGACCGATGCTTGCTTAACCCTGAAACGACGTCGTTTTGCCAGGTGCAGAGTGCGGGGGGGAAACGATACCATCGCCGAGTCTCCCGCGACGAACGGTCACGCCTAAAGAGCCACGCTGGCTACGAACTGACAAGCCTTCGCAGAAATTTATTCCTTGTTTTTATTTGTTGTTTTTTCCTTGACTGGCTTGAGTGACGGTTAGAGTGACGGTTAGTTCCGTTAGAACGCGGTGGGAAATTTCAGGTAATGTCTTATCAGCGGATATTCAGAGTCTTTGGATTACGGTGAACGGTAAAAGCTTCGTGCTAATCGCGTTTTGTTAAGTTCGCTGTTATGCTGTTATGCTTGAACGAGATTATCGACACGTATAATTCTTTTGATTTAATTCTCAGGAAAAATTTTTGGAATATCTACGTTCGTGAAAGCAAGAGTTAGATTGAAACAGGATTGGTTAAGGGAGATTGCTGAAGATTTTGCGAAGCTAATTAAGCAGTGCAAGTATGTACGAACAATTTTTATTTAAAACAAGTATCTCAATGTTCCGTTAAAATTGCAACCATCTTCGTCAGAATCGTAACGACTCGCTGGTATCTGTGAGAACATCGTTACTAATTAAACTCCTCTGTGAAAAACATCATCTAAAGTGCATATCGTGAAACCAGCATCGAATTAACAGCAGACACTTGTGACCGGTGAATCAATGAATCATCTCATCGACAGGAACAAATCAATAAACAACGAGCTACCGGTCGGTCGTTTCTCAAAACCGCTGGAAACCTGTTCGTTACCCTTCGTGCGTCCCCCATACCAGTGACATTTTAGCGGGCACGCGTAATTTGCATGCAAAACCGTCGGCAGACGGTTAATTGCGCGTCGCTCGATCGTGATTTATGCGAGCTAATTACCGACAAAAGCGGCCACCGTTGACTTACAGCTGCGGTGTACGCGCATAAATGCATAATAAATTCTTAATATCTTCGTGTTCCAGGGGACGAGGACGATATCGATCTCGCGTCACGAAGCGGAAAACGCTTGGAGAAGAAGCGTCCGTGAATCGGCGAGGAACGCAACCGATTCGCGGAGAAACAATGTCCTCGCGCGTTTTTCCGCGCAGAAACGCTTGTGTGTTCGGGTTGCGTAAAATTTCATTGTTCAGCAGAGGCAACGGTGCGGCACCTGTAGTAACCTTGGCCCCGATATTATTTGCTAATCTTCGAGTTACGCGCGTTTACTATGCGGCGAACGATCGAACCAGAGATAGCTTTGTTCGAGGAAAGGGAAGATCGGCCGTTGCGGAACCAGGAAAGATTCTTTAACCGGAACGAAAAGCCTTTGAGCACCGCGCAACTCGTTGTGATACACGGTAGGCGAATCAATAAACAGCAGCGGACGGGACAAAAGGCAGAGTGTAAGGAAGTCGCTTTGACTGCTCGCGAACGCGGCTACGTTGCCATTAGCGTGCTGTGTATTTTCGTTTGTTAGATGTAAAATTGACTGACGTTTATTAATCATGGTTTTTATGCAGAAGATTGATTTTATGTTTGGATAGATGGTTACAGAAGCCCGGGGGTTTAATGATTTGCAGGTGGAAATAAGCAATAGGAAAGTTATTGGTACAGTCGATAGAGTGAAAGTCGGTACGCTGACACAGCGGTTTCGTAATGCTTCGTACAATTGAAACAGTCGAAAAAGTACTTGAACTATACGCGTTTACGTAAGTGCGAAGCCGTAAAGCTGAAAATTGTAAAATCGGTGTAAGAAATTGCGTGTAATTAACAGCGCTGCTATATAGCGAGAAACGTCGATTCCCAGCTCAGAGACCGTCCAAGTTAAGCTCCATTGGACACGGTTGCTACTTTATAGATCGACTATCTATGTATACGTGCAAGTTGTATTCCACGGAAATCTAAGGTATCTCGACCAAACTTGTTTAATCGATACGCGATTAATCAATTCTGTCTTAGCTTCCTTCGTAACAAATCCTATCAGGATAATTAACTTAGTAGGTACTATCAAACCACAACTATCGACGTTTCATCGAATTATCTCGCCAAATAATCCAGCTCGGCAAATTTTATCGCGAGTACATGTTTCATAGTTGCGATGTGAAATTTCAAAGCCACTGTGTACCTGACAGCAAAACTAAGCACTCAGGAAATTAAACAACGATAGGTCCCTATTGTGCGTACGAGGATTCTTAGTTCGCAATTGTATCGTTTATAATTTGAAGAACGAGTCTCATTTTTATCCGTGAACTTTCTTCATCCCTTGTGATATACCGTATAATTGGTTATTATATAAATAATAACATAATAATAAAATATAGTACAATATACAACACGTATAGGATATAAACAAAGTATCATGGAAGAAAACCGATCCCGTAACATTATTCCGCTAATACCTACCATTTGCAACACTCCTTGCAGAGCAAACAAAGCGATCAGAATTTCAAGAAAAACAATCAAAACGGCTGTATAATCTGGAAGCGAGCCATGCAGAGCAGCACGTGGTTACTCCGGTTTTACATCCCGTCCTCCAATTGCGTGCACGACCGTACGGGTTGCAACGGTACACACACGGGACAGAAATAAGAAGAGCAAAGGAGCAAAAGGAGGCGGAGGATACGCGGTAGAAGATGTCGAGGAGATAGGGGGGAGGGGGGCGTGGGCAAGTTTCGAGCGATTTTCTGCCTTTGTTAAGGTAACGTAGGAGAGTGGAAGAGTAAAGGGGAAGTCGAAGCCCCAGGGAGACGATATAAACGAGGCCTGATGCAATTACTTTTACGAGAGACAGGGTATATAGGTATATAGGTGGCTACCGTGGCATTAAAGCGCCACTAAGGCAGACACGCTCGCGCTTTAGTGCTCCTCGGCGCGAGCGCGTTACACCGGCGACCGATCGGACTCGGCCACGGGCGGATTTAGCTCAGGGCTAGGCGAAAGTATCGCCACGGCCGATCGCGGTTGATCTCTTCTGTCCTTCTTTCTCGTTCCTGTGAGTCGTTCGAAGGGCTGAATGGTACGCGACACACTGAACGTCGCCGTGGATCGTGACCTGTTCTGCCAACTAGGAAAATTGCGAAGATGGTTATGATGGTAAAGGTTAGGGCTATACGCTAGAGGTTGGTTCTTGCTTTACGGCGAAACGATTTTTTTAGCAGATTATGATGAAGGAGCTTCTGACTACAGTGAAAGATATACATGGCATATAAACGAGTTGGATTTTCTTTCAAGAGGAGATTGGATTAAGAGACAAATGAGCCGTTCAGAAGCCACATTGATCAACTCTATAACTTGAAAGGTGATGGTGTTACGTACGTGTCTTTTAATTTATCTTGGAATTTGCTACTTTTTATATCGTCTTTTTCCTATGAATGAACTTGTGGGAACGAGTTGTTTGTTTCTTGAGAACTGAATATCGATTCATAATTACTTATGAATTAAGAAGATTAATAGAAAAATCGGAGTGGATCGATAAGGCTTTTAGAAGCCTGGAATTAGCCTGTAAATTAGCAATTTAGGGCGACAAGAATAGCTACACTTTTGATAAATTGGTTGACTGGAGAACATAACGGTGGTATAATTGGAAGATATATAAAATATATGTTTGAAGATAGCTTGTGTTAGAAGTCAAATGTCAAATTGGCGATTTGAGACGAAAAGAACAACTCTATCCTTGCGCAAGCCTTTGTTCAGGGGAAGATTTATTGGAATACTTCCGAGGACGAGTTTCTCTAGCGTAGGTTGTTGATGCCATTGTCTTTCTCTTTTCGCAATTCGAAATTGTACGATTTCGTCAAGGATCTGTGGAACACGCACATCAACCTTCTGACATCATAGAGGAATCGAGATTTTCGTAAAACTTGATTTCGATTATATGATATCAGATACACTCAAACGAGAAATAGTCTTGGTACAATATTGTGTCTCATTTTAGAGTCTTATGAAACCGTATCATTCTGCAACAATACAAAATCGAACTTATCCATTGTCTCGTTTCTGAACTTTAACAAACTGTCTGCATCTTTATCTGTCGTCCAATAAAACATTCAATTGTGTTAAAATAAAAGAAGCATCCTAATCATGATCATAACCTACAGAATACTTTCTTGTCTATTTACTATGATGTTATATGTCAAACACACTTAACCTGCATTAAAACTTTATCAAACTGCTATTTCCAAGAACACGACTCGCCATCCCTAATCCTAACAAATTTCGACGCAAAATGCCAGACCTGAAGACAATAATGGCAGACATAACATTTGCTAAAATTTCCTCGATCTTCGAAACCAATATCGCCTCTAAATTCTACGACCAATATCGGCTGCAAAGCTTGTTCGGAGTAAGCGTACAGTTCCCTTCAAAGGCAAACCGCGTACATATTGTCGAACACAAGGGTCGTGATAATCCAACAACGCCCGAAGCGAGCGTGTCATTGATTTCGCGAGTGGCACACGTAAGCATACGGTGGCGGCGGATCAGACATCACGTCGAGCAGCTGGAAAAGGATGTCGCATGCAAAGCGAATCTTCCTTCCGATTCGACAATGGCTGGCGGCGGCCCGTACGTTCCCTGCACTCGAGATATGCGCGGGCTCGCTTCATTGTCTACCTGCGGTTTACAATAATGACGACGCGGCATACAGAGAGCTTCATTTCGCGATGCCTTTGACCGACCACCGACTGCGACCAGACCTGACTCGCGACCTCCTGCTGCGGCCACGCCGTTTTCCGTGTTAACCGGATATCCAATTGCTTTCAGCTACCGTCTTAAACCTGCTCCACGCTATTGAACTCCTTCAGAAGATGTGAGAGTAGCAGGGATGAGAATTTTCTTTTTTCTTTTCTTTTTGTCGTTCTTTTCTTCTTTCCAAGGTCAATATCGAAATGTTTTACGGAGGATGGAAAAAGAGTTGAAAACGACAAGCAGAATTCCGGTTGTAAATTTAGAGTTCTAGATATGGCAGTTGATATTAGTAGATCGATACTAGTTGATACTAGTTGATGATTAGTTTCATCAGAGATTTATTTTATTAGATAAATATTACAATCAGTCCTGTACTCTGAGAGGCTAGATTGAAGCAAGAACTGTTTGCCGATCGAGTTTGCAACTCGATTTAAAAAGAAATGAAACGTAATTGTAAAGGATATAATAAACGGTACGATGAAAATTCTACCTACAAAGCAACAACCGTACAACGATATTAAACTTCACATGCTTTAAACTCAGTTTCCTCCGTTTACAAACTAGCGGAGATGCAATAGTTGAGAACTAGAGCGACGAGATGTTTTCAGAAGTTCCATCGGTTCAGACACATATAGAAACGATGAATTATCACGTAATTAATCTTCATACGAGTAATCAGGGATTATATATCGGAATATTATTCAGGAGATAAGTAAACATTTACGTGTAGGAAATCTATGTAATTAATCGACGTTTTCACTGGATTTCTGTCGAAGTGGCCAACGCGCATAATGTAATTAATATTCAAGCAGATATCGAAAATTGTGTTAGACAACCGCGTACTCTAGTTTATGAATGAAACGTTATCGTGATTTAGCTACTATACGCGGTGCGTCGAATGAAATGCCGTAATTCCCACTGTGTCAACGGGATTAACCGCTTCCCCAGGCCATTGTAACTCTCTGTAATGTGGAACAGAGAGAATCAACAGAACGCGCGACAAATTCCACCTACGTGTTACGGTAGAAAATTCCGTGGAAATTGAAACCGATATAACATTCTCTGATGGTGTAAACGAACGGGAGTAGATTTTGAGAGAGGGTTAACGAGTGTCTCGCGAGAAAAGAAAAGAAGAAAAAAAAAGGATGGAAGACAAAGGTGAACGTTAAAAGGGAATTACGGGTGGCAATAATTGACGAGTTAGCCAGCTACGGAGCGCGAGAAATTTTTTCGCGAAAGTAGAGAAACACTTTCAGCGGGTCAGTTCGATGGTTTTCTCTGGCGATAAAAAAGACAGCTAGTCGGAAAATAGGCTGCTGGGTGCGACGAAACACGCGTACCGACAAAGTATGCTGTTTCGCAACGCAAAATTCGGTTATATCTCTTCTTCTGGGAATTAATCTCAATTTACTGGTACCTGGTGTAAAAATCGGGGATTTTTATCGTACACGCGTATTTGCAATGTCGAGAATGACGATCTTTATTGCTGAAGGAAGCGTGACATATTTTTCAAAGCAGCTGATAATACAGCAGACTAAATGACGAGCAAACAGAGCGGAGATTACACGTTTTAACGACTTTGAACAGGCTTATCAATTCCTTGAACTTCAAGCGGGGCCAAATCAAGGTTTGTCACGTGTCATTATGCCGTGTTAGAAAGTACGCTGCTTAACGAGAAACATTATTCGTCTTTTTTCTTTTCTTTTTTTCTCAGTTGATGTGCTCGACAGATAAAATACCTGTCTGGTTCTTTTTGCCTAGTCATCGTGTCAGAACGGTAGCCAATATCACATGGCCCGAAGCGAAATCCTAATTCTACTTAAACGGTACAACCCGAACGAATATCGATCCTGCCGCGATCTCACGTATGAAAGACCCACCTGACGCCGTTGAAAGTGAAAGTATAATACGGTCAACATCGGCTACAACCTTCCTGCAGCCATATTTCAATTGGTCTAGGTAGAACAAGAAGTACAAACAACGGCTGAAACAAGCACGAGAATCACGTTATCTATTCATATATTCCGTGTTCTCTTAGATTTTCATTCGAGCAGCCGTGATATTTAATATCAGCCAGTCGATCGAAAGTCGAAACTTTCTCACGAGACAAGAGACACGCGGTCCAACGAACGAAGTTCTTATCAGACGGTGTTGCGCTGATAACGAAACGCTGACACTAGCCTTCTCCAGTATTGTGAATATACGAGAAACGAGAGTAATACGCGTAGCGAGTGATAAACGTAAGGATAATACAGAGAGAGAAGGTTTTCGAAATAGATTTTTACGTAAACATTGCCCGTGTCGAATAAAACATCTTGAAATTTCATTGACGTTATAACGGGACAGCGCTGTCGTGATTATCTTGGCAAAATTTAGAGCCAATCTGAAAATGCATATAGGAGTTACGAGATATGATCGCGAAATTTCATTAGTACTTTAATGAAACACCGCTGCCATGATTATATTGATAGAAGTTGCAACCAATCTGAAAATGAATATGGGAGTAACGAGATAGTTATGTATTGTATAAAACATTACGAAATTTCATTGACATTGTAACGAGACCGTCATGAGTTTACTTATGTACGTTATATACTTAATAAAAAATTAGTGTACAGCATGAATAACCATTTTAAACATATAATAAGTACCAAAAAATTGGCTCCACTAAATATTGCAGCTTATCTTTGTGAAACGTACAGATGCTTGCGCTAAGTGAAAGACTAAGAAGCATAGTAGGGTAAGTTCATCGTTAGGTGTGCTGTGTTTATCATTATAAAAAATTCATTCTATCTTTTCGAGTCATGAAAACGTATCGTGTCGTAGAATAAATACAACTTAATTGAAACACTGAAACTATGATATTCTTAAATTTGAAATATGCGACTAAATTAAAATTCTCAAAATCTTCATTTATATCGCTACAATTCTGAACCCCACTCTACGTGTCTTGTAACGTCTACTTACGTACACTTTCGGATTTATTTCAAACTTCACCAATATAATCACAACAGTGTTGTCTCGTTACAATGCCAAAGGAGTTTCAAACTATTTACACCCAATATATTTGTAAGAGGTTCCTATAAATGTTCGAATACTTTCGTAAGCTTCAGTATGTATAGACAGAGAAAGAGAGAGAGAGAGAGACAGAGACAGAAAGTGAGGCGGGGGAGAGAGCAGGGAGTGCACTTACGTGGCAGCATCGATAAGTACAAGCAGCGTAAACTGATTTATGGTCGCTCGAACTTCGCTAAGTAGGTCGTCCACGTTAATGCACTCGGCTCCGGTGCATCGCGCTCGTCTACGCGCTTCCGTGGAACTCTGGAGGTTAAATCGTTTCGCCCCGACGTCCCCAGGGGCGCTGAATCGCGCCGACTCGCCGAAATATACGGGGTTGTTGTCCGCTGTTAACAATGATATCTCGAGATCCGGGCAAACACCATTATTTCAAGCTGTATCTACGAACTGATACAGACCGGCAGAGCCAACGAATTACCTTTAACGAATTTTTCTGCGATCCGGTTCGATCGTTCGCTATCGGGATAGTATTTACAGCATCGTAGATTTCGTCCGGCGATCAGACCAGCCACCGACATTTTTCTAACTTATCTCTCTTTCTCTCTCTCTCTCTCTCTTTTTCTTTTTCTCTTTTGAACGATGGAAATATGGAATTGGAGTTTGATCGGCGGGGGGAATAGTTTAAAACTGGTTCCGATAGAATGGAACTGGTGAAACGGAGTCTTTTTGAGAGGAAACAGGTCAAGTTACTGTCACGTTACTTCACTACGGTGAAGCTCTATTGCGAAAGATACGAAGTTTCTGCATGCATAAAATGGATTAAATGAAAATATTTGATTGAATGTTTAACTGTGCTGAAATGTCCCTTTTTTCTTGAGTATTGCATAAGTTCTGTATTAAAGTTCTCTTTTGTTATTGTTTGTTAGATATGGAAATGATTTAATATCTGTTTAAAATAGCATATTTACTGCATATTTATTTATTCAAAGCATATTTTTCTTATCTGTTCGTTTAATCTAGTGGCTGGCCTTGATTCTAAATACAAATTTAATAAAATTTAATAAAATATCAGCTATGAATTTTATTCTCTATCTTGTCTGATAAATTTCTAACTACTAACATACTCTTCTCATCTGATTGGGTCATCTGTATCTAATAACTACTAAGTATTGACTAACTATATAGAGTTGCATTTAATCTTCCAAGCATCTACACGCGAAGTTTCCTAATATATACTTATTTTTTGCTAAAACAAACTATTGATAAATCACGATAACTTTCACAATGACTTAATACGAGTTTACAAGATAAGTTGGCTGCGCGAAATCGTGAGAGGCTACCACTGAAGGAGACCGTCGTTGAGAGTCCTGAGAGCCACGCGGGAAGATTGCATGAGAAGTGCTTGACCCAGAAAAAGACTGTTCCTTATTTACGCAGAGTACCATCAAATTTACCATAACAAAAGTAGTCCTCCTACTTTAAAAAATCTCCAAACTAGTTACCTGCTCAATTTCTATTTTTAAAAAGACAAATCTCATGTAAACTACACTATCAATCGTAAATATTAGGACACACACCCATTAGCTACATTTATTGAAAAAACAACAAATTTCATTTCGTTACTTAGTGCCTTACGTTGTTAAAAAATAACAGCAGTGAAAAATTCGCTATACCCTTCAAACGATGGAAACGTATTAAGGCACAGAATAAAGATACAAGTTAATTGATTATGAAACCAAAACGATGATACTTCTGATAATTGAAATATGTGACTAAATTGAAATTCTCAAACTCTCGACTCACGCCACTATAATTTTCAGCTTGTCAAATATAAATTCTAATACCCACGGCTATCGATGTGTATAAAACACACAATTTATTCAAATTACAGCTTTCTCTCTTTCACGAGACAAGATCGATTTCAATGACGCGGTCGTTTCTTGACGCGTGCACCTGAGACAGGCACGGGTCCGAATTTAGGAATCCCGTTACGGTGGCCATGGGCTAAATAGGTCGTGTGTATGATAATGCCACCATTATCGTGCCTTCGTCGAAACCGTCGAGAAACCGCCAGATTTCGGCGAACACCTGAGTCTTCCAGAAGGACTTAATTAATTAAGGGCCGTCCCTTCGGTTCGTTACGCAAGGGTTGAAAGGGTTACGTCTTAACATCGAACAGCTGATGCCACTGTCACGGGACAAAGAAGCCGCAAATTCATTATTGGACACCGTGAAGCCGGAAACTATCGGTCTAGAAACTACTCGTGCGTTCTTTCAGTGGGAAAATATGTTCTCAACTTGCCGCCAATTACTAGCATGATTATTATCGCGAGCTACCAATTAATTTGCTTGTGGCTGGTTATCGAAGGAAAAAACGAACGAAAGCATACGATCGTGGAGTGTGATTGCAATCGAGAACGGAAATCGAATCGAGGCGGATCGCTCGAGGTTTACCCGAGAGGTTAATCGTCAAATGAGGAATTAAGAGATCGTTATCGAGTAACTGTGAAGCTCCATTCTATTCGTGAATCACGTTATCGATAGCCTTGCGTGATTTGTTTTAAATGATACACATTCTAAGAGTAAGCATTATTTGAAATAATGTGATAATAGTTACCTATGAAAATGACTATAAATTTTACCCAACCAATAAGTATATAACGATGTAATCCTAATAAATAACTAAAGGCTGCGAAGGAAAAGCACGATAACGGTATTTCTAATCTTTTACATATATCGTCGACCAATTTTACATAAAAATTATCTTTTCGTTTGATGTTGGAATTAATTACATGTTCCGTTACCTTGTGGAATATTTACAAAATATAAATAACGTCAGAGAATTACGCAGACCGACATTAATGAGGCTCGACTAACGTGACCACTAAATTAATATCGTTTGCTTCTCATGAAATATCCTGCATTCGTCGTTTAATCTATTTTCATCGTCTATTTCTCCTCGCATCTGCCTATTATTTTTCGTTCTTCAGCTATTTCGTATTGAAATATTCCTTTTTAGGCCATTAAGTGACATATAACTCGTAGAATCAACAAAGATAGACTTAACATTCGTCTCAACATTTTCTCTGTTTTTCAATATAAATGTCTATAAATAAATTTTCAATGAAACTAAGATAAATCATGGAAGAGAGTTTCGAGCGATTGACAAATCGCGTACTAGAATCTCAACTAATCATCGTCATGCGTGAAGAGTAATGGTGTGAAATCGTTTTCAACGATGGAAATGCGACACGTAGTTAATTACCGCTTAATTCGTAACGCGTCTCGACGGTTCGTCCTGAAAACGTAGAGGCACGTTAATCGAAACCCGCGATATTGATTTACGGTCTTGTAAAAGTGACTGGAAAAGCCACTATATCAAATTAGACGCTATGCTATCTGGATCGCATGCACGCTCGCGGTCACCTATGATTTACGTGATTATCACGGACGAAAATTAGCGTGCGCACTTGAAACCGCTCTTCGCCGTCGTAATTGCTCTTAACGTTTCCATACCACGAGATTATGCATTATTGAAACGATAAGGCAGATACCTGCCACCCTCTGAGATTCTAATTAATTGTTCCGCGATCGATCGACGTCCTGCAGAAAAATTAATTGCATATACACTGTGATGTCTCATCTTCTTTTATCTCGTATGCTTTCATCGCGTTTCATCTATCAGTTATTCATTTATGTAGCGATTTTAGCACGCGTACATCTGTAAATCATTCACGATAATAAAATGAAAATAGATCTACGAAATAAAATTAATTTATAGAAATAATTAACACGTAGCGACGTAAAATTCGACTACCATAGAATGGTTCTACATCTATCTAAAACAAAAATAAAATCATATTACGATTACTATGTAGAATATCGAAGCTTATTTGTGATAGAATCAAGATTACCAAACCGTTTTATTCGTATCTGATTTTATACCGATTAAAATAAAGCGAGCAAAGAAAAGTCAGTCGTTTCCTAAATCTTCACTACCTGGAACATACACAAACGATTGATCAATTATTCATCAACTAGCTATTCAATTAACCTAAATAATACAGAACAGAGTAATAACAAAATCAGAACTCGAGCAACACGATCCAATTATCCAGCAACCAAACATCTGCAACATCAGACAAATCCGCCTCCGGCATCCCAGCAACAGAACCACTATATCGAATAAACATCAATCCCTTTAACTAGCAGAGCCATTCTCTCAATACCTGGAATCAACATCGTCGCAAGAAACGCAGAACTCGGCATCAAACTACCATCGGGTCTGCGACTGGCGACAGCGTTTCACCAGCCTCTTCGTACAATAACTTGATCGTTTCAACTCTACCCTCGAGTTTCGTTTCCATGCCGAATGTAGGTCGAGCATCGAAGAAGCACTTTGCTCGGCTCTGACCTCCTCCCTTTCTATGAATATTCCACGCGACCGCGAGAGATCAATCTCGAGGTCTCCATACAACAGATCGATTTTCCCGCGGAGCGATTGTAATCTCGCGGCGATACGCTCGTGTCCAAGCGACCACGTTTGCCTGGCCTCGATATTTCTAGCTTCGGATGACGTACCGTCTATATATACACCAGAAGAGCTTGCATCTTCACGCGTGAGTTTTCCCACGAGAAAGGAAGGGAGGAGGGGGCTTGGTGAGTGGCTTCCAGGCGGACGTCGCGTCGCGACGTCGTCGTCGCCTGTGAACCCAGTGTGTACAGCAACGTTGTCCGCTGCGGCTTATCACGTTGTAAGACACGTAACACGACAACGCGGATAATGCCTGGATCGCTGCAGTGCCTCGCTGAACAGCTCTCTCTCTCTCTCTCTCTCTTTGTCTCTTTAACTCCCTATAGTTCTCTCCTTGGCGTATACCGAATTACGTGGCACACGGCCACGTGAATAGAAATGCACCGTTACGCGTTTCAGCCAGCCATGGCCAAGGGCATGGCCGAACTTTCAAATTCTGCCCGTGATTCTTGCGGAGAAAGGAGACCCGAGGTTTTGAAGAACGAGGCCCGTACAATTCTTGGGAATTAGTGGCTACTGTTCTTGGAATTGATTGCCTTTTGGTTCCTGGCAATGGTACCTCTCGCAACGATGTTATGTATCACCGATTGCCTGCGAAGTAAAAGTGGAAAATGAAGAATTTGGTGTGGATAAGGTGGAAGTCGAGAAAGGAATAATTCTCGTCTAAGGCAATAAGGACTATTTGCGATAATTATTATTAGACTGTGGATATTTATGCAAATTCATACTCGTACGGATACGATCGAGGAAATGGAAGCTAAGCGGAAATTTATTTCACCTGGCGAATATTATCACGAACAATCTACATGGAATATTTCTTATATTTTTCCGCGTACTGTATGAGTCCTGTAGATTTTTGTACCTTTAAAATTCCACGCGTAGAAAAATTCTAATCATCAAAAGGTCTAATCATTTTCTACGATTGAGAATCTTTATACGAACGTTTATGCCAAGCGATAAGGACGAATACGAATGAAAGAAGTAATAAATTATGAAAAAGACGCTGACGTCGTGTAGAGTGATAATTGGAACCAGTTTAGTTGGGAAGAACTGTGAGAATGCAAAGAAGAATAGAAGAGAGGAAGAATTTTATCTACAGCAATATGATTCGAAGTAGAGAGGCACGCGGTGCATTATTGTTTCGATAGACGGCACGAGGGCGGAGTTTTAATTAAATTCGCAAGGGGTCCTATTTTAAGTAAAGCTTGTTTATCTTGCTCGCTCAATTACCCGTAGGTCCGTTTTATAGTAGTCTTTATCTATCGTCTCATACTGGAGCTGGTGCCGATAGAGGGGGCACCGTTTTACGATCCTCGTCGCCGAAATCACTGGCGACGTGATAATAAAATAATCTGGGCCTTTCGAGTCATTAGGCCGGCCCTTGTTACTTAGCAAAGTCCACTTAGCTACAGCCAAACACCAGCGTTCTTCCTCGCTGTCGAATTCAGCGATGTCCACGAGCTTGTCGCGATAGAACAAACACATTTATTGTATTTAATCTTCGCGAACCTAAGATACAATTTCAACCACATTCCACTCTAAAAATTCGCTGTAAACTACGCGCAAACCTGCAATACCCTTTAACATAAAATTTCTCCACAACGAACTATAAAATTGATCAATAGCTGCATTTCCGAACGGATGGCAGCCATTAGATTCAACAACTTCGTTCACGATACAAGCAACGCTATATCGTAAGAGCAACAGCGATCGTAAACTCGCGTCTACGAAACTACTCCGTGAAATTCAAAGCAGCACTTCCGTTTATCAGTCTAAAGACGTCACACAAAGACGTTACCGGGGAAATTACCACGGGACCATCACTAATAGCCAATCTAGCGTGAACACAAGACGCGAGCAATACCGATCTCGAGAGCCGTTTCGCTCCGTCGCTGACGTCAGGTTATGGTGGCGCAACGCAACAACACGCTTCGCCATACACCATAGAGCAGTAATGTCGCATGCCGTATACCCCGTTAAGTGGATCCAATCAACTCTCGGTGGCAATGTAACGGTCGGACGAAGAGAGAGAGAAAGAGAGAGAGAGAGAGAGAGAGAGTAGAGAGATCGTCGAACACAGAGAATGAGAATCGCGGAGCCAGAGAACGTTGTGGCAACAAACACGTTGCAAGGGGGGTTAGGCCACTTGGCAGGGTGGCGAGACAGAGGAGAAAACAGAAGGAGACAGAGGGACGAGAAGGATGGCATAGTTATTATGTTATATGCATCGAGAGATAGCGCGATATTAACACGCTCAGGGCGATAGAGCGATATTCGGGCCCCAACCGATAAATCCCTTTGTGCTGCACGGTTGATTTTCAAACTGCCATTTGGGAAATTACTGTCAATCCCGGAAATGAAGTCTCTTCTCCGGTGAGAAACGGAGAATTCGTTCGAGCGCTCGACACGTCGCGATAATTCCGCTCACGTTCAAAGGATATGGCGCAAATAGTACAGATCTGATAATATAGAACTAATAACGTAGATCCGATGGTCGAATTAGCATCGTTGCGAGTTTTATATATTTTTTAGTTCTTTTAATCCTTTGAGTCCCAAGCATCGCTGTTTAGATTTTGTGTCGAGAAGTCTCAGTATATTTGGACGTTACGGGCGACTGAAGGTATTTTGTATTTCATTGTTATCTACTCAATAATTTTTATTGAAATATTTATAAACTAATAGTACGTATATATAATAATACAGATGTATGTCATAAAAATAACAAATGTGACGAGCGCTATTGCGTCGCTTGTTTCTCTTCGCAATCGATTAAGACAAGCGCTATCGCGTTGTTTGGGATTTTTCGACCCTGTTTTTTCAAAAACCCCTGGGACTCAAACGGTTAATAAAATCGTAAAACGCGAATAAAATCTACTGACACCTCAGGTTCCCATTTATTTTAGGAATACCATAAATATTAACGATACGAAGGATAATGGCAAAATCTGCTCATAAAACGAGCCATTTATCATTTTTCAGAAATTAACGAGAGTCGTGTTCTTTACTGGAAAGGTATTTACAGTGACTCATGGAATTACTTCTACATTTACCATAGAAAACTTTTAGAAATATAATGTGCTTGTTTTGCGAAACATTTTGATATTTCTTTAGCAATGCAACATTTTCTGGTTACCATTTATTGGTAAAAGTAACAAATTTGACAATGTAGGTAGAGGCTACTTGTCGAAGCTGACAGGATGATGAATCGAGTTTGTAGAAAATACAAAATGAAAAAACAGAAAGTACAAAAGAATAGATTCAAAGGGCAGCTTTAAAGGAGAAAGATTGTCGAATTTTGAAAAATTCTAACACCAGAGCGGCATATACGATGAAATTGTTAACTTATCTCCATAATCTGCTTTTTGTCCACTGGAATATATCCTCGTTCAAATAGCTCGAACAGCTGCAGCCTCGATTGTTCTATCTGGACCTTCATTCGACAAAATTGATTCCAGGTAGACAAAAGGAATGGTCGGGAAAAAATGCACTTTGTCGCTTCCGGGTTATATAAGTTTCCGCGAACCTCCTAATAGTCCCTCTTCGAGTCGATCGTCTTATCACCGTGGAACGATCTGCTTAATGCTTTTATGTCGGAGTTACGATAAGATCGTGCACAATTTGGAGTGGCCACACGTTGGAAGGATCGGGGATATTCGATGTTGGGAATTCAACATGTGATTATCGTGTTTGCAATTTCATGGCTGAAATTTGTCATACGTAAGGCTATTAAGGTACTTTATGACACGACGAAATTGCAATTTTTTACAATGAAGAGGACACGATAAAAAATGGAAGATAAAGTGATCGTAAAAAAGGTTGGAAAAGGTTGAACGTTGACATGTTTGCTCGAGTCACGTCGCGGCCGATGCCTATCTCCGTGTACAATTCGGCCAATTCTCGTCGTTTTGAGCTATCTTAAACGAAACATTAAGAAAAAGAGTCGATCGGCGGAGGGGAAGGGAAATTCGGTTTCACGCGACACCCTCCAACGAACCATGAACTCGGCCCGGTCGCGAGCAAACTAATAGCTTTTAAGAACACGGAATTATCTTAAGCGCACTTAACCCATTTCGAAATGGACTTTCGACCACGAGTGCGTGGCTGGCGAGCACGCGGCCCGCCATTGTTTCTGCTACTCGACCGGTGAACGAACCGCGAGCTCACTAATCCTAATGGCACAGCGTTTTCTCTTTGAAAGATAAAAATAGTGGCCGTCAACCATGGCGGGATGTCGTTCAACCCCGAAATACCTTGGCGAGACGTACCGAAATGAATTTTACGATTTGCGTTTCCAGAATTTCAGGATAATACCCTCGAAGCGCAGAATTCTTTCTGTCCCCGTGTCGTTTGTGCATTATTTTTGTATCTACTTACTTTATTGTACTTTGCTATACTTCGTTGTATTCTTTGTAGCACGCTTTACGATAATTTATTGCAATCTACCGGGTAGTTCATTAAATACGTGTATATCTCGCATAGATTCGAATCTTATTGCAATGTTTCCAACACCTTACTACGAAAAAAGATGTAAACTAGACGTGTAGCTCTTTACAAGCATTTTTGCGAAATATATTCTTAGGTTAATTGAACGTTAAACGAGTATCGTACAGCAGATTCGAATAGTTTACGAATACTTTAATCAGGAATTTTCTATTTTATACTTTTATACTTCCATTTTCTATTTTATAATTGCATATCATAACTACGATTTGGACAGCTACTTGTATGAAATTCGAGTGAAATCGCGGTATATGTTACGTAATAATCTCCGTAATATGTAGTTTCTTACGTTTCAAGTACTTATAAGTACATTCTTAAATAAAGTATACAGGAACCTGTTCTAAAGTTCTCAACTAGCCTGAATAATCTAAATATTTTGCAACTACACAAAGTAAAACGTGCATACGTAAATACAGAGATGAAAACAAACCATCACATCTTATTATTCAATCTAGTTATTCGTGTATAATAAAATGAAGCAATTTTATCGTAATTTATTTCATTCCAACCCCAATCTCTATGAATTGTTAATTCTTCGATTTAGCGATATAGAATTTTAGAAATTTCGAGAATGATAATTGAAAGAAAGTTTGGAAGGGAGATAGGGAAAGTTAGTTGGATATAATAACTGTCGGTTAGGTGAAAACGTGGTGGAGGGCTTTTAATCAGGATCGAATCGCCTTGAACTGCCGGCTGCTTTCTCCAGGGGTAATCAGGGTTAGAGTCGGGATTATAGGCTGATTGAATTAACCCCGTGTTGGCGGCCCTCGTAAACTCTTACTAAAGTCAAGCCCTGGCTCCTCCCGTCTCGTGTATTCGCATTACGACCGAAAGTCTGTAGCGAGTAACGGCTCGTTACGGTCCTTTCGGAAGTACACTATCGAATTTCCGGTTTCTTCCATTATTCCGCACGGTTTATGTAACGTCTCGGGCCTCGTTCCCCGAGCCACGTAATTCCTTGCTTTTAACGGAATACGCCACGCACGATACGCGACAACGACATCAATGTTTCAGTATATTTTATCGTCCAACGTATGTGCATACACAGTCTTCGAACGTTTGTAAAAATCTTTTATGAATATATTATGTGCGTTTCATTAGTATTGTTACGAGACTCGACTATTACTGTTGTGTTGGTAAAGCTTGAAACCGACCTACACAGGTTCGCGAAAGTCTTCGAACGTTTGTGGAATCTTCTATGAATATATTATATGCGTTTCGTTAGTATTTTAGCGAGACTCGACTATCGTGATTGCATTGGTAAAGTTTGAAACCAATCTACATACACTGGCTCGCGAAAGTCTTCGAACGTTTGTAGAATCTTTTATGAATATATTACGCGTGTTTCATTAGCATTGTTACGAGACTCGGCTATCGCGATTATATTCGTAAGGTTTGAAAGCAATCTGAATATATATGCGTAGAAGCTTGAGGATATCCAGTGTAAAATGCAAGCGTACGTTACTCGGAGATGAGAAAAGTATTTAAGCAGTCGATTATTCAGTACATTAATAAGCCTAAATATTCAGTGGAACCTGTTATATGTTTAAGATAGCCATTCGCGCTGCATACTAATTTCTTATTAAATATATACGTTTACAGTTTCTCGTTTCACAATTTCTCGTAATTTTCATATATGTACATTTTCAGATCGGTTCTAGATCCAATATTATCATGATAGTCGTGTCTCATTGCAGTGTTAATGAAATTTCAAAATGTTTTATATAATATAATATATGGACATAAAAGTTTCTTATCGTAAATGTTTAAGTATCTTTGTGAGCCAGTGTATTTAGTATCTCTATTCCTATATTTTCATTTTATTCCAATTTTTGTTTAAAGGTCTTTTTTATTTAAGGTAATTATTTTTATTTAAAGGTAAGCTTGAATATTTGTCGAAAAAATGTGCATATATTAAAATTTGTGTTTGGTAACGAAGGACATTTTTTATTTGAAATTGAAACAATTAATTCCCTAAGAGGTAAACGTAATGATTGTTGGCGATCTTGTTTGTGGCTGGGGACGGTGTTTAAAAGTGAGCGTAGATAACATCGACGTAACGGAATGAGAAGAATATAAAGCAGCGTTATTTTCATCGACACATAGCCCTTCTTTTACAATGTAAATCAGACTGTGACATTTTTTACGATGCGTAGCTCAAAATAATTTACATTTATTCAAAGTGTATCGTACACTCATCAAACACCAATAAGACACCTAACATTTTTCTACTAGAAAACTTATTCCTTACGATATAATATGATATATTCTTAATACCATATTGACTGCAATTTACCTTCTAAATATAATCCAACTTTTCAATGCGTTACTATACAATTCTATGCAATTCTAAGCGATTCTATACAATTTTATGCAATGATTCATTGTATTTTACATTACATTAGAAACGATACAACTATTTCAAATCCTCTACATGTAACAGCATGAAAAATGAATGACACGATTGCCTTTGAAAGAAATGCAAATCAAGCTTCCCCTTCTAATTACTCCTTTAATGAGAAATATTTCTCGAAATTTTAATTACTGTAGTCGCAATAAAAAATCAATCATTTCTATTAGGTTGTCCGAAAACTGTCTTTCTTTTACAGACACGTATTTTACAACGACTCATCTTTATACAAACACGAAACCTAATCTGTCGAACGTTGTAATCTTTATCTTGATAGAACAAAATGTATCAAACGTAATTCGATAAAATAATATAACACGAAAAATGTGCATCCATTATTTCCTTATAAAACGAAAGAAACTTTTCGGACGACCTAATATATACTTCTATTTATCGTGTCGCGTTCATACCCCTCTCTCTATCACGACAACCGTTAACCACAAGAATATCATCGTACCATACTACAACAAAATTTTTCAATGCACAAGTTATCGTGTCGTCATTGACTACAAACATATCATGCTACCATATTACCAGAAAATTGTTCATTTCATGCACAACCTCTACGTCGAACTATATCTCTACCACGGTCACGAACCAACGGACCATCAGAGGAAAAAAGGATCGCTAAAAAAGCGTGAATTAACAAGCTAGCAACGCGTACTTATTATTCTGTGCGCGCGTGCCACCATCGCGAATGTGGTACATTCACCGCGTTTTATATCGCATAACGAATATCTCGGGTGGTTGTCCCCCGCCACACGATCCACCGTGCAACGCATAAACGCAAGTAAACGCGATACTACGCGCGCGTATGTTTATCTATTTAATTCCTACGTTATGCCGGTTGAACCTGCCGAGAGAGAAAGCTGTTTTTCCATAGCCGACGATCTCGTCATACCTGCGCTCCGCGATCGTTGCGTTATGCAGTCCCCAGCACTGACCTACGCGTAAGTATTACATATGTATTACACCGGCTGGACAGCCTCGTAGGAAACGTATCTTAACACGACAGACACTGGCGCGCTGTTCCAATAATACGAAATCCTAACGGTTGGGGAGAGTAATTAACGCGCGAAGGTACGCGTGTATTATTCCCGCGTTGGTAATATACGAGGAGTATTAGAATGCCACTTGGTTTGTCTTCTTTTAATCTGAGAATAGACGACGAGGAGAGCCGGCCAACATAGTCGCGAGATCGATAAAAACTCGCGATTATATGCTCCACCGAGCCTGGATTAATTCATACGGGCTCGATCGTGATTTACGATCCATCGTGGACTATGCAGACAGAGAGAAACTGTTCGAACGTAACGAATGAATTCGAACGTTTCGCTATCCTAAAGGGGAGAAAAAAATACTTTCCGTTTGATGTAAAAAAAGCTGGTGGTTTCTTTTGATCGAAACGTGTGGGATTTTTTCGGTCTTTGGTTAGGTTTTTTGGGATCGTTTGATATATTTTTTTTCTTTTTTTTTTTTTTTTTTGAGAGAAGATAGGTACAGAAGGTGGGGTTGTTGTTTTGTACGTGGGACGTATTCATTTATAGATGAATGTGAGATTTATAGAAATATATTCTAGCGAGTAAGTAGATTTGGTTACGGCTCTATTCAAAGTGAACGTTTTTTATCGTTTTTTAAATCAAGAGAGAATTTCTATAGACCGAGGAATTTTATATTTGTATCTACCGTTTGTTGTACAACGTTGTATTCGTTGTGGTATATCTTTTGTACATCGATTTACTTCTAATCGCAGTTTCATCTTCTTATTAGCAATTAGAAATCAATATCGAAGCTGCTCGTCCAGTAGCTGCATAATGTAAGCATATGCAATCAATTATAGGAATAAAGAAAATCATAAGGAATACATTACCATCGCCTCGCAACGACTCAATCAATCGTCGTTAAGTCATCGAAGAAACATATTGGCTCACGAAGTACTTCAAATTTTACCAGTACAATCGCGATAGTCGTATCTCATTACAGTTCCAACGAGATTCCACAGAACTTTCATATCACGTACATGATATATTCATAAAAATCTTTTGTGATAATGTGCGAATACTTTCACGAGTTCGTGTACGTGTCACGTGAAACTGCGAAATGAAATTCATTTTTCTTCAACGTTTCATTTTCATCTACCGGCAAACAAAGGAGCGCGACGTTCGTTAGAAAAATGTCGGCTATGCGATGATAATTTGCGATAAAATGCGCGACAATGCGAGAAATTAATTAGACCGAGCTGTCGGATTCATCGACTTTAAACGTCATTCTCGCGTTATCGCCTGCTGCACCTTGCCATGGTATGGACACGCGTAGCGATGCATGAAGCAACGTGCAATGCGTGCGTAGAACGGGCGGTGGCGTATTATCGACGCGAGTTATAACGCGCTGGAGCAATAAGTGCGTAATTAAATACGCGAATACGAACACGCCAGAAATTGAAGCCTGTTTATCAATATCCGGGCGAGCTCGCTTCGACCAAGCTCTTTCAACGTGCTTTTGCGCGCGACGAGTCGCGAAAATCACCATGTCCCCGTTAGAAAAAAATTGCGCTCATTTGTAAACTTCGGATTTGATACTTTGCCCGTATTCCACGATTCATAAATATATTTCACATTGGTCGAATTATTCAAGAGATAAATCGATAAATTTGTTGATTTTTCTATCAGAACGAGTGGTTCAGTTCAATGAAGTTGTTCGGTTGACTTCCGTGCAGCTTATTTATTTTATAAGTAAAAGTAAATACGTTTCGTTTTCAAATAAAGTAAAACCGAGTGCTTACCAAGGTGAACTATACGTTTCTTAGTTTGTCAGGTTATTCTAGTTTGTCGATTAATTATCGTATTTTGCAGGAAATGGAAAACTTGTTCGAAATTCAAAGAAATTGTAGACTACGATTTTAGCTGTGCCGGTTAATGGAAAGAGAACACGCGGACTCGTTCTACCACATCGAGAGTACAATTAGCTGAAAATAAAAATTCTCCCTAATACTACCTACCTATTTCACGTTCCAATTTCGCTATAATTTCACCTACAACTCACATTACCCTGGGATCAATCTTCACAACACGCTCGAAGCTCGCTTTCGAAATCAGTAAGAGCTTGAGCTCTCCACGAAGAAAGGCGACTTCGTCGAAGCTACGTCAAAGAGACGGTGAAAAAGCGAACAGATCGACCGATAGGCTAGGCAAAAACAATGGAGTAGCGCGAAAGGTTAATGAGAGGAGAATTTTTTCTCCGCTGTGCGAGATGCAGTGCGGCGTGCAATCGGCGCGGTGAATAGAAACGCGGGTTGGTCGACAATGGCGCCGCCGGCCCACGACTCGCGGTTGCACGCGTGCCCGTATCTTCTATACATATAAGCCCAAGGTAATCGCGTATGTCACAATGGCGTGCACGTGTGCGTTGCGCGAGACCGGCCGTGTGTACAGGCGCGCGTTCAAACGCATACGACCAGACGGTGGCGAGAGGCTGCGGCACAACCTCGAGTCATTGATCACCGTAGAAAACGCGGGAAACCGCGCGAGCCTTGTTTTCGTGCTGCAGAAACTCGCCGTTTGACGAGAGGAAGAACGGGAGGAAAAATAAGAAAATACGAAGCAGAGAGAGAATCGAACGGATCGTATAAGGCGAAACCGTGTTTTTGCGCGTCACCGAGGAATCGATGAATGGAGAAGAGAGACGAGGCTACAGATCCGTAGGACGTCGTCCCACTGAGACACATCTCGTCTCTATGCTTCGTGAGATCGTTCGTGCGTGCATTTCCTCGTCCTCTGGTTCACAGGAATTCCGGTGTTTCCCACGAGTTTGCCTTTTTCGAACGGAATCGGGAAGTAGATTATTAGATCTGTCGCGAGTCGATGGCTGGTTTTCCGCGATGCGTGGAGCGCTAGACGATAAAGGGAGAATGTTGGCACTGGATGAAAAGAACGGTGCAATCTGGTCTTGCCTTGTCGGTCTTCCGTATAAAGGCCGTTATAGATAGTGACAGGTTGCGTTATACTTCGCGCTTGATCGATCTTTTGGTGCATATAATTTATTGATGGAACAACTCGGATTAATTATTGTAGAACTCTATTTATATGAACCCGTCAGGCAACTACGAGATTATAATGATACGGAATTTATATGCCAATGGTTTCTCGTTCATGTACGAGCATGATACGAGTTCAGGTTCCGATAACTGGATTCAATCAACAGGAGTTCGTCTCATCGGACGATGAAATAAAATTTCGTCCCAATGAACGGAATTCGTATAGACGAAGTTCTAGTAAATATGCTTCCTTACATCAAATTCAATTCACCAACACTCGGCTCTTGAAAACGTACAAGCACGCCGACACCGAATCAAAATTCAAACTCAGAGGGAAGTCTCTCGTTCCACCGATCTCACTCCCTTCCTCTTTGTTTTCCACCTTTGCGAAGAAATTCTATTCACGCGGCTATCTGCCATATCTCAAAGCATTCCGACCAGAAGTAAGACGTAACGAACAGAGAACTCGGAAAACAGTTAACCTTTCGGCGACTTTACCAAAGATTTTCAGTGAAACCAACCGACGAAAATTGGTTACAATTCGTTTCCTTTGCTTTCCAAACCCAACGATCGATCGTGGGTGGTCCAGCGTGTAAACTGTCCACGAAACTTTCACCAAGGGATAGCGGAACGACCATCAATACCGATAATCCACATCGAGGCCATAGAGGCTTCCGTCTCGCGAGTAATTCGCTGTTGTGGAACAACCTCGGTGCGCAACTTTGTGCAACTTTGCCGAGTGCTGGTCCAGTCGGCTTAAGGTGGCCATTATGAAAGCGCTAAGGCAACCATAAAAGTCTTAGTGACCGTGACGGACGCTTTGTAGCCAAAATACTGTTTCTCGGCTGTCGCCTGAAAGATCTTCCTCGAGGTAATAACGACGCACCGAGGGATACCGGACGTCACGGTTCTAAAAGTCGAAAAGTCTCCCAAATGGTTACATTTCTCCGCCCTCTCTCTTCTTTATTCTGGACCCGCGAGTTGGACAAAGTTTACACTGGTCACAAAGTGAGGAAAAAAAAGAGCACGGGACCGCGACGAATATCTTTCGCATGTTCCACGAATCGCCAATGGATCTCGCTGTTCGAACGTAAAAACGTCTGGGTGGCGACGGCTCCGGGCTTCCAGCTGCGCCGACTCTCCTCCGCCGCGCCTTTTTACCTTTACCCGCGACCAATGTTATCGTCGATAAACGTCAATCAGTGGCGCTGGAAAATTCGGTGTAACGGAGGCCCTCGAATTCTTCGTTCTCGGGCGAGTTAAGAGCGCGCGAGGATAAAGTCGGAGACATTTTGAAACATTGTTCCCAAACGTTTGTAAGAACGAGGCTGATCGGCATTTTTAGGTAACTGTTACGTCTTTGTTCCTCTGTTTGGAAATTTGACAACTCAGGAAATAAACGCAACAAGAACCGTGAAATTTTTGAAGTAAAAATTTGGAGAATTTGGTCTTATTGTTGGCCACGTTTTTCCACTCTTGAACGGTATAGGTACGACTAAAATAAAGTAAATGTAGCGTTAATCACGCTAAATAGCAGCGAGACGGTGAGATAATTTCCCAAGATGACACGGTTTTTTACGTAGTAACATCGAACGTTATCGATCACGAGAGCCTTCCGTGGAACTTTGGAATATTTCCACCGATAATGAGGCGGATAAAAAGATGCTTTGAATTTAAAAGAAGAGAAGAAGGAAGCGTTCGAGTGAGATAAATGGGTGAAAGGCCCTGTTCCCTCTTCGTGATTCTAATCTCGGGCTTTGCCACCGATCTCACACGTCGTCGATATGACGGATGCGGCTTGACTAAACAAGCGCGCGCCCCGATTCGAAATTTCTATCTGACACGCGTTTAAAAGAATTACAGGGCATTAGCAGCGTAGCGGAATGCGTGGTAAAGAGCGTCGCTAAAGAGCGTGGCACCGGCCTAGGACGAGCATTGTCATGCATATGAGCGTTCGTACACGAGTTACCGATACAATGAACCCTAACTAGCTATTATACCTCACACGTCGGTCGCAGGAATTTTCTGCCTCGTACGACAGATTATTTTCTTGCCGCAGTCCTCCTCCGTCGCCACCGAACCAACGTTCCTTCGAAACTCGATGAATTCTAAACTCTTACCAACACACAGTTGTGGGAAAATGAAACAGTTTTTACGATGAACATATTTGTTATCATGTCTGGGAACTTTAAAATATTTATTACCAATAAAAACCCAGCCACGAAGAAGTTCTGCCGTTTTACGAGCCACCAAATCCCTCGACTAGAATACGTATCTGTCTACCATACACCTCTTCCACGTACGCTCTCGGGAGTTTCTAGAATGCACGCGAGCGCGTCGTCTCCGATGAAGAAAAAAGAAAGAACCTCGCAACAATTTTAAAGTACCACAAAGCGTTTGAAAAGAAGTCAGCCACCGTGATGCCTGTTCGACAACCGAGAAACAGGTGTAAATATACTCATCGACCGTTGTCTTCCTCGCAGGTGGTTGAAGAAACCGTGAACAAGCACGCGAACCACTTCGTGTACGATTATTAGCGGAAAATAAAACAGTGGTTGAGCGTGTCCTCGCAAAATATCGCGTTTTCTCACGGTGCGACTTTTCCTCGTCGGTGCTCCGAACGGAAATCAAGAGTCCATCGAGGACACCCTCGAAGAAGCGGTTTAATGACAGGTCAGAGGAATCTAAACCGCGATTCCTCTCTTTCGTTCTCGATAATGCCGGAAAACAATGAAGGGAACGATGTGGAAGCACGAACGTTCATCGTGCTGCACAATTGCTTTCCCACTGCGACACATGGCGCGTCTCTTCTTTCGTCTTCTTTTCATCGAGCCATCGGGGCACGAACCGGGAGGAAAGGCGGCGTAGGAAGAAGAAACCGCGCGGTTGCACGCTCTACAATTATTACAATTACCGGTAACTACCCGCCATTTGTTCGTTAATCGTTACGTGACGCTCCAACGGCCATAGGCAGTCCCTTTGACGACCGACTATTTCGCCGGCGCGATACGAATATTTGCGGTCGCCGCGACTACGCCATCAGGAAACGGTTCTCGTTCTCGTGATACAGGCGACACGAATTCTCTATGCCGCCGACTATTTTCACGGTGGAAAAATGAGGAGGAAAGAAACGAAGAAGGAAAATTGCGGAATGAAATTGTCAACGTAAATATATCTTGCGTTGAGAGATGTGCTATATTTGCATGATCGAGCTGTAGGGGTGCTGGTTGCGTGCGGATAGCTATCGGAAGGATAAGAGTAGGTATTTTACGGAGAAAGAGGGACTAGTCGATTTGTGGTATTATTAGTAGATTCTAGATATTTATGTACCTATTTCTGGGAAATCTTGCAAAAATATACAGAATCAGCACGATGTAGTACAGAAAAATACGAGATGTTCAAAATAAACTAGTTATTACAACAGTTGAGTGTGTGGTTTAGTGTGGATAATGGGCGTACATGCGTTTCTCGTACGCTGACTCAATTTGCGTGAGGTTCTTCAGTAACTGGAAGATGTAACGTGTCCAAGTCTCCAGAAATATTAACAGCGAAAATCTTAGGTTAATCTTTGTATAAAATATCTGTTCGAATTATTTGCTATTTTGAATATAGTATACTTCTTATTATAAGTGCTTATAATAGGTCTTATATTTCTTTAATTATCTTCACAGAAATATGAGTTTGCATAGCCATCCACGATCTAGTTACTAACAAAATTACATAAATCTTGAAATTCGCAGAAGGAAAATACAGAAGAAAACATGGGTTGTCGTTTGCATAAAGACTTCTCTTCCCAAAGAGTCTCCATCGATCCACAAATTGCACAGTTGCACGAGTAAACATCCAAAAACGCGTGACGAATCAGCCGCAACTCGGCACCTTTGATCCTAACTCCGCGAATAAGCAATTAACCATGCCGTTTTTGCCCTGAAATGCAACGCTTTCGGATTTTGCGGGCGTGGATAGGCTTAATAAAGACAGGAGCAAACCCAGTGAGACACCTAAAAGTGGAACGAACAATTTAAAGATCGAATGACCAGAATGGTAACAAAGAACGACACCATACATCTTGCTCAAACTGTGAAAAGCGTTCGTCTCGGGAGAAAATATTGAGACACGCGCCCCGACCTTCTGATCTCGGGGCAGAATGTTTCCAAAACTTGGATCCACTCCGTGACGAATCATTGGCCGGATCGGTCACGGCCTCTTCCACGTCTAACTCGATGCTCTTTGTCAGCCGTGAGACAAAGTTTCGGCCGGTCTTTGTCCGCTGACTTATGTCGTCCATACGTCATGGCCCATTGTAATAGTTGCCTCTAGCCTTCTTATACGCTCCCTTGATCGCTTAACTGGCTTCGCGAGAAGCTGACGACCCTTTGAGAACAAGCGCGCGGACCTCACGATGGCAAAGAGAAAGCAGAAGGAAAGAGGTGTTGACAATAGGATATTCTGAAGTTTATGATACGGACGAGAACATATGCTGCTTTTGAGGGTTCGAATATTTAACTTGTTCTGGACACATGCTCTTTTTACGGTCAACGAAGACGTAGGAAGCTTACATAATCGTCGCTCAAGCGTTTCGCGTTGCTACTTAGTAGCGATAGAGGTAGCAGCATTTTTAATTTGAGGTTCAAGGATCGAACATGACGTGGACACTTTGATTGGAAATAGAAAGGTACATCTTCGAAGATTAAAAAATTGTATATTCTACGAAACGCAATTGTTCCTGGTTGATAGACTACGCGAGAGTAAGATAAGACGTTTAATAGGATCGTACGATACTGGAAGAAAGGATTTATTTCAGGATACGACAAGACACGGAATTTCTAGAAATACCGAAACAAGAACAGACGTACCGAATGTGACAAATAAGAACAATTCTCGAACCTGAATTGAATCAACCGTTAGATTTTGGAGTATTAGACTTGTAAGTTTGAGAACTTCTGCATTTTTAGATCTTTACGATTTTACGTTTATAATTAGCTTCATAATTTTGTTATCTATCGTGAACCTACGAATCGAGGGCCTTAACAAAGTAAGAAAAAGAAAATAAAGCAAGACAGGGCGGAGGGAAAAGAGAAAGAACTCTTCAAGGAAGAGTCACTTCATCGAGAAACATAATGGTACCTTCTCGTGGCCCCGTGATGTCGTCCGAATTAGCGGGAAACTGATGGCTCCAATAAATACCGAAGACAATCACGCGCGACAAAGAATACTGGAGATAATAACGAAATCATCCCTTAAAAAGTCGAACGTCGACGAAAGAAAGAGAAGTACGGGAAAAAGCGAGGCAATCAGGGATATGAAAAATGTCCCGCTGCCTCTGGCGCTCGTCTGCTAACGTTTATTTATTTAGGACAATCGGGGACATCGTTGTGAAGCATCAAACCGTTTTCGAAGCATCGTCCACGAAAATACGACGACGCCGTGAAATAAATTGGTACATCAGTCACACAGCCCGGACACGAACCCCGTTCCCATTGTACTCGGCCTTGATAAAAATGCTTCGGATCCTATTATTCAATTTCATTGCATACACACGAGAGACGATATCGAAACCGGCCGTATCTTCTGTCCGAGGGTCGAAGAGAAGTGAGATAGAGAAAAAAAAGGGGGAATAGAGGTTTGTACGTATCAGTGGAACAAGAGTCAGAGGTCCAGACATTGGGACTCCCACCTTTATTGTTACAAATGACACGGCAGTCAATTCGCCTCTGACCCCATCGCGGGTGGGATCCAGCAAACAAGAAAGGACCTGTCCCTTTTTTCTCCGTCCTTTCGCTCTACCCTTCGTCCTTTTTTCTCTTTTCTTCGTCCCACTCGAAGCTTCTCTTTATACTGAGAAACGATGAAGTCGATTCAACTAGGAAATTTCAATGCATCCAGCTATCAGATTTTAGTCGAGATTCAAAGTGCAATTTGTCGGTAATCCTAGTTAAAAATTGCATCAGTGAAATCGGGTTGGATTAAGGTTCTTTCGCAGACGAAGTCAGGTTAAGCAGATTGGCGACTCTGAAGAAAAATGACTTTGCTCATATAGATTTAAAAACATAGCAAGTGATAATATTTATATAATTGCAAGAGCTTATGCGTAGCTTGGTACTTTAGGATTTCGATGAAATAATTACGAATGCACGACTCTGCCAAATGAAACAGCGTCACTCTGATACACACTGAAAATCACAACGATGCAACGTTATGTCAATCAGACTCGATCAAGTCTCGTTTCCTTTCCAAAAAATCGAACGATATAACAAGCAACAGCTTCGGTCTCGAAACACCAAGACGAATCTCCCTTTGTCGAGGTTGGAAAATTAACCACTGAAAAGAGGAATCGAAAAACACAGTGAGGATAGAGCAGTTTCGACCCCCAACATGTTTTTATCTCGATCCACCACGGTGGCAACGAGGCGCCACGCGTATCGAGAACGCGTTTCATTGGATTTTCCGGCTGAAGACTTTCAGACAGCCACCCGTTTGATTCCTCGTTCGATGTATCGCCCTTCCGGGACCTCGCATGAATTAACACTTGGAACTTGGTTGGCGACGGATCGCGTTACCCGCGCCAGACTACCGTGAATTGCATTTGTTGTCCTCGAGAGCGTTGCACCGAAGGGAATTCGCGAAACACCCAGGAAAGGCGATACGGATGTACCACGGTGGAGTATCGGTCTTCGAATCTGAAGCGTGGTTTCAATCAACTGGTCGTCTTCGGACAACCGTGAATGAACGTCTGTTATTGGCGTCTGATTGGTAAATTTAAACGTCGAGAGGCCAAGTATAGATAAGGAGAAATACAATAAAACTGAGCGGAAATTGTCGAGATTTATCGGTTACCCGTTATGGAAGATATCGTTAGGAATATTATACGATCGATGAGTATTTTGTTCTTATTTTTAACTACTATTTTCAGCGAGAACTTTTAGTTCCACGTACAAGTACATATATTTGACTCGTGCTACCATTTCGGTAAAAGTAGAATTTCGAAAAGACACGAAGAATTAATGGCAATCATTTTCGAAACTTCATAAGCAACAGACGCGTTAAAACGATCGATCTATCTGCTGCTTAGAATTATTTAAACAACCGTGTAATTAATTACAAATAAGAAAAATTAGCGAAGCAGAAGATCATTCCTATTTTCAAATTCTCTTCAAACATCCTCCATGCATAACGATCGACCTCCGTAATCCACCAAACCTGCAAAAATAAAACTCACCCTCGTCAAAAGGCTTCGGCGGAGCCCCAAAATACGTGGTCGATAACAATTTTACACCTTCAATCTCGCGGAAGATTCTCGGTGGCCAATCGTCGCGCCGATGACTCAGAAGCCAAAGGGAGGAAGATAAACGCGTCTAGCGGCTCTCAGCCGTCTTCGGCCGATCTAAACGACGAGGTTTACGCGGTCGGTGCGAGATCGCACTTTCGAATCGGTTGCCACGTCGAATCGACTAGAACGAGACGGAAACGGTAGGCTCCGAGTTCAGAGCAGAAGGAGGTCCCGTTTCCGTCGCACACCCCCATCCACCCTACTCCTATTCATTTTTATTAACCGACATTTCTCCCGTAATAAAATCCCGGGCAATCTTCATAGAATCTTTGTGAAACACGCGGTGTATCCAGTATCGTTTGACCGTTTCTCCCCGTAGCTGTTCCCCATCGACCAAGCCAACCCCCTCTGAACGCGGATATAAAACCTGATGGCCGATAACAACCACTAGCGCCCCTTTCCGCCACGACTCCCACCCTCGCGCGCTCTAACACCGCCACTGTATCCGACACAAAAGCTGTGAGTGGTTCTCGTTTTATTGGAACCATACACGGATACAGATAGGGGCGATACCGCCCTCTAACTCCCAGTTTCTCGCTGTCCTACTCCATTCCCCTTGTTTCTTCTCTTTTTCGTCTACGCATCCCCGAGCAAGTTTCGGAACCGAAGAGGTTGGCGATCGTGCGGAGGGTGCGGAAGAAGGTGGAGGGTACGCGGCTGCTCAACGACGCCAGGATGAGGGGAGCTGATGGTCTGACAATATGCGATTTCCCTCTCGACTCCCCGAATTTCTTATATTCTTATATGTATCTATGTATGTATACATATGTATACACACATGTATATAAATTCGAAGGATAGCTTGTGTTAAAACGGTCGAGAGAAGAAGGTTCGTTCGTACCATGATGACTCGGTTTGATGCGGTACGTAAAGATCGATCAAAGGTCGGTTACACGAGATTTCTCGATTTTCCGGCTCATCTCGGCACTTCGTATCGAATATCCAGCTTTTCTATAGACACTGCTACGCGAAGATAGGGTAGAGTTCTTTACTCGCTACGGCATTGTAAACTTGGGATTAAACAGTCAGACGTTCTAACACAGACACACGGATAAAGATCGATATGTGATCGTTGAAACTGGAATTTATAGTCTTGTAATTTACTTGTAGAACTTAAATTTTGCATTTCAACATGTACATGTTACAAAGAAGGATTGGTTGGTAATCGTTGTGGCAGGAATTCGAGGTCTTGTAATTTACTTCCAGAGTTTCGACTTTGGATGAAACGGTCGGATTTTCTAACGGAAACGTCGAAATGAAGGAGTTTCACAGAACGAATCGAAGTTGGCGAGTCTGGAAATGAGTGGAATCGCTTTCAATTTCCCGGAAGCACGAGCCAGTCTGCAGATTGAATTCGTACACAGCCGCGATACGCCGCGAGAACGACGTCTCTCGTTGCAACGGAATTGGCGCAACTCCAGCGAGACGGCTGTTGTTTCGAATCTCCGTCCTTTCTGTAGGTGTGAGTCGGGCGATATAGAATTGCTCCAAATAACAGTTCTGGCATTCTCCCCTGTCCCCGTTTGTCGGTGAACCGACAGTAAGCATCTCTGATAATACAGTAGGGATATCATGGAGAGCTCTCGATATTTATGCGCTATAAAAGTCCTGTACACGGGGAGGGCAACGTTCGAATCAAGGGTGCTGACCGGACATCGGTTTCGAGGGAGGCCAAAACGGTCAATTCTTCGTGGCTCATGTCCATTCTCCTTTTATCTCTCTCTCTTGCTCTTTTATTTCGTACACTAGCCTCTTCGTGCGTTCTTTGTCTGATATTCGTTTCTTCCTTTCATTTATGAGCGGCGAAGTGACCGATTTACTTACAATAGCCGGTGACAAGAGAGCGAGCGGGAAGCGTCGTGGAGGAAAGCGTCGCGATGAGGAAGATCAAACGAGAGATTTCGTAGGGACGAATCGCCGCCACTCGATCCTTTATACGTCGTTACATCGGACATTCGAGTGTTCCACTCCAGATTTAAAGTAAATGCTTGGGTTCGCTCAGTGTTTCGATTTACGACGCTATACAACGTTCTTATTCACAGCGTTGGATATTCAGAGACGTTTACACTACAGACAGACAGCTAGATACATTGTAGAATAGGTCGTTCCACTTTTCACGATGTAACCCTGGAATTATCCTGGAATTGTCGTGAACGTGAGAAACGATACTGAACGTGGTGTTTTTCACCGATAAATAGCGGCAGGATGGAACGTCGAGAAGAAAACGGCATCGAGGGAATGCGTCTTACTATGGTCGATTTCGTCAGATGAACGTCGCTGCTGGAATAACACGTCGACGGTATTAAGGCCGAGAGACGCGCGCCTGTGTATGTATGTGTGTGACAACCAGCCTTCTCGAGATCGAACGACTTTTTTTCATAGTAAACCGATCGACAACGAATTCACGGCCGGTGGCGCTTAGCCTCCTTTCAGCGACGTGTCTTCCATACCACCTTTCGAGTGTACGTCGTCTTCGTCGTCACCGATTTCATTTTCATCGACCTCCCCGGGGCGAACTTGCGCCAATAAATTTCCTCGAGCTACGTCGAGCAACTGGTGTCGAGCGGCGCTTAACCCTCGGGAAATACGCTTCTTCGTCTCCTCTTGTTCTATGCTTTCATTCCTCTCGCACTTGAGATACAGCAGCGTGTACTAAACTATTGTTATGACGATAGTGATCTTCGCTGTCTGCATTCCAAAATCAGACAAGGATTATTTCCATTTGAATACACATCAATGAATATATCATTCTTAAGCAACTTTTAGGGCATAAGATTATTAAATAATTGTATAACAGGACATTTAAACTTTTTCATAAATACACTGCACGTTCCTTCTCCATAAAATAATACTAATTACAAATTACAGATTATGAACTTCTCTTTTACGATTTTACGATTCCGCGTCAAGGATGCTAAAATCAAATAATATGCAATTTGTAAAATTTCGTTTGTTACCAAAACTGTTACTGTTATCGAAAAAGATTTGTCGAATACATAGTTTATAACTTATTCAATTTCGTGTTCAAGTTCGATTGCACAATGGTGTTCTATTTATAGAAAAGAAAAAGAAAAGAAAAAGCCACGCGTATTTAAAGATACAACGAAATGATAAACGTGCGAAAATAGCCAAAAAACATTTGACGTACCAATGCGTTGTTCATGAAAACGATCGCTAAGATCGTCACATATGAATATGTTACGTTTCAAGTAATTTGAACGTAATTTTCAGAAACCAAATTCCACAGAAAGCAGACAAATCTACGACTCACAATCGACGCAAGACTCCATCGATCCTCGTAATACCCGGCAACAAATCGTGCGCGTGGCCATTCATATTGAAGAGAAACGAGCGAAACTCGCGTCGCTCTTGTGTTTCGTCTAAAGTACCGACCATCTTGTGCCCGACTCCCCTGGGTACCAGCGGTTTTGCGATTCGCCGTGAATCGTCGACGTCATTTTTTCGCATGCAAAGCGTCCGCGTTTTTCTTGCGTGCATACACGCGACAGTAGTGGAAGATCAGCGCGGCAGCTCGACGAGGGTACGCGGAAATCGGCAACGCTCTGTGTACACGGGGCGAATTTCGTGGCCGTTGTGTACGGTTGCATCCGGATCTCCCCATTTCCTGTGGGACTTCGGGGACGCGAGGCGGAGTCGGGCGGCCAATCTCGATAAAACGCGAGAGAGAGCAAAGAATCGGGAAAAGATGCCGCACGAGGAAACGAAAGCGGCCGCAGTCGAAACGAAAAACGCCAGAGAATTCTCTCTCCTCCTCTTTTTCAAGCTACGTTTTAAAGCTTGTCCCGCGATGTCAGAATATTTACAGATACTTCAAAGATACCAGTCACGCCTCTATAACAGAGCAGGAACGTTCCTTCGTAGATTGAATAAGCAGAATCGATAACAACAAACAGAGAAATTCACCTTTAAGATGCTGTTGGCTTTCCTCCCCTTTTTATTTTCCTCGCCGATTCCCGGATTTCTCTGCGTTTTGCCTATCGTGTTCGCGTTCCATAGCCGTCGAACTACAAACAGCGACGAGACCAGTCTCGATAGGGGGAAAAGATCGTAGAAAGAACGAGGAAAGAGGAGAAGACAAATGGACGAATGGCAGAGGGAAGGATATACGGGACGAAAGGTAAAGATTTAAATGGCCTCTCGCAAAAAGCATTTAGCTATTCCCCGTGGCAAACGACCATGGCGAAATGGCGAGAGAGAGAACATATTTTAAACAGATTTCCCTCTTCCGTACGCGATATATTTATGTGCCGTGCAACCGGCTACCGATGCTTGCCTGTGTGTGTACGCATCGCCCGGTTGCGATGTTTTGTATCGCCGCCGCTGTCGCGTCGTGCCTGTTCGCTTCGAGGACTCGTGTCCTTCTTTTTCGGGGGTTCCGAATTTAAAAGGTTTAAAGCGATTTCCCTGGGGGTGGCGCGCCGGATTCTCAGCTCCTCGAACGCTGATCGACCGACGCATACTTTTTCCTCTGTTCCACTTGCGTTTCTGCTTCGATTCCTTTCGTTCTTGGGTTGGAGTTCCTCAGGCACGTGAATATTCTTTCGCGAGCTTGTTGGGTGGATATGATTTATCGTATGGCGATAATTTCTTCCTTTATCAACTCTGGAATATCCTAATAGGGAACTGTATTCTTTATTTATTTCTGTTTTAGCTACTTCTAGTCGTAAGAGAGAGTAGCTGTTTATTATTTGTTTTCATTGATAATTTGCCAACGCCTGAGGCTATTCAGTAGCAGATCTAGACTTATTTGAAGCAATAATATTAATGAAATTGTGCTTATCAATCGTTAAAATTCTGTCGTTACTTATTTTCATGGTCGAGGTAGCTAATTTTCCAACACGATGTTAGGTAGACTGTGTATAGATGGAGCATTAGCTGAAGATCATATTAAAATTCGTGAGTTTATGGAATTTCTTGCGACAGGGAACGAAACCATTAGTATCCCACGGAAAGAAATAACGCGACGACACGTGCTACCGGAATCGTGACGTTTGTCGCGCGAGATGGCAACTTTTACGACGCCTCCTGGCGAGTTTCGCTATAGCATTATTGCTGGATACCCTGTTACGAGATTAGTAGTAGAATCTTGCCGTAAAATTCCTCGACAACTCGAGGCATCCTTGTTCTACACAGTTCTACGTTCCATATATGAACACGCGTATCTACTTTCGCGAATATTGAACACGATTGTTAACTACGTCAAAGTGATCCAACGAACAATGAATACTTCTCGATCAAAGAAGAAGACTGAATATCACACGAGCGTACTAACGAAGACGATCTCATAAACGGATTCTAACCACGAGAAAGAAACATGGGAACGAGGTCGGCGCGTATCTCCTATCGTTGACAGAAGAAGATGGAACCTGCCCTTCAAAGAAAAAGGAAGAAGAGAGAGAAACGAGAAGACACGGAAGAGGGAGGTTACGAACGCCTTTTCTAATGGAATTAATGTGCTCCTTATAACCCGCCCGGAGCGCAAGATTTACCTTTTATCCCCGAGAATATGTGATCAGGGTATTAGTGTCTCTGTATTATTAAGAGATGGAAACTGAAAGTACCAGAGAGTAGAAACGTTGGAGGGAGAAGAGAAAAGGAACGAGATCGTCTGAGATGGAGAAAGAGAACCGTATAAATGCAGGACGAGAGAGGGCGAGCACGAAAGTCCTCTGGCAATGGAGACGTTTTCCTGATTTCAATGCGAGGCTGATTTAAAATTCATCAGCCTCTTTAAGGGCTTATTTTTCTGCTCGCGCTCCAGGGTATTTATTTTTTTTTTTTTTTTCTCAGACGAACGATGACGAGGAGAAGACGTAATCCTGTATTCTCGCTACCGAGGCAACTGGAGCATCTTCTTTTGTCGTGCTCCCGAATAGAGGGGCGTGGGTCTTTTAATTTCACGTGGCTGCACATCGTTCTTTCCCGTTTGTACTTGCACGACAAGAAGAGGAGGAATCGCGAGCGATTCTCGCGAATCCCGTTTCCCGTGTCTTGCTCTGTGTTATGTGCGTCGTAAAATAAATTGAAACACCGACTATCGCGGTAGAAATTCTCTTGGCTCGCATCTTATCGCGCGGCTTATAGATTTTTAACGGGAATCGACTTGGCTTCGATCTTATCTTCCACGGTTTATCACGATTCAACGCGAAACAATTCCCTGTGCTTCGCAACGGAAAAAGAGAGCTGTAGAGAGAGTAGTACGGCGAGCAGTGGTTCGAATTCATCGCGGAAACGGGCGGTCCAATTTTTCCACGGACGAGACTGTACAGATTGCATTAAGTGATACCCCGGCGAAATTACAATACGCTACATTTGACTTGGAATTTATAATATCCGTTTTGGCGGAGCAACCGCCACCCAGGGACCTATATAGCACCGAAACGTCGCGCTAATGCATCCCCCGCCCCTCGAATTTCCACCAACAACACCGAGAGATTAGGGACACCGCTTTTAAAAGTGCTCGAATTGGCAGCCACCCTTGCGAGTTTCGCTCCTACGGGTTCGAATCCGACGCCAGTCAATTACGAGTATTACGATCACTGTTCCCAACGATCGCCTTATTTCGTCGACCTGCTTATGTATAATCCGCCCCTTCTTGCCTTTAATTCTCATTCGTAAATTTCGTTCAAGCTGCGCCGCGTAATTGGAAAAGCCCGATTGTCGAGATGTTTATGTTATCAATAAGAATATTAATAAGAATCGAGCATTGACAACGAAAAAAAGAAGAAGAATTATTATTATTCATTTCGCGTGAGATATTTTTAAGTTGTAGCACTTTTAATATACTTCCATTTAGTACTTCCTCGATTACTATAATACTAACCATCGTTATTTGTTAATACGCATACTCCTGCACGAATCTTGTGCGTCTGTCTACAACGATAAAAGAACAAAATTATTCAAGCTCTTCACGGAGCATTTAATTATTAATAATAATATAAAAGAATAAATATCATTTTTCATTAAATAAAGTATCGTTGTATGGTGACCGTTGACTCCCGTGTCGCCAATGACAAAGCAATCGCTTGTCACCAATAACTCCCATAACGATCAATACGTTAATAATCATAATTATAATAATCACTCTCGACCGGTGCACATGAAACATAAAATAACTCATCATCCGTATAATCAATCTACCATTCTACCCTCCATCGCCATTTCTCCTTCCCATTGTCCATCTTCGTTCAGGGTTAGTTAACCGCGAGATCAACCGAGACTGAACGAAATCACGGTCGATCACCACGAGGTCGTGTGAGGCTGATTCGTCGACATCCGCCACAGGTATTTCTCTGGCTGTGTCACTTTCTAATAACGGCACGGTGGTTCCACTCGGTCGCCCTGCTTTACACGCTTTCTCATTGTTACCAGCGAAACAGCGCGCATAATTGTGACAGGGCGTAATGGACAACAGAGGGCCGAATCCCGGTGGCCCTTAGCGGACGCGGGAGATGTCGGAGTGCGACGCGATTAGCCACGGACGCGGTGTTCGAATCGATGTTGTTTCGAAATATCAGGCTGGCCACGGTTACGCGTCGCCCTATTACCGTGATTAGCATACGCTGACAGCGGGCCATCGCCTCTAAACAAGGGGGCGAGCGGTGGCGGAACGCGTCGTATCGGTTCAGAGGAGACACGAAACACCGCGGAGATACCGAGCTAAACCGATTCGATGCTGGAAACGGCTGGATCCCGTGTAACATATTGCGACAAGCTATGCTAAACATTAGGCCACCGGCACCGACTGATGCCGCACGGACACGCGGTCGTAATGTATGCGGACATACTCTCGCGTTTTGGTTCGAACGGCTGTAGTATTGTCGCGAATCGTACGCAGCACGTTTTCACGAGGAAACGTTTGACACGCGTTGCGGTGATATTTGCTGTTGATTCTTTGATTTAACCGAGTTTCTCAGAAGCCAAACCGATCGATTACACCTTTTAATTTCATTTATTAATCTCACTACACGAGTGCAAGGTTCATACTCAATTCTCAAGGAACAAGTAGTTTAACTTGATGACTCGATTCATCGCAGCAAGATGACGTAAATGACGTTTAGATTCTACGCCATAGAAAATAATTAGGGGATTGTTTCTCGCATCGCATTCGTCCTTACATCCACTCCTTGCGTCTATCTTCGTTTTTAACGATGCCTTAACACGTTCTTGACATGTTCTTCTTAATTAACGCACACTAGCAATTCTTTGATTGGCTTGAGCAACGTACATATATTTTTTGAAACATAACACGCAGATTCTAAGAGAATTATTCTTCACAGAAGATTCCACTTTGCGTACAACCTTCGGCGACATCGTCTGTACAAGATATACCGTCTCGTGGAGATGCATCGTGATAATCAGAAATTGTCAGAGATTTAAAGACAAACCAAAGTAATTCCACAGAAACACGAGGCATCTTAATTACGTATTCCATGAAGGAGCTTTGCTGTCCGAGTGGAAAGAAACGTTTTCACGAAAAACATATTCCAGCCCTCGTACACCTGTAACTGGTTTCCACGGGGTAGCGTTTCTCGTCAGCCACTCGGCCCTCCTGAATTATTTCGCGTTTCGTAATTACGTGGCATCCAGTTGGTTGGCGACGTACGGCCAAGTCGTTGGTCACACTGATTGCATGCATCAGAGGCCATGGCTGCCGTACACCGGGAAGATACTCATAGTAACCCGATTCGATGGTGGAACGGGTCGGTTTGTGGATGGTGTGTAACATATTGCGACAAGCTATGCCAAACATTACGTCGGCGACGTCGACTGATGCTGGCTAACCAGCTCGCTACTGTAATACCGCCAATACCGGCTGTGTGTACATGTGCGAATAGTGGTATTTGTACGAGTGCACGCAAACAATCCCTCGATAGAAGCGAGCACAGAGAGCTGCGAGAATAATTATCACACGCGCCCGGCCGTGTCATCTCGTTTCGCGCGTTGACGAGGCATTGTTAAAGCGGACCGCGACGCGCGATCCTTACGACGACTGGATGACAGCTCGCTAATAACCGACATTAATCGAGATCTCCGCAAGGCGCGATACTCCTACGCCCGTTCGCGCCTACTCTTTCTCTCTCTCTCTCTCTCTCTCTTGTTCGAGCTACAGTGGTTCACGAAAATACTCGAACGCTTACTATGGATTTTTGCTGTGAATATATTATGCGCATTGGAATAGTAAGATTTGAAATCAATTTGAAAATGTACGTAGAAGTTAGAAGACGTTTATTGCAAATATACAGTGAAAAATTAGTATAGTTGTATCAGGGTGTACAACCAATATCTGATTCTTCGGAAACGATAACAATCAACTTTAGCGAAGTTGATTATTCAGAACACTTTTAATATAATAAAAAATGCAGAACGTTAAGAGAGATTCAAAGAATTGAAAATTGGAAAAGTACGTTGAAATATAATTCCCATTTGAAATAAAAAATAACCCTACGTAGGTTAGAAATATTTTTCAGTAATTCACAGAAATCTTCACTATCCTACACGCTACGGGACATTTACGTATTTCCTTTTATTCGAAATGAGTCGAGAAATTAGTCCATGAAATCTATGAATACCGTACATAGAAAGCACAAAGCTCTCCACGTGGAAAGCTCGAACGTTAGCGATAATCGGAGCCACGAGCGAATTTGCATGAGGCCCGATCGGGCAGCAACGACGACGGTGGTAGGAGTTGCGACGGATTTGCATTCGAGACGGAGGCAGGCCGGTGGATTCGGTGGAAAATGGCTGTACCACCGCCGCCTAAGTGCAAGGATAGCGGCAAACGACGTTACGGGGTTGACGGACTCATTACGCGGCGGTTTGCATATAGAGCACGCCGGGAATCGGGGCGGATCTCTATACACAACTCGAATACGTAGTTCCGAACGAACGGACGCGCGGAGAGGCAACACGGACACTGACTGACTACTACACGAGTAATATGGATTTGAGGGGAGGCCCGGGCACAATAGTGCCACTAATGCACAATCACCCCCGCGTACCGGCAACCTCCGACCCCCTTCGGGCAAACTACCTATACAGACCATTCAATATTGGCCGGAGCTCTAGCCGCTGGCTTATCTACGGTTAATGGCGCGATATTGCGCCCGGATGAAGAACTTCGTTAAATCCCGACCTCTCCTCGCGATTTTCCTTACCTGAAGTTTCCACATTTTTCGGCATTCTTCCTACACTTTTATAGTGGACCTCTACGAATATAGTGACAACTGCTTATGGTAAGACACGGTCGATGTGATGCAGGGGATTGGAAAAGAGGTGGAAGATGTAAAATTGTCGGACAATGTACTATGCTACTAATATTATAACAGCAACATACAGAGTAGCAATACAATAGTAAATAATATATTGTATGCTACTCGATATGTTCTATATACCCTAATCCGCTGCATTTTATTCTAACTAGATATATGTTCTTTAAGATATATTGATTTTTGAACAAGAACTGCAATCGAAAGAGAATTAGCTAACTGCTACGAATAACAATCTCTCGTTTGAAATCTATCTAATTCTTCATCCTCAACTTCGACAGTCCTTCAACAACACCGAATCCCCGTATTTTCTTTCAATATCACAATCGAAATACGATTTCTTGCCGCTGTACAACCGCAAAGCGCTATTCCTCTATCTCAGGCTCTGTGTTAGGGTCTAAAGGACGTAGTTGGCAAGACAGGCAAGATTCTCCGCATAGGGAACCTGCGAATGCGACTAGCCATTTCACCACGACAGGATCGCAAACAACAACATTGAATTCGTACGACAGCCATAGAGAAACAGAACGAGAGAGAGAGAGAGAGAGAATCACATAGGCAAGGATGGCACGTGTTGGTGTTGTATCGGTCATATCGAGCAATACTTGGAACCGATATCCGCGGCAAAGAGAGTGCGCGCGCGCACCAACGGCCCCGCAGTATCAGCATGGCCCATTGCTCGCGAATCCGGCCAATTTCCTGCATCCTGATCTGATCGTCACTTTACGACGCGTGTACCGCCAGCGACCGTCCACCAACCGGCATTCTAACGCGTCCATCCACCGAGATCCCGGCAGCCTCGATGGTTTCGCCCTCTCGCTCCGACTAAATCGCATTCTACATGCTACACTACCGGCTCATATCCATCGACCGTGCGCTATGTACCGGCTGATAACGTACGTATCGTGTTCTACGGATTCGGCATAATCTGACTGATTGGCGGACAACCCCCTGCAAACAGGGGATGCTAGACAAACTCGTTTCGACGCGACTGCGGGTTTCGCTTGACGCTTGATGGCGGCCGATTTTTCGTGGATTAGAATGGGAAACAGGGAAGGTCGACGTTCGTGGTGCTTTTAAGGGAGGGTGCGAAGAGTAGGTTTGAGGATCGTTTGTCGCGTGTTTGGTTAACCCATTGAGGACCGCGTAGTGAAAAAGTGCGTGACAGTTGTGGCAATGTAATTCTATTGGTATATGTAAATATAGTAATTTGGGTATAGTAGGAACGATAGGTACAGAGGTTCGGTGCGTAAAACAAGAAGAAATGAAAGTTTCCTACGATCCAGTTCGATGTCATTTAAACTGCGTAAAATTAAATGGAAATCTAGACGAGTAAGAAATAAAGAAGGACAAATATTAAACAGATGCTTGAAATTCCTTTTTACAATTACAGTGTTAAAACACAAACGTTAAATAAATTATACATGGTGTATTAAAAATAGGGAAGCTTTGTACAAGCAAATGCTTAAAATTCTCTTTCTCGGTTACAATGTTAAAACACAAGTATTAAGTAAATTGTACATGACGTATTGAAGGCTAGTTGAATGTGCATATTAACTAATTTTTGTACAATGTAACAAGCATTTGAAACAAGTAGAATCGACATTTCATCCGTGGAAAAATCCAGCTAATGTTACCTTGAGCTACCTGCGAGATTTATACTCGTTGAAAAGTGACTAAAACGATTTACTACGCTCAATAACCTCGACTGCACGCAGGTCGATCTAAGGATGTGTATCATCGAGAGTCTCTTGAAATCCAGCGACTCGTGAAATATTGCTTCTCCTAACACGGTTAAATCGGTCAGCTCAATCATATTTTAAACCACTTCTAGAGCCGTTCCAATGGAACAGACAACTTCATGAAAACCATAGATACACGTTTCTATCGAAGAGCTGTTATCGAGGAATTCCTGAGAATTACAAGGAAGAACTGAGAGTATATAGACGTTTATTCAACAGGGAATACCGCGTAGCGACGTTCGCGTTCATACAACATTATAAACGCATCTCAGCACGACGTTGCCAATCCAAATTCCATTCGAAACCATCTACCGTGGTATTTCGCATGAAATTCGTTCTACCGTTTTCTTCCGCCCAATTTACAGAGTAGCGAAAATTCAGGAGAATTTTCGTGCGTTCAGTATAGTTTCTACGTCGAGTCGTAATGGCTCGGACGAGTCAAAGGCGAATTAAAAGCACTAACCGCCTTATATTGCGTTTCTAGTCGGATGAAAAATTAGTTTATTAACGAATTTCACTTTGACTGCCATTTACTTTGCGATTCACAGTACGAAACGACGAATTACATAGCAAAAATAGAGACGCGAGGCGAGAAGGAAGAGAAAGCGAGTGGCTAAAAATTTGAAATTATTTCATAAAACTCAGACATTTGACTCGATTTTGTTTTGTATTTTGTTCATCATTTCTTTGTTAAAGTACGCGGATACAATATTTTCCCTTGCGTTATACATTTTTCTGTATATCATTATAGAAATCTCACACCTTAATGATGCTTAATAATCCTAATTAAAATAGATCAGTCGATTTTGAATTCTATCAACTCAGAAGCTCTTTAATTAAAAATTTATCAAAGTAAAGGGAACCGTCACGCTATTCACATTATAAATAAAATGACAAATTTACGATAATTACAATCTAAATAAAATTAGAAGAGAATTCAATTATAGATACAACTGAGAAAGTGATTCCAACTATTCGATCGCTAGTACATTGCACACGTTTGACTTTCCCACCAAATCGTAAAGGAAGCAAAAAGGAGGAAGCATCGACTTGGATCGTCGCGACGACGACGCGACGTAGCGAGCTATCGTTTATGAAATACGTGTTCCGCCTGAATATTCGCAAGGCTCGCGGCGCTCGTAGCTGGGACGAGCCAGGCTATTGTATGGGAAACGGATAGAGTGGCGGCATTTGCTATTCTCGTAACGCACAGACTATGTTCCATTGTCACATTGTGCCTGCTAATACGCTAAAAGCCTATCTGTGTTGAGATCTGCACGCGGAATATTGCCGCGCCCGGGATTTGAGGCGGCGTAACGAGGTTACGTCCGAAGAGACAATCGCGAGTTAATGACTACGTAATTGAACGGCAACCCGGCGGACGGAGAGACCCAGCTAAAAGGAGATTGATCTCGCTTGAAGGACTTTCCGACGGGAGCTGGGTAATCCCTTGTCCTTAAGAACAGGGCGAAACATTTTGGGAAACAAAATTGAACCTTCTTACCTGTGGAATTTTTTATTACGTTTCGTCATTTATTATGTTTTACATGTAATATTTATTTACATTTTACAATACGTATTTTTAATATATATTCGACATTTATATGACAGAATTGTTCTTTGTACGCAATAAATGTACGCACATATGTATACACAGTGAGCACGAAAAATATATTGGCATATACAGCCATATATATGTTTCAATGAATTTGTACGTTTACTTCTCCACGCTATAATTCTACATTCTAACAATTCCTTCTATGCATCTGTTAAATAAAAGGAAAATTATATTAACGTCGAGAGGAATTATAGCAGTTTGTATATTCCTTTTAATCTTTCTTCGTAAGAGTATGTACAGTAAAATAAATAAACTATAATAATACTAAATAAATACGTAAGATCATGCATTGAAAATTATGTATCTGACGTATGCCGAAATTTTGCAGCTCACGGATCCATTCATCTTTATCTGCTTTGTTTTCAGAAGTTTCACTAACGTGTATCCTGTCTCTTGACTCAAGTCATAGAGATATCGGGAATGCAACCACGTATTCTTTGTAATACGTAGCCCATAATTTTTACACTTTCTACTTCAATTTACCACACAAAATTTAGAAACACCGTTCGATACATTCGTGAACACGTGCACACAAGTTACGTAAGAAAAAGAGAAAAGGGTCGAAAAACGAGCGTGTTTTAAAGTGCCAAGCAACATGACGTTTCTGTAAGAAACACATACAGGGAACATACACTCGACCCCGCGATTTCTTTTTACCGCTAATGGCAGCAGATTAAAATAAACGATTCGACGTCGAACGGTCGAACGAGTCGCGTCGATGTAATGACAAGTGTTTCTTGCGTGCGAGCAGCTTTTTCGTTGGGTGCAGCGTATCGTGTCCGTGGCGAACGTTGGCACGCCTTGCGGGGAAAGAAAGCGAGGCCTCCCTTAATTTCGTAGGCTCGCGTGCGTCGTCGAACCGCAACCTGCCCCAAATTCCATCGTTTCACGGGAAACGCGAGCGATCGAGGTAGAATTTTGTATTGCGTACGCGAAGAAACCATGTAAAGACGTTTGTTCGTTATGAAAACATAAAAAAAAAAAACATACAAACACACACGCAAAAAAAGAAGGTAAGAAAGAAGATAAAAGGTGGAGAAATAAGGAAACGACTGGAAAGGGAAGATCCTTTGGAGTCGTTGTTCACGGGCGGACGAGCGGCTGACGAGGGCGTGCAAATTTATTTAACGACGCCCAAAGCCACGGAAAAACGCGCCGACAGCAAGCGACGCGATTATGAAAATTTTCTTTGACAAATACTCCCTTGGCCCCAGCCTTAACCCTCGGTCGCGTTGCATTTTTTAACCGCGCTGCGTGTAATTATGTCGTTTCTGCGTAGCGAACTTCCGAAGCCATCCGACATCAAACGAAATTTTCCCCCGTTCCGTGAGAAACCTCGATGCCGCGAGATCTTCTTTCAAACGGTCGATACCCCGCGCGCAGATATTCAGATACGTTTAGTCGCGAAAATGCGTTACGTCGACACGCAATAAATATGTTGATTCTCCGAACAATTTCGTTCTTCAAACGTATGAAAACAGACTATGATAACGAATTACATTCAAACCTGGAACGACGATAATGTTTCCACCATAGTTACATTCGCCAAAAGACGATCGCATATTGTGTAACCGCGCATCTAATTAACTGTATAAGCGTACACAGGATAATTTAACAAACAAATTGATTTCTTGTCAAGGAACAATAATTTCTTCCAATATCTCATATTGTTTATGATATAATCCGATATAGCTGCACGTCGTACTAACTGATGTTGCAAGTGCAACATTGCTACACGATTCGCTCCTCTTTCTTTCTACAAAAACCATCCCATAAAATAGAATCACTGCAGAGTAGCGAAAGGATTAAACATCCAGCGTACACCAAAAACGTCTGCACGCAAACCAACCATCCAACCGACCACTTATTCCACATCATAACACGACTCACGCGCAAAGTCTCGAGCGAAGCGACATTGCCATCGAGGAAGATCGCCGTTTTTATCTGCCAGACCATGGAAACAAGCGGTCGTCTTCTTTCCGGCTAATGCGAATACTCGAAACGTTCACGAGCGATGTCGCGCGGACGACACAGGCGGAACAGGCAGAAAAAGAATCGTATAACGGCTCATCGGGGGCTTTTTAGGGGGACGTTGGAACGTCCGTGGAAGATATCAGTGCGGGTTTATCATGAACAATACGACATAGAGCGGCTCGAACTGCTCCGCAATAAATTCGTACCGACCGCCGAGATATTTCATAAGGGAGGAATCCATCAATAACCTGCGAGCGTGTGCGTCGAAGATTGTGGTGGTGACACGGGCGGAGGAAGGGCTGTCGCAGGAAGAGCCTGTAGTTCGCAGCAATAAATAATGCGATAAAACACGAGCGAGAGCCGCGGAGGGCGGTAGAATTTCGTCGAGTAGATGTTCTTGCCACCCTCAGCCGACTACCCTTCTTTGAAGTCTCGCGCGTCTCACCTAACGTAGGTATTTCCGGCTTTCGCCGCTTCCTGGATCAGTGAGGAAAAGCCACTTTGTCGAAAGCGGCCCGCCTCACTACCCAGACAAACTCGATTACGCTCGCGAGTACGCCATAAATGAATTTCACCCGTAAGACAATGCTTCCCAGTTTATGCAATTTACGGCGAACCCTGAACGCAGCCGCCGTGATTTCGATACATAGATGAGGATGCTGTTTTTTTTTTTTTATCAGCCGGAAGTTTTATTTCTGTGGCTGAGTGGATGAGACGAACAAGTAGATCGAACAGATACTTTGTGGTAATAACGGTGCTTGCTGTTTTAATCTTTTTATTAGGGAGAAACTGGTCGTCGATTACACGACGGGTTGTTATTTTAAGCGTGTAAAATGGGATCATAATAGTCAACTCTGATGCCATTACATTTAATTCTATTTCTCTGTTAGTACTATTAGTTTTTATTACGCTTTTATTGACTTATTATTTAAGAATATTATGTTTCTTTTTATTGTTTTACGGATATTACAGCCGACGTTATGAGAAGATATAACATCATTATGAATAAATTATGACTGATGCGATGAAAATAAACGGGTATATATATCCTATCTTGATAAAAGTAACCATTAATTTTACAAAACTAATTGCATGTTTCAATAATCTCAAGGACGACAGATCCAATATCTGTTATCTCGTAAAAAGGTGTAACATAATTTGAATAGAAATTTAACACTGCCGCGGTCCTCGAATCTTTAATAAAATATCTAGCGGTAAATCGAAACGAAAAATCACGTATATCAAGAATAATTATTTCGTTTTTTTCCTTGTTAAAAATAGAAAATTGCGATTGGTGTCAAAAGTGGCTAAGAAAGGATAAGACGAGAATCGAAGAGAGTTCAAATCGAAATCCAATCTTAAAACCGCGAAAAGTCCTAACACACCCTAGAAATTCATCATCGTCGCAAAGGATTCTACGCAAACCAAAGATGGTGCTTGATCTACCGAATCGCGTAAAAGCGAACTGTGAAAGTATTCCGATACTAGAGCTGAAGCACCGTGGAAAGGTTTCCCTTGTTTCAGAGGCAAAGTCGATGAATTATCGTTCACCTATAACGTTCTTGGCTTGGCTTTCAACCCGGGTTTCCGGCCGTCTAGGGCTCCTCCTTCTGGTGCAAGGGGTTTCAGGCTCGCGCAGTTGCTTGGAGAAAGCATATTCATAAAACCGTCGAAGCAAAACCGCTTTATATCACGAGACTACCCGCCTCGCCCGCTTCTCCCTTGGTCGAATTGGGGTTGGCGAATCGTCGAGTGCCGGTACGTCGAATTTATTAGCACTAAGCCGCGAGAAACGGCCGCTGCCAATCACGAATTACGCCCAATAACCAGAATTGTAACCATCCACCAGGCTAACCCAGCAATCCTGATGGCAAGGATCGTTACTCTCTGAGCTGCTACTCGCCGGTTAGCCAGTCGAATCGTTATCTTACTCCGTATAAACGTTAATAACATCGCGTGGCACAGGCGGACACCGCGTATTTGGCTTTGACAATACGGAGAATTATTATGCGAGCCAGGGGTCGCTTTACTCGCCTATGCAATGTCATTTGCTCGTGACACGCGTTACGACTCGCTGTTACGTTTATGCCCGGACATAAAAATGCCTGCCGCTCGAACATTCTCTCTCTCTCTCTCTCTCTCTGTCTCTCCCTCGCTCTCTCTAGGGCCGGACTTCTGTATATGTTTCAACGATCGAAACCTCTTCGAGGTTTCCCACTCTGTTTACCATTCCATTCGACGTTTCCTCGAGGGATGTTCCGGTACCATCGACTACAAAAGGAAGAAACGATGGTCGATGCTCACGTGTATACGCTCGTTTGTATCTATTCGAAGGTAATCGAAGCGAAACGAGCCAGGCGAGCAATCAACGCGCGCGATTGCCGCTCGAAACACGGGGCATAATTACGTCGGTATACGCGATACGGAGTGTCCAATTGCACCGGTGGATATTAATATTCCTAGTTCGTCCAATTATCCGAACGTCATCCAAGTAGCGAGTATTCAGCACAGGATTAACCGTCCGATTCATAAATACGTGCTGATACGAAACAATTTCAGTATTCGAGAATGAGACTGCCGTCGCAGTTAATCAGTAGACTGGATGATTACTATGTCGAAAGAAAGCAACGACCAGCTGCCACATACGTGGAAACAGTTCAGGAAAATAGAATTAATTAAATCATATCGCGGTATGTTCTTCGCGATTGCAAGGTGGATTTGATTTCGACTCGTCCAGTAGATACTGCCAACTGTGGCCAGCGAATTTTTACGATTTCTAGCTTCTTTCCGATTTAACGGCACCTTTAACGACCGGCTGTTTCTCGCAAACATGGTACAAGTCGTCGGCTGCATCCAGTTACATCTAATCATCATAACCTCCCGTTCGAGCAGTCAGCCAACGAGGTCGGATTGTAAAAGTTTAATATCTACCGGTTTACGATTCCGCGATACACACGATCGCGCGTGTCCTGCACGCGCGCTGCACCGCGAACAGGTCCCTACGTGCGTAATCGGATCCATGAGGAAGGAGAATCCGCCGATACCGCAGACTAAGATTACGCGAAGCGGTTGACTAAGCGCGGGCATCTTTTAAACGGTGAAGGAACTTTATCGCTTTTTAATTATCAGGCTCGAAAGTAGTGTGCGAGATGAATAGGAAGATTGATGTTTTTATCTCTTGAAGCACTGAAATATAATGACACGCAGGTATAGTTGTATGCTTTATGGATGTCCAGAAAGCTCAAAAACGAAGAAGGCAAGAGTTCAAATAGTCCTAGAACGGTGTACATTATCGCATCTTCTTCGTTCATTTTACGATTCCTCATAATTTGTAATATTTTACACCGTCCACGAGGCACTAGCTTTTTTGTTAGTTTTGTAGATAACGTTTACTAAAGTAAAAATGTACGAATGAAATCATTAAAGTGGAAATAAAATATAAATCTCATTTCGTGTAAAATGTCTATGGATGGTATCTATGTATGACTGGTAATATTATACTTGTGATAATAATCAGATATACATTGAATATCAATTTTCTTTCTTAAAGAGAAAGATATTTGTTGTCAAATAAATAAACCGACCTAACGAATACATCTTAGAATTTGTTACAGAAAAAGGCTCGATAAAAGAATGATGTACCATAAAAAAGGCAATAATTCGAAAACTCATTCCACGTATAGACTGAAACTGGACATACAGTAAAATCGGGAACAAGGGAGAAAGACTAGAAAGAGAGGAAATAACAGAGAGAAAGAGGAAGAGAGAAACAGGTCGATAGTTCGATGGAAAGGGGTGAAAAGGGGAGGAGGAACAGAGAGATAAACATAGACAGAGTTCGGTTAGTTTGGATTTAGTTTCGAGTTTACGTTCCTGGCTTCCTAAGTTAACCGAGCACGTAAACGCAACCGTTCCGGCCACCGACTGGTTATATTCTATTACACGATAAATATTGTAGCCAGATATATACGCGGGGGTCGGCACCCGCGTATCATCCCTTCCATTACGCCACCCCTAGCCGAACTCGGTATTATACGGCGAATTTAATTACGATACGCGCCGATCGAGCAGCGGTGCATTTTCCATTCCTCTTTCGCTCGTCCCACGTTTAAAAGCGGCCGCGCTCTCACCCCCTTTTTTCTTTTTTTTTTTTTTTTCGTTTTTAACTTTTCACATGGTTGCACGATGTCAGGATTAATTTAATTCTTAATTAAAACCTTTCAATCACCGACCGATAGATATAAATAACGCGGCGTTTCGCGAATAACGACGAGACGCTAATGAAAGGCCAATCGATATCCATCGAAATAAAAAGCAAAGATAGAAAAAAAGAAACAGAAGGAAAGAATACACGCGATAGAGGTAGGGGAAAGAGATATTCTTCGAGAACGCGAGTACGAAAATGGAGTGGCTTCCATGGCGAACACGTCAATGGCGACGCGTAATTGCACCTTTGTGTCGTCGCGGCGAACGTTTTTTGCCGATCTGACGTTATTCGAAAGGTCCTCCAGCCTGCGAGACCACTTGACCCCCACTCGAGAAGGAGCAAGACGAACGAGGGCTCTTACAAGGACCACCGCGCCTCTATCTGCTTTCATCAAAGACGATCCGGCTCTCCTCTTTTTCCTCTCGTTTCTGCGCCTTCGTCCGCTTTCCTTCGACTCCAAGGATCGAGACTCCGGGGCTTGGAGTTTGTATCGGCTGCGTCGTGTTTCCAGGCAACTGTTCGCCTCCATTTCGAGCACGTAATAAAGAGGATAAACAGAAAAAGACGTGACCCCATGAAGACAAGCGCAGAAGAAAAGGTGTAAGATTGCCCGCTCTCATCGTCGATGCCTCACTTCCATTTCGTTCCGTACGTTCTATCACATAACTAGAGGCAGTTCGATTATTTGTCCGGTGTCGTGTTCTCGATTGAGCCACCCTCAGCCTTGTTTGACCCAATTTCCCCTCAATTTACCGGTAAATAAACGAGCAGGCAAACATTAAGTGAATCAAGACATTTATTTGGTCACGAAAAAGAATTCCATGTCATCAGTCGCTGCGGGTGGTACACGTCTACTCGTCCATTTGATTTCCTCCTTTTATCCCTTTTTTTTTTTATACTTTCCTGCTTTATCTCGTCACGATACATGCCACTTTCGTAGGAAAAATCGAGCTTTCTGATACACTCTATCTAAATTGGTGTAATTTACGAGTCGTGGATAATCCACCTACGTTTCGCCAATCGGCATTTATTTCCACGCAACCGTCGCATGCCAATCGCATGTCAGGAAAAGAACGGAAGAAATAGAACGCCCCATTATGAGAATATATTAAGCTGCGGTAGTTTGATAAGAAGAAGACCATTTCCTATTCCCATTAAGCAGTGGCTCATGAAACTATCCCAACACTTATGACTCTTTATGAATATGTTATGCGTGTTACACAAAACATGTAGAAATCCCATTAGTTCTGTAACGAGGCTCGATTATCGTGGTTACGGTATTTACCCATAGAAAGGTAGTCGCTTCGCTACAATGGAAGTTACCTACTAAGTACAAATCGATATCGATTAGGTGGATTTTGAAATTTATCTTCAACAGAAATGAAACGATATTTAAAGAACAAAGCTCCCGACGAAGAAATTACCACATTCGAAAGAATGACAGATTTCTGTGGTGAGTGGATTTCCTTGTTGATGAAAATGAATTTCCATCAGAAGCATTGCTACGAATTCCCAACCAACGTCTCGTTCCGATAATCGTCTCTCGTTGAAGAAACTACCAAAGTCAAGAGTCACATTCGCGTGATCGAGAAACGATACGAGCCATTTTGCACAAGTTTGCATTCGAATGCTCATCCATCTGCGCGTGTGCCATTACCGCGACGAGTGGAAAAAAGGAACGAACAATGAACCAAAGAACGAAGAACGAAGAGGGACGTAGCGGGCAGAGAGAAAAATCGGAGCAGACGATTTGCGCCCACGGCGCGCTGAATCGTCGTCATTAGACTTCGCCTCGATTTGCATCGAGAGGAAACGACGGAGCGGAGTTTCCGTGGACGTCAGGATTTAACATATTCCGCGCGTAAAAACCGTGCGCCTGTCCGAGCCGCTCGTAAAACGGCAACCGCGCGCCCGATACCGGAAAATCATTGATTATAGACAGAGAAACTTTCCCTTGGGGCGGAATCGCGAGTCGAAGAACGGAGCGTTTCCGTGGCGTTTGTACGCGAAGTCGTACAACTGCCTGGTTATTGTTGGAAATAGTTCCACGGATAGTTTACCCGTTCACGGTGTCTCGGCAGACAGCTTTCGATTGAACGTCTGTCGCTTTGATCTTCTACCAGTTTCCATTCGTTTCGTTTCGAAGGTCTTCGAGACCGTGTTTCCCCTACCTCGTCTTTCTCCCCCATCTTTCGCCATCTTTCGCAGACTGTTTGCTAAACAAGATGCGACCGAAAGTCGAGTAAATATCGCGTTACCAATTTCGAGGATCTTCCTTCATCACTTTTAACTTCTTTTTCGGTGAGGATTTCTCTTTCTTTTTTTATTTATTTATTTATTTACTTATCTTTCTTCTCTCTTTTTTTTTTTGATGGTGATACTAAGTATATTTGTCCGAATATTTTATGGTGCGTATTTTAGGAACGTGATTCAGTTTAGATTTTAGATGAAAAAGTAGTACAAGGTTTTGTATGATGTACATTCCTGATGATACTATATGAAGATTAAGGAAAATGATATAATGAGTCGCATGTTTCGTGTCTTATAAAGTAAAGATGTCAAAATTTGATATGGTGTTGATCGATTTTGTGTTTGTAATTTCCCTTCCTGCATTTGATTTGGTATATCTTTGTTGAACGTATCAGGAATGTAATACAAGAACGCCATAACATTATGCTAATGAAACATGACTATTACGACTCCATTGGTCAGTCGTTGTATTATATATTCGTTTGTATGTATTCGAGGAATATGATTGTTTAGATTTCAGATGCAAAAATGGTACAAGGTAACAAGGCAGTTTTGCATAATACATATTGTAAAAGTGATAGGTATTAGCAAGTAATCATCTTACATTTCATGCATAAATAATTCTGCATACGGTAGTACAGGCACCTATAAAAAGTAGCGTATGAATCACGTATTATCATAATTACGTTTCATAATTACGTTACGAGTAATTCATCGTACGTTTATTCATCAAGCTCTATTACAAACGATCATCTATGATTATTAACAATATACATTTTTATATTATTTAATGTTACACCTATCAACGATTCTTTAAAACCTACTACCAAACTTTGGCTGATTTACTAAATTCTAGAATTGTCTGAATTTATTAAAAATATACAGACATATAGAAGTATTGATACTAATTTTTATTCGAACAGAAACACAATTATATTAGGTTGTCCGAAAAGTGTCTTTCTTTCGCAAACGTGTTTTTTACAACAGTGCACCCTCATACAAACGTGAAACCAAGTCTGTGAAATGTCGCGGTGTTTATCTCAACAGAACAAAATGGATCATACGCAATTCGACAAAATAATATAGAACAAAAAACATTGTGCGTCTATTATTTCCTCATAAAACGAAAGAAACTTCGAACAACCTGATATCTGTACGCTACTCATTTCCCATTAAATCTGATTGTAATTAAATCATCGCTTGAATTGTAATCAATCATTTTACAGATCAATAATTCTTAGTCTTAAACACCGTATCGATAACTACTTTCACGAAATAATTTTCATCTCGTATCTACAGAAACCTTTGACAGCGTTTCACCAAACTACCTACATCTCGTGTTCCAACTCTTTCGTGCACTCGCGCGACAGAAATTTCATCAGAAGCAACGTGAAACGCCGGGGGCCGTTTCACTTGAGAAACGATAACCGCGGAAGAAACGCGTGTTCCAGGTCGCGAGGTATTGACCTACTGAGACGACCCTTGCACGGTAGCTCGCGTATCATCCCTTCGTTCATTATTTACACCCTCGGAGCGAAGCAAGACTCGTATGTGAAGCAGCGACCCTCTGCCGTGAAAAGAGTGGCAGGAGGAAACGGAGGAAGGAGGGAGTGCACAGCACTTAATTCTTCTTGTATTCTCAACCCTGTTCCCGGGAGCAAGTGGGCCAGTGGGCTGCTGAAGGTACTCGAGGTCGACGTTTCTCGGTTATAACGGGCTCCGACGATTTCGATGAATAATAAAAGCCGGCCGATTCACGCGGCATTCCGTGAATCGGTGACGGAGCGCAAAAGGAAAGCTTAATGAGAACCGGACGCCGTTTGCGTCGATTTGTTTCACTGAAATACCTCGATCTCGTATCCACGATCGAGGGTTGGAAACACGGAGAAAGAGTATTCCGCGCATGCATACGAGTAATAGAATACCGTGGATTTATAGCGAATTGACCTTTCAGCTTTCACTGGTTACCTGTGGATGATGTATGTTACAGAGAAGTGGATTTTCCGTTGAAAATGAAGGGACCGTAACTTGCTGCTTCCTGCTCGCGTCGAACATATTTTTCCTACCCTTGGTTGGTTTCTTCTCGCCGGTGAGAAAGAGGGGGGAAAAAAGTAGCGAAGACGTGGGAAGAGAAAGAGAAAACGGGGGTGGAAGGTAAGCCACCCGCGGCGAAGCGATCCCGCGTGCCCCTTAGTTGGACTAATTTAAATATCAGTTCGGCAAGGGCGGCTTGTAAATCTATCAGCCGTGCAGAAATTTATGGGCGAGGCGCGTATGGATGTTTTATTTAGTAGCTCTCGGATCGCGCTCGGCTACGGGTTAGGCAGCCGTGTACAGAAGAGGTGCTTCATGAATAAAATATCACTGCTAATGCCCGGAGGCCGGGCGACGCGTTTTTCTCCCCGAAAGATGCGTCGGGCAAACACGAACGAACGAAGGAAAAGAACAGAAGAAGGTGAGGAAAGAAGAAGAAGAAGAAGAAGAAGATGACGATGACCAAGATGGAGGGAAGAGGAAGAAAGAGAAAGAAAACGATCACGACATCGTTTGGAAAAACGATCGTAAATAACTGCGGAAAAAGGTCGTCTATTTTGACTGTCGTCGTCGAGTGTGGTCAGCGATCGAATACGAGTCGATTCGATCCAATGGGGATGAATCGGGCACAGCGAACATTGCTTACGTTTCAATCGAATTAATTCGCGCTTAGTTGGCCGAGGTCGACGATAATCTGCTTAGCGGAGGATCAAATGAGCGAGCAGAATTAATTCCGCTGCTTAATGTCGCCCGTTAATCTTAGTTAACACCGTCACTTTTCACTGATCTGCTCCATGTTCCCCGGTGTAATGTCAGATTATGTTCACGATGGGATTTACCTCTCCCTGTGGATCTGCTATCTGGCTGCTAATTTCACCACCAAACGACTCAATTTTCAGGATTTAGAACTGGACACGATATTATTGACGAAAGTTATACTTCAATGAGAAGTGAAAGATTTGAAGCTACCCCTAGCTGGACGCGCTATGACTACACTAGCCAGGTAACTTTTTACTGATCCGTCTTTTCATCTCTTAAAGTAAAGGGAGATTATGTTCACGCTGAAACCTACCTTGCACCGTACATCTAATTGCATCTGATCAATAATTTCGCCATTCAAAGTTAATTTTCATAGTTGGCAAATGAACGCAATATTATTGCCGGAAATTGTATTTCCCCGACAATCGGAAGATTGAAAACACCCAATGAGATTCAAAACTGCCCCCGGTAGGCGAGCAACCACCGCTCTAAAATACACGACAAATCTGTATTTTATTATTTCTGCCTGTGGCATTTAAGAGGCCGAGACCCTCGGTATCGCGAAAAGCAGCAGCATTTTTCGGCGGGAAAGGCGAAACAGGAAACGGAGCGAGCGGATACGGCCACCATTTGCATTCGCGGTTGTAAAGAAGGCGAAAAGCGATCGGCTCTCTCCCGATAATAAAGACAGCCCGAAGGATAAAGCGACCCTTTCTCGAGCCAGGGAAACTGGTCGAGGGGGCCACGAGAGCTTATGCTTCGAATAAACCTCGAAGGGAGGCCAACCACAAGGACGAAGAAACCGAGGAGAAGGTATCGGAACGACATAAGTCCGGAATCGACCGTTCTTACCGTGCGAAGGTAACTTTTATTTCGTGGCTTCGGGAATTTTCCATCATTCCACGCATTTATCTTTACAGTCAGTCATTCCGATAGCTAGCACTTCTCCGACTAATTTCCTACTCGCGTTCGATTTTCATGGGATCCTTCTTAAATCTTCACGATCCAATGGCAGTCACGCGAGACTCGTTCACGCTTTTGTGCCTTTATTTCGTCGTACATATAATATTTATATGTTTCGTTATCACTTATCCCAAGGTAGAAGCGTGCTCAGGGTGTAAACTTGGATCATTTGAGTCGGGTTATTTCAGAAGGATGTTTGAGTTAAGCAAAGTAATTTGTCTTGTAGTTCGCCAAATTCGATCGTGAGCAAGTTTTAATCGATCTACGTTTGCAAACACACTGTTTATAACTCGTTACTAGTGGCGTGATAAACAGTATGGTGTATCTTAGTATAAAATAAGTTTCATTATTCTGTGCAAAGTTCAAGATTGAATTTTAAGACGTTGAAGACTTTATATGACTCGAATAATCTTACCTTGTTATATGCATGCTTTATGCCTGAATTTTCACTATATAGAAGCACGTTTAACAGCCGCTTTCTCGGCTTATTTCAGCGGTCAGCATTTTAGATCGTTAACTGGCCGCGTAACCGACCACCGTTCGCGATTATAGTTTATACCGTTAATTACATGATTTATCGCCGCCTCGTAAAGGAACGCGACTCCGCCTAGGCCGCTTGTTCATTAAAGTACCGACCCGCCGTGCGTTGCATGGAGTCGTAAGTGCACGACTTACGTAACAGCCAACCGAGATACGCGTTAAGTAACCCATTAAAGTTGAAATCTTCTCGCTCTCGTGACGTTTGTAATGGATATCGTCGCGCGAGACTTGTTTCTAGGATCGATCGATCGATGCGATAGTATTATTAACCCTTAGAGTGCTATGGATGCATATATGCGTCTGGCGAAAGTCATCGGTGTGGACTAAGGACGCATATATGCGTTTGTCAATTTTTCCGAGCACCTACGCAGAAGTAATACTATTACGTTTGTGTGAGATAAATATAAATGCATTTCAATGTTAATGCCGTGTTCGAAGAAACTATCTTTCCTTTTTTTTTTTTATTTAATACTTTGCATTCACAATTTGTCCAATTTAGACATTTGGTAGAATAGTCGTGCCGGCACAACACAATTGTCAAGAAGAAAATGTGTTGTTTGTGTGAAAAATAAGAGAAGGCACGACAGAAAATGCGATGTCGGATTATGTATCAATGATTGTTTTGAAATTTTTCATGCACAACTGAATTATTAACTTGTGTTATGTTTACTAAATTTAGTTTTCTAGTTTATCGTTTTCTAGTTTACTACCCAAATTCTAGTTTATTGTAAATTTCAATGTTTATAATAAATAATTAATACTAAAAAATAACGCTCTTGAATCATTTAATCTCGTGCAAAAGAATTACTATAACTTATTACGATTTGCGCTTTGAATAGTCAATCAACAGAGTTTAGTATAGCGCGATCGTCAGCGCTGGCAGCGTGCTGTCCGTACCGATGGCATAGGCTCCGAGTATTCAGCACTCTAAGGGTTAATACGATTTTCGAAGAATAGAAATTGAACAGGGAAAGAATGAAAAAAAAATGTGGAACGCTTCACGATTTTGCGTGTCATCCTTGCGCAGGGGCCATGCTAATCTTCTCTGTATCGTTCCAATTTTAGTAAATGTACTGCCGAAGCAAGTACATCCGTATTTTTTGTCAGTCTCTATATATAGGAAGTGACCAGTAAAACGGCCACTAGCGAGAAACATTTAGTCCGACTGAAGAGCTTGTGCCACCTAGCGTCGATTTTTTCTTCCAACATGTGACGTCGATCATTTTGGCGCGATATTCGAATCCGTCGTAAGAATAAAGTTTCATCGTTAAAGTATTATAAAATGTAATTTATATGTTTCTATCTATTTCCCCATAATGTTTAATAAAAAGTTTTCTCTTATGACAGCAGTAAATCATTCGATGGGTAGAAATACCGACTGACACGTGTTGCGCGTATCGAGCAAAAACAAGAGAATTGTAGAGACATTTCGTTCCTGGTGAGTGTATGGCACGTGACTTTTTATCGTGTAACCGATACTGGCATCAGTGGCTCTAATAAATTTTGAAACACTTAATTTGTTATTTTTAACTCTACATATATTCCTCTTCCTAGATTCTAGATAATCGATTTTCTAGCTGACACCAATCCTAGCAATGAAAATTACCTTCGTGAGGTATAATACGAGCATTACATCATATTATAAAATTATAAAATTATACAAAGCTCAGTAACACTTTAAACGAAATACCTAAATCTTCCGCTGTAGCCTTTTAACTTTCTCAACAGCAAAAATGTCATCGAAAGAAACATGGAACGCAGAAAAATGTACGTCAAAATAAAAATTGTATCGTGAAAAGTGGTCCTATATACAAATCAATCGGATCTGCATTTCTTCCGCCAGCTAACTTTCCAACCACGAACCGTTACCATAACCTGACAGAAAATCGAAGCTTATCCCCGAAGAAAGTCAAGTCTGTTGGATGCAGAACGCGCAGGATCTCGTATCTGCATTTTATACCAAACGAGAATCCAACTTCGTTCATCGCGAAATCTTTTATGATTTCTTTTACGTTAAGAAGTCTGGGCTGTGACTGACAGGCGAATCGAGCCGCGACGAATAAATATCGCGAAAATATGCCGGAGAAATGCAAACAATTCGAGGCAGGGAGCAGAGGGTTCGGAACCTTTGTCGGAACCACGGAAGCGTAGTTCAGACCCTAGGGTTATTATTTTCCGTTTTATTGGTCGAGCAAATACACGCCGTAATGTGGCTGTAAAAAAAAAAAAAAAGAAAAATGGAAACGGCGACGAGCTTTTTTACTCGGCTAATCGACGAAGAAAGATAAATCGGTCGTAATTTGCAAATTTCACGGGAGTCGAAACGATCGGTGAAGAAATTGCCAAGCTTTTTCATTCGGTGCTCGCGTTTGGGTAATCAGGTCAGACGGATCATTAACGCGTCCTTGTATTAAGTAGGCCCGTAAATTCGTCTCTGTACACAATGTGTCTCGGCGATCGGTCTAATTACCCGTTTCCGGGATAAACGCGAGTACGACGCGCCATCAACTCCTTCGTTTCGCGTTTTATCGTCGAAATCTGCATGTAAATCGATTCGACATCTGGGCTAGCTAGCGATGGAAACGAGCCAGCCGCGCTTTGGGTAAACGGAAGCGACGAAAACCGTCCGTCGGCGATCGTAAACGTATCAATGACCAACAGGGTTCCTCGTGGTTCTACGGTGAGATCATCGAGCGCTAGGGAAAATAATGGAGCACCGACATGTACAAACAACAAAGCTGCTCCCTAACACTCGAATTTAAGTGATTTGCGTTTACTTTGCGGTCAATAATGGTTTAGGATTGTAAACGGTAGAGGAAGAGCAAACTGCGCGGTTAAGGATCCGGTAGCTGTGTTCTGGAATTGTATCGGACGACTGAGAGCGACTTCGAAGAATTCTGGCGTAAAATTTTATGCGAAAAATGGTAAAATAGCGATTGTGAATATAAAATGCTCAAAAGGATCGGAGGATCTCGCATCGTACCAGCTGTCTGTGGGCTTCTGTGTGTACATTTTTGTTTAACGATTATATCAAACAGCTACATGGCGTAGTAAATCTAAATTACAGTCCTTTCGTGGACAAACCTTACAGATCGAACCCCACAGTTTCCCGGAACAACTTTCTCTCTATCTCCATATATATTTTCATCGCTTTGTTTCCATTCCATGTTCTATCTATCTCCTTTCCTCTCTTACATCTTTTTAACTAACCCTTTCCTCACGCATAGTATACCTACTGACTATCCTTAACTTCAACCCACACACACACACACACACACACTAGAATTATACTTAACTGGAACTATCCAAGCCTAAACCGATATTACACATCAGACTCGAACAATACACGCCACTGATATTTATCAATATTGTTTGAGAGAGTCTATGAAATCAGCAATTCATAGATCCATCAACAAAGCTAGCGAAATTCGAATTTTTCATGAATTCAGATCCGTCCATTCCCGTTCGATCGCCTCCACGATTGAACCATTCAAGCACCCATGAAATTCCCAGTGGTCAAGCTTAATGCTCGAGAAACGTCGTTCACGGGAAAAGCGAGCGGTGATCGAAAACGACGGCGCTGAAAGGCGAAACGGTTTCGTGGCAAAGAGGCGCTAAACGACGAGAACCGTATAAGAAGTGGAGTTCCATGCGCGTTACCACCTTTGGCTTACAGACTGAGTCAGCGTAAAGAATAAAACGGATTTACCATCGTGGCCGTTACCGCCAGCATTAAATAAAGAAATATAGCCGGGCGCTTTCGTCCATCGTCGTGACACCGTCTCGTTCTAAGCATTCGCGCGTTAGCACTAAACTATATTACAACCGCAAAGTTAGCGTTCGCACACGCGCGCGCATTCGCGTACACCGGCATGACGGATGTCTTTACGAGGCTGTGATTTATTTTATTATTGGCCGCCGAGGGCATTATAATCCTCGACTGAGAAATGAAGCGATTCATGGAAGACTTCCCTTCCTCTGTTTCTCTCTCGCTTCCCGTGGAACCGCGCGAAAAAAATTCGATCGAACCGCCCAGCCCGGGCTTTATAGATGGCGCCATCCTCTTTTCGTTCGTTTATCGCCGCGAATCGAAATTACGTCGATCGTAAAACGAACGCGTGTGCGCGAAACGTTTCCTTTTCGGGGGGAAAAACCGGCAGCCTCGTAACTGACAGCTCTTTTTTTCCTCCTTCCGCTCTCTCGTCTAAATCGAAATAACCATCCATTCGGCAGCCACACGTTTCCACCCGCTGCGTGTCTCTCGCACCTGCCATCGCGATTACGCTTTTACGGTGTACTCTCGCGTGTGGCAACGATCCATCGCCGACCTTGTCCCTTTAACCGTACACTTGCCCGTACGTTTTCGCCAACGAAGAAAAGGGAAACGGCCGTGTGTTTTATTCAAAACGTGGAATAGAATCGCTCCCGGTTGGTTCCGCTCGCGAACATTATCACGCCGTTTCTCGCGTTAATTTCGCTCGGCCAATCCCGATGAGTTGCGAATCCCGTCCGCAACAAGTTCTCGCGATAATCGATGCGGCGGTTGAATGGACGCGAAAAATTCCACCGCCGGATTCTCGTTATGAAAATTGGACGAGGCCTTGAAAGAAAGTCAGTCGAGCGTAATGACGAATAAGGAGAGGGACAAAGAAGTAGGTAGAAACGGTGGAAAGAGAATCGAGGAGAAACAGGAGCGGGAGAATTGAAGAGAGGAAGAACGTTTCGAATAGATGGAAAGACTGGGGTAAAGTGGAACGAGAGCAATCAGACAGTTTCGCGAAACGGTAAGGCTGGTGAAAGTCGCGAGGCCAAAAGAAGAACGTGGTCGGTCGTTGGGAAGGAGATTGGTGGCGTCATGGTGGCGTTTTGGGGTAGAATTTAAGGGTGGCGTCTACGGTAACCGGCTGAGCATTCCGGCCGCGAGAACCTTTCGGGATCCTTCGGTTCCTCGTTTTAATTTTCTTCGCGGCTTGATTTCACCCTGTCCATCCCTCCTCTTGTTGCCCCACTCCGCTGAATCTATCCACAGCATGAACCCCAGAGATCCGAAACGCGGTGACTCCTCGCCGCCCCGATCGCGTCCCTCTGTAGTCGTCGTCGTCGTCGTCGTCGTCTCTCAAGGAGTGTAAAGTCTCGGCACCCTCGGCTTAAAAAATTGATCCGATATCTCGGCGTGTTGGCCCCGCAATCCCGCGGGGACTAAAAGGGACAATACCGTGAGACGAAATAGGAGGAGGGAGGTGGGGTTGCTCTGTTCGAAGAGAAAACCAGAGGACGAGGAGGGAGGAATCGGTAAGACGACGAGCAGGGATAGTCCTACCAGTGATTATATCCGACAACCACCCCGAAAAACTTCGAGACACCTCCGTCTTTTTTCCTTTTCATCCCTCTCTACACGGTCCAACGTGGTTCTTGGCGTGGTCCTTCCATCAGCAACCGAATAAAAATGTTTTAAGCCGTCCCTCGTTCTTGGCCGTAGCACTTATATTTAGCTCGGCGAGAGACGATGTCCTTTATACCACCTCTCTCTCCCAACACCCCCAGGACTCGTGCTACTACCGGGATATTGAAACGCAAACGTCTGAAGAGTCTCGTCCGCGCGCACAATGGTCGGCTGGTTTTCCCGAAATTATCGTCTTTCGTTCTGTTGGATAAAGTTCCGAGGCACTCGAATCACCGACTCTGAATTACTCGACATTATTCGCGAGTTATTCGGGAATTATCGTCTGATTTTTCTCGCGTCTCCAATATCCTTCCAAGATTTTTCCATTATCCAAAGGTAACACTACCTTCGAACATTTATTTCCTTTCCCTTTTTCTTTCCCCTTTTTCACACAGAAAGAATTCCTGTACGAAAGAATCTACACGAAAACTAATATAACTTTAGCGAAGGAAGACCGTAGACATCACCCACGAGCCGGTCACGTTATGAATACGAACACTACACCGGCAATATTCACGGAAGTTACGATCGAACTACTTCGACTAGCGAGGAGCTGTTCCCGGAACTTAGCCGCCGGACATTATGCAATATCCCTGGAGCACCGAAGTCTTCCACCATCGACGACATCCACCGCCGTGTCGACGACATCGTCATCGTCGTCTCGTGTTAGATCCGCCTTAAGTGCATCGGGCAACACCGAAACGCGGTCTAGTTTCTAGCTGCGCGACGCGGCTCGATATCGTCCGAATTTCCGTTCCACGGAAGCTTTCCAGGATACTCTCCCCGTCTGAGAACAGCGCATTATCATCCGCGTAAGGTCTCCGCGCGTCTCCTATCCACGTTTACGCTTTAATATCACGAGAAAGAGGATCCGAAGCGTCAGACAAACAGAGAACCCTGGAAACGAAAACGAGAGGGTGGAACAGCTGCACGTTAACTCGTTAGGGACGGAAGTTACGTTAATGCAACATTTTTCACGCAATTTCTTTCTAATCCATCGCAATTTTTCAATCCTATCGAACCTACATATATAGGAATCGAAGATCGCGGTAGAAAGATGCGATTTATTTTCAAACCACAGATTGTTAAAGACAATTTTTGTAACGTAGATTTATATAGAATGTACTGAATCTTGAACTTCTTCATAGAAAAGAGAAAAATAGATAAAGGACTTAATGTGTGAAAAGTATGCGAAAATGAATTTCGTTTTCCATCGAAATCCTATAACTTTATGAAATTCGAAGAAATTTTATATCACTATGACGAACTATCTCTCTTTTTTCAAATTGCAAAAATCTTTCTGTATCTACGATTTGTGTAAAAAAACTTCCGTATAGATATCTATTATTCTAATAAATATTTATAATTTGACAAAAAACAATAACTTATTTTATTTACCATTTGTAATAATGTTGCGTTTGTTCAGCTTTTTGTTATTCGTACTGAGTACGTGTTATTTAACTGTTTGGTTCTTAATGAGTTGAAGGAACCGAAAGCGGTGTGTGCTCGTAGTACAGGGCTGTTGGGTCGGTAACCCTGGTTTCCTCGATCCTAACCTAACCCAAGGAAGTAATATCGTCGTCGTCCTGGCTGGTCGTCTAGATTGCCCCGACTCGTAAGTTACGTCGCGTAAAACTGCTTGTAAAGGCAGGGATTTTGCTGAAACAAAACTTCGTACTCGGTTCGACTATACGTATATAGATTTCCGAGGTTTGTACGTATGAACACGTACACACGGGGCAATAAACGCGAATTCGCGTTGATACACGCTCGCGCGACACGAACAGAGTACTAGGAAAGAACGGCAAAAGAACGAGAAAGTACGGTCAGATAAGCGCGATTGTGTGTCAGAGCTTCGAACTTCGACGCAAACACAGACGTGCACTGGATCGTGAAGGTATCTGAGCACTTGCCGTAGAAAACTTTTACGCCGATTAGTATGCCTTATAAAACATTTTGAAATTTCCTTGGCGCTGCAATGAGATACGATTGCCATGATTATATTCAAATCACGAAATTGCCATGATTATACGAAATCAATCTGAAAATGTAAGAAATTGCCATTGTATAAATATACACATTTAGTAAGAAATTAATAAACAGGACGAATAGCCATCTTAAGCGTATATTGTAATAAATACTAAACACGGTCCCACTGAATAATGAGATTTATTAATATAATGAGCTACCATTGCATAAATATACACATTTAGTAAGAAATTAATAAACAGGACGAATAGCCATGTTAAGCGTATATTGTAATAAATGCTAAATACGGCCCGACTGAATAATGAGATTCATTAATAATAATGAATAATTGACTGCGTAGATTAGTGATACGTTGCACGTATCCTATATACTGTTCTTTTCTATACCTTCCCATACACTTTACCCGCATATATTTTATATTTTCAGATTTGTTTGAAATTTTATCAATATAATCATGACAACCGACTCTCACAACACGGTCAATTAAAATTGCAAAATGTTTCATGTGACAGACATAATATGTGCATAACAGGTATGTACAAGTATTCGAAGAATACTTTCGTGAGTCTGTGCGCAAGTATAAAAACTATAGGAACGATTGCACACTACGTTATCTGTTGCTGTATGACAATTCGAAGAGTCACCGCGGTATAAGAACGCGCAAGAACCATGCAGCCGTACGCAAATAAACGCTGTCGCGAGAGAGAGGATTCGCGTGTGAGTTAGTTAAATATATGAACGGTCATTCGCACGAAAAACCAGCCGTTTTGTTGCGTACGAGACCGCGTGTCGGTTTGTGTGTTGTACTCCTCGATCGAATAAATATACGGATAGAGATCTAACTTTATGCAACCGCGCGAAGTCCACTTGGTGCACGAGCACGGTAGTGCTTTGGTAACTGGCCATGGCTTGGGACTTTATCTAGTCAACTATCGGGCAAGATATATGTAGTTCTACGAAATCTTGAATATCTAACTTCTCTGTTGATTTCGAGTATCAGGGTATCGTCTACCAGCCGCGAACAAAATGTAGTAATTGATCGAAAATATGTTGGAATTGATCAATCAGTGGGAATCATGTATTCGTGCAACATGATGACTCGCAATACATAGAAAAATGAGCAAAAGCTATTTACCACAATTGCAGAAAAATAATAAATTATTCTACCGCTGATCGAATTTCGAACAATAATAATCACGTGTATCCTTTCTTCATGAATATTCCATACGATCTGTTCAGAAACCATATTTAACAACTATATAAATCGAAAGATACGAAAAGGTGATGTTACAAGTACGTGCTCTTTTTGAAATTTACTTTGGAACTTGCAATTGTCTATGTTACCTTCTTGCGATAAATGAATATATAGAAGTAGACCATTTGTTTCTTGAAAACTGAATATTAATCGTTAAAAAGTAAATAGGAAGTGGAATTGTGCGATGAGAGGCGCACGTATTAAAAGAATATATCGCAAAATTTTCAAGCAAACAATATCTCTGATCTTTCACCTCGCGTATTCTGGCTGAAAAAGTCCTCGAAAAAGCTGGATACTCGTATCTCTTCGCGTTCTTCTATCTGTTCAATCGTTGAAACAGTTCGCCGCGAGCGACCAATATTTTTAGTCTCGCAGTGATTTCCGTGCCACCTATTCGCGCCGTGTAAACGAAAATTCCACGCTCTCGTCGGCGTGGTCAACTCGAACATTTAGGTCAAAAATCTCTCCCGCGTCGCGATGACGCGAGAACCTCGACATCTCGCCACGATGCCACGTCACGGTATATTCTGTGTGCCGCGGCGCAATAAAATTCAAAGTACACAAACGGCTCGCCGTTTCGCAACTTTCTTTCCACTCGCTCTATTTTAATTTCCCAGTCCCCGGGATATCGCGAGACCGTCCGGGGAACGACCAACCCGGCGAAAAGCTCCGCTTTTTCCTGGACTTTGATTTTGTTCGAATTCGTATACCTCTACGTCTACGTACGTGTACAATAGCATCGTGTTAATTGATGCTTATCTGCACCGGTTCTTGGAATAATATGATTTGATGATACTGATAAATAGTCAAATGACATGTACAAACAAGTTTCACGATTTTATTATTTGAAGATCACAGGAGAGCAACGTGATAAGTAGATTTTTGTGGACTTTCTGATTTTACTGTTACTCTACGATTAAACAGAAGTGTTTTAGTACGACGTGACGGGAAACAAGAACGATTCGTCGAAAGATGGAAGTCTTTTACAAAATAGCTGACACGTTGACGAAGTTTTGTGGAAAACCAAAGGTATAACTACTCAGACCAGCAATTTTCGTTCAAAGGTATGAAGTGGCTGAAACAATGCACGTTTAGTTTCAGAACCAAATAAAAGGACAGCTTTTCGATAACACGGGATTGATCGACAACGTGTTTTCGAATATCAGAACTCGTTCTCTGGAAAAAATTGGAAATTTCATTTATCCTGTTTTTTCCCAGCAGTGTTTTTTTCGTGTAGGTTGATTGACTATGTAACTTACAAAATTTAATTTGTAAAAGTTTACATGACTTTATTAACAATTGATTGATTGAACGTTTGTAACGTTTCGTACTTCAACTATCTAACTAGGAAACTATCAAACGGTAGTTTCAATGATTCTACGAGATCGAATATGTAAACATCGATTAGAGATATAGCTCTTAATTAATCGACAAAGATTGGCGTCTCTGTGATAATCTTTTCATTGGCCGACGTACCGCGACGAGAAAGAAATTCTCCATGGAAAAACGAACAGACTGTTGACACGTCTGGCAATTAACTGGTCGGTTTAACGGAGGGGAAAAGAAAGACAGGAAATCAGAGGGAACGAAAGGACGACAGTCGACTGGCGCCACTTGAGCAAACACACTCGCTTAACTCTCACTTACCACCTTATTTCCATACGATTGCAAAACCTGACGAACGCTCGCCATTATTCCAGCGGGTAGGCGTAGTATACCAGACGCGCGCGACGACTCTCTGCATTTTCCATTCAGCCATGACTTTCCGTCTTATATTACCGCCTTTCCTCACAACAGAGTGCAATAGATCAACCGCGATCTGCTGTATTTATCATTCTACGAGCCGTTTTATGGCGGTGACAATGAGGCAATATATCGCGCAGGTCGCGCGAGGTTCAATGCAGAACATTCTTAAAAAGTGTGTTTTAAAAGCTGCTCAACTTCCGTTGAACGTTTACGCTTCGAAAATTTTTACGATCCGATTAGCCAGTGAGTAATTCCAGCGTATTCTTCACCGTACAAATTTTTAAACGTAAAAGTTTTAAAATTTTAAGATCCAGAACTATACAAGAAACGAGTATCCATTTGGGTTCTACTTTTTTAGTTGTGTTCATAAAGCTATAAAATTGCGATAAAGTCCGTATTCTGCTGTAAATTTATTTACACAACAGCAACCAATTTCTTTCCCATCAAATTGACAGAAGCAGCAATTTTCACATAATGTTAATGGCGTCAGTGAACTACAAAGAATGAGTATCTATTTCGATATCGACGTGCGTAGCGTTGAAGAAGGTTTCCCAGTTTTTTAATCATTTACGAAGTTTCATTAAAATCGATACGCAACAATTCATACGTTCCCCTATCGATAACCGAACGTATGTCCGTTTCGAGGGAACTAAGGTTCCTAAGGGAGAGAGAAAGAGAGTATCGAGGGAAACACGATTAGCCGGGCCGATTCTTCGACAGCTTAATGCCATAACAGCTTAAGCTCTTTTTGGAAAACGCGATCGGACCATGGCGGACAACAGCCAGCGCACAGTGAGCAGATCTAATTAAGCGAGTATCCTAAAAACGGTGTCCCCTGCCCCGCGTCCCATCGCAACAATGCCTTATTATATCGGCCCAATGAAATGGCGCGGACATAAAAAGAAAAGCATAATTACTGTATAGGGGTTGCCATGGCACGACCCCAGCGTTACGGTACACCAGAAGTGTCCCATGGGACGCTACCAGGCTATAGGGGAAGATACGTAGAAGCGAGAGTCGATGGCGAGTCCGTTGCTCCCAATCAGAGAAATCGTTTAATTTAATAACCCATCAAAAATATTTTCATCGTGTCGTGTCCGGGTGAGACGGAAGGTAAACGAATAGCTCGGCTCGAAAACAGGGAACGGGGAGCAAAGAACGATGGAACGAGGGAAAGAAGGGCCGATAATGCGAACTGCCTTAAGCTTTTAACGATGGCCAATTATTTCCGTTAAGACGGCCACTCGAACGTAGCTGCTAACGAGACGCACCGCTTCGAACGGAAGTTACTTCGTCGGGAATTTCAATGGCTTAGCTGGAAAATACGCTACGATGCACCTGCATCTTCCATCACAATCAGCTACCAAAGAGTCAGTTCCAAGCGATCGTGGAATTCGAGACAGCGAGAAATCGAGACATTCCCCTCGCTTCTCCAGGGTATTCCGCGATATCGTAGCGCGTTCTCGACGCGCGGAATCAAACGAGGCTCGGCGAGAGATTAAATCGTAGCTCTTTGGCTCATGGTCCTTTTAATTAAGCTACACGCTTACCAATTAAGTTAGAAATTAATTACCATCCGCGGCGAGTGTCCCAATTAAAGACTCGCTGGGGACAATGAGACGAACGAGGCGGGGCGTGAAATCGATGACGCGGGCTCGAAGTGGCAAAGAAGAAGCCGAGGAAATAAGAAAAGAAGAAAAATGGTGGCGCGAGGCCACGCGCAAAAGCCTTGGCCACGGTTAATGAGCAGATTTCGAATTTTCTCGCGGTCTGGCGATAAGGGGCGGCTCGGCCGCTTTTTAAAATTCGAAATAATCCTTGTAATTATCAAATCCCAGCGGCACTCTATAGAGCATCCTTGAAAGGATCCTGACTCCTCATTACCGGCAGCTCGGCCATCAAAAGGACCTTCTTCTTGCCATCTCGCTCCCTGCCTTCTTCCCTTTTCTTCATCCTCTCTTTTCTTCGATGGAGAAGAAGCTCGTAAAAGGACCGCCACGTGGATAAACGGGGACGACAAATTGCGACAAGCTCGAAAAAGAAACGTTCCGTTGGAAATCGCAAAGTAAACGTGAAAAATCAACCTATACAATAATGTACATAAAACTTCTAGCTATTAAATTCAAGTTTCTCCTGGATTTTCGTATTTTTAGTAACACTGAGCAGCATGCGCGAATTCTACATATACAATTGAAAAATTTATCGATTACCAAGACTGTATAGATATGTTTTAACACTAGAACTACCACATCAGTCAAATTGACTGGTTTTACAATTTTATTTTAAAATTCCTACCTCATGTTATATTTTTTCCGCAATGATGTAATGACTTTCGCAAAGATAACTAAAAGAATAATATAATGAATTTTATTTTGTTTTTTATGTATTCAAACTCAAAATAATTTTATATTAAGGCTACTTATACCAGTACCGGTCAAAATGACTGGTACTTGTCAAAGTGTAAAAGGATCCTGCAATCTGTTTATCGAACACGAATTAACCAGATTCCTCGTTTTGTACAATTTCCCACACGTTTTTAAAATGTTTACTGCGTATCATTCGATATAATGATATCAGTTATGAGGAAAATTCCGAATCGATCGCTAGATCGCTAGATGCCAACACCAGAAATACCACACCAGTCAAAATGACTGGTTCTACAGTTTTATAAATGTGTCAACCCTGATTTAGGGATCCCAGATGGATTAATAACGCCAAAAATCTACTACATAACATGGAATTGCTTCTGTAAGAAAGTAATAAATCAATAAATATAAAAATATTCTATTATTATGTATTTTTTAAAAGACTAGTCATTTTGACTGGTTTTGGTAGAAATAGCTTCGTGTTAACTATCGCTAGTTATAATGTTAATAATTTATGTTCCATCTCATCGGAATTATCTAGTCGTATACGTCTTATGACGGGAACTCTGTTACGCATTGGATTCTGTGACATACTACGATAATAAAATTAACAATCGCACAATAACTGACGAAGTAATTTTCGTGAAATAATTACACTGTAATGTGTATATGTGAGATATTACGTGTATTTCACGTAATACCTGATTCGAATAACGTTAAATAAATAAGATACAAATAACGACCAAAGCTTCTTTAATATATCGTTAAATTGATATTGCAATCTGAAGAAAAAAAAACCTGAAATTTTTCTATCATCTTAATGTTATAATCAGAAACTGTAAAACAAAGTTCAAGGATGAAGCGATGAATTTAAAACGAAATTAAATCGGGGTTAACGACAACGATACGAGTAAAGTCATTGGAAAGAATCGACGTCTCGAGATCACCCCTTTGACGAGGAAAAGAGAGGGTGATTTCCGGGGCGAACCGGGAATAAGGCAACCAGCAACCTTAATTACCGAAGTTTATGAGCGGCCGCGACGGTGGGCGAATTACCATGCTAATTTTTCTCAGCCTCCCCGGCCGATTTTCGCCAGTCTTTACGACTGCTGACGACTTTATACTACCCCCGAAACTTTTCGTCTCATATTTCATCGTCCTAACGAGATCGCCGGAAGATTTCAAAACAAGCCATCGGATTTCAGTCATAGCTACGGGCTGCCGCTTTTTATCTGGCCCGTTTCGTCGTACCGTCGACGAGTTCATTAATTTCGTCGTGAAAACAGACGATAAGCAGTTCAACGTCGTGATCAATCAAATCGTCCAAGGAGAATCGAAAAACGAAGAAATACAGTCGAATCTTGCAGAGATACTGTTTTATCATGTTTTATCATCAATCATGCTGAATGTACGAATCCAATATATTGTACAAAGTAAACGCAATGCACGTATTAATCAATCTCGACATACGTACTAATTTAATAGGTCGTATGAAATCAAGTTTATACTGATTGCACTACATTGTCTGCATAAACATACACTCCACATTGCATTACTTGGTAGACAAGTACATTTATTAACGATTTCTATACCTTGTCGATACACTTTTTGAAATAGTAGAAATTTATACATCTCATATAAAATAATTAAAATATACCTAGGATTTCGAAATTCAAGGCTCGCTACTTCTTTATGTCGAATTCTCTTCCTTCGTGTAATTAAAAATATTCAGTCGTTATTTCGTAACGACTTTACTTAAAAGCTAGGAGACACGGCGAGCTTAAAATATTTCAACGTACGTCTTGGAAAATGAGAAAATGCTGGCAGAATTTCAGCCAACCAAGACTGATCAGTGTTCACTGATTAAATGGTATACGCTTAAATAAAAAAAAACTAACTTTTACTGTGAAATAATTCTACTTGGAAAAGGATACAATTCTTTGCAATTCACCAAAAATTGTTGGATTTTCGCAAAAGCACAATGGCATTCCTTCTGCAAATTTTACGATCGAAACTACGTATCGTGGCGATCGATCGACCGATAATACGGCCTGTCCTCATTCCCTGACTAAATATTAGCAAAGTCAGCCGTATTCCCGGTCGGGATAATAGCGTGCAATGTAAATAACAAGCAGCCACGGTGGAACGTAGCGATGAGCGGCTTCATCCTCGCTTTTCAACCCGTCCTGTCCGCCGTCATCTATTGTTTCTACCGTACACCCGCATATCCAGCGCGATATATCTTTTCGACCCCCTTATTGCTGAGGGTAGTTTGTCATGTTAATTTCGCGAGACTCGCGAGGGTGGCGGAGCAGGGCTTTTAACGCACTGCCACCGTCCCGCTTCGCCGTTCATCGTGCCACTCTCGCGTCGCGATTCCGCGGAGAGAGATGCAAATCTGCCCGACGCCGATGAAAGGGTTAACTCGACTGCCGGCCATTAATATGCTAATAGTTTTCGAGTCTCGCGATTCTCCCGAGATGAGAGTGATTATTGCCGCGTAATGACCCAGAAACGCTTTTTCCGGAAGGGTAGCGCCTCTGCCCCCTATCGTTTCGCAATCGACGAGTCTTCTGCGGTTTTTCTACGCGCCACGGCGTTTTATGACCTTTCGAAGTGGTCGCGTCATGTAAAGTTTCGACGAGATGGCCGAGGATGGAATATTCGCGAGCTTCCGAAACCTCGATTATACGAGCGAGATTCGAACCATTCAGAACTCAGAACTGATCAACTTCGGTTTTTATAAATTTTTCAATTTCAGCAAGAGAATATACGATCATATATTCCTTAGTTTCCTAGAAAAAAAAAACGATTAATTTTTGTACAGTCGACTAGTCCAACTCTTGTCTCGTGATTTCCGTAGCGTCCAGTTAAACGCATTAGCTGTTCGCTATTTCAACATCACGTACGAATAAAATACTGTCACAACGCGTACTTCTTTTCACTTGTAGTTCTCAATTCTTGCACCCATTCGATAAAACATGAAACTGTCAGTGCAGAAAACCGGATACAATCGTAGCCCACAGAGTTACGTGCGAACCACTACTCGCGTCTCAGATACGATCTTCGTTTTATCCAACGATCGTACACGCCCGTTTCATTTCGTCGCCGCTTTTGACCGATTATGAGTCAATTGTCCGATTATCTAAATTTCCGTTGCAAGCTCGCTACGCGTCTCGTCGCGTCGTCTGATCGTTAACGACGAGCAAACGAGTTCCCGTCATGCTTCATCCCCTGAATGAAACACACCCGTGTCTTCCGTCTATGCGACGTGAAACTGCGTACGCGATGCACGCCGATGCGGGCAGCGATAAAAATCCAGTGGGCCACGAGTACGCGATTATAGGGCGACACGTGCGTGACACCGTACGTCCTACAGTTTCCTACGAACGTCGAACGTCGACTCGTTAAGCCTCGCACGTGAGTGCTCGTTACTACGCCTGTAAAATTTTCCGTCAGCCAACCAACCAGTTAAAAGTATTAATCCCACGGCTTCAGCTGCAACCGAACTGTTTAACTTTTTTATAGATGGATACGCTTTTACGGGCGCTCGTAAAGGGACAGCTATTTTCGCGTAACTTTCGGCTCCAGATTTTGTTGCTGCGTTCGCTGCTTCTTCGAAACGCGACTTGATCCGATTCGGACGATTTTCAAAGGATTTACGTGTGCTAGGAGTTTGACAACATTGTGCCACTTTTTCGTATCGGCTACTTTCATCAACTTTTCTCTCAGGCTATTCTCAGATTTCTGGGATGGTGTTTTAGGATCCTGGGCTATCCAAGGAACTTTTGATCGTTTTCATCCTTTGAAATATATTTTGTTCGATGGAATATTTACAATTTTTCCGATGCTGCTTCTCCTGAATGTCTGATGATACGATATCTACTTCTTTATTCTCCCTTGGAAGGTGCAGAAGCGAAAGATTCGTTCTTAACGTTAAAATTTCTCTTGGAACGATCAGACGTTCTCGAAGCTCTTCGTAGAATTTCTTCAAACTAATTCGCTAGTTGATGGGAACAATTTCGGAAACATAGAATATCGATGGATTGGATGAATGGGGGGTGACCCAGGATAGTTGGATTCGGTTAGGGTAGTTGATACGTTAAATAATAATCTCGGAGGAACTATACTGATCGTTGCAGATGCTACATAACCCAATCCGATTAGAATCTAAAATGCTACATATGGCCCTCAGGTGTCACAGCATCAATCACTTTAATTTAGAAACTTGTTACATCGTACAGACTATTGTAGCATAGATCGCTTTCACACTACCGTTTCATGGGGAAAATGTTTCTGAATGCATTTTCAAACAAAAAAAAAAAAAAATGGTAATTATGAAGCGAAACGCGAACCAGCCGCAGCAAAGATTACGATCGACGCGCGATCTTGTTGAACGGTCCCATGAAACGTTCCATCGGCAGCTGCAATTTCGCAGGATTCGAGGGGACTTTTGATCGATCACTTTGACTGTGGCGTGAAAGCAGCGGGTTCGCGTGCAACGCGAAGGAATGCGTTTCCCTTGCAACCCTTGGGTGGTGGCAATCTTGAAAACTCGTAAAAGCGAATCAAACTGCGGACTTTAATCCAGCGGATGATTAAAACCCCGTTTATTGCCTGCCGGTAACGACGTTACGACGCTACATGAAATTGCATCACGCCTGCACACACGATCCGCGTTTCCATCCGCTTCGTTACATCGTGAACGTAGCCGAGTAACTATCCTCGAGAAGGAGCACGAAGGGAGAGATTAAGCACGTGTCACGCGCACGTCGCAAGGTAATACCTCGTTCCTCGGTTTCCTGCGTTACGTGAAAGCGTTACGGGGTGGCTGTTTTATAAGCTTAGGTGCGTCGCTACGAAAAGCCTACGTAATTATACAACGAGCCGTTTACCGTACACTTAGTCGTAAAGCGCTATTCCAGGAAGGTGTATAACGGTAGCTGTCGATTCTTGAAATTTATCGCCCATCGTTGTTGCAACGTGACGATAAACGCGATTATGAAGAAACTTTTATAGCTACTTGGAAGTTCATCAAATGGCAAAACTATGAATTAGGTTACATGCTATGAAATGTCTGTTTGTACGGCTCCGCTTCTTTACCTGAATTGTACCAATAAATCGTCTGTAATATAGTTTATGTATAAAAGTAAATGTCGTCTTATATAACGTTGTAAGTTTCTCGATACTCTAATCGCAACCATGCGATAAATGTGCATAATATACCTTGCGTTTGAACTTTGTGATTCGGCAGGGATGATACTAATACAATTTTTGAAGAAAATACCGCCGATGGACGTTCCATTGGTCGTTCGTTTCCTCAATTTTTCTCTAACAAATCCAACTCGAAAATAAAAGATTGAAAAAAGGAAGATATTATATTATAAAATGAGCAAAATAGATCGACTGCAATTTGAATTAATAAACACATTTCGAAGAAAGATCAAAACCAGATTTACCGTGACCGGATCAAACCAACACCTCATACGTCGCAACTCGCTAATTCCCTGCAGTTTAATTCTTCGTGGCGATTAACCGCTCTTTTTCACGGCTAATCTCGATCGACAAATTCACACGAAGCACACAACTCTTTCGCTATCAGCGTAATACGTCATAGCCGTTTTATGGTGTTTTATACTCAGCCCCCATAAAGATAGCGTAACTGTGTCATTGTTGCGTTATCCGGATAGAAAACTTACGACTTTCCACACGAGCGTCACGGTAAATCTACAATATACAAAGGACGTATAACGATCTTCTGGAAAGCAGCAAACAGCCGAGAAGTCGAAAGAGGTGATTCCGCGAGATATGAATTTTGAAGTAGATGCCACGAGCGCGAGCCACTCGGCACGCCTATCTTGCCGCGACACTCGGCACCAGGTTTACGCGTCGCTCATAAACGTGAATTAATTTCAATCGTTCTGTACGAGAGAGATTGCTACGCGTGTAATTCGACGAGTCTGATTGTGGTGGTACGCGAGAAGGTCCGAGGGGAGGCCAAACATAAAACAATAATGGCGAAACATAAACGACAGAGCACTTAACACTTGGCACTTAAACAACTGGCAAATTGCTCCCTTGTCAGTCCGGCCTTAACCGAGAATTTAGGTGGCCTGGCGTGACGAACGACCCTCCCCGTTCTCGAAATCGAAATCGTTATCCGTGGAACGCGACCGTACCCGCTGCCGAGAGATTACGGAAGCTCTGAACGATGAATCATAACGGCCTTCTTCTAAAAATGCAAATCTACGTTGCAAGCTAAAAGCTTCGAATCGCTATCTGTCTCGCAGAAGCTGAGAATTGAAAAACACGTCACCTTAGAATTCCTTTACTTACCCTTCAGTTGAGAATCTCTGGAAATATTGGAAATTGCTGTGGTATTAATTTTTGACGAATAACAATTTGACCAAACAATAACTATAGTTATAACCGAGCAACGCCGAATACGAGATTGCAAACGTTCGTTCCACGGTGTGTATGTATAAGTTCGTTGTATACTTGTATAATATAAAGTCCAATAAGCACAGAATTTACCGAAAAAGGGTAGAAACCCAGACACCGTTTCTGATCCTTGGATCGCGAAACAGCTTTTGGCGGCGTTCCATTTCGAAAATGAAAGGGATCAGGACGTGGTCATTTTAAATTCACGCGTAACCAACGAATAGGAAATTTCGTAGAATGGTGCGAGATGAAGGGGTGATGCCGGGTATCGCGGAGAACGGTCGTACCATGCGAAAATCTGGCCCCAACAAAATTTCTTCTTTCATAAGAAGTAATGAAAGTCAAATAGTGGTTTGGCACCCCGGGTGGTTGGAAACGTTCGCGAGGGTGGCTGTGGGTGCGGGACACGAAGGGGTTGGTGCGGGACGCGGTGTCCTCCATGTTAAACGCGGTAACGTGCACGATGTCCCTGCGTAACCACCCTTATTATCGGTAGACAGGCTGGATTCGAGCTGGGGAGCAGCTTTTTAATTTTACAGTGTCCCCATAAAATATTCGACGCAACAATAAAAGTTAGACCGAGCTAAGCTCTGATTTGCGAGCGTTCGTCCCCGCGGAAAGGATATTTTCCACCCTCTCTCCTTGGGCTATCGTTTCGGGGCAGCCTCGTAGCAGGTTTACTAGCAGATTTAGTAGCAGATTTCCACGACGACAGATACGCTGGAAAGCTTCGGGGAGAGATCGATGGGTCATTCGAGGCTTTCGAACGCGTATCGCGATGAAACGCAGCGAACTTGACAGAGAACAAACGGCGAACATCCGGCGGATTACGGATCGCGCGAAACGACCACACCAACTGATCAAACAAACTGGAACCTGCCTATCGAGTTATTTATACGGACCCGCGGTTCCCTATTTTTTCGCGCTTTTATTTCCTTCCTTTTCCCTATTTTTTGATGGCTGCGTTTCGATCCGAAGTATACAGGTTACAGGTAACCTGGCCATAGGCGCACGCGCCGCGCAGTCTTTCATTCTATCGATACCTGTTACCGCGCGCAGTTATTCCAAGCCTGGAAAACCCGTTACCAAAGAATAATCATGATCGATATCGGCCGTGATTCACTCGTTTTGGATTACTTGCTGCGAATCGAATCCGCCGTTACAATCGGCACGTATTTTTTATTCGATGAGCATGGAAATCGAACAACTGTCGGGTATCTGTCACGCGGGTGCAAGTTTTCCAATAACTCGATGACCGAATCCCCTTTCTCGTCTCCTCGTCCCTTTGCCTCGTAAACGCCCGTAAATTTTACACCGATTTTACAGTCGCAAATGATAGTTGTAGAAATTTAATTTGCGCCCGCGAAAGCGGAGAATCCATCGTTGATACGACAGTGGTTCGTTCGATTTATCCTAGCGCAATAGCCAGAAGATGTCTCGGCAAAAAGAGGCACCCGGTTCGCTGTGTAACGGGACGATCGTAAAATCTACGCGCTTACACGCGGTTGCGAATCGTAGGCTGGCGAACGCATTAACGACAATGGGCGTACACACGTATGCACGCGAGGCGATCACGTTGGTCGTTTTGCCAAGAGTCGAGAGAAGCGACGTTCGTAAAAGAGACGAATTCACGCTGCCGCGTATATAGCAACCGGTGATTACGCGATGGACGCGGAACGAACATTCCGCGAGCAAAACCGTTCGACGGGGCACCGAACACCGACGAGTAAAACCGTTTTCCAGACGCGCATTACGCGAAACCTCCGGCAGCCTCGAACGAGGAAATAAAACAAGCCGTGCCTGCCGAGTACGATAGTACTCTACGCCACTACAGCTATAGGTACATACCGTGCACGCTTGTATACCGGCTCGATAAATGTACGAGATAACGGTACGAAGGTATATCATTATCTCTCGTGCACCGCCCGATAAAACCTTCTGCCTCTCGGACGACCAACGTTCGCGAATCGCGGCTTTCCGTACTCGTAACCCTCGCCAGACATACAGAGAAAACGAGCGAGAGACAAACAGAGAGACGAAGAGGACAGAGGCTTGTGAATTTTTAATTTTTATCGTCCTGCAAACCGGCGAAATCCGTCCGGCCAACGATCCGAACTTGCGATTACGGTTAACGCTCGACGGTCACGAGCGAAACGCTCCGGGGACACGCATCGCGCTTGTTTCCTCCGGATGATTTTTCGTTGTACCTTATGGCACGAGTATCGCGAGACGTCCCACCGAGTGCTCCTAACGGGAGATCGACGAAAACAGGGACAACAAGGCTTTTACGATTCGCGTGGGTCGTAATACGGTGTCACGAAGCTGGTGGGTTTATGTAAAATGTAAGAGATTTGATTCGTTGGTTTGTAATTTTCAGGCGAACGGAATTTTTGTACTTTTTGATAAGAGTTACTATTTCTGCGTGACTGTAAGAATCATTATTACTCCATTGTCGTAAAGTGTATGTTAAACACGAAATGTAACGATAACTGTAACTCTTACGGACTATCACAGGTGAAACTTCATCTTTGCACTTTGGTATATTATTTTTGGTCTAAAAAAGAAAAGAACATTGATAAAGTAAAATAATTAAAATTATACGTTTTACCATTCTTCAATAGTAAATGAAGAGCAGAAAAGTTACTTGATATACAAATCGTAGTACAGCCATGCTATTATCATACGCGGACGGTATTATTGAGATTAAGACAAAATCCGCTTAAATTTTATCCATGATAAGCTTCAGGGGTTAATAACACGTAACTGTAATTCGACGGCTAAATGATTCCAAATTAATTTCATAAATTCCAACATCTCATTTGCTCATTACCGTAGCCGTTTATGAAGATTTCAGTCCTCTAAAGCATAATATTCCGTACCTTTAAAATGCGTCGATTTGATATTTAACATGTACAACGATTTCACGTGAAACTTACTAAACGTTATATGGCAAATATGTTTTTAGATGTCAAGAAAATGTGACACTGAAACGGTACCACGAAACAATTCAGTTCACCAACGAAAGGAAACATTCCACGTTGGATGCAAGGTGTCCCTTGAAAATGAACGACTCTATTTTTGGCCGTGTTCGGTACACCGTTGGAAAGTATTTTCGAATGGAACAGTGGTAACTTCGGAACGATCGAGAGACGATTGATGATCCCGGATGAGTGACGAGAGACGGATCGGCCAGCCGAGATACCGCGAGGGAGGCTTAAACGAGTATTTATGTGCGTAAACGAAGGGAAGAGTTGGTAGTGTTCGGTGGAAAATAAATAACAGGCCGAGACGTGGAAATCCTGCGTGGTGGCTGCTAGCACGATTCTACACACCGCGTAAAATCCTTCTCTGTCGGGTTAGAGATTAGAAGACGTGTCGGTGGGAAAGACATACGATAAGACATCGTTTACCAGCCGTTGCTCGCTAAAAATAGTCGAACAAGCGGACATTCGACGAGTCGAATACCAGCAACGTAAACTTGATTCTCGATATTACAGCCTCTGGAAACTGAATTGCAGGAATACGCAGAAATTACAATTTTTTAAGCAACTACTTTATCTCGCAGATGACTCACAATTTATAGTCTTTGATTAGCGATATTATTCAACTGTCGAAAGAGGAACGATCGAATTGCCACTTTTCAGATAAATTGTATTTACGTATTTGTGAAACCCGACCGAATTAACACTGACTTCGCTCGTCAGCTTTTCATTCAATGATCGAGGAAGTTTTTGTCATTAATTAACCAATTTGAAGATGCAAATTGGAAATATTCGACAAAATCACAGCGATACAAAGCGTATGATACGGTTCTGCATACAAAGTACGTGACTTGTATATTGAGAAGGGTCATGGTAATGAAAGCAAGAGGTTGAAAATTATTAATTTGGGTGTACAACAGCCTAGTAACCAATCAATAAACTTTGCCGTTCTATACAGTGGTTGCTCGAGTCTTTCGCTGTTACAATTAAAATTACGCTTAAAAATGAGAAAGTATTGGAAATTTTGAGTGATATTAATTCGATAAGCGGCGGATGTGTATCGGAGAATACATAGCCTGATTCTCGTCGTTTCAACGTGATTTTATCGTTCAATCCTATCGGGTTTCCATTCGCTATGCGGAGGCAGCCGGTGCTAATTAACGAGCGAGCCGAACGAAAGCGCGTAATATCGTAAAATAAACGAAGGTATACCATTAGCAAAAGTATCTCACAGCACTTAGTAGCCGGTGCTCGTTGGTATTTTCGACATGATCGCCTGTGCGCATTAACCTCCCAATAATCAGCCAGGACTTTCGTTTCCACGTAAGCATTATGCACGTGGACGTCATTAAGAGTCAGCCTTTAAAGCAGCCTTTTACGCTTTACGACCTTTTGCCGGGCGTGCAGCGGACCGTATGGCTCTTCTCGCGTAATGGTTCCTTGTGAAAGTGCAGCCGGTCGAAAGTCAAGCAAAAATCGAAACGTCGACCGCGACTGTGCTTGGAAAAGGGTTGAGTGGACCGGTCGATATCCTGCAAATCGAAGGGACAATTCGATTAACCGAGCAGATTAGCCATTTCGGGATGGTGCAACGTCGCGTGTAACTCGATTATATACACTCGTATTAAATCGTTAAGTTGTCAGCGAAAAATTCTCCGCCGCGAGGGTTAAGTCGACACCACGGCAGATTTTAACGAGAGCGTAACGCAGCCGCAAAAGCTCGTCGCGATGCGGAGAGAAAGGCAATGTTAATTACGATCCCCTAATAACTAGATATAGCCTGTCTGTCTGCCACGTTGATACGAATGGTGTTCATCAGAGGAGAATAACTACTATAAACCGTACAACTTTCCATCAGCGTACATCATCCTTAATCCTTACGGGATATATTCCCTAGATTAAAGGGGCTGGAATAAGAGAGGATATATTAACGAGGGTATTAAAACATATGGACTGGCGATGCTGTTTGAAACAACCACATTTTCATGAAGGATTATTTTCTTTAATTTCAATTCGCTTTTATTCTTTTCAATCTGCTTGGATTCGCTTCCATCCGCTGATTCACTTCCTGTTATATTCATATATTCTACAAGCACAATAGCTTTCTCTCTCGCGGTTTCCTCTATCCCGAGCTTCGTCGGAAATGTTACTCACTCTTGCATCCCCACCCGCCGTGTACTTTTTTTCCTGTTTTATTGTTTTCCCGGTTGCCCTCGTGTCTCGACTTTTGGCGCTGGTTGGACGCAATTCCACGCGAGCATCTTTTTAAGTAAGACGGTCGTTCGTTCGCTCTTTATCCCCCAGCTTATTCGCCGTTCACAGAAAGAATTCCAGAGGTTTTAACGATTCTGCCGACCCACGACCCGACCAGGCGTTCATCCTTCGAGTTCAAGGCGTGATTTGCACAGCTGAAAAGCAGCCATACCACTCGGACACTCTCGGATCCCGTTTCCTTTAACGATGTCACACGTTAACTATCTCGTTGAAAAGGGAACTCGCTGAAAAGGGAGCCCATCGAGAAATGGTAACACGGACGAATACAGTGATATTCGCGTAACTGGACGACGAGGAACGCGTGATAAATGGAGGCGAGCCGGCTCGCCACGCGGGACGACTTAATTAATCGATCCCACGTGACTTCTTCGTGGCGCGCGGAAGGATATCGTTGGCGTGGCGGCGGTGGAACAGCCGGCAAAAGGCACCGCGACAAATCGTCGATCAGATAGAGAGGCGAGCGCAGTTCTGCAGCCCGAACACGCCGCGCTCGCGCTCTGCCCAGTGGCGTAACCGCAACGAGACGTGACACCTGCGCCAATCCCACACCGATGAGGATCTACTCGTAGGTAGGCGCAACCGGTCGTAATAGTGATTTAATTTCAGCCGCGAGAGATCGAAATCGTAGATGCCGTGCCGGTTTTTCGGTGCCACTTAATGGCCACTTGACACAAACGAGCAACACGTACACAGGTGCGGATTTACACGCGTGCAAAGTGGCAGAGCCAGAACGCTGCTTTGAAACGCAGGTGTGTTCTCGTTACGCGCGCAACCACGTCAAACGCTCGCTCGTTTTGTCAAATAGAATTAGCCTCGCGACCACTTTTTCGTGCTACGCACACGCGTGTTTCATTACGTGGAATAGACGATGCTTATCTACGTGGTTGAGAATAAATTTGCTTGAATTCGGGGTCGTCGAGGGTTGCACGGAGGCCGTATGTTAAACACTGTCTATCGGTCACCGATCTGTCCAAGCTCGAATTTCTAATTCCCTACACGAACCTGTATACATTAAGAGCGATGACTCTGCTTTTTTCCCTGTGTCAGGGGTGTATTTTGAAATATTTCCTACGGAAGGATTCAACGTTCGTTCAGCGACGAGATACGAGGAGAAATTGACGAAAAAAAAAAAAAAGGAGCGGACAGTGCGGAGGAACGAGAGATACCAACGTTTACCCGGAGAAAAGCGATTATGAGTGATACGCGGTAATATCCACCCCAGCCATCGGGTAGAAATTCACTTGCCGAGGAAATTAAAAACAGTCATCCAGAGCCGGGCCCGCTAATGGCGAGCATCGTTCATGTCAATATGGGCCATTGCCCGTATTACCATATTACGTTTAGGAAAGCCCCACGGTCCTATACTCACGCTGCTATTGCTTATAAATACCAGCAATTACAAAACCGGGGGTGGTTCGTTTCTCTTCCGTCCTTGTCCGTCTCGCGTCGCTAGATGGAAACTCGATTATATATGGGAGGCAGTCAGGCTTCCCTCTAGCAATCGCATTAACGCTCCGGTTTATCGAGGTATTTTTTTATTTTTCGCCGTATCCACGGCGGTCGACAACGACGTCGGCGTCGAGCCGACGCGGCGAAGCAACGGGAGGAGGTGGAGGAGCACGATATCACCGCTGCGTGTCGTTCCAGAGGCCAGGCCGCCTCTGGGATTTACAAAATTTAATTCGACCGTACGAAAAGCCGCTGGCTGGTCCAATTTCGCGCTGCCCCCGCCACGGAATTGCCGGCTAACTAATATCCTGCAGCGGAAATTGAGAAAATTGCACGAAGAACGCGATCAAACGGTAAATTGCCTCGATTTTTACGTGACCGCCTAAACGAGTTCTACGTAAACGAAGAGAAAAGAGAAGAGGACGAATCTCGGACTCGGTTAAACGGTGTCGCAGACTCGAAACGATTCCAAGCCGATGCCCAAGAAGAACGAAAAAAGGGTTGGACAGGGCGCAGCCAGACAAGAAAAATATCGCCCTATACGTGACTATTTATTCTCGAATAACAACATGCAGTCGATTCCGCACGGTTCAGTGAAACGCGCGAGCACAATGCAAAACGGCACGTGCAGCCTCAAGACTTCCGATCAATTAACTCCGCTTTCAATTCGTGGCGAGTAGGGCCAGTTTTCCTGCCGCTTACTTGTTAGCACTGTAACCACCCCCTGTTTTACCACCCTCGCTCTATCTCATTCTCGTTTCCTCTATCGAATCCCTTAACGCTAGACAGCCGTCCCTCTCTCTCCATCTGTTTCTCTTACTCTTTCACCGCGTTTCTCTATCCTCGTTTTTCTGCCTGGAAATCGTTTCCACGTAGCGAGATGCTACCCTCTTGGCACCCTTCGGCGAAGGATCGAAGCATATTGACGGGTCGATGGCGTTCGACCGTGGCACGATACACGGGTTCGAGGGTGCTCGAGGGATGCAATAGTAAATATTAAAGCACGCCGCGGAGTCATTGGGGCGGTAATGGGTGTCGCAGCGAGTACCCAGGCATACGGTACAGTAGTACGGTTCTAGCAGGCTATACCTGACGATTGCGGGGAGATGGAACGAGAGACGGCGATTTGACAGGCATGGGAAACACTCGAAAATTTCGTGCAAGACCCTCGAGCGACGTTCTCGAGTACGCTCCAACGGCAATGAGAAAAAATATTTTCTACCTTGAACAAAGCTCGACGAGAGTCGCGTGTATACTCTGTGTGTTGCGCGCACTCACGCGCAATTGTGTTTCGCTTGAAAATGTCATCGAGCCTAGAGTATCCTCGTTACGAGAATAAATATCGTATTGCGAGAATATATACGCGCACCCGTGTAAAGAGACGACGTATCGTGCGAGTGAACGCGGTATGGAAAGTATCGAACATGCCGCGCATTATACGCCATTACAATTCGAAGCTCTATGAAACCCTCTAATGGGCTTCTTATTGCGCTGTACGCGGAATAGAGTACGTGCGCGCGGTGGCACTCGTCGTCGTGTACATACACATCGGTCGAGGAAAGAAGAAGAAGAAAGACGCGAAGAAGGAGGTGGAGGTACGTATCGCTGGAACGATTGGTACACGGGGGCCAATTACGCAGGGGCTCGGTTTCGACATTCTTGTTCCAGCCCATTCCGATCGGCGATGAAACGCGATATTATTATTACCATCGACACTGACTAAGTGCTGCAACATAATGCAACCGTGTGGCACGCGCGTGCACGCCGAGACACGCAGGTAGACACGCGGCTCGGTGTTGCGTAAAAAGCGGCCTTAATAACGGCGTGCGTTTCACAGCGCGCGGTCCGAGTAAACTTTACAAAATATCTCACCAAGGGGCCTTGCCTCGCCTCACCATTCTCTTCCTCCACGCAGTCGATAAATGAATCAGAAAATAGCGGCGGGAGCTTCCCACACGTGTCTGGTCACGTGCTCGATAATTAGATATTCTTTAGACCGTGCATTAGGCTGCGCTCGGTATTCCATTAAGTTTCCGAAGGAAACGGCCGTACGATCTACCACGAATAACATTATACACCCCCGCCCCGACGTTTCTCACTCTCAAACTCTCCTTTATATTAATCGTCGGCGAATTTAACGGCCGGATAGCGTGCCGAATCGTCACGATATCGCTCGTCCCGTGATCGTGCTACTCCACGCTCTCATCTCCGATCGGAAGTCGCGCCACGCCCCTTGAGACGTTTCTCTCGCGCCAAGCAAACGGCCGGAAATTAATTATCGTCGAGGAACCAACACGTTGACCGAACGTAAGGAGTTGAACGACCGACTGTGATCCGTGGCGTAATCGCGTGGGCTGCCGCGGGTACGCGCCCGAATGCCTCTTTATCCGTTGACTTAACCAACCATCCTCGTGTCATCCGGTGACGATCCACGAGCGGGCCAAATAATCGTAACCGGGAATATTTCACGCTTCGAAGTATTGTCACAGAACTGTCCAACGCACAACGTCGATTCCTACCGAACTTTGCTCGTGCAACGAAGAAACATGTTTGAATGATGTCAGAACGATAGTATCGAAAGGATATTACACCGTTTCGCGTACTTCGAGCGTACAAAAATCCTCGCGAATCTAATATATAATACTGACACAACGTACAAGCTTACCGCACCCGACATTTTTCCATCTCCATAGAACACGTGTAACCGATGCCCAGCCATAAACAAATCGTAGCGGATTTTGAACCGGTTCCGATTATTATTATAAACTCCACGTGCATAAGCATCTCGGTCAATTATGTACGAGTATATTCCAAGTCACGACACCTTGCGATCCAACCCTGGAAATAATCTCGATGAACGATAATACGGCAAGGTGCAGCGATAATATTCCAACGACATTGCGGAGAACGCTATACATTATAAATATACAATAATTCGATCCAGCGGAGCTCAGAGTCTGGCCGTGTAACGTGGTCATAGTTAAACGGTGTAATGCGGATTAAACGGTCGGTGGTTCGAGTAAATTCAGGAGGAACGGCGTAACACGGTATTATGTATCGCGGGTCCCCGAATCGGAGATTAATGCGTCCTGGGCTTTACATTTCATTGGCTCGCAGCTTCTACTCCCGTTCGCGTTTATACGCACATAAATGGAGGCGTTAAACCGACTGCCTGACAACTCTGATAATTGCCCGCCGCGTAAAACCCGTTACGAGCCTTGTTTGTCAGTTTCGCCAACGTATATTACACCCTTCCGCCCGCGCTCTCCTTTCGCGCCACGCATCGTACCGCGTTTTCAACTTCGTTCGTCGAACGAGCTCCGCGCCACCAACAAACTTCCCTCGTTTACCGGAAACTTCCAGCTACACGGCACCTGACGATTCAGAGCGAGAGACGAGAGAGATGAAACTTCTTTTTCAAGCGTTTTGTACATCGAGTAGTTTCCCTTAGCTTTTCTAAACGCGCTGAGACTCGTGTTTCGGGCTTTCTCCAGGCTGGTGCAGAGATTCTGATTAAGCGACGACTAGAGAAAAAGATACAGCGCTGGTCGTTTCGCGCGTGTACATTTAAAAGGTACACGATCAACGGTTAACTTGATCTTGCGGAATATCCTAAGAGATTCAATTACACTTTGCTGTCGTAGATGGAGTGGAAGCCTGTAATAATAGCGTCGTATCTGCAGACGTATCATGTACGTATAAATCAAGGAAGCTAGGGAATTAATAACCAACGTTTAATAATTGAACTATTCGAAAGGCACTTGGATTTAATAAATTAAAAAGCAAGTTACGATATTCATCTGTTGAGAATTAAATGGTGAACGTAATTGAAAGCTAATAAAGAAGTTTACAGAAAGTGAACTATATCTGTCTTCTGAGAAGCATGATTATTGGTTAAGTTCTATTTGGTACCGGAAATAAATACCTACGCCCACTTCAAATTCTATATTAATATCTAAATGTAAATTCTACGCGCTAAATGAAACAACAATCTAGAAACTCGTGTCACATGTTACATAAATCAATTAAACAAATTGATACATCTTTTAATATGCGACAATTATCCGATCAAAATATGCAATTACAAATGACAGCAAAACGATGTTAAAGTGAAACTGAGAAAGAACAGGTTTCAACAGACGTCACCTCAATCGATGAAGATAACGCGTCAATTAACCTCGCGACATTTACAGTTTGATTATCCTATCCGTCATAATGACCAATTACATAGTACTGTTTCTCCGATCTGTCTCTATCCGGGTATACACGATGAACACATAATCGACGGGAAATCGTGCACACGCACGTAATACAGGAACAAATAATTACCTATGGATTACCTACCGGTGTGTCGTGACGCAATGGATACCGTGCTTTTTCGTGTCCCATTAGACTCTCTACGTTCCGCCTTACAGTAGCAAGAAAATCTCATATAAACACGCACGGTAGCTCGTAAACGTGCTCCGTATTTGCTCTACTGAAAACACACCGTGACTCTATTCTCGACGCAAGAAACTGAAAGGAACAATAAGCGTTTCAACGCAGAAACAATCTTGCACTGATTGCACGCGAGATTTCGAAACGGATAGCATTCCACCGAGATCGCTTTCGATAGACGAGAAAGAAAACCATTCTACTAAAAGTTAACAGTTTGACGAGTAGTAAAATAGCTGAATTTTTATCAAATTTACAATCGCAAACGCCAATTCTATCACATCGCATACCGACTTGCACAAATCAATTTAATCAATTTATAACGTACTACGTATTATACGTAGTTGTACAGAATAAAACCATCGCGGCTTTAAAAAACTAAAGTGCCAATTTTACAGAATTAAATCAGGTCTCCTGGAAAACAATCCAGCGTGTATCTTCTACTTAAATCTCTTTGATACGAATTTTACATCTCAATCTTCGATAATCCTAGTATTAATAGTCGCAAACAAAAGTTGTACGCAATCGTTCCATCACGCTTCGCTAAAGGCATAAAGACATTAACACGGAGTATCTTCTAAAGCACACAGCGATATCTAAGGGCGTTGAGAAGCATGGAGATACGAATCTCTGAATCTCATCCCCTTCCTTCGACGATATTTCGCGCGCAAGGGTTAAAGAAGTGGCAGGACATTAAGGGAAAGCGCGCGCGAAGGGTTAGTTCCTGGTTAACCGCATCGGCCCCCCGTTCCTCCGTCGCCGAAATAGCGCGACCATCCCTCGAGTGATTAAAAACAATTACAGTTTCGTCGGCGCGGCATCGTTTCCCGTCCCCCTTCCCGTAATGAGCATCCTGTTCCCGGGGAAAGGAGAGAAAAAAAAAAAAAATAAAAAAAAGAAGAACGGACGGTTGAGCATCTGAGCCCCTGCGGGTTATAGGTGGTCGAATATTCCCTACCTACTCTCATCCCCTCGCTACCTCTTGTCATTTCCGTGGTACATTTCTATGAAAATATTTCCACGGGTCGGTGGAGCATAGAGGTAGGGTTAGAAATCCAGTGCGGATGCTACGCCGTATATCCTGGACGTAGTTGTTGCTCGCAGGGGTGGCGAGTCTTGTACAACAAGGGGTAAAGCCCTGACGCGACTCCAACCGACAGAGGGATGATTTTCACGCTAAATCACGGAATAACTTGCCAGCCAAACTCGCCATTTACACGAACCCGATGGATTCATAGACGAGAGCCGGTTTTCGGTCAGCGTTCAAATTGCATGATACATAGCATTGTACATGAACATGATACACGAACCTCTCGAATTACAGCACAAGTATCCTTGCAAATGTTAATTAACGATTACCCTGGAGCAAATAACCGTTGATCAACAGAGTTTCCGCGGATGGTATCGTCAGTTGTTTCGAGAAAGACCGTTTCAGAAGGTACGCTCGTAGATTGTTCTCAGCAGGTGATACAGCTGCGTCGAGGTCCATTAACCCCTCGATCACCGGGCTAAGACGCGTCGTTCACGCGACATGCTCGATGTTGATATAAATGAGGCACCCTGTTGACATCCGTCGTCCCGGATCAACGTCCCTATAATTTATATGCGGCGATTTTTATTACGGTACTTTTGACGAAGTATAGTCCTGGCATCGGCAGCCATTCGGCCGACAGTGGAGCAATTTTTACGAGCAATCTATCCTTTCTAACGGCATGAAATATTTCTCATTCGTTATACTGACGAATTTTATTCAATTTGGCGAACGAACGACCAATAGTAAGGGAGGAGAAAAAATAGGAGATTGGCTACCATAGTCGGAGAACGATCGGTGCTGCGATCACTTAACCGTATTAAAGTCCCTCACGGATGCATGGAATTTTTTCATAGATGCAGGCTGTTTACACGGGAAAATTCGATGCTGTTCCATCAAACCGGCATGCAAAGGGAAAATGCGGTTTCGTCGTTCGCGTTTACATCCGCTTGTATCGGGGGTAAACGCATTACAACATGCACTCTTTTGTACAAAAGCTGAAGCTCGTTTTGTATCAACCCGATAACAGACAGCGGCAAAGAAAATTGCAATAATGTTGATGCGGTTGTGCGTCGGACAGCACTTCAATTTGCACAAGCCACGAAGTACAAAGAGAATGAAGTATAAAATGAAGCGCCGTAGAAAACAAAAAAATTGCGTTTAAAACCGCACGGAAGTATAATACTGCTTTGTTCGCAGACTTTTCCCGACCACGGAATTTAATTCGTTTTTCCAGCGTACCGCTCGTCCAGACAGCTGCTCTCCTTCCGTTTAACGAGGAAACGTTACGGGGGGCCGTCTTCTTCGCGGCAAAAGATGGATTTCCAGAGGAACGAAAGCGACTATCGGCGAAGAGATCTTCCTTTTCAATCTCCATCGAACCGTCCCCACGGTTTAATCAATCGCACTTGCCGCAATTAAATTTCTTTAACGAGACTCGGGACTCGTGGAAATTAACGAATTCAAGCTCGCTGGCCACATAGATTAAAATCGGTTTAGCCACCAGCGTTCCGACCACCGTTTCCCTCGAAGGACCGCCGTCTCGCTTCCACCCTTTCCCACCCTCGTTCGTTTCGCCTCTTTTTCGCGGTGTTTCCGTGCTTCGTCGAATTTCCGGACGTCGGCACCCCCGCAATATCGTAAGTAATTAAACAATTTGCCTACAGATGGAGTTTTTAGCCGAAGCATTTCGCGCTTACTACCGGCACCACCGCTCGTCCTTCGTTTGCGCCATGCCACCGCCCTGCCTCATCACTATGCATAACCGCATTGCTGCTATATTAAAGCGCGTGCGGGAACAGCGCGTCGCTAAAATGCTCGCGTGATTAAAAATGATGTCGCGGAAATTCCGACATCCACAGAATGTCAGGCAGGACGAAAGGCCGCGGGGAATAACACCGGTGCTTCGCCACGTTCCGCCACGTCGACAACCTGTCGCGCTCCTACGCCCGCGTCCAACGGTCTCTCCGCGTTAAGCCTGCTCGGTAATTAATCGTGGAAAGCGACACGTGTGCCAACAGAGACGGACGAACTCGCGTTCTCCTTGATTTTCCAGCGTACATTTTGAAATTGCCGTTTAATTGCTACCTCGCGTCTTTCAAGAATCCCATTCGTGTACCTTATGCTTCTACGTTTCCTATATATTCGAGCAAAGTTGAACAGAAGATAGAGAACAAACTTAAACGCTGTCATAAAGGAGTGAAGAATATCTTTAGACATCGAGATTCCAATGTACGAACTTTAGAGGTTCGCACTGATTAAATCCATAGATTAAAAAATACAGGAAAACAGCGATACAAGCGCTGCTGTTTAAAACTTTCGAATTTATCGTATTCGTATTTATGTCATCTTCTTGCGACGAACGATCTTATGGAAGCAAGTGGTTTATTTCTCGATAATCGAAATTAATCGTGCACTTACGCAATGAAATTAAGAAAGAAGTAAAATATTGCAGTCGATCGGTTTGCCTTGCAAGCCATCGATATACCCAAAATATAAAATTTCGTTTAACTTCTTCCGTATCTAAGTAAATTTATCCTTTTCCTAGCACTGCTACATTATGCTTGCCTATTTCCTATTCCACTCGCGTTTTACCAAAGAAACGTAATGTCCACTCAAGGAACGTTACCCTGTACAAGGCAGGAGCATTGAAAAGGCGAGGCAGACGATAGGGAGAATTTTTTCCCCTTGCGACTATGTAACCTGTCGTGGCGTAGTTAACGTTGAACCGCTGTTACCGAGGCTCTATGGGTTTACTGAACGTATCGTCGACGAGGGTACGGCTTTTCCTGCGCCGCTATCTGAATCTTTATGGGACGGCTTTAACTACGGGGGTAAATAGCGAGCGAGTCTCGACTAGTCGTAATGACGATGCCCGTGTCACCTAGCAGCCCTTTTGCCACGTCCGGCCGAAAGGGCGGAATAATTCGCATGTGAATCGCGAACGCATTCCTCGCGTCACGACAATCGCGCCTGGTAGCTAACGAACGTACAGCTGTATAGTGTTTTTCAACGGTCGATCTACTTTGACGCGACACTTTTTCCACCATGTTTATACGCTCGTCTTAAAACGCAAGCGATCGAGTCACGGAAACGATGAAGCGGCCCGACGAATCTTTACGACGGTGTTACGCGCGCTGGAAAGGCGAACGAAACGAGATATCGCCACGGCGAGCTACGACGTCGTTAACGGACGTCTTAATTTCGCTTTTTGTTCCTGTTAGGTCAGTTCGTTTCCTCCGCGGGGTTACGATATATCGATTTCCGCGCGATTCCAGCGATCGGCGAGGTTATCCTCGACGCTTAGCGCGCAGTTACGAGACAAAGAAAGTGTAATTGCAGGAACAACGCGCACTTTGCGGACTGATTCAGCGACGTTGAAATGCCAGGAAAAGGAACTTGTGTTCTCATCATTTACGAGATAAAGATACCACTCGCTGGTACGTGGAATAGAGAGAACCCGACGAGAAGACGGAAACTATGCAATAATAGCGAACTGCGTTTTTTACACGTTTTCTTCACGTTGGAAACTCGTCGAATGTTCTTCAAAGAGCGTCCGTAAATGCCACGCTGGTTCCTTCGAAAGTAATGTGTCTACGTATGTATCGGAAAAATGATGAATCTCGTTCGTACGAAAGGTTGAAAAGTAGCAAATGAAAGAAGTATGCTCCTTCTGACAGACGAAACCAGAAAATTACGACTTCTTTCGTAAATTCGTGATTGAATATTCCTTGGCAAGGAGCATCCTCGTAATCCGTATAATTGCAAATTTCCCTTAATCCCGACGAAATAGAATATGATTGAGACTCGCCAATCGCGTCCCGACGTTCAATAAAGCCTGACTGGAGATCAAAGGAACATCCTCAATGGAACTGCTCGCTGCTTGCTCTCTCTCTTTCTCTGTCTTGAAGAACGAGGAGAGGAAGAGAGAGCTAGACTGCCTTAGAAATATTATATACCTGCGAAAACGTCAGACGTTGTCGAAAAGCCTCTCTCCCAGGAGGGATACCATTTCAGTCGAAATATTCGATGTCTCGACCGACGACGCGCTTTTGACGAACCCCAGCTACCTTCTAATTGCGATAGCGAGAAATTGCTCCCGCGATTCGTTCGGTGACGCGAAAATCTCATTCGATAGCCATTCTTCTAGTCGACGAGAATAACGAGCTGTCTCTTTCTTGTTAAGAGCCTTAAAGATTAACTGTTTTACGTACAGATTAGTTGTATAGTTATTATTGTATAGAGTTAGTCAGTCACAATTTTATTTTTGACTAATAATTTCAATATTTTTCATTTTTTTTCTCTCAGTCTTCTTTTTTGTAAAATTGAAAAATACGAGCAAACTACATTGATTATTTAGGTATTGTAAGCATTAATTCAAAAGAGGCGAATTGCCTCATCATGGCAGTACAGGGATGTGAAGAGATAAAGAAAATTTACGTACGCTGTAGGACACCTACGTATTTAGTAATTTTCCTAATCAAGGATAAGTTACTATTTATAATTTATTTATTAACTAGCTGACGGATTACATTGTTTGTACAATTAATGAGTACGAATAATGACGAGAATACGTACAAGCATACATCAATAAGATAATACAAAATAGGTATTGTACGAAATAATACGATGCTATTATAGTATAGTGGAGGTTCGATTTTATCAGAGCATCAATAGAATTAAAGGCACAACCGATCATACGAGCATCGATATAATAGAAAATTTTAAGGCCATCTTTCACAAAAAAGAAGATTGGGAACAGAAATCGAAATTGAAAGAAATTATTATATTTTTATCCAAAAATGTTTGTCTCTATTTGACATTAACATTTATAAAATACTACAGAATGAATGATCTTCTCTCATGCAAAAATAAAGCAAGCGTAGTTAGAAAATTACAATTTTTACGTACGATCCTAATTCAGTAGCTAGGAGGAGCTTCATATAGCTAAAAGCTCGCGCTATCTACCATTCTTCAAAATTTCACGTGTTTTAATCGAAACAATCATTTCGAAATCGACACACGTGTTTTGGCAGAGCGAAAGCGAAACGGGTGACTAAAATTTTTGGAACACGATCGAACGCAGACGACATGGGGAATACGGTTGAACGTCGAACGGATCACAGAGAATACTTTATCAGGTCGTCGTTTGCCAGCAATGCGTATCCACGTACGATATTCTCTGTGAGTATGGTAGCAACGCGACTCTGCCTACGGCTACGCCGCCATTCGATCTTTTCAACGAAGGACATTTCTCGTTCGCAAACAGACGTTTAATTTCCCATGCAAATATTATGTATGCGATGGTCGTCCGTTCGGTACACTTTTCGTGACTTTGTCCGCAGACGAACGCATTAATGTTCCGTTTCTATATTAATACTGCATCATCCGCTTTGCTTTTGAGATTAAATACTCGTTAGCTGGAAAGCAATGTTCGTCACAGGTTGCGAAATTTCTATTTTCGATGCGGATTGCTCAAAACGGAGATTATGGCAAGTGGATTATGTTTGGCTATTAGGAAAGTAGAGTTTTCGATAGTCGATATATTCAACCGTACGCGGAGATTATAGAAGATCTCTTTTGTGATGAATTTCTGTCACATAAGGAGAATTCGAAGGAATATTGCTTCCAGTCGAACGTAACTGCGATTTAAAAGGCAACATCAAGGATTCGCAGAAATATATCGTGCTGATGTATAGTAGTAGATGTTATACAATGTAAAACATTGCAACAACCGCTTCAAAGAACCGATTGCCGAAGAAGGCAAACTTTCAGGAAACCAGTCATGAAGCAACCCGACAAATGTTCGATGAAAGTAACTCGAAGAAACTATGCGCAACCTATCGTTTAATAAAAAAGAAATTCTATAAAAATACATTATCTTTTCTAAAACGTCAAGCTTTGCAAACAACCTAACGTTTCGAGCGAAGATCGAGGGAAAACAAAACGAAGACAGAAAATTGCTGGAAACGAAATTTCAACGATAGGGCGGAATCCCATCGGAGGATGAGTAGCGATGGAGTCACGTCTCCATTTTCACGTAGCCATTATGAAAACGTTGCACGATCTAACGCTCGAACGATTGAGGCAAGGAACGATTTATCACGACACCGTTCGCGCGATATCTCCCATCTGACTTGCAAAATCGGCCGCGCGATGTGACGTACGTTTTTTTCCGAAAATGCAAATCATTCGGTGGCTCGCAGACGCTCGCTCAGAGGATCCAACGCCGGGGAATAAATTGAAAAGGATGAATGGGGATACGAAGATGACATTCAAATTCGGTCGCGGAGAAAATGACAGAAATATACATATGTCGCGTACCCTTCGCACATCACGCGTAATTGCCTGGTATTCAGATACCAAGAAATTGAGTTTTGCCTTCATCCCGCGCCGAATCGAGGGACATTTTATTCCGAATCAACGGTCCCCTCTCGTTCCAATCAAACATTCTCTGCCACTGTTCTTATTATATCTGCCTTTCAGGCTAGAAACGATATGCTAGAGATTGGCCCTAAAGCACATGATATTTCCTTATTCTTTTGTTACTATATCGAAAAGCAATTGGAGATGACAGCAGAAAAACGTGATCGCTATGTACTCGTTGATTTTTTGATTAAACGAGAGGATCGTAATATGAAATAATTGAGAACGAAAACAACCCGTTAGGTTGAAAGATGTAGATCTTCTGGAAATAGTTGATGAATGGACAAAGTTCCTCGGAAACCAAGGATATGCGTTAATTGTTAAGACAAGTTATACCTTAATAATTAATTTAATATTACAACGAGTAATATTTCTAAAATTCTATTTCTAAAAGAGTAAGAGTAAGAAAGAACACGTTTAGCTCCAAGATCGAATAAAAAGACAATTCTGTGAAAATACGAAATTTGATTTATGGTGTTCTCCCCTTGTACTCTTAGTGCAAGTTCGATTTATGCAATGTTGAGGTTATTAAATGTGTAAAGAGAGAGACGCGTGGATAAATTATAAGGTAGGAAAATATATTTCAAATACAAAAGTGAAAAGTACAAGAATGAAATAATAATTTGAGCTGGTCCAGATCGGCGCGCTAGCAGTGTTACTCTATAACTGAAAAAGCCCGAAGCCAACGTCGCCTGACGACTGTTTATGGTCTGCCTTCGTCCCAGTCTTTTGTCTATACGCTGTCGATGGCTTCAGTGCTTTAGAAAGCTAAAAAGACCAGATGTAGAGTTTTCTTAAAAGTGGTTACCTACAACATGCAAAGTACTGTGTTCAATTTTACGATGTTGAAATTCAACCGACACTATCTTAAACTGTTCTCTAATTTGTATCGCATGTTGTGGCCTGTCAACGAAGCAAACGAACCATCACGATAATCACTGCGAAGGTCTCATAGAGACGCACGGAGACGCGTCGAAGTAGCTTTATTTGCAATTCTCGACCCTAATGACCACTGGTCATCTCCGTTAACACAGCCGGCCCGATGTTTGACGAGCATAAAGTCCAGCGTGTTCGCAATGAATGCGCACCCTTTCGACGTGTCTTATCGCGGTGACGAGCGAAAGATCCGAAACGAGTTGTTCGAGACGCTCGAAATAGCCGGCGAAAGTGACGAGGGACGTGTTTAACACGCTCGTCACCAGCGGATTAAGAGACCAGAACTGACCAACGGTCAGTTCCCATAGATCGGGAAGATTCAATGACGGATCAACAATGCGGCTAAGGGTCGACCGATGTTTGCCAATGATGAGCTGAACAAGGGCAATCGGCTACGATAAGCCACTCCGGAGAACAATCCTAAGTACCGTGAGACGAGTCCTGTCGTCGTATCTTAGATCGACCGCAACTGACCACGGTTAATTGATGCTCGTCAATTTGCAGAGCTGACCCGTCATCAAAGGGGTTCCCCGAGGGCTGTGCTCCGCCGACGTACAACACGGGGGGAAGGGGGCCACGCCAGACGTGAAAACGACCGCGACTCGGTCCGGAGGAACCACTGGCGAACGTTCGACACGTGACACCCTGTCAATCTTCATTTTCTCGAAATAGAAAACGTAGTTGCGAATAAAAAGGGAAACGGACCGGTCCATTCGTTTCCCAGGTGAAAGTTGGAGATTAAACGGACGTGCCGTGTCTATTGTCGCCTACTGTGTGTATTGGGGAAGGCTGCTAGTTGAATCAGGATGATCAAGCATTTAAGATTTCCAGGGTACATTCTATTCTGTCATGATATTCGGATCTTCTAGCTACGTATAAACAATTATTAGGTCGTCCGAGAAGTTTCTTTCGTTTTAGAAGGAAATAATGGATGCACAACATTTCCTGTTTTATATTATTTTATCAAATTACGTATGATCCACTTTGTTCTATCAAGATAAAGATCACAACGTTCGACAGATTAGGTTTCATGTTTGTATAAAAATAAGTTGTCGTAAAAATCGTCTACAAAAGAAAGACACTTTTCGGACAACCTAATACAACTCCATAAATCGAAACGTATATATAAGAATATAAAAAGTATTTGTTACACGAACATTTAACATAAATTAGAAATGATCATGGCATTTGTGCTTGCTTATACCGTCTTATTGCGATAAATAAGCACACAAAAGCAAGTTATTTGTTTCTCAAAAAATTTGACGCTAAGCATCTGTCCAAGTAGAGAAGAAAAGGTTGGTTGACCAGCGTGGCTTCCGAGAAACTAATTCATATGTCACAGGTCCTGAATCATTAATCACGAAATACAGAAGTTTTGTTTAGGAAAGAGTTTGGTTGCACATTGTCAGTGGTTCGTCGTGAAGATACTCGTCAATCGTTGACTATTCATCATGGACATCATGGTATCGACATATTGTTAGAACGTATTTCTCATATGTTTCAGAAATTCCATCGCGTCGAAGAAGGCCGTAGCAGTTCGCAACAGTGGTCCGACCAAAGATCGAAACCCGAGATGAAAAAAAAGACAAGTCAACGAAGCATCTCTCGTGACGCGGGATCATTACGATGGAGGAAGTGTGGGTTGCGAGTTTTCAGAATCTTTTCTTCCATGAGTGACAGACGGCCTCTAAATTGACCGGTACGTGCGTGTGTATCGCCCTTGAGGAAATCACGTCGAGGGTAGCCAGACGGTATCGGCTTACCCCAATTTCACCCCAATCATTTTGAAACCTAAAACCACGTTGCGCAACGTCCCTTTCTGTGTGCGCGACGTAGCTAGCTACGAGTGTTACGCGGATGATAGCGATACGATGGAAAAAGAAGGAAAGGTATCGCAGACAGTTGCTGTCCAGCACAAGGAGAGAGAAGGGAATTTGACAAATCGCGAGACGTCGAATTGTTCGTGCGTCGATTTTTCACGTCGACGAGATGGCGAGGAACAACAGGGACGCGTCTCGAGCATTTCTCAAGCAGTGGAACGGAACGAAAACGCGACTCGCGAGGCGGACACACGTGTGCGTCTCCAGATCGGAGAAATCGTCGACGATTTCCTTAAACCGGCGACTCCACGCCGATAATGCGATTGGTTCGTCGCGCCTTGTCACACGGAGCTCGATGAATCGTTTCGCGTGATTCAACCGTAGATTTTAAGCCTCGTAACGCTGCGACTCCGTGACAAATCAGGACGAAGTAGCGAACAGAATCTTGTTTGCTTCCTTTGAACACTCGACTCGGTTCAATTCGATCTTTCGTAACATACGACTCTGCTTTTAACAGTTTTACACATCGCGTTATACCGATAAACGATTATAACCAACAGGATGTAAGCACATTAGACGGTACATATGCGTTATAGATACATTGATTTCCATTTACGATCGCGTATTGTATATCGATCTCCATTTACGACCGTACGATCTCTGGTGAAACGGAAGGGTTCACATAAATTAGTACCACGATACATTAATTTACGTCCAACGTTCGAACGTTAAAGAGGCGTACGTGTCCTACGTATGTAAATAAAATGCAAGCCGGAGCACCGTTTGTAAAGCGTTCTCGCAGGTCATTAACGCGAGCGTCGTGTCGAGTTGCACGTGACGATAGGACACGACAGCGGAAGAATCATTGTCGGTTTTAAAATTTTAATTACATCGACCAGGCGCGCATAGACTGTTCGAAATCTCGACCGGTTACGTTAGACGGTTAGAGCCTATGGAGCAGCCAAGGGAGCAATAAAACCGGCCCCGTGACAGCGTTTCAAACCATTTCTATCCATTTCAGTCGCGTTTTCTTCCTCGCTTCGGTAAATCGTAAAACAAAGTGGACACACGCGGGGACCGGTTGGTTGCCTCTCTTCGATTCCATTTACTGCGTCCAGGAGACCGTGTCAGTTCTTTCCTCGCTGACCGTGGACCCTGCGATCGCGACAGAAGCAACGTACGAGGCCAGGAAATGTAAATTAACGTCGAGTGCGGCCAGGTAATCACGCGCGGCGATAAAATGGTGATAAACGAACGAAACGAAGCCGGCAGTCAGCGATGCTTATCGGGTATAACTCACATTTTTCGTGCCACCGAACGCCATAGAAAAATCCTGCTCGCCTTCGTTTATGTCATCGGGCTTCACCCTTCCCGATCGTTTTCCAACATATACTGTCTCACATTCGTTTCACGCGCGTGTAAACCGAAAGGAGACGCGAAAGTATGCGATACATAGCCAAGTGCATCCCGTGGTGCGTGTTAAAGAGACGTCGTTTTCCGTTTACTTCGCCAGAAGGGGTTTTCTGTTCCCCCATTCTCACGGCGATGCTATCTACAGCAGAAATACGAAACTGCCTCTATAACCTCGTGTTAGCTACCTGGCGCATTACGCCACCCCAAACAGGCCCCTCTTCTTCTCCTCTCATTAACGCCACGATGAATCCATTCATCGACACTGTTCACAAAGCACATTCGCAGCGGCACAGGCGGAACCCGCACGAAAATGAAAAATGAATCGGGGATTAACGCGTCGTCGACTAATCCTCTTCCCGCCTCTTCTATCGGCTTCGCGCGATTCGGGTTTTCGACGTTGTTGTTTCGAGATTGGTAGAAAATGCTTGGATAAGTGTCACAGATGGACTAGTGATTAATCCTTTCGCATCTTGGATTAATCCTTCTTCCATTTTGCTACGGGGTGTTGTACAGGAAACATTTTAATCTAGATATCTCGAAAATTGAATCCTTAACGCGAACAACTGAATCTTCTATGCGGAAGAGACAGTAACTAAATTTGATTTTTAGACTGCAGCACGTGTTTAATTCTCTTGCGTCTGCAGACAAAATGTCTCGCGAAATAACATTTACTCTGATCTGTGTATCAAATACCTAGCGTCTTAACGAGGAAACACGCGAAGCAGCGTTGCATGAATTTCTCGTCGCGAGATATTTTGTCCACAGCTGCCAGAATGTTAACAACAATTAAACACGCAACGAGCAATATCCTTAATTGCGCCAGCTCTTCTATCGGAACACGATTATCAAAATCACACGGCCGAGGAAAAATAAAAGACCAGGGGAAGCGATACATCCCCTGATTCTAATAAAAGGCTACAGTCGTGACCAGGTCGAGAGAGGAAGAGATGGCTGCGGAATCGACATTAGTCGTTAATGAGAGAACGTTGGTTACTGGTCACACCATCGTGTCACGCCATCGGGGCAGTCGGCAGGACCCCATCGTGAGAGCATCTCTGTTTCGAAACACCATAGACTATTCACGCTGGTGGAAAGGGGGGACCCCCATATTCGCGGGGGGAGGACACGTGACTGCTTTATGGCGAAACGACGAGAGGGTGCCGAACGTGTAAGTGCGAGGGACGCTCATCTTTTGACCGGACGCTCGTCCCTCGTGTTTCGAACGTTCCTCCACCAGCAAGCGGACCAAAGTTAGCCGTTCTATAGGAACGACGGTTATACTGATGCGCGGAACATATTTATGCCGAAAGTGCGTATTGTTTTACAGGCTGCGACAGTGTGTACGAAGGCAGCCGGTGCTCTTTATATCCCGCTCTTTGGTTTTTCATTTTTTTTTCTTTCTTCTTTGCATTCGGGTTTCCGTCAACGAGCCAGAAGGGCTAACGCCAGTCAGAAGCATTACAAAACGCAATTTCCGGGCGCTGGGACGATTTTTCGTGCGAGCAAGGATCGAGGGTGGACCAGGGGGCATAAACGCGTCAGTCAATGGGCGTTTGCGAGCTTGACGTCAATCGAGCGCGAGCAAGACAGGGAAAAGCTTTGGTGTCGCGCGGACGGAAGCCCGTGCAATTAATATTCGCCAATCCTGCGAGCCACCCTTCAACGCGAAATCGATATCGTCCTAAAGGCGCAACTTTGTCCGAATATCGAACATTTTTTTTTTATTTTTTTTTTTGTCAATGCTTCTATTACACTTCTATGTCCAACGATGAGAATGAAAATTTAGTAAAAATCTATTATCCTTATAATTCTAATGTCGCATCGACGACGATGGCGGAGAATTCGCAACCTATTAGGTTGTCCGGAAAGTATCTTTCTTTCGCAAACGTGTTTTTTACAACAATGCATCTTCATACAAACGTGAAACCAAGTCTGTGAAATGTCGAAGTGTTTATCTCAACAGAACAAAATGGATCGTACGTAATTCGACAAAATAATATAAAACAAAACACATTGTGCGTCTATTATTTCCTTATAAAACGAAAGAATCTTTCCGGACAAACTAATATACAAATTTCCCTCTCGTCCTACTTTGAGCAATAATAAAGATCGTTTAAAGAAAAGGAGAACAGCGTCGCGAAAAAATGTCATTCTCGAATATTCGAGACCACCCTCGCGATTTCTTTTAACCACACGATTTCTTTTTCCACGTGACCGGGCTAGATTCAGGTTTGCGGTGGCGACCGACGAATCACGTACACCGACGAATCGAGGTCTAACAGAATTTGAACGCGTTGTGGCGACGGGGCGGCACGTATTGTAAAGGCCACGACGAAACAATAAGTTGCGCGTGTCTGTGGCGTTTAATCGGCCACGGTGCACCGTGACTCCCTGCGGAAAGGTAACCGATGAAAAACGTGACGGCGTTGTTCATGTACACGTGGACCGCGCCAGGATCTCTGGCAGAATCGCTGAACGGCAGAATTATATCGTGTACATTCTACAACGCGATAACTACACGGTAGTGACAGACGACGGACAACGGGTTAGCGCGTTGCAAAACTGTGTTGTGCCAACGTACTTGGCCGATGCCGGGGGAACGAATGGGTTGCATGGGTTTTCGCAGTGAATTATGGGCGTCGTGGGTGTGCCCCGGCGCGATACGTCAAGGCAACGAGACAAGAATAATAAAGTAAAACGGAAGGGAAGCGGATAGAGAAGGTCGTCGTTTATACCTAGACACGATATAATGACCCGTCGCGATTGCATCGATCTTTTACTAGTTCCACCCGCTGCAGCGTTTCCTAATGGAGCGATTGCACCCGCAATTCGCCGATTGGCCGTAAATCTCGAGCTCGGGTGTCATTAGGCGTGCCATTAAAATTACTATTCTTTTGCACGAGCTTCGCGAGCCAAGGCTATCCACCAGCGCGTTCGCAAACAGGGTTAAATCTCCTGCCGTAAAGATTAGCCGAATTAAATTGGATTTTTATCTGCGTATCGTATCCGTTGCTCCGACGCGACGCCACGTATCTATACAGTCCTGCCTGTCGTCGCGTTAACGTATCAGGAAACTGCTCGTACCTCGAAGAGAATTTTCCAACGATGAACCGACGGACGGTCAAGTTCATTTCGGTAAAAAGTTTCGTGACAGGATTGAAAAGAAACGAATCTGTTAACCGTAGAAGACGAGTTAGCTTGTCAGTGGATCATCAAATCGTCGATCCTCGGAGCGTAATAATTTGTCTATTAAAAATCCCCAACTTCTTTAAGAGTCGTTCGGAAGTTATTAATTCATTACGGAAGTTTAGTGACCGTAAGAAAGAAATTACATAGAGTGGAACTTTGGCTTGGCAATTTTCACGATTAACAGAAAAATGGCAAACTCTTGCGTGGTATGAATAGTAGCTGAAGTAATTCAATGTCTCAACTTGAAATCGATAAGTCTAGAAACGATAAGAGACTCGTCGTTCGTCGTATCTAAACCCGTAATCTCAGTGCGAGATACGGAGCCAATGGGTTAACCATCAAGCGACTCGATTACAACGACGGTTACTCTCGATAATATAGAATCCTACAACCGATCGATGCAGGTGACGAGACGTTTCGTCTGCGATGAAAAAAGGAGCAACGTTCTCACGGATACGTTTACTCACCTCGAGGGTAAAAGCCCCTGCGTTGAAACATCGACGAGGAAGTATTTATTAGATTGGAATCTAAACGCCCCCGAAGATCTAAAAGCGTATTTCCTTCGCCGTAGGTGGTTTCGTGGCTCGGACGACCCTTTCCGATCGATCGACGACCTACAAAGGCCAGTTCCTGTGTACGTTTCGAGGGTCGTAGAAATTAGCGGCTGCAACTTTATTGGCCCGTATCACGAGATCCTCGAGTACGATCTAATTTCTCTCTTTCGCCGATTCGTGACTATTCGAAACTTATAACGCGTTTCCGTCTAACCGTTTAACTGATAGAAACAATAATTGCTCGTATTCATCGGTGAGATCAGATTTATCGCGACTAAAGGCAAAATCGATTTTTCTTTTTTGCCAATGTTTCCCGGATAATACGATGGGATAATAAATATGCTTTGAATATTTCACAGGAAAATTGCTCGCATATGTTGTCCGGATATTTGACCAGGCCAGACGAGTATTTAATTCGATACGAGACCGTTGAGTGGCTCGCGAAATCGTGTTTGGAAATAAATGAATTTATCGATCACCGGCTTGCGTACGCCCATGCGTGCTCTGCCAGCGTGAAAGCCGACGTCATTTATTTTCCAAAAGACTGCGAAAGGCATACGTGGTGCGCCAGTAAAATTCCTGCTAAAAACATTGCGAATCCACCCCGAACGCGGGACATCGCGCCAAACGACTATTTTACTCTTTCGTTAAACGAATGTCAAGTAAAACCTTTGCAAAATTGTGTACATACGTACACGGTTCTAGATCTATATACATCTCTACTCTCTTCTCCCTTTGTACTTTTTATACAATTTCTTGAAAAAATTATTATTTTTCAAAGTACCTCCGAATCGTGCATTAAGATTGTTTTGTTTCCTAATCAGGAAGAAATACAGATTTCTAGACGGTTTACAAATACTAATAATAATGCGACAAAAAGTAATTCAAATATTGTGAATTAATCATGGAAATAAGTATAAATACGGTGTACAGTTTTACGTACAAATTTCCTCTTATCGGAATATATAACATCAAACGAGCAATTCCACGTTTTCGTCTAAAAGTGGATCAGCTTAAAATAAGTATCTACGAATAGATAGGTCCGAATAAATCAAACTCGTCGTCGAGATCATAAACCGTCATTTCCCATCATTAAAGTCGGGAATCGGGTGATCATAGCCAGCGGACCGGAAACTGACGTTTCAAAGGCACACGGCGAACATCCGTTCTGCTCAATTTCACCGATTTTCCATCGCCTTTGTATCGGTTTATCTATTATCGTCCCGTAGCGCGGATCATTAGTATTAGTGTCAAACAGCGGGACATTGTCGGCCGTATTTACGATCGCTTTACCTGGTGCTCCCGCTCGACCTCTGTTACCCGACTCTCTTCCACATATCTTCGCGTTTCTCTTTCTCGCGTACACGCGTGACGTTCTTTACAACGATAACGCACGAAACCGATGACCGAGGCATAGAACCCCGTGAACCAGAACACGGTCCTCCACAATATTATTTAATCACGTATGCTCGTTTTCTATACGGAACTAAGAGAGTGCTAACGGTATCCCCAAGAGTTTACGATCACTCGGGCCAGCACGATGGAATCTATCGGCTGCTCAGCTTCTTGACAAATGACCCGCACCGCTGTCTGCCAGAGAGAAACCCGCTCCGTAACGCATACACACAAGCGATCTATGCCTGCAACGAATTTATTTCGGATGATTTAGGAGCTGCTGGATATCTGCCACTTCCGTTTTACGGCCAACGGATTACCATATAACGAACGCACGCGATCCTCTATGACACGAGGTCCGCTGGATAGTATTAATCTTCCACGATTCGAAATATCATTTGACATCTAGGATGCACGATCGATTCGACCGCGAGACTCGTCTCTCCTTTTGTATTCGTCTTTCCTATTATGTGGTATATATATGCACCTCCATAAATATTACGACGTTTGTAGAATATGAAGTAAACTTGGTGCACAAAAGCTACAATGCATTGAAAATTTATTTAACGAGAATCAAATAAGAGGATCGTTGGGGACGATACATGATTCTCAATTTATCGCGTTCCTATTGTAACTGTAGCTATCACGGATAGCTTCTACAAATTTTTAGGTCACTGCCTAGCGTGAAGAACGCGACACTCTGATCGATGAATCGTTGCCCTGATAATACTTGTTCCAAGTGTCGCGTCTTGTACAAAGCAAGAACGTGTCCCTGATACTCTTACATATACGACGGGACAGATTCGAGCAATAGGTGACATAATACGCGCGTTTCGTATTATACTATGTGCATTATAAGCCACGTGGTGTCCTCCTTTCAAGTAAAGGGATAGAAAAGAAGGAGAGTGGAAAATATCTCGCATCTTTCAGGTGAAGCCACCTGGTTGGTCGAGTGCCGTGTGAACCTGTCCGAGATAGAGCGTCGCTCGAAAAGACACCCGAAGGGTAACTGTTTGTACAAGCACCCCGGTATTTTTATCCGAATGACGGTGACTCATAAAGATCAGAGCTCTCTCGCGTGTCCCCTCGTCGTCGCGTCATTCCCTCCTCTCTCACACGTACACGAGCTTCACCACGCGCACACCCCCGTAAACTCTTTCTCTTCCCGCCTCTCTTCCTCCCTCTCTATCTATTCGCTTATCTTTCTCGTTTTATCTCGTTATTTCTCCCTCTTTGGATCTGCGGAGTACCCACACTGGCGCACGACGAACGAGCGAGCGACGGTGAAACGCGCGAGGAGGGAACGTGCTTGAATGTGTACTTAGCGGCAAAGAACACACTCGCTTCGCATGTTAGGATAGAGATTATGTCGTCCAAGGAGTCTATAGTTAGTTAAGGCTACTATTCTTCGGCTGGCTGAGCCTTTGAGTCGCCGAAAATCCATCTCCCCGCCCCGCCACCCGCTTCACAGACCCAAGTGTACCTGTTAACAATTAGATATTAATTCTATTCAATCTTCTCGCGCGGAGAGCGGCAGGTCCGCCCTTTTTAAAAAGGAGGCCAGGGATTAAACGCGACCCGTTTTTCTCTGCAATGGAATCTGATATTCCGTTGGCGTGGCGCACGGAATGCAATATAAAAATGAGCTTGTCTCTGCCGTTCCAGAAAAGCGTTCCCAAAACATCGAGGCGACTCGGTGGCAGCGGTTGAGAGAACGCGTTTTATATTTAAAAGATGGCACGTAAGGGGAAAGCCCTGTGATCGCGATGTACGCGATCGATACTAAATATAAGAAGCGGATCGAGTAAAGGGAGCATGAAATTGAATCGAGTACAGAATACATAGATATGTAGATGTGAATTAGAGTTCCTAAGTTACACTTATTGTTAGTAACGTAATCAAGTGTACATCAAGAGTTAAGACAATAAATTTTCTAATTATGTATGCGTAAGGAATTAGATGAATTACCTTAGAACAGCAAAGGTACCAAGGATTGTTCTCGAGAACAAAATCGTAAACTTATACTTAAATCCTCGTTTTTTACTATAATTTTCCAAAAGATGTAAGTTACCGTTTAACAGAAAGGTCATTTTAATAAAAGACCCTTAGTTTTGCTAGTGTTAAAGTCTTATAAAGTCAACGTCATTTAACATCTTAACGTCTACATTTAAGATATATGAGCGTAAGTTTCTAAAATAAATGGGCATTTGAATTCGACAAAGAAGTTGACGCTTCCGTTTATCGTAAAAACAATTAAACTGTTTCGTCGTTCGAAGATTTTATTATAAACTCGCGTTATATTTAAACTTAGCAAGTGTCCAGCAGCAAGTTATGAATAGAACTGTACTCCTATATAGGAGGGGAACGTATGCTAGTCTATGCGCAAGTAAATACAATAAATGTCTGACACGTGGGTGCGAAGAAAAAGTTCAAGTGGTGTTCGCGCGTCGGCGGCAGCACATACAAAAATATATCGTACTCGAGGGCGGCGCCACTTAACGCAGCAAAGCAAACACGTTTTATTTCAATGAAATTGTTCGGACGCGTGAACGACGATGCTTTTCACTGCCAAACGCTCATTCGGAAGTCACAATGGCGCACAGAAAATATTATAAAAAGGAAAACGGTTGCCTGCAGATATTAGAACGTCTGCTTTACGTCAGCGCGCCGGCTAAAATTCATCGATTACAGCCCTCTGTCCTCCCTCGTGTTCGCTTCTTTAGATTGGAGCAGCCAGCGTGGACAAGGGTGAATCATTGAACCCGCGGAAACGTTGCACGTTTCTCTCTGTATCGCGTTAGCCCTCCACCTCGGTAATTGAGGCGACTGGATGTGTTGGAACTGGTGGAAAACAATTTTTTATTCTATTTCCCCTTATGAAGATGAACGAGGATCGAATGGTGGCGCGATGGGGAAAGGGATCGCGCTCGCGGCGGTTTCATGACAGCAATTTTTCCGAAAAAGTGTCGGACACATGGCCCAGCTATGAAAGGGCGAGCACAGTGGCCACGAAAATGCTACGTTTTATGGTTTTATAATGCGAATGGTTGACCAGGGGGTCGCGTGGGATGAGACGTAACACATGGCTGCTTCTGTCCGCTGGTTTCCAGGTCGCAGACACTCATGTATATGTATAGACATCCCACGTATGTACGAGGCGAGTGGTAAGAGCAATGGGGTGGTCACTGGTTCGACTGTCCACCACGAAACCGGGTAATGAGCCGTCACGTAGGCCGGCTTTACTCCCCAATAAAATCTATATCAGAACCCATGGGGGGACTGCTTTTTTAGCGGACCAACGTAATACATCATTTCTCGGCCATCGTCGACGGAGGAGTTTCACTCGGCCGCTTATTCCTTCCCGTCACAGATTCACAGCCGTTCCGGCCGAGCCAGCCAGTTTGATTTATAGCATATCCTCCGTATCTCTTCGTACTCACCTTCCCCTCCTCTCTCTCTCTCTCTCTCTTTCTTTCTCCATTCTTACTCTCTCTCGATACAAACGCGATCTGTTCGTGTATTAGAGAAGCTTTAAAACGTGTTTGCCAATCATCGATCGACTACCACCTTTCAACCTTCCTATGGGTCGACGATTCTAAACTCGATCGTAAATGGGTTCTCGTGTTTCAGGTAGAGAGGTAAAGTGCGAACGTAACGCCAAACAAACATAGAAAATATCCACCTAGCGCTTCAACGTCGTGGGAGATGACTCTATATTTACGCGACGGTGGTTTCAACTTTTTCCTACGGTGGCCGCGTAGTATCTTCGTTATATTTAGCCGCGCGGTCGCCGAACACCACCTTGTGACGTGTCAGATGCGACTCGTGCTTGTCTTTTTATCGAAAGGGGTTGGGACCCTTCGTAAACCGAACTATTTCAGCTCGCATGGGAACGTCGTTTAGCAGGTGCCCTCGGCCTGATTATAAATAATCAGAGTTTCGCCTCTTATACGACTGGCTGCCTGCCTCTCGTGCCGCTCCATCACGCGATATGGTTACGTTCGCGTCGAGGGGCTGGCTGCAGCGACCGTAAACGGTATACTACTCGATAGAATGGAGGCAGGCAGACGTGGTTCAACGACGAGAGAAATATTTGTTCGTTTTGATCGCGTAGCCGTGTGGTTCTCTGAGAAACAGCCAACCTAACCGTTCAAATGACGGAGAAAGAGAAAGACAGAGAGAGAATAAAAGTGAGCAGAACGACGTATCGAGACGGGGCGTACAAGAAAAATATTTTACTTCGAAACGTCTCGGTTCCATTAACGATCGTCGGTCGATGTTGAACTGCTACGGGATCGAGATGCTGCTCAACGATCTGGAGCGACCAATGAATCGGCTTCCAAGTGAGCGAATAGACTCTGAAAGCCCATAGGTTTCAACAGGTGCTTTCGCAGACCTGAAGTATGCAGGTATGCAGAAGTAAGCACTCGTCTCTTAAAAACCTCTTATACGTGAACACTCCACTCGTACACAAAGCGGGCCCGTATATTTCTCCTTTCCGGCTGGAGGGCTCGCAGAGACTCTCTCGAAAAGTGTGCGACGTGTACCCCTTTCCTTTTCTCTCGCTTTCCTTCTGTCTCGTTCTGGCCGCTGCATCTGCGGCAGCCACGCGCATTGTCATATTCCCTGTCGTGTAAGGGAATTTGAAAAGGGCCATCGTGAGGAAACGTTTTGCGGTTAATAAGCTGTTGGTAAAACATGGTGGCCATTAAACGCGAGTTTTTATTACATAATGGGAACAACTCGCGAGTTTTTCAGGGGTCTGTATGGCGTGCCTCGAGTGTTAAGTTTGCGGTTGTAATAGATTTTACCCCTTGCCCCTTGCGTGGTGCACTTTAAGTGTCGCGAAACACCATTCACGTGCAACGATTCGGATGTTGTCATACCGCTGGAGGCACAGCGGCGCGTTGTACACTGCGAACTACTACGCGACCGGCATTCGTCTTTTCTAAGCGTACCTTTTGCTCTTCTGGCTTCGGAAGAGCGCTAAGAATGCAAAGGGTGGTTTCATTCAAACGCGCTCTCATTGCTGCGAACAAACACGGGCCAAGGTCATAGGGGAGTGTATCAAAGTTGCGCGAACGGATCAAAAGAAAGTGATACGCGCTGGATTAGTTATGCCGGCTACAACGACGGCGATATCAACGACGAGACTGCGACGAGAAGTCGACGGGAAAGTTCAAAGAAGCTACGGGTTGCGAAGAAACGCGAAATATGGAATTCCGGTTGAAAGGGCGGTGCCTCGTCCGGGTCAATTCCTTTGGAGATCACTCGAGAATCAGCCTCTATTCTCCGGAATACTCGAGAAGATTAGACTGTCACAAGCTTTCCCGCGTTTCCACGTTTCACAATAAGCCGGCCGCGTAGCCTCCGAAGAGGGCAACCCCCGAGGGTAGTTGCATCGAGTGACCGTATCCACTCGAAACAAAAATAATTCTGTCTCTATCTGGCAAAAGGATAGAGAGCGCGAAAGGCGAAAGAGAGAGAGAGGAAGAAGAAATGAAAAAAAAGAAAGAAAAGAAAGAAGAGGCTGGGATGCGGCGTGGCAGTGGTGAAAGAAGAAAAGAAAGACGAAGCTACGTAAGCCCCTCGACAATGGGGAAGATATTTTCTCTAATGAACCAAGACGAGTGCACTCGAGTGCCAATTACACTTCAACCGCGTTCTCCGTATTTCGCTCTACTTGACTTCTGTCATTTCAAAGCCAACGAAACGTTGGAAAGACAAGGGTGGTGGATAGAGGAGCAAGGCAGATGGAAGATGGCCTGCCGTTCTACGGCACAACTCCGGTACGGATCTGCTGGCGATCGATGCTAAGCCCCGTGCCGCCTTCTCGTCTCTCGTTCTGAGCAATAAAGCGTGAGACGAGGAACTCAGGCGAAGAGATAAGCCAGACAATTAATTCTAAGACGAATCTAAAGACGAAGAAACTTCGGTGATCCGCTTCTGACGCGCAGGATCGCTTTTTATCTCGATGAATGCCCACCTCGTTGCACAGACGAGGTGCGGAAGTTTTCGGGGTGGCTTTCGACGATCGAAAGGGAGATCAATGGATTATTTCCTTTGTGATCGTCGTCAGGCGGTTTTGTACGGTAGAAGCTAAGGATCGAATAGATGTGTTACGAACGTTTGTACCTGATATTGCTTTTGGTGAACGAACTGCCGTAGGAAGGGAACTGCGAATTCTGACAGTCGACGTGCAAACAGGACACAAGAACGTATTTGTCCTATACCCCGTTCTATGGTTTCAATCCATCCAATCAGGGAATCATTTTCCACGTCACAGTTACTTTTATACTCGCTTCATCCGTTTATGTACATATTCTCTTTCAATGATTATCTTAAAGTCAACTCTTATCGCGGTATCATAGAAGTAACATATTAATCTAAAAGATACTAGAATTATCCATAGTCCTCGGATTGTCCGGGACAATGTATTTCGTGTTATGAACCTTAAACCTTGGTTGTTTATTTTATCTTCTGTATCTTTTTCATCTACGATGTACTTTGTTAATAAATCCCTCTGTTTTCTTTCTCGCGTTGCTCAAGTTACTCGTAAAAGAAGATCCTCGGTGAATACAGAGTCTGGTGTTCCACGATTCTGGTTATAATCAAAACTAAGTACTCGTCTAATTAATGCTGAACACATAGCACGAGTTACGCAAACTAGACCTGCGATTCCGCGACGACGACGGTCCGTCTTAATTTAGCATAGATTACGCAGATCACAATAAACCAAGTTGATAGGGTCAGTCCAAGCAGTAAGCCTTGATTAACGGATTTAATTATGGGATTGTGTGTGAGGGCAGGATTGCAGTGGTCATTATAGAGGCCTTAGTAACCCGTATCCCGTACACCCTGCGTGTACCTCCTATACACCGCTGCGAATATACACGGTGTTCGTATACGAATCGTGACTGACCACCGTCGTAGAATCGTTCGTTTTACGAACATCGTAACGTCGTGCAACCTAACGAACCAAAGAAAGGCAGGCTGCTCGGTGTAAGCGGGTTACACGGTTCGCGCCAACTATTTCATAATGGAGCCATTAGAAGCGGTATCAATTTTCCTTCTCTCGGCTACGAGCAACACTTTTACTTCTTCGCACCTCCAGCGAACCGTAAACCGAACAAAAAGATCATTACGAAATCAAAGCGATCCGCGCGTTGCGAAACGAGACACGGCTTCCGCGAATATTTCACTCACCCTGTATAGAGACGTTCATCGACGCGTATTACGCGCGACGATAACGCGTGGACTGCCGCGATCCATAGGGAATAAGGTTTTAAAGTTAGCGAAGCCACCCTTCGTTCGCTACTACTGTTCATGTACTACGTCGCTGCATATACAACGTATGTACGAAGAGAGAAAAGCGGGCGAACGCGAAAGATAATTAAGTCCGTAATTAAAAGGCACAATCGCGGCAAAGCCTTTCACGGTAGCTAAGTGACAAAAGCAATCGATCAAAGGGACAACCGTGCAGCCGATTCACGGCGAGACGCGTTCGATGTGTACAAGTCTATACATCGAGCCTGTGTACGTGCCTCGACCATTAAGGATCCTATCATTTGTTACCATCAGGGATCGGTGGTATCCCTTAATACCATGTTTCACGGGTCCGCGACTCTGCTAGCAGAATGTAAGCGTATTAACGAAAGTATTCCTGGCGTGCACGTATCGATTCGCCGGACACGAACGCTGTGAAACAACCCCGAAAATTGTTCCGATGGCGACGTTAAAATCAATCGGCAAGCTACCACGGTCGAAAGCTACGTGTCGAACCAATGAAACCTCGCCGAGATGCAACACGACTCCCGTTTCGATTACAAAGTTGTCCGCTCGATGCTCGCCTCCTCGAGACGACGTGACACTTTGCATGAATTTGCGCCGGTTCCTCTGAGGAAGCTCTTAGCAGTTTCCATCGTGAGACCAGTTCGAAACCCTTGGTTAAATGAAATCACGGTCAATCTAACGTTATGTAAATCGACGGTCACTATCTGGTCAGCTTTACATATGAATACCAAAGGGACGGAATACTTACGACGCTGTGTACGACCTTTAAGATGATGCTAATCAGCGCTCCTCCGAGAACGCGGTTGTATCCACGGTTCGTTTGGTTTAGTGGTTTCGAGGGGTCGGGCTTCTAGTCAATGATGCCGCCTACGAACACGGCCGAATGCCATTCGGCTGGCATTCGAAGAAAATGGAATCGAAAGGAAGCAATTACTCGACAAGTATTCCAATTTTCTCGATAATTTTCGAATAAAATTTCAAACTACCTTGCCTCGAGTGGAAAGTTTTTCGAAGCGTTCTCGTATAGAGGAAACGACAACGCAAGCTTAGGAAAATTTGTTCGCCAGATACTCTGTCGATGGCGGTGATAAAAATACGAAAGGACTGCACGTAATAGCGCAGCTATGCGAGCTGAAAGTATTTCTATCGGGGCATTTGCGTCGTCAAAGGAATCTAATACAAAGTGGTAACTCGCGCACCGACCGCTTCTAATGTCACCGCATGGTTTCGATGACTAGCCTGAACCGAGTAATCCTACGGGGTAGCACCTACTCGAAAATCAAGCCCCGCTTAAATATTGTCCGACGTTGGATCACGGCGATTTCCTAAATTAAATACAGCCGGCCGACAATTGTTGTCCGTTTATCGGCAGCAACGGTATTACCCTAAGGGGTACGCACCCTCTGATTAAAAATTCTCGCGTGGTTAAGCCTCTGATAATGATCTTCCCTAACCCCTTTCTGCCCGTGGGGTTTATACAGTATGGTCTAAAAACGATTGTACTTACTCAGTCAGCGTGCATGGGCGACGGGTAAAGCGCAAATGGCTCGAGGTCATCGTGAACAAGAGTTAACGATCGTTTCCAAGGGCGTACCGCTTCCTTCTCCTTTTTTCTTTTCTAACATATCAACGCACCTTATCGTCTCTTGGTGTCTCTTTGAAAACGATCTCTAAACGTTTCGTACAGTTTCCAAGCTTCTTGTGAAACAGAGAACAAAAGACACTGTTGCGACGAATAAGATGTAAATTGCTGGCGAATAAAAATTAACCTTCGTTTCGAAGGGAGTATCTCTTCTTTTACCTTGCTCTAACCTATCAACGAACGCTATCGTCTCTATCTATTCTCTTTAATAAAAATTTCAAAACGTTTTCGAGAATTTTCAAGCTTCGACGAAAGCTTTCATGAAAAATTCTCTTGAACCGGGTATAAAACGGGCGCTTTCCTTTTTTTCGCTTTTTCAAGCTATCGCCGCTTGTTTTTATCTCTACGTGTCTGAAAAACATCCGGAAATGTTTGAAAAATATTTTCCAGCTTCGACGAAAAGGTGGCAATATTGGCACGGCGTATCTACAAATGGCAAAATATAAAGTAGAAGATTCAGCGATAACAAGGCACGTATATACGTCTAGAAAATCACAAGGCGTACTAATCATTCACAGTGCGTTGGCTGGATTCAAAGCACGATTAATCGATACGTCAAAAGCACCGATACCGGCAACGCACGAGCATCAACCCTCTAGAATCCGCTACGAGATATCATCTTCCGCCGGCGATCGTTATTAATTAATATCGTAGCAAAGATTAAATGAATTCCTATTGAGAATGGCCGGCTGACAGCAGGCGAAGCGTGAAGTAGGCGGATGCCGCGAAATTTGTCAAAAGGCTAACGACCCACGTTATTAAAAGTAACGTTCCAGTGACCTCGCGTGATAATCCATTCACTTGACAAATCGAGATAATTGCGAGCGACACCCTTAATCACGGCGAGAAACTCCGGCATATTTCGTGAGTGATTTCCTTCTGCCAAAATTCCATTAAACCTACGCGATTAAAGTAATGAAATACTTAGGGGACGCGCTGTCTCGCGAAAATGCATCAAATTTACTGCGTTCGATAATTTGAAAAAGATAATTCGGAATTTGAAAAGACGATTCCCTAAGAAATTTTGTCAATTTAAATGGCAATGTATTAGGTTGTCCGAAAAGTTTCTTTCGTTTTATAAGGAAATACTAGACGCACAACGTTTTTTGTTTTATGTTAGTTTATTGAATTATGCACGAACATAATAATAGAAATAGAACGAAATAGATGATACCTAATTCAATAAAATATTATAAAACAGAAATTGTTGTTTATCTATTATCACCTTACGAAACGAAAGAAACTTTTCGGACAACCTAATAAACGTTGGACGTTTCATAGTTTGATTATTTTTACAATATTTTTAACGTTACGTATTCATAACGAATTATTGTTTTTTTGCAAATGTCGATCAAGATAATCAATTGTCTACCCTTTCGTCCACTTTTAACGTATCAAAATTCTTAATTACTTGGGTTATTTAACGACCTTAGGCTGCTAAGTCCCGAGACTGTCTCTCGGAGTATGCAACGAGCTGAAGATTTTCCGATAAACGTCTGCACGGCTTGTGGAGAAAACAGACAAGAAGAGAGGGTGAAAAAAAACAAGGCAAAAATATATACACAAATACGAGGGGGAAAAGCGAGTTGGAAAGCGGGCTTCGTCGGCAAACTTTCATTAATTAAATATTCAAAATCGCCATTAATCCGGACGTCCCTGCCAGTGCCCCATCCCGCATCGCGGTGGTTGAAATCGGCCTCAACGAATCCCGACCGTTTCGGATCTCCGCGGCTTAGGCAAATGAAAGCCGTGGCGCTCGCATGCAAATACACACTTTTATGCGTGAAACCCGTGCTCTACAACGCTAATAAATTTTTCCACGGACGCGGCCGGGGTTCGCCCGACGTGTGACTAATGACGGAGAATTAACCTGAGAGCGTCACCGATATCCCGGGACGTACCTGGGAACGCTCAGGTGTTGCGGCTGAATGAAAAAGGGTTGGGCTTTGGAGAGGGTGCAGAGTAAAAAAAAAAAATGGAATGGAAAAAAACGAGAATAGGGGAAAAGGATAAAAAGATGTGGAAAAAAGTTCCAACGTCATTGCAGAGCTGTTTGCTCAAGGTATGACAAATTCCGGGAGATCGATTAACGTGGATGCCGCACCTTATGGTCCGTTCCGTCTACCTGTCCATTCTACCCTTCCTTCTTCTTCTTTCGCCCCTATTCACATTCAAATACGAAGTTAACGAACAAGGTGATTTCGTAATAAATGACACAGGCAAAAAGTCGTGCGCGCATTCTCCTCTCCCCGGGTTAATTATTCAGACTAAGGGGGTTGTAAGCAGATTGGTCTCACCCCTAAGCCCCTATCTCGGTACAACGAGGGTGGCGCGCAGGCAGACCGAGAGATTGCCGGCAGAGACTTTAAACCGCCCTTACTTACTGACTGGTGTCTGTGATTAGAACCAGAAATATGCTAAGCGGGCTTCCAATTATCGAAGATTCCTAGCCTGCTGGATTTACGACCTACGTCAGTTCGTGCTCGAAACTTACGATTTCTAATAGCGTCGTCCCCATGATGATCTTGGGCAATAATAAACGGCTCCATCGTTGGAACTGTCAACGAACTTCGGGTATAAAATAGTTACCAGGAAGTGGAGGCTGTACAGCGTTCTTTTTGGTATCTACGGTATTGGTCAGTACTGGTATTTGGTATCCTACAGTTTTGTAGTGGCACGTAAACATTCTCAGGACATGAATTCCTGTACCGTTGCAAGCAAATCTTTAGATGTTACAAATTAATCAATCAATTTTGACTAAATGTTCCTTAAAAAGTAACTTCACGGTTGAAGAGAGACCAAGCGTTTTTACACCAATATCATTCCTTAAAAAGAGTATACTTATAGAACTTAGTATAAGACTTTTGCACAACTCAGTATATTTCAGAAAGAAGGGCAAATTAAGGTTCGACGTTCCCGCGGGTTATCGAGCGTTCGATTAAAACTTGCCAGCCATACAGGGAGGTCGTAAAATCAGGTCCAGGGGAAACTTCCGAATTGCAGCCAATGAGTTTTTCTAATCCCAACGTACGAGCCTGGAGGAAAAGTCCCGTACAGAAAACAGCACGGAAATTCAATCCTCCGCAGCGCAGGAGGGGACGTGGGCGGAAATTAATTCCACGTCGGCGACAATAATTTCGGACGCGGCTCTTTCAGAACGGATAGTCGTGCGACCACGGGTTTCCAGGCTCCGAGAAAGGATAGCGGAAAATCGTAAGAGAACATTGTCGTTAACTTTTACGAGGCCATTAACGTGGCTGTCTTCCGCCGTTCCGAACGTGAACTGGACACTGTGACGTCATCACAAAAGAGTAGCGACAACGAAGAAAGGAAACTTAGAAAAAGAATTAGTGCGTAGACCGCGAGACTCGTCGTTCTCTTTGTTCACCGCCATTTCGAGCTGCAGCTCTTTCATAAACTCTTCGATAAAGTCCACGCTGCGGTCACGACAAAAGACTCCATTTGTCTCGATTTCCATACGAAAAGAAACCGCACGAGATTACTGGGATTACTCGAGGATACATTTTCAAATTATTCCTGTTGCTTAACCAGTTAACTGTTTTCGACGAGTATACTCGTCATGAAGAATATTTTGTTTGATGACGATCTAATAAAATTAGAAAATAAAACGGTCATTTCATAGAAACTTAATTCTACGTTATAACAGCCACACACACTCTGTGTTTGACGAATACATTTTCGCGACACATTTTACGTGCACAGCTTCCAAAGTTTTCAAAGAAGTTGCAACAGCCAACCGGTTAATTAAACATGGTTTAATTAAACGCTTCGTCGTGCTGGAAAGTATCGAAAGAACTTTCCAAGCGTACAGCGTGACGTTTTCCCCTGCAGCTGAGTCGTTTGTACACACGAGGAGATGTGCATGGTGAAGAGACGAAAAAAGATATAATTTTAGAAAGACTGATAGATCGACGAGAGGAGGAAAACGGAGATGGTGTAGCGAAAGGGAGATGAGAGTCTTCGTTTTGGGATTTGACACGCGTATCTAAAACACAGAGACCGACGGAGGGAAGGGGGGTCACGTGTCGGTCGACCATGTCGCCCTTCCTGTCAGGTCACGTGACCGTGCGTAAAAGGGTTGAGATTTTCCAGTCTGGATTTTTCGTCGACCGACTTGACAGATCGCCGCGCTAAGTCTGACTGATACTCGTCCGCCACGGGCTTCGCTTTAATTATGAGATATTATTCTGAGATCGCGCCCCATGCGCGATCGAGTTTAATGCCTTTTTAAAAGCAGATCAACGTTCTAGTCTTCGCTACCCCGTGCGGCTAGATGTCACGTGGTGATCGCGACGATACCTCGACACGATCCTTCGACACGGGGTGACAATGGTGTGGCGGATTCAGAACGAAACAATTAGCCGAGCACCGGCGACCGTTCTGCCTCGGTGTGAATCTCATCCGCGACACTGTACACAAAAGACTCTGCATTTATACGTTTCGTCCTTTCGATTAAACTCCCTTGCCTGGCAGAATATCCAACGAGGGGACGATGTTACTCGACAAAAGGAGAAGGTCGTTCACCGGCGACGTTGCAACTTGCTGGAAATTCGAAAATTCCGAACTATCCCGGGAGCAGTCTACCGTGAAAAGTTCCGACGATGTCTTAAACTTTGGAGAAACGTTCGGACGATAATGCCAGCTATACCGTCACCTATCGAGCGAAATTTGAAATTCATAATCCTGCAGTCTTTCGAGGGGATTCTGGTAAAAGCGTGGGTTATCAATTTATCGTGTATCCGTGTGTTCTTTGTCTAGAGCAGCAACGTTGAAACTACAATATAGAGGGGTAAATCGAAAACCGAGTTGCACGTCATGACAATACTATTGCCGGCGCTGTGAGAGGCGGCAGAACACGAAAGAAACGGGTGATGGATGCTTCCCGTAATCCACGCTAACTTCCTACGGGATTTGCCGGTGGATGCCTCTGGGCGCCTCTTACAGGAAGCCACCCCTAATTCAAATTTAGCCTAAAACCTCGAAATCAAGTCAAGTCGCTAAGTCTCTCTCTCTTAGGGGTTGCGGTACGCTCCCTGACGCCGTTCTAATTAACATCGTGTCGCTCTCGCGGCTCAACTTGTTCGGTTCAACCGGCTTTCGCGTCTTCCGAAAATCATTAGTAAGACCGTCGAGTGAAACGAGTTCAAGAGATCGACGAAGCGAGAAAGGAGAGAACTCGAGAAGAGGAGCGGAGAAGTGAAGCGAAGTGGCTGCGTTCGCTTGTCACATCGAACAGATAGGGGTGGTACAGAGACAAAAAAAAAGAGGGAGACTGGCAGAATGGATAATATCCAGGTTACCAGCGAAACGGTAGGAGAGGAAGCGAGTGTGGAGAAGCGGGATTGAAATTTCCGCAAATCATTCGACAAGGGTTCGGTAACCCCTTCTGGGATTATCGGGACCCATGTGGCCCTGGCTCGCTGATGGCTCGTTACCAAACCCAACTTCTCTTCGATAACCGACAGATATTACTATTTATGAATGGTGCTGAGCCCTCGTCACGACTCCACCGACGCTTCTTCGCCTTTTCTCTATGCACACCTCTGTACCGATCGCACGTTCCAGTCACGTCCACAACACGTGTCAAACACATCCTTCCACGAGATTTATCTACCTACGATATCGACAACGTCGATCGTGGTAACTGCGTATTCAAAAAATTCATATTTCGTTTTGTAAAGACGATTTCCTTGGCAAATGGCAACGTCCTCTTAAACTACGACCCTTGATCTATTACAGATCCCCACAGACATCCCTCCTAATCTTCAACCTTACTGATGTCCGGCTTAAGTCGACGAAATAGACGCCATGGGGTTCCGTCGTTATGGAGCACGCTATTCGTCTCCTCATTGTACCTCCGGCAACTATGTTACCGTCTGGAATCAAGCATTTACAGGAGAGACAAATAATACAAATTGTTGGTGAAACTTACTACTATTAAAATATCCTTACGATTAGCAAGCAAACAGCAAGGACTAGATTTTTAAGTATCTCAAATATCATTGTGCCTTTTTATCGTTCGACTATAATTCCTCCATACTCCAGATCAACCGGATAGAAGTCATAAATACAAGAGCGTCTCTCTGACAATAGTAAGCTTTATACAATGCAGTGCTTAACTCTCAAAAGTCTACACTCAGGTAGCTCGATAAATTAATTTTCCCTCCGAAAAAAAGTGGCGCTATAGTGGCTGTAACAATAAAGGAATATATACTACATTATTAGGCTATTGATTCCATTTTAGGGTTTGGTATCGTACTAAAGAATATTACCTTAATCGGATTATTAATTTCGATCCAAGAGGACCGTTCCAACAATCCTAAACCCCTGTCGAATGGTACCGATGTCCGCCTTAAATCTGGAAATCGTTCACCACGGGGGATCCGGACGGTGGACTAAGATATTTGTCACCTCATTGTTCGTCTCCGAAAACCGAGCTAAGTTCGCAGACGGAGTTTAATGTCACGCAATTCCTGCGGGTCGAGAGAACGCAGCGAGGATTATTCCTGTGGGCAGGATGTCCTACGATATATCTCGTGCAGTTCGTCGACGAAACGAGCCCATTCTAAACGTAGAGCATCGTTGGCTACCGCCCTCTTACCCATCTCGTTTATACGTATACAGCTCGGTCGAGCTCAAATCGACGACACTGCAAGGAGGTAATGCGCGTTACGAATATAACGACGTAAGTCTTAATTAGTGCGACTTGGAAACGATGACCATGGAAGCGTGGAAGACTGCGAGAACGCCGTCGATGACGATACAGCAGCCATTGTCAGTGCTACGAATGGAACTGCCTTAGCAAAGCATAACGTTGTTAATTAATCTGCACGGATGGACGGATACTCGAATAAGACGTTAAAGTGTTTATTGTCGCTGTATCTCGTAGCATTCTCGGAAATATTACTTGACCCGTTTTATTACTGCAATTATCCGACGATGGGTTGTTTCATTATGACAACCTTGGCTATTCTAACAACTTCCTAGCCCTTTAAATACAGCTGTCGTCAATAGGCGACGAGACAAAAATTTCGTCTTATAAAATTGAAACTTCCTATATCTTGTATCATCGTTAATATTATAGACATCAGTATCATAGCGATCTTTATTTATTATATAAATTTATTTGTAACGACTGCAACAGAGAACTATGAATATTTAATCAGAGCTGTTCTATGCAACTTACAACTAACAACTTACAACTAACTAGCAATTGCTACTAGTCGCAACTTACTGGTAACTGCCTATTTTCTACAGCAAACGTCCTTTTGTACTGCTACTTATTGTCCTAAAGGGCCACAGGTATCTGGCTCGTTGGGTCCCCATTCTTCCCGGCCCGTCAGCATTTTCACTGTTTTCTACCTGTAGTTCATCCGGATTTTCTCAAAGGTTTTTCTGCAACACCACAATATATTACTGCTTGGAGTAGAAAAGCTGATTAGAATTCACACTCTATATTTTAATACTTTTACATAATAGATAATACGCTTAAATCTGAGAAATATTATATGATCCTAGTTGAAGTTTGATATAAAAATCACATTCGTCGTTTTTTATTTATGTTTAAAGACGCGAACATACAAAGACACAAGTACCGGAAGACAGATTTGATCTTAAAAGATTATGCACGCAAGTTATGTTATATTACCCCGGGACACAGTCACCAGGTTAATCGTCGTCAAGGAAAGATGAAATAACGGTGCGAGATAAAACTCAAAGTGGGTAGACGCAGTAAAGACAGCTACAGTCAGCGAGTGGTATGCAAAAATTACACGTTAAACGATAAGAAACAACCGTGCAAACGGGTCAAACTCTGTTGATATAATTTCGTGACCTTACGTTTTACGCGGAATCGACGAAGGCGAGACAGCAGCGGCTTATAGTTACGTGCAATACATTTCTACCGTGTATTCTACCGACTGGTAATGATCGTGCGTTGTAATGACACGTTAGCGTAACGTTAAAGCCTCGCGGAGAGCGCGCCACTCTTTCGTGACTGATGATTGAACACACATACCTGAAATATGTAGCACGGAGTTTATTATGTTGCTACCGTGTTGCGGAATATTAAGCATCGAAAATGGCGCATTTGTCAATCGAAATGAACCAGAACATGAGAAATGTGACACGCCAGGTATTACACGATAGCATTACGAAATATCGTCTCTGCTATCTGTTACGCATATTCGTGCCGTTTGAATGCTTACAGATACAGATAACAATATCAACGTGCCGATCTACGAAAACTTTCTTCTCTGACAAACTGTGAATTGTTCTAGCGCGGAAGATTTATTTTGATTTTTGTCCGAGAGAGAAGCTGATTCTCATCGGTCACGGAAACGAATTATCCCTCTTATCCTATTTGTTTTTAGCCGTCGACAATGGAGGGAACGCCGTGTGCCCGGTACGCGAACGCGGCGAAAACACAGAGAAAGACAGAGAGGGTGATCGGTAGGAGATCCCAAGGGACCATCATCAGGGAAATTGGATTCGGCATTTTTCAAATCCCGCTGCCGGAAAACACTGCTACGAACACAGCGTTCGACTTGTCTCGTCGGAAACGTATTTTCATCCCTAAGAGGTTAGTGCTCTCCAATCAAATTAGACCGTTTTTGCTGGTCGATTTTGCTGCGAGGGGGCAGAGGGATCGAGCGAGCGACACCTAAATCGCGTCGATACATTCTCGACGGACGGGAACCGGGCTTTCAGGAAAACGAGCGCCCGTTTCCGAATTTTCGCGATAAGAGAATCTGCTGAAAGTTGGAAGAAAACAGCGGTTTGGAAGATTCGAGCCAGAGAAGAGATAAGAAACGAGCTGGATGATTTTCCAGCGAAATTCGGCTTCGTCACCTCGAGACAATTCCTCATTTCGCGGTTCTGCTTTCAGATTAACATCTACCCCTAAAAGGCAGACTCCTGCCGTCGCTTCGCTCTAACTCATCGCCGTCAGATAACGTCGCTCGATGTATTATTTATCCCCGACTGTCGCCGCAATTATTCATACCGCTATCACGTGGCGCGCCGTTTCCGCTGGGAATCGAAACGAATTCGTACTTATTAGCGCAGTCAAAGGCGGAGACCGCATTGACACGTAGCATTTTTCTCGCGACCGCTCCCTTAACGGCGTATACGATTTCGCCGGCACGATCTTTGTGGGTGTGGCATCGTCTGCGAATTCGCGAAGAAATCGAGGAAAGCACGAACGAAGGAAACATAGGGTGGAAGGAGGAAAAGAAAAACATCCTCTATACGGTTGCAATTCACGTAGAAACGATCGAGACGTTTGATAACACGTGTGTTGCATAGAACTTTGTTAAATATTAAGGCGTTAGGAAAGTTCCATTAATTTTTCATCGTCGATTCAAGTACTTTATTCTATGCTTATCGAAAGCGCGTCATTTTTTAGCTGTCTACTTTCTTAGTCGGTATTTAATCTTGAATAGGAGAAAATTACAAGAAGATGATGGAAGGATGGCAAGTGAAAGACTAAATCGAGAAACACGAAAGGGTATTCCTTAGACAATCGACAATATCGTGGATATTTCAAGGGGCTCGACGAAAATCCGCTTTGCCAATAAATATTGACAATATCGCATTGACGATTCTTATTGATCCTTTTAGTCGAGAACCTTGAAGTGTAGACAACATACGTGTATCGATAGTTGGCGGACGCCCGAAGCTAACTTCAAAAAGAAATTAAGGAAATTAAAGTAATTGTGATAAGCGAAAATATTAATTCGATTGATCCGCAAGCGGTAGATGTAAAGACACGTGAAAGATGATTTTCGTAGTTGATAACGAATGATAAGAGAAACCTGTATCTGGATTCCAAGTCATAGAAATTTGATAAACGAGCGACAGGAAACGAGGGAAAGTACGAATTGCTTCTCTACTCGTAATGCTTTTCTCCATTTGGTAACTTTGTAACAAATCAACAAAGCTCAGGAGACATCCTAATAGTTTAACTCGGAATTTTTTACGACTAAAGTTGCGCGCATAGCTAGCTACTCAGAGCACGGTATACTTTGAACGAATGGAAATGTAATTCCGAGCGAAGATTAGCAAGACGCGGCAGCCACTTCGAAAGGCGGAATTCCATGAAACGAGAGCACATCTAGTTAGTACGTTTACGAGAGTTGGTGAGGAACGTGGTAGGGGCCAGAGGGCGAGCAGCGTAATAAAACGTAAGCACGGCAGATATTTCCAAGTGTGAAATATTTCAGTCTAATCCAGCAATATCATAAAGAAGGTTGGTGCGAGGCGGCCGCGGGACGAGCCAGCCAGAGTCGTAACCAGGCATTAGGGCTGTTTACAAAGGGCCCTTCGATACCGGATCGCGTACGAAAATCGTCGGCCGGTACCCCGTGCTACGAGTTCGTCTGTGAAACTTACCACCTGGGTCCTCCCCGCCCTTATTATCAACAATCGTAAAATGCTAAATTGAAAGTCCTCGAAGAATAAGAAGGGCGCGAACGTTTGGGGAGGAAAGCACGAAATACCGGTATAGGCAAATCGTGCCACTGGAAACGAGTCTCGTCGTTACGCTCGGTCGAAACCGGATTTTCCAAAGCGCGGTTTCGGTCTTTATAACACACTTTTATGAGAAAATATAAAGGATTAGAATGGTTACGAGGTTCCATTATATTTCAGGATCGGCACAGTATCGTAGGATTGTTTGAATTAGGCTTTAACATTACAAGATTCAACGTTGAACTTAAGAAACGATGTTGAGCTAAATAAACGAAATATTCTACGTACGATACGATATAAGTTTGAAAGTTTTCGCAATTTGACATTTGTCTTCTTGCCTTCCATTAAACTAAGATACATCTTCCAGAAGGAAAATTGTAATTTTTGTATCGACCATTTTCATCAATCTTGCACGCTCGTCCAAGCGGACTAGACTCCGGCAGCTTATATATCGGTAACAATCGCGACACTTCATTCGCCGAGCGACTAATCAATCAAATCCGGCCGAGACGCGAAACTTTTCTACGATATCAGCGTACAGATCCGAGGGCTTATCCTTCGTCCAAGAAACAACTCCAACTTTCCTCTACGCGGGGATGATACCAGATTCGGAATTCCGAACGGCACTCGAGCGACCCTTGACTAATTACCAGGGGATGACTGGCATCTTCTCTCACTTATCTCTATAGCTGCCTCCCTTTCAATCGAATTACTTCTTCTAGGTATTCACTCGTTCTCCGTCCCAATTTTTTGGCTAATTGACCCGTGGCTTTCACTGGTGGATCGAGAAGAAGTGCACCGAGACATTTGTCTTGTCACTTTAGACAGATTGAATTCGGAGGACCGACCCTTAACCTTTCGACTCGCCTCTCCCTGTGGCTCTGTCTTAATTTTTTCTGTTGGAAACAATTCCACGAGAAACGATAGAGTATCCGAGTCAGGCTAAGTAATTCGCCTCTAAGTAATTCGTCAAATTCCGTTAACAATAAAATTTGAAGCGAATTATATGGTTGCACGCGTGTCCAATATCAGGTTGCACCGATTCTCGAAATCTTCTCCTCCCAACGTATATTTTTATCATTTTCTACGGATCGTATAATATATCATTTTAATAACCTAATTTAGACACTATAATTCACCGCTGGTCTCCGGTGATTTCCTCGCTGGCAAGTCCAGTGCCGGTTATCAATGTCACTCACGACGGTCGACGTATCAAGCTCGTTGCTTTGTCTCGCCTCCGAAATATCTTCGAATATCCCCATCAACATCGTCCTATGGGTGCTAGGCTAATCATCGTTTCTGTCTCGGCTAGTCAATGTTTCATAAAGAGTGCTAACATTTGACGCCCCTTTGGAAAAGAGTGGTGAAATGTCAGTGGCGATGAACGTTGCGACCTATGACATAGGAAGATAGCTACGTGACATTTCGCGGCATATCCGTGACCGGTGCAACCTCGAATTACTATCGTGTAGCACGCGGGTACGCACACGCGGCTTGTATCGGGGGAATGTTACGTAGGTGCTTCCAGGACACTATGGACTGTCCGCCAGTCCAGTGGGTATACGTATTGGACTCTGGACAGCGGTCATCTGTCACTGTCAACCACCCCTTTCCTCCGTCTACCCCTCGTCCTGCTCTTCTGTACGGCCGGGTAGCGTCAGTGAAGAGGACGACCAAGGGAGGATCGAACTCGAACACCCCCTTGCACCCTGGTAGCACGTGTCGATGTCTATGTCCTTATATGTACACGTGTGTGTTCCAACGGAGCTACATATGTACATCGGTATACATATGTATGTAGATAGGTATGACCGTGAACGCAACGCGAGCTACATAATATATAGGCAGTATAAATAAAGCGCCATACTGCGTTAATTACAATCGACCGCCGCGTTCAACGTGACGTCGCCTCAAAATAATCGAGGGGATCCGGTTGTAACTGTGGCCTGCTAAGTAGCTACTTATTATCGGAAAACGTAACACAATGGGACTATGTTACAGGCGTAAAAGTGTCGGATCTATACCGACACCTAAGACGGAATTAGCTACCATAAGTGGTTAACATTATCATCCTATATAGCGTTCAGTAATCGAATACAGGTTAATGAATTGACGTCTCTGTGTAGCCGGTTTACGGTAACGTCTAATATACGTGCGCAAACATCGACGTTGCGTACCCTGGCGTATCTATGCCAACACATCCAGCTTCCTGATTATAATACCGACTATATGTCCGTTGTACACGCAACATTAGGAAATGCGACTTAATTGAGGCAACACGGTGCACACGTTCTAAACCCTGTAACCATATTTGCCCGTTAACGCTCGACTAACTGATCATTGACTCGAGATTAATCGTCCAACGGCTGTGACACGGGAAATAGCAATCGGATCGAAGAAACGTATCGATCGATCCTTTTTGTCGATCCACGAATTACCTTCTATCGTATCGCAACCTGTACGTTAGTAATCTTATGTAATCAAGGTTTATTATACACTGTTCTATTATGTAATGTGCAGCCACCGATACGATGTGCAATTTAAGCGCGAGACGCCGGTGTCTACAAATCATCGATCGATATTCCGCCAGCATTCTATCGTCCTAGAGGCGTATCCGTTAGCTTCTCGCGCGGCTCCTTCGTCTTGATTCGCAACGGTGATTAATAACTGGCCATTCACGTCGCATTACTCATCGATGTTGCTCGTAGACTTCCGCCAGACGAGCGTTACTTACGAGTCTGTGGTTTCAGTACCATGGAACAACGCCGACCTAGCCACGACGAGGCGCGGTCCAACATTATGCGCCACGATGCAAAGTTTCAGTGGCGAAACACCATCGAACGACTCCCTTTTTCTTTTCTCTCCTTCTCGATAATCGACCTTCCAAGATCGTTACGCCGAATATCGTTACCGCAGCCTATAGAGGATAAATATTTACTGCCCCGTCACGTAAAAGCGGCTCACCGCAAAACGCGGATGCACACGTGTACTTTATGAAGTATTTAATACGTCGCGCGACACGCCAGCTGTAAAAATTTCGTGTCAAAATGTCCTTTAAAGTGTACCATATATCTCTCTGTAATCGTTCCCGGCTCGAGTTATTAGTTTCGAGAAGTGTCGTTCGAAGAAAGTCTGGTTACGCTGTGTACATTCCCGTTCATAAGTATTACGGCATTCCCCGATTTCACATAAAGTATGATAATTGATTGAAATTACAGAGAAAGCGATTAAACCATGATTTTGCACTCGTGCGAGATAACGGCGCAATGTTTGAAAAAAGCTATCTGTTCTGATCACAAGTGGAACGTGGTAAATTAAGAATCATACGTTTTATTCTTCCCTATTCTCCTTCGATTTCATTGAAAAAGTTCTTTATGACTCAAATATAAACTCTATGAAGCGTATCTAAAATACGAATCGACACTTGCAACTAAACAGGAGCAAATATGATAAACAGACTAATAACACGAGTGGTAGAATTGGTTCTAAAGCAACGATTTAATAATAATAATAATTTGACGTAATTATATGACTCGATAATCGACTTGATAACACGATAAACTGGAAGAAATTAGACGTTATCACTAATGAAAATGAGATTTTTATTATAACATCGAATCAATGAATTGATCCGAAGTTTCCAAGCGGATAATAATTTCCTTGGTCGATTTAATAACGTCCTGATCGTGGCTGATATTAACTCCACTTCCTGAAAGTACGTGCTAATACTTGTGAACATGAGTGTATTACCAAACCGATACTCCTCGCCTAACCTTCTACATCCGGCGGAAGATGGTCGGCCTTTCGGATCGTCGCAACAATATTTTACAATCTAACGGATTTTACGAGCAATTCCCAGCGGTCCCGCAGCTCTTCAATCTTCCTCAACGCGCCTATGAATATAAATACGAAGGCGGCAGTGATTTATGCCGACCAGCGAGAGAATGAGTGGCGAGATGAAGAGAAAAAGGAAAAAAGGAAGGCCGAAAGGACGATTCAATACTTGCAGTCCCATTTTATGTCGCGGTCAGTGTTTATGCCCCAGATTTTAGCACCTACCCGAGGCCGTTTGAGGTTCCTCCCTGTTGAGAGCTCACCAATTTTTACGAGTCACCTTCTTTATTCTTCTTCTTCTCGCAAAACTCTTTGCTCCTCTCACCTTTCACTCTCTTACGAACAAAGTCTTTAGTCAAATACCTCGAAGAAATATCCCACGTCAATCCATTTCATCGTTATGTGCCAACGATAGTCGTACAATTTTGTCTATTCTCTTCTCTGGAAATGGTCGTACGAGCTTGTTACTTTCGTGAATAAACCTTATCGTCAAAAGTAAAAAGCGTCCGGCGCGCTATTTCACGCGCCGTTAACCCGCTGCCCAACGAAGATACGACGACGAAGAGAGAAACGCGAGGAAGTTCGGTCCCGATCGGAAAAAAAGCTTCGGTCAAACAATATTTTGGAAAAGGCAAACAAAAGGACAGGATCGAAAAAAGGCTAAAAAATAGGAAATAATTAAAAGAAGACAAAAGCGACGCATCGAGGCTTCGCATGACGTCGGACCTATTGTAGATACGCTCGCTCAGTTAGCGCCAGCTTGACGAAAAATTGAGCGGCATGGATGACGAAAACGCGGGCCATTGTTTCTGCTGTACAAAAGCACCGAATGATATTATTCCTAAATTTCGTTGTAGAGCCGAACTCCCGCGTCGAGTCGTTATTAAGTCTTGATCCGTCGTCTGTGTGCGCGTGTTCAACTCGCGTCCCACCCTATTGTTCCTGACAAATCTGATGTACGAGTGCGATCATCGATCGGATCCCTTTCTTTGATCGACAGGTAATGACAGTTTAAATCGTTTCATCGGCGACCGTACAGCCGCTGTCGCGGTTCGTTTAGATTTTCACCGCGCTGCCGCGTCAATAATTTCCCGACCGGTGCGTAATCCTTTCCGCATGCAGCCTATAAGCTCCGTGTATGCCTGCGGTCTCCATACGCAATACGCGTAATGCATTTGATCCGCGCTAAAACGCATTCGGATGCGCCGCTCCGTCGTTTCATGCGCTTACGGAACTCACTGTCTCGAAAACTCCGACACACGATTGAGTTCTGCAAGGGGACGCGCACCCTGCCGGAAGAATGACCGATCGAGTGGCATGCGTTGCTTGTTCGTCTCTTAACCATCGTCGGCTTTGTGTAATACATTGCAAACATACGCTCCTAATTATTAGTACACACATCCTGGTTTTATATGAAAATGACAATAGAAGGATGCACGATAAGTATATTCTTGACTTTCTGATTTTCGTGTCACGTTGCGATTAAACAGGATTTAATACGACGCAATTGAAAATGAAGGTAACCTGTTGGGTGCGAAGATGTAAATTAAGAACAGCTTAATAAATTGGCGAAATCAATTTTGTGAAATATTTTGAAAATTTAGGACACGACGTAAAACCAAATGTAACGAGAATTTTAACAACGTGGCGAATCTGAAAATTGCTTTGCTGTAAAAAATATAGGAGATGTCTTATCGTGTCTTTCACCTGTGGCCGTCATATTGTACGAGCGTACCGTTATAGAACGCATCTTGTTCACTGAATTAGTCATATGGAATTTATCGATGCACGTTGCTATAGGCTGGTGTTGAAAAGAGAAGAAGAATCGGTTTGAAGAGTTAGTTATTGTCAGAATCACGTTATCAGTCCATTTTTCATTGAGGACACATCAAATGGAAAAAATATGCGGGCTCTTTAACGAGTAAATTACCGGTATTATTAAGCGGCGTTCCATTAGAATAGTGGACGAGCGTGTAGCTACGACATGTTGGACGAGCAGCCCATTACTCGCTCGTTATTTGCAGCGTGTTGGATAGAGATGTCCTCGGACTTGTATTCTGACGCTGGTAATAATTATCTTTTGGTTTCGTGGAACCACTGTGAGTTAACGCATTCGCTGTTATTAATACACAGCTATCCCTCCTTTCAAATTACATTACAAATTACACACCTTCTTTCATTAGAAGTGTCTCTATTTGAACGTTTAATCGAAACACGCAATCGTTGCGCATCAACAATGTTACTTGTTGCTAGGTAATTGCATCAAATCGCCATTTGCTACCACTAATAACGCCACAAATACGAAATACGCGAAAAAAAAAACACGATGAATGAAATACGAACGTTTGCGCGATTTTTTCAAATATTTCTGTAAATTCAACTATCGCACGGAGATTTGATTATCCCGTTTTAAATATCATAATGCGCGCTTTGGATATTTTATATATACATTTTTTAAATTTCCCAATAAATGTATCCGCGCTCCGACGACAAATTACAAATAAACTGAAAGAACATCGACGACGATAGAATCTCGAACGAAACTGTCAGTGGAAATCACCCGATATGTCAGGTGACCGAAACCAGAAACGACGTGTGGTGCGTCATAGAGGCAAAACGACTCATACATCATTCTTGACAGATCGTTAGACAGGGTGGTTCTCGGAAGAATCCAAGAAGTTGGACGCAAACAAGGAAAGCCGAAGAAACAAATGTAACCACGCACGTAATTTCCATTTTCTCGTGGCGCGATGGGTCGTGTATCTCACGAGGGAGATCGATCGTAGCGGTACCGTGGCTGAATTCCGAGCACGACAGATAGACGACGAGTCGGCACGGAAATAGAATGATGATGTCTCGTGGAAGATTCGCAGTTGCCGGCTCCCCGGTGTCACCGTTCGTATATCGGTTCGGAGGATCGATCCTCGACGAGCGTGCACGAGGATGAGAACGGTGCGTAATACAAATTGCAACGCGCGAAAACAGCGCTCACGGTCGCGACGAGGATAGTGAAAGGAGAGAAGCGGGTGGCATCGTATTTGATAAATGATGCGGACTCTATTTCTGTCCGGGGGTGTGAGTATGCCCGATGCAATCAACCGTTGTATTATATAACAGGGTGACTTTACAGATTAAGAGGGTCGCTGCCTCGTTCGATACTCGTCGTTCGTTTCGCGGTGCCTCGCTTCACCATTCGTCGTGTAATTAAACTGGTATATATACTGATAAAAAAAAAGGAGCTAGCATCGGAAGAAGAAATCGTATTATGCGGGTTCCACGGTGTATACACGAGACTGAAATACTTCTTCTTGTTCGGTGCAGGTTTTACGTCATTAGTACACTATTAGATGTTTATGCAGCTGTGGGAAATTTAATGCGGATCCGATTTCCGTTTCTTACAACGCGCTATAAATATAAATTATTATGAAATTTTCGTGATGCTTAATTTCCAATCACCCTATGTGATGTAGGAAAATAAATCAAATAATCAATTTACTTGTTATAATATTTAATAGGTGAGGTAGATCTCTACGTAGATGCCGTGTTTTAAATTAAAGCTTACGAAAATATGAATTTGTAGCCTACCATTAACAACCATACGTTTTTTCTCATTGTCAACACAGGCTAAATTTTGGAGTATAGATGTTTCTTTTTGTATCAGGTTTTCCGAAAAGTTTCTTTCGTTTCATGAGGAAATAATAGACGCACAATGTTTCTTGTTTTACATTATTTTGTCGAATTACGTACAATCCATTTTGTTCTGTCGAGATAAACACCGTGACATTTCACAGACTTGGTTTCACGTTTGTATAAAGGCGCACTGTTGCAAAAAACACGTTTGCGAAAGAAAGAGTCTTTTCGGACAACCTAATACCTCATACCCGAGGTAGTTTATTGTAATTTATCGTAATATAGCTCCGACTAACATCGCTGCGTTCAATGCAACGTTATATCTTCGACACGATATCGTGCGCGATTAGCAAGAAGAGAGGCGATAGCGCAATCGAGCCTGCATACGTGTACCAATTACACTGAGTCGCAAATTTCCAAGTTTCCAGGAAAAAGCATGAACGATACGTACAAGAATTATTGGGTCCATGGCGTGCGCACTTCTGACGGGATATGCTGGTATCGTACAGAATTATTGAAAAGAGGACCAATAATGTCGGAACTTAATTGCCGCTTTCAGACACGCTGAGTGTACGATTACCTGAGCACAATTTTCTTATTACCCGTTAATGATGCAAGAAGTCTCGACAACCGTCGATCCAAGCACGCATAAAACTAGCTATTACAACGGGCCACTTTTACAACGCTTAATGCCATAGTTGTGTGTGCTCTGTTCGGATCGCAATAGAACTGTATCACTTTTTGCTTCAGCGTTCCGTATCGCGTTTGATACGGTCGTACTAGCAGCGATAACTAGTTCTCATACGGCAATAAAACGGTATTTCTCGTTGGCGGATAATTATTCCTCATTAATAAGGTGAACGTGTTTCGATCGTTCGCTTATGGGATAAGGTATGCGTTTGATTCGAGCGATAGTAGGTAAAATCGAAGGCAACGCTAAATCTCGAAGAATACCGAATTGCTGGTTTTGCTTGTAACATAGAACTCGCTTGGAAACCATATTGATAAATTGGAATGTAAAGTAAAATGACGATGACAAACGTTATTTTTTAAAAACATATCTTGAAATTGTCGATTTTCCCGATTGTTTGTTAGTGCAAACCTGCGATGAATAAATTCGTGGAAATAAATCCTTCGCTGTTTTGACAAGTTAAATATCAATTGTACCTGACCAGTGAAATTGAAAATATATGAAATAAAATTGATCAGAATACTCTCTGAGGGTATCATACGCATAATGATAATGTCTGACGAGTAAAATCCAAGACTACTAGTTTTAATGCAACTGATATTGGTTTGAGATAGATTTATGTTAGGTTCGATTAACGTTATTAAGCAGCAGCGTGTTATCGTCTGATAAATCCGCGCGACTTAAAATTACGCTCTTTCGATCCTATTCAAGATCTGTGTATAATATATATCAGAAATTCGATGTGCCCCGAAAGGAAGTTGAACCGAGGGCAATTTCTACGTAATCGGAATCTTCGCGAAACAATGGTAGAACGGACATTAACTGAGCTGAGATCCGAGCACAGTCGAGATTACACGAGAGAAAAGTTAATCTTAATAAACGAGGGCAATCAGGAGGACCTCGGCGAAGGTAGTTGCCGCCGCAAATGCTCGGCCCATGCAAATTCGCCCCAAAGCCAAGCTCTGTGTCTGCCGCGGGCTAACCCTAAGAATTTACATACCGCCGCCGGCCCTCTCCGGTTCCTCTCGGCCAGACCCCATCCTTTCCTCTCTCTTGCTCAATCCAGAGCCTTTTGTCCGGCGCGGAATGTCCATCAACTTTTTGTCCGTCGAGCACGAGTAAATAGGAGAGTCAAATGACCAGGCGAGGGCTTTAAGGACGGTGAAATGGGGCTACGGGCCCTTTTATTTGCTGATTCCGTGCGGATTGTTTCGTGATTTAGCATAAATGTTTGATTAGATTCTCGAGCGGATAGAGGCCTCGTCGAGTTTAAAACGAGGAGAGGGAGGCGAGGTTGTTTGCATGAAGAATCGACAATGACCAACTCCAATCGAGTGTACGTAATTATTTAACCGACCGTCTACGACTGCTTCAATCGGCACGTTCAGAGAGGATGTTATTGACTTTGCCGGCAATATCTCACGGATAAGCCGATAAACTGAATTATCCGAAGCGTTTCAAGTTCGACTTGTCTGCAGCTTAGATAACTATCTTTCCATGCGTTCTTGACTCGTTTAATCTCGCGTAAAGTGTAAAGCGCGGAAGTGGTCCCACCAGCGATACAGATTGATCGATATCATTTAAGCGAAGCAGCATATCATAAGGTTGGTGGCTCGTTAAACATTCGATCTGAACTTCACTTTGTATTACGACATGAAAGATATTATCGATACGAAGAGGAAACAAACACTTGTATTTAGCGGAAAAATCAGTCTTTTGAAGTCTTACGGAAACTTGTTGTTTCATTAAATATTTGAAATAAACTTTATCTCATAGCACGATACAGATGGTGTTTTACCAACACGAGAGAAAATAATCTTGTGTTTCGTGATACGCGGACTGAATCACGTGAGGTGTCAAAGTGTGACAAAAATGCCACTTCGTTAAAAATTGTCTATAGATCCTATTATTCGCGCGACGACGCAAACAGTGTTATCCAAACGAAATAATCTTGTCCTTCGCGTTGAAGCCGCATCCCCTGAAGTGTGACAAAAATACTCCTTACAAGCTATTAGTAGGTCGTACTACGTAAACAACGTAGTACTCCCGCGCTAGAGACTATTTTAAGCCTTCGATCATCGGCGCGTAATCCATTACATTCATAATTAGCATGGTCGTTAGCTCGTCGCGTTATCGGTAATCGGCGATAAATTTATTGCCAGGCATCGCGTTCGTTACGTCACTGTTACGGCAGTTCCTACCGAGATTCTTCAAACGAAGACATCTTCGTGGCTCTGCAGAGATGTTTTATGCCGGTCGTTAACGGAGACGGCAGCGTAATTATCGCACGCAATAAAATTCCAGTTAAATCCGAAACTATTTGCAAGCCGCCATTAAGCTAGATTGCCAACAGTGTGTACACATAGCACAGCGTTTCTATGTTGATAGTCGAAGGTCTCAAGGAGGAACGTTTCGTTCGAACAGATAGAGATGGATAGACGAAGAGAAGGAGGCAGGGCAGAGGTGTAGAGTATCCAATCGGTCAAGATAGGTCTTCCAGTCGACAAGGTGGCAGCGAATTCAGTTAGTGCCCCGCCAGTTGGATTGAACCATCAGTTTAGACAATGGGACCTGCTCGTGCGTTTAAGGTAATCCCCCATGAATGGTGTCCCTCTGGTACTTAATACATTGTCCGCCCTGATGGCCGTCCTTTACAATCTCGTCGCAGGATACACCCCGTACTCGTTCAAACCTCACCCCTGTCAAAGATGCTTCGCATTAACACCTATTTACCGTAACATTGGCGAATAACCCTTGGCCCTATACAACTATTCTGAGCGGAAAAATAGATACATATACGTACGCATATAGGGCGTAACACGATTTGTACGTAGTAATTTGCTTTCAACGATCAAGTTTTAGTCGGATGTTTTCTAACTAAAAGCAAGAAAGAGGGGAAACGACGAGACTGAAATTCCTCGTTCACGCTAATAGATCGTAAACCAGCGCTGTATAAATCTCGAAGCGTTTTACGATTCGTCAAACGCGATAGATTTAAAGTCATAAACGACGTGTCGTTTTCTCTTTGGCCGGTTTTATTTTGCCGGAGGCGGACGCAAGGACAGCCACTTGGAAATGCATCTAACATCCACTACAAGCCACGAACTGTACGGGCATATCCTTCGGTCAGTCCCCGGGGTGCGATAAGGTCCGGACAAATGACCGGTCAGTCAGGAGACGGAAAACTACTGGCGGGAAAATCAGCCCTCTAAGTAAATTCGTATCAACCCCTGGAGATAGAAGAAAGGAGACAGGGTGGGCCGATCCGTCATACGAGATTACCGAAGTAAATAACAGGATCTCTGTCCTTGGATGGAGGAACAATGACGGAACCAGAGAAAATCGTATTGCGCGTAACCAAATTTCGGAATAATGTGGACACGTTCCGTGGATCGTTCGGCCCTCGATCATTCACGGTTCCGTGAGCATTCGTCCATCGTTCGCGAACCATCGCTCGTTCCGACGACTGCTCAATGTCCATTGCATTTTTTACACGATCGCAGAAAGAAGAGAGGAAGCACAGGGCGAGGGATAAAATACGATTCCCCTCTGGTGAACAAGGTCCCGGCCGACCCAATTTCACGGGAAAACTTCACGCCGTTTATGATACAACCGGAACAAGGACGAAAAAAGCTTTTTCTGCTCGGGAAACCGCTTGAAGGATTAGATAGATTATCGGCCGTACTGCGCCGTGGGGTTCCAGAAGTCGATAAGGTGAGTCTGTGGGAGAGAGACAGTTTTTTGCGTTTCATCGGGGCCACGGTTGATTTATTCGACGACCGAATTAATCCAGCAGAAATTGCGAAAGGCTCGTGACAAATCAATACAAAGTATCAATCGGTTAGGATAATACGCGAGGGGCTGGGAAGAAAATGCTACGAGCATCGAAATTTTTAACTCGTGGAAGCTACGGCTGAAGTTAAACTTGGATAAATCAAATCTGGAAACATTAAACCTTACTATGTATTATGGTAAAAAAAAGTTCTTTGAAAAAAGATAGTTTTCGAAAGAATCAACTTTAAAAAGTTGCAAAATCCCGCGGGTAGAATAATGGAAACAAACAATTTCATTGTACGCGCGTAGAAAGAATTTCGTTACCAACTGCAACCATTAAGAAATAAAATTCTTCGTTACACGGGATGTCACTGATACCGGCAATGGATGTTCCTTCATTGTATGACACAAGAAGAATAATCGAGGCCCGGATAAATGGTCCGACTGGACACGTTAAAAGCCTCCGTTCGGAAAAAGGGGCGCGCGAGAATGAGTCTCTTCCATTTTCCACTGATGGTTAAACCTGTTCGGCTACAGGTAATAAGCGCTAATATCAAAAAATATTTCACGTCAATCCGTGGACACGGAATATTGATTCCCCTTCATGAAAGCCGAAGACCCCCACTGTTTGCTGCAACCAATATGCATTCAAACCGAAATTCCATGCACAGCCGAGCCGCGCTTCGCCCGATCTCGTTTCTACTCCGTGAGATGGATTAATTAATCAAAGCCCCTCCCACTCCACCCACGCGTGCGCACGTTCGAAAAACTATCCGACGCCCATGATCGACACTGATGAACGATTGCAAATCCGTGAAAATAAGCGCTTCCCGCTTTTCCAAATAATAATATCACCCCGCCTGCAAATGGAATATACGATACATTAACGCGGGACGCGTCGAAGAACCATTTTCCCGATCGCATCTTATGACAGTTACAAACTGAAATCCAATTTGATTGATAATACTCATCGATACGTGTATTAATATCCAAAATGACGTAATTAAAAGAAACAGATACAAATGTACGTAATTACGTTTCTACCTCATTAATAATCGGTATTAATTACTTCAAAACCTATTCGACACTAATGATCGGCACTGATGAACACGATTGCACCTGCCTTTTTAACACATCGTTCAAATCAATTACAAAATAGTTTTAGTCACTGTTTTAAGTCAATTTTTACCAGAGTACATTTCTTCCATTCTGTACGCCTTAATCTCGAGATCGAACCACCCACAGCGATGATTTTCTAACTGCTTCGAACAATAAAATTGCGGAAACAAAGAGCGTGAAATCTGTCGTATCAAGCAATTACGAAACAGCGAAGAATCAAAAATTAATAAAAATCCTACGGCATAGAGAATCCTATAAATGGAAGCCCGTTCCTTCCTACGAAACCCTGTATCTCTGTTATCGTTCGAACGATTGTTAGCCGTCTGTAAAGTTTCGTTTGTGGCAGTAGAAATGACGTATGTTGCCTCCTAACCGCCTTCCATTAGGATCGACATCTTCGGACAATAATTTATTTATCTCGGCGTATGACAATCGAAAGACTGATCGAGGAGCGATCCTCTCGCTAGGGCCAATCAGCTACCAACGAACTTCTGACTCTCTTACCGTGGCCGTTCATAAGCATTTGAATGGGCCAATCAATCACGCCGCTCCTCTTTTTCTCGCCCTTGTTCGTTCCTTCTCCTTCTATTCCTCCTGATGACGTCACGTTACAGTCATCCCCTATTAGTGGGGTGTTGTAGCAACCAGCAGCGGAGTAGCAGAAGTTGGAGCTGTGCGGGTTACAGAGGAAGACGGAGGAAAGAGAAGGCTGACTGTTCCAAACCGGGTCTCTGTAAGGGGGTTGGTAATTATATATTCTAAGGGTGTTTCGCCGATCAGTCAATGTTTCCGCTGCAGCTCTCCGACAATGGAGCAAAGATAGAAAAAGCTTATCTGTCACCGAGCGCGATACTTCCTTAGGGGAAACGAGCCAGAGACTTTTAATTCGCGCTACGATTACCGGTTCTGGCAATGAAAAATTAAGCAGTCAATGGAAGGGACAAGTTCGTTAACGTTTCGTTGTTAAATGGAATCTTTACAAACTGGTATCGTTACCTTTCCTCGCTGATATCTCGAGGAAGGCCAAGACACAAACGAGTGATGTAACATTGTTGACATTCCGAATCAATGATGCTGTGCTATTCTTTGCACTACCGTGAATTTTTCCTCAATTTTACTCAGATGCACCATCGTATAGATCAATCATAATTTTCCTTAATAGATACGTTGCACGCGAGACAAGCCTACCCTGACATTTTTTTAATTTGTAAATACATCGTACAGATACATCGTCTATGTATTACGTAGGCGTAAAATTAATGCTTTTGGGAAAGCTGACATCAGAATCCATTATACCCAATCGCAACAGTTATCGTAGTAGTATAAGATTCGAAGAAACGAAACTTTATAAAGGATTAATAAAACGAATGAAGGATGAATCTATGTTACTTTCCTTCCATCCATCATTCAACGATCATAAACATAAAAATCGTATGTAGCATTGCCAACAGGATACCGCAACAAAGTTGCATCACTCGCTTGCACACGGCCTAACGCATTTCCTTCTTCAAACGTATCTCTTCAAGAGCTTAAGCAGCGATCTATGACAACTACTGGCATAATGGTATTTGATGTTAATCGGGCTTTGAGTACGAGTTGGCGTGGCGAACGTATCTCGAACGCATGAGCGAGTTGATTAAATTCAAACACCTCGTAGGCAGAATGCCAGAGCGTGCCGCGTCGATAGACCAGTCGCCGTGTGCGTGAGTTCAAATATGCTCATATCGGACCGGCACTCAAAGGACTGAGGTAACTCTCTGTCCAACAATAGTCACGCATGATAATAGCATGCCATCCGGACCCCTCGGTCAGACTCGCAACGGTCGGTCGTCTGGAAGGAGTAAATACCAAATCGGTGAATTGATTCGGCCACCAGGACCATCAGCGTCGAATTCTCATATTCGAAGCCGGCACGCATCGTAAAATACGTTTATCGCGTTTCCTCGCCTGATAACTCGCAATTGAATCTGATTCACCCTGGAAAATATCCGAAGATGCGACGTTTTAACCAACGATGAAAATAGCTGTAGCCTATTTTTGTGATCGTCAACTGTCGGAGGAGGTGGATCCATCGATGAAATTTCGCTTGGAAAGAAAGAAACGAAGCAATTTTCATCGTTGGTAACGATCAAACAGAGAAGTGGTAAATTCACATCCTATCAACCCTGGTCAACTTCAGGCAAACGACTATGCTCGCGTTCGTTCGTTCCTCTATTTTCCTGCTTTTTTCAAATGACGCGTATCGTGACAGTTTCATCCACTCGATATCGCGCCGCGGCTGCAAAACCGTTCCGCTTCTCTCGAATTTAAATAGCCGAACGACGATCCGTCATGCGAATATCTCTGGCGATGGATGTAGTAGGAAATTTCTCGGTGCAATGAAATCTCGTAACGCGTTCCCCGGTCACTTCGCCGGGGCGTCCATGTGCCAGCGTGGAGGTTCGCAGCCACGAAAACGTCGAAACGACGCGGCTGACACCGCGTGCGCGCGAGAGAGCAATCTAAAATCTGTCAGCCCTTTGATCGATGCGCCGTTCGCCATTTTAATGCCTATCACCCGACAACAAGCCTCACGTGAAATACGAGTTAACCCCCGGGGCGTTCTCACCCTCATCAAAGCGCGATCATCCCTCGAGGAATTCAAAACGCCACCGCCGACCTCGGCACCGTCGTGTGAAAATATTTTAAACAGCGTCGAACGTCGGCCCGCACCCAGATCATTATCTCGAATCATTATCAACGCGTCGTTCGACGAATTCGCGTGCACGTTCTTCCTCCTTCGTCTCTCGCATAAGGAACGAGTAACGCTGTATCCACGTTGGTGTACGCGAGCAAATCGTGAACTATTGGGTTAGCAACTAAGTGATCTTGTCATTAGGTGATAATGGCAAATCACTTAGTTGTCAACCCAATATATTTGTCGACAAAGTGGATACCTTCGAGTGTAGCAATGCGAGACATAGTTCGCTCAGAAAGCGATACTCTCGGTGGAAGAGATACAATGGGACCGATAAAATCGCTCAGGTATTAAAGTTTACTTGTTTCGACGAGCAGAATATTAATTTGAGACGTGCAGGAGAAGATAAGAAACTCAAGATTTTGTTTAAGACTCGGTTCAGAATTTCATTCTCATTTGCAAATACAAAACTATTTTTCATACGATGCACGTATATTATGACCAACTTGAATCAATTGGCATACAATTTTGTTAGGTTAAACGTTCCCGTGTATGTTATTCGTCAATCAAAATTACTATTTTCCAACGACATTTATTCCTTTTGTTGAAAAATTTCTATTAAAAGAGAGAAGAGGAAGTGTAGCAGGTATCCAAGGTACAAGAACGGCGATTAACAAAACACCTAAATTAACAAGAAACGACCACAGCGTCTCAGATCGCCAGGCAAAAAATTGTGCGATGTAGAAATTTCAATTAACATCGTGATTAATTGATATCCTAATTCGCGGTTTTGCTATATACCCTTGCCGCCAAATATCTGCATCAAAGGACACACTCGCAACAGGCCTCTGCTTGTGCTTCACTCGAGAGCTGTAATATGCCACACGACGCTAGTTTTGATTAATATAGTCAGGAAACTACTCGTAAACAGCTTTAGCCGCGGAATGTGTGCGCGGCATAATTTCTTTCCTGATTGATCTTGTTCGCTCAAAGTGGAAAATAAATTTCCACGCGATGCCTTGATTACCGATCCCGTACCATGTATCCCGTGGCTACAACCTCCTCGTCAATTATCCAAGTTTTAATTCCGCGAAAAAGATAAGGTCGTAAGTAACCGAGCCCATTACACGTTCTACTAGTTTGATTCGCTTTTGTTTTCCTGTATCGTCCACACCAGAGCCGAGAAAATTCTCTTGTATAACACGATTGTACAAGTCTCATAGCCTGGCGGCGTAATTTTATTCGAAAATAATTGCTCGCGAGCCATCGAGTCCGGAAGGGGAGGTCCTGGAGCAGACAGGAACTCGGATAATCGCCAAGATATTATGATAACACGATTGACCAGTCCTCGTAGCCCGAGTGGCGACGGTGCTGCATCGAATCATCGTTAGATGGGATACAGGATTGCTGGAAAAACTTGGTAAATCCAATGGACCTGATCTAATCCTAAACGAATAGGGATACAGAGACAGAGGGGGGAGAGGGAGAGAGAGGGGAAAGTGCGTTAAAGTAAAACCTGTTCGATGTCCATGAATCTAATGACGAATTCATTCGCGTCCGTCGTGCATCGGGGGACGACCCTGGATTTTTCGGGAAAATCCAAACCGAGGGAACGTGCGAGCGAAACTAAATACCTATTAAAGTATCACGGTGAGGGAGAATCCGCGCTCAGCCGGTTCGTCGCGTTACAGAGGTCCGGCAGGATGAAAATTTTATCGGTGTTACTTGGCGAATTTCGCTTTAATTGGATTACCTTCGATGTAGTTCCGATGCCGAGCGACGCCGCGGGTACAATTTCACCCGGGTGTCGATTACATTCGACGGCGGCGATGCACGTGAATTACACGACCGTTCCCCGTGTATCAATTTAATAATTCGACCGGCGAGCGGAGAGGAGACACCAGGTGTAAAAGCCAATATTCCGGTGTACGTATCTCTGTAACGCCGTTATGCCGTTACCAGGACGCGTTAATGTAACGGGTGCAACTTTTCCCGTGATATCTGAACCGAATTACCAATAAACCGGATTAACGCGCGCCCGCTGACGTTTACGATCGAAGCAAAACGCCGATCGACCGCGCGTGAAGAACGAATCTTCCGATACGTGCATCGTGAAACGCCAGGAAATTCTGTTTCCAGGAACGACGGTTCCATGAAAACCTGCACAAACAAGGGTCTTACACGAGTAACATTTTTCGATAATGCATGCGATAATACGAGAAACTATAGAATATATGACACAAAGTATAATTACAATGAAAGTTTATTGATCGTTTAAAATTCGATCAGTGAACGATGTATTCTTCCGTTGAATTAAAGTCTTCGTTACGATAAATGGTATTGACAGACGAGCGAGGAATACGAAATGCGTCAGTTGTTTTCCTGCCGATCAATTGTCTTCCTCCGAGTGAAAATGTTAAAGCGAGATCGAATACCGGAGAGTCTATCGTAAATCATTTAAGGGTAGGCAGGCAGGTTCGAACGTTTCATCGTCGCGTCTTATCCCCGTGGCTTTAATAAAAATCCTAATTTTGTCTCAAAAACGGCGTGTCAACGTTGTAACGTTCGTTTCTCTGTCGCTCGCGGAAGTCTCGTAAGTTATGGGAGTGAATAAATCGAATAGGCGTCGTCGAGAAAGATATTCCGGTGGACTTGACGTAGCGAATGCCTAGAGACACTCGTAAAAGACGTATCCGCGCTGGTGAGCATAAAATTAGAAGAATGGAGTTAAAAGGATTTGAAAGGATTGCCGTGGCTCCGCCTTCGGCGAAAGTCTCGCCTTTCTACCTATATTCTCGTCGCACATAGACGGCCAAGTGTTGGTGTTCGAGAGACTGAATTGAGAGTGCGCAACGCTTTTCAGCCCGGAGAACGAGGGAAGAAGCGGAAAAATGGAGAGAAAATGATGGACGAAATGCATTTTGACGCAACCGGAAAAGCAACACACCGTCGAGTGATGCGCGCGAGTAAACAAGCGAACGACGATGTCCTGCGGGATGAAGCTTAAACGGAGAACCGGAAGGACAGAAGGGTGAAAAGACGCAACGAGGATACATTCACCCGCTTTAGAAGCTAACTCGTCTGTGAGTAAACGACGCACGACTATCTACGAAGACGATATTGAAGCGACGAACGAAACGGAGGAAGATGGGTCGACGCTTTGCTTTATCACTACGTATACTACGATTCTCGGGTAGGAAGAATTACCCAAAAATATACAGGGTAGACTGTATTTCGTGGAAGTAGAAATCATACTGTACGAGTAATTCATATAATACCAGTTTACATTGTGAAGTTCAGATAGATAGAGTTCTATGGGAGCGAAATAGCATTGGAAAATTCATATTTCAAAAGAATGCATTTAAAACTCAACTGAGCACGCGTGAGTTTGACTGATAGCCGGCGCTATGAATTCCAACAAAGAGTGCCATTGTGATTGTATTCATACACGGTATAATATAGGAGATTATTTTCTACCAATATTTATCTATTAGTTGCATTGTATTCTCGATCTAACGAACAAAAGGTTACAATAACCTATACTAAAATCCATAACGCCAGTTATCAGTCGGGTACACCCGTGCTCCATCGCTGTTCAAACGCATTTTTCCCAAAAACGAACCTTTCAATGCAGTTCGTTCGGCCATTCTTTTTTTAAATCCATAGAATCTTTCTCGCCCCATTCGCGCTACCATTTACGATCCACGGTGTATATACCACGAACAAAAGGGAGCGCGTGAGTCAAGGAAACGAGCAGAGGTTCGCTGTCTTTCGAAATGGAGGTTTTCCGGGTTTTCGGACGATTTGAGGGTAAGCGCGGTAATACGCAGGCAAAAAGGAGCGCCTTGATAAAGACTGGCGTTGGAACTAACGATGGCGCTCAAGAAAAAGCTTAATGGATCGTCCTCGTGGCGCAATGATGCGTCATTTGTAACGTTACGTCGGCTAGCACGAGCTCTCTTTCTCTCGGATTAATTGCTGTCCAATTAATGCCCCGACAGCGCCGGAAGGGCAAACGCGCGGCTTCTGTCTGGCCGTGATTCACTTCGCCGTATTTCCAACGACGGAAAACCAACCGGCGCACTCGGTCTCAGTCATTTTTCATCCGTCCTATTCCCGATTGAATTCCATCGGATCGAGATTAAGATAGTTTCGCTAGATCCCGGACGATCCGAACGATTTCGATGTTAATGCGCGCGATTCGATCCGCGAGAATAGCTGTCGGTGCATTTGCTTTGCATATTAACATGATCAATGCTGCCAATATTGTGCCTCGCCGCATTAGTCACGGCCACGTGACCGTCTGCCCGGCCATTTCATACAAACAGCGATAGACAGAAAGAGAGAAAGAGAGAGAAACCAAGTTGTTTTTTTTTTTTTTAAATACATGCACGAATAATTCCGTGGCGATCGACGAACGTGTCGCCGGCAGCCGACTCTGGACTTTATTAATTTATTCGAGCATGGAAATGGTAATTAGCCTGGACACCGGTGACAGAAACAGGCTCGCCCTTCGGGCGCGACGTGTGTCCATTCGCGCACACACACGCGATATTCCGGATACCTGAAACGCCTTCGGCCGATTAGAGAACAAAGGCTCTCTATTTGATGATCGACGATCGACCCAACTAATTCCCTGCGATTAATCCAAAAACTCGATCGACCGCGTACAAGCTAAACACCGTGATATGCACATGGTTGGTAAACCAGCCCTAAATATCACGATCCTCCTTACCGCGCGAAAACACATTCGCTCCAACTCTTCTCATCTCCTCTCTAGTTCGCGACTCGTATAAACCAACCAACTCACGAAATTGGCGATTGTAATCAAGCGGCGTGCGAGCCTCCTAATCAGAATCGGGCGTTAAAGCGGCGCGGTGACCTCGAACCGAAATTAACAATGTTGTTAACAAGCACGCCAGCACGACAATCCCTGTGCCATTGGGCGCGAATATCCGAGGCTAAAAGCACCGGGAGTCAGCCTCGCTCGCTCTGTGGGAGATAAGTGTGACGACCTGTCCAACGACACTGGGGGAAAGGGTTGACGCAATCAACGTAAAACGTAACGCCGACGGTAACAGGGATTAGTTATCTTCAGCACCCTCGTAGGTATCGGCGGGAGGCATAGCCTGGTATTTAGGACGAAAGACGGGAAAGAGCGAGAGGGGTGCCAAAATCACCGACCGGTCTTCTAGTAATTACGCGAAGAAAATTGTGCGAATAGCCCGGCGCTAGACGGAATGGCTGCTGACGAAAATCGGTGACCAACAATGGCTCAAGATGGTTATTGCTCAGATCTGACGAGATAATACCGATACCCGTTCCGGAAATGGCGTCATTCGCGAAAACGATCGACGCTAGTCACGCGAGTAACTTTGGCGAAAATAGAGAAGCGTTCAGGGAGAAACGATGGTACTCGAGAGGAACGATCGTTTTGGATCTGTATTGATCGTCGTATTGCCTGTCGTCGTATTTGTTGATGGTGAATAAATTCTGAACAGCGCGATTCGATTAAAGTAATAATATGTTACGTAAATCGTTCGGAAGACACACAATCGTTCAAAGAAGCAGAGAAGAGCGATGTTACATATACTATGTTTTTAAATAAATTTGCTGCTGGAAGCTGAGCGTTCATAAAGTAATTCGTGTTTACGAATAGAACATTAATTATTATCTAGTTAATGAAATTGAGAATGTACAAAAAGTGGAGGTGATTAATTGGGTAGCTGAACGGCTCGTATTTGTATCGATTATCGTTTCAATATATTCCGCGTTATCTATCCCGAACCTTCATCACGTATGTCATTTTTATTATCCCGGGCGCGTTATTAATGACGGCATTAATCAGTTCCAAATTCGAAAATGTAGGAGATAATTGTAGCACGCGACTGGTACAACGTTCGGTGTTAAATTATGATAATACGTTAATTCTCGCGAGAGGAGGGCGTAGAATGGGAAAACGCGGATAATGAATCGAACTGTAACCCTCCTGCCCCTGCTGATTATTTCAGATTGATTCGCGTCGAATTGGCGTCAATTTGCGGGAAGCGACGGCACTCGAATTCGTGTAATGTTTTTAACGTTACACCAAGCCCGTCACGTTGTAAAATGTCTCCATTATGCATCGTGCCGAATTTGTCACATCGTATCGGAGGGTGAAAATTTCATTGGTAGCCACACGTTGACAAATAAACACACGAAGAGCGAATACAGGCGACGAAGAGGGTGTGGAGAATTTTTCACGCGTCGCTCAATTTGCGCGCACTTTGATGTAACGTACGGTGCAACAAAGCACGAACAAAATTTACCAAAAAGAATGCATAAACAATGATATTACGAGCGAATGACGCTCGCAGCGAGCGCCATTGCTAGCAACGTGATAAAACGCGAAATAAAGCACAGATCGACGTTTACACGAGCAAAGTGTTAATCTCTTTTACGGTTCGCGACAGCATCACCGGCAAAGTGGGCACAAAACGGCCCTTTGACGCATTCCAAATGCGTCCACTATATGCGACTCGAACCCAGCAACGAAACTCGCTATTCCTGTTTCGTTCTCTCAGGTTACTTCTATTTTTCTCTCTCTCTCTCTCTCTCTCTCTCTCTCCTTATCGTCTCGCTCGAAATGCTTTTGCGCCCGCAAACGACACAACGATAAATAATAGACACGGAATTATATTGCTTTTGTATTCATATTAAGGTCCGCGGCGTGGTCGTTCAGCGTCGAGCTGAATATTTTCCTTCTATTCGGGATTAATGGCTCGGACGTATTTTATAGGGAGCCCCTGTCCATGCGATATCCATGCAGAAACTGACCGCTGCCCGTTCCACTCGTGATATATCGTCGGAAGTTTAAAAGTAATACGGGGAACAAGAGAGGAGAGAGAGAGTGGCTATGATAATATCGCACCGGACCTCGATCCGCTCTCTCCTCATCTCTTTACCAACTCTCGCGTTCCGTTTCTTCTCCGGAGAGATTTAAATTTCAAAATTTGACGTTCAGCGTACGTGCCACCACGAGTCCCGCGGAGACTCAGCTGAATAGCTAAAAGAAAGGAAGAGACGGTTCGAAGTGAGTCTTTTCTCTTATCGAGGACGCGATAAGACGTTCACGTCCCAATCGTGCACGATGGAAAATGGCAAAACGTCGGCAAGAAGAACGAGCTCGAGGAGATCTTAGCTTCTGACCGATGCGAGCTACTCGTGCCATGGAAAATGAATTTTTCCTACGAGATTTCTACCGAGAAGAATGGCGAGCATAAAATAAAAATTGATTCGGAGGAATTTCCGTTATCGTTGGCCGTGAACCAACCATTTATTTGAAGAATATCCATTCATGGATTGTGTACACATATCGCAATCTCGATATTAAGGGTGTATTATAAGACTGAACGCAATTCAAACGATATTTACCCTGGTTTGCTAGGATACAAGCATCGCGCATTACGCGTGACAGTGCAGTTAATCGAAATTCACTTTCACACCCTCGGACAGGCACGTGTTGAGTACACGTGCTGCAGTCAGGGCGTTGGCCATCTTCCATCTGTCAAAAATCGACAGGCTGCGGTGCGGGTCATGCATAAGCTAGCAACTTTCTCGTTTCTCGCGATGACGCGTTACGGATCGAACCATCGTTCCGTCGGTGCCTTTCGTCGCGTGTCATAAAATATCAAAAGACTACAAAGGGAAGAAAGAAGAACGAGTTCATAGGAACGTAACAAGAGCACAAGCACAGCTGTGAGAAACCTGTCTCTCGACAAAGAGCTTTAATATTGTCTCAACCACGCAAAAAGAAGAAGCATCGAGTCAGCCGCGTACATTTGCAACAAACAAGCAGCTCTTGGAGGATCGCCGCTCTGGTGAAAAAAGGAAAAAAAAGAAGGGATGGTATAAAAGGGAAGCGAAGAAACGCAGAATCTCACCTTAAACCATGACGATCCGAGTTCCTTTGAAGATTCGGTGAAAGTTAAATTCTATTCGGAGACGTACGCCGTTATATACGACTCGAGTCGGTACAATGTATATAGGTATAGAGGTTCGAGGGCGGTTTCCTTTCAGCCCTTACTCCGTGACCATTATAGCATAGCCGTAGGGTGTCTATAGGGCTGTTCACGGCCGAGAATCGAGCAGACGAGGCGGGCGGTTGCCACCGACCTTCCGGAAGGGTCGATTGTTGACCGAAAAAGTCGCCAATTTAAAAGGACCCCCGGCGCTTCTTTCTCGACCAAGCGCAATGATGAACAGAGACCGAGCAGAGGAGAGCGCACGCCCGATCCCGAACAAGCAATTATGTTGTTACGAAATGTTTACAACGAGATTATTGTCAGCGGCATCTTGCGCCCCGGGTGGTGGCCCGTCGAACCACATCTTCCTTGTACTATCAATTTTATTCGACGATGGGACTTGAAGTACGCCCACGGCGTGCCTTTTGTAGGCGAACGTATGCTAACGTTCGCCTGCCGGAACGAGCTTCGAGCACGTATCACTTTTACGTTTCTTCAAATACCTTCTGATCCTCTTCCCCGTTTTATACATTTCACACCCTTCTTCCTCGTCTTCCGTTTTCTTTTCCTTCGATCGCTACACGACCACGGATTTCGAAACGAGAAATCGAGAGAACGGCAGAACGAAGCGGTTGAATCACGTGCGCGGTCTGTTGCATTATGTAATGATACGCGCGAGTAAAAAGAGTACGCCGTATTTCACCGAGAGGGAATTATTTGCACGGTCGGAAGTAACAAACAATCCTGACGCATTGTAGCTGGGCCGAAGTTATGGCTCGCAGTAAAGAGTTAGGAGTTAATAATTCAAAAAGACGCGATTACGGGGCTAAGAGTGGCAAGTTGCCGACGATAAAGGACAGGAACGTCGAGGTGGAAAGCTGAGGAGAAACGGAGGTCGAAGGTGAGGAGAGGTAAAACGTCGCGGCTCACGGATGTCTCGGTGTGCCTCGCCCTCGCATACGGTCTCGATTCGTCACGGTGCGGATTCTTCCGCGTGCGGAATCGCGTCTCGAAAGAATTTGCATGCAAATAGCGTCGCGAATCCCGAGCACCGTTGGTCGCGGCCGGTGCAATCAGTTTTGCGGTCTCGCGGCCATAATTGAATGTGGCGTAAATAAATAAATAATGTCGCAGCAGGCGCGGGACAACGTTCGCCACCTTTAAAGGTCGAGACTTCGATTAAGCCTCGCGCCTCCGTCGGCGTCTCTCTGTGAACTTTTCATCTTCGTCTCTCGTCCACTTGCGTCTTACTCGCACGCTCTCGCAGAGTACCAGGCGAGCACCGCCGAAAGGGAATATTACAGCAGCCGGAATTTTTCTCGAGGATTAATTTGCGGTCAGCCTTCCCTCATCCTGTCAGGACTACCGGCATTACCGGCTACCGTACGTTTCGACCGGACCGCCATACTCGCGCGACCACTTCTCCGACCGTACGACGATTAATTATTCGACAAATCCTTTTCTTTCTCCGACGCCGCGCGCGCACGCCGGCCGCGTGGAAAGGACGGACGAGCAATAAGACGCACCGTGGAGAACACGCGTTACACCATGACAACCAGTCCACGGAGAAACGTTCGTCCGAGTGCCGATTCCGTGAGACAGAATCGAAGCTTTCGTTTCGATTCACGCAACGATTTCAGACAATTTTCCAATTGAAATGAATATTTCACGAGGACACGCATGTCCACCAACAGGAGATACCTAGATTCGTCTGCGCGAAACCGAATCACGGGTTATTATTGGCGTGTCGTCGATGAAATATTCCTTTCTATCTGTCTTTCTGTCCATAGAATTAATTAGAAAGATTTTAATATACGGCTCGCAATAAAGGCTGAAAGCCGCAATTTCGGCGGTTTACGATTCGACCCCGCGATCCTAGCCGGAAGGAGTCGAGATAAATCCTCTGTCAAGATGAAACGCGTACGAGTTTCTTAGCCCCGCGTGCAACGTACAGAGCGAAACTGTTGGCTACATTCTACGATATTGCTCCTCTTTCCTCGAACGAACGTTGGTAGCTCGTGAAAGTGACGCGACCGTCGGTAGTAAAGCGAGAAAAATATTTGCTTTGCGAAACCGCCAGACTAACCCAGCCCAACCCCTTCTCGTCGCGGTCGTCAGCGAACGAATGCGCGCGGCTAACACACACGGCTCATACTTAATTCTTCCCGGCGGCGGCCCACTCTCGAATGTTTCATTCTTCGCGTGAACTTTCGTATCGTTCGAGATTTATCGCTCACCTCCGCCAGCTCTGTCTCTCCAGAGTAAATATTTGTCCCCTCGTTTCAATCCAAGCCGCCGCCGTAGCCGCAAAAACCAATTCCCAGGATTCGTGAGGCAAAGAGAGCAATTTTCAATTTACAGCCGTTACTTCTGCGCGGCCCGTACCCAGGACACGTAGAGAATCTCTCGAAAGTAGGGCCATAAAAACGTCAGAGAATATCCCGAAGTGGTACGATTTGCGGCGCACCGTATCCGAATGCAGTGCTCGACACCAACCCCTCCCACCCTTTTTACTTCTTCTTGTCCGTGTCGCGGACTTTGAAAAACATTCGTCGATCCTCGAGTACAAATAGTGCGTAACGTAAAGTGATATATGCAGTTGAACGCGCAGTGTGGGCTTTGGCTGTAACGCAACGTTTCTTGCCCTGTGGCCCTCGTGGTCTTTCGCACCTATGCCACAGGACGCGACACGGTGGTTGCGTGTCAAGCCGTGAACATGCGGTCGCTGCAGCGATTCCACGTTGCTGTTTTCAGGGAAGCGACAACGATAAACCAACGAAACTTATTGCCTCGGTTCGCGGTCGGTGGCGCGATTTTTTATGCTGCTAAAAAACGCAATACCTTTGCCATATCGACATAACCCGCGACCTTACGAAGGCAATGGTGTCGATGAACGATGTCGCCTTTTTGCCTTTCTTCCTATACCGCGCCTTCTTATACGCCACGTATGAAAAGGGAGAAGAAAAGAAAGAAGAATGTTCCTCGGTACGTGTACACAGACTGGCGTAGAGAGAGAGAGAGAGAGAGGCAGATCTTGCAGAGGAATTCGAAGATCGTCTTGCTTCACGATTACTACCGTCGCCCCTTTCGGAGGCTATTGCCCGGAAGACTCGCGTATTTCACTCGATCTTATTAGTTTTTGGCCCGAGCGACTACGGGAAACAGCAGTCGCGCCAAGGGTGGAACGGAGCAGCCAGCGAAAACCCTCGACTGTGTTCTGCATAATACTTATTTTATGCGCGACACCGCGCGAGAAACCAAGGGAATAAGAAGCTCCGGGCGTCGTGGCACTCGTTCTCCAGAATGGAGTGCGTCTCGGCTGTTTCACTCTATGGAAATCCGAAGAAACGAATACGAATTCGGAGATGGCATGGCGGAATTTTATCGCGAGCGCTGGTGTTACTTTCGCGGAAGTGGCCGCGAGAATGAAATTGTCCAACGAATAGAAAATAGACTAGGAAACAGGCTAGATATTACGGATATTATCTGTTAAAACGTTAAAGAGCGTTCGCGAGAAACACACACGCGTCTACTTTTTCTGATTCGTCACGCCTCGAAGCGGAGCGTACGGAGAGAGCAAGAAGGGTGGGAAGCGAATGATTTTTCAACGTCTCGAAACCGGAAACGCCTGAAGGACGCTCGAAACCACGAGAACGACGAGTTCTCGTGGCGTGAGTAGCTACACTCTCATTTTTTTCCCTCCTCGACGAACTCAGCCACTTCAGCCAGAGAAGCCAACACGGCGTCTTTCGCGCTAACATAAGAGAAGAAGGAAGTCTTATCCCCCGGGTTTAGCTCCGACTTTTGACAAAAAGTGAGAAAGCGTGAAGATTGATGCTCTGGTCATCTTAGCACTTTGCCGAGTCACCGGACATTAGAGGGTCGCGGCTGCTACTACCCTCTCACGGGTGGCGGAGAAACAGAGTGTAAAATGCATTTAATTCACGTGTCCTAGGAACGAGGGTAGGACCAACCCCCGGCGGCATCACGGAAATCTTCCCTCCGAGTCTGCGGCTCCCGTTAGCAATGATTTCACACTCGTAAATTCGAGTGTCGGGTTCATCTTTCCTATCTAAAACACAATTCCCGCGTTATTCTATTACTCGCTTCACTGTGTCCATTACGATGGATACACGTCGCTGACCGATTCTTCGCTGCGAATTAATATCCGTTGAATCGTTCTGCCCTGCCAGGTTTATTCAACATCGAATAAAACTATAATGGTTACGGTGGACGCACGTTTCGACGATTCGTTGAAATCAAACACTGGCGAATACAAACATTTGCCGTGGAATTCAATTTTTAATTCCAATGCAGTAATTTGGTTCGATTGTCAAATTTCGTACGAGGTTAATAAGCGTTCCTATACTTGTGAATGGGAATTTGCTGTAACCATAGCGTAAGGCCAACGAGGAAAAGAAGATAACAGCGGTGGAAGAAGGGGCAAACGAAACATTTCTCGAGTGGACAAGCGAAAGACGTGAATCGATTAATGGGAACGTAAATTAATTTTTGATCGAGCACTCCGTATAAGATGGACCATAGTCTCTTCTGCATAATTTAACGCCTCGAGAGCTAATTCGTGTCAACGATAATGAGACCTTTCACGGTAATGGGACGATTAACGTTTGCGAGATACGATGCTTCCTCCGAATTTCCTTTCTATGGCAAGCACAGAGAAGAAGTAACTCGATAAACAGACAAACTCAGAAACGTTCGTGAAAGTATAAGGGTCGCGGGTAAACTGTTTCTATATTTCAAGAAAAAGTCAAGCGTGTCGAAATAGATGGAAAAGAAGTTTATGGGAGTCCATAAAGGAAAAACATAAATTTGTGTCATTAAGAGACCATTCGTGGACATATTGCCTTCTGTTGGAGGGCTAATCTAGAGGGGACTACTTCTTTCAGTCCATTCGACGTGCAGTTCGACGAACACAAAGACTTACATAAATTCAAACGCCATAGTGATTGGCGATACGATGGAACAGAAACGAACCATCTCGATTGCTTGAACCTTCGCGTTCCAAACGCAACCAAAACGGTGGCTTATCGCGCACGACGTATAGAAACACCTGAGCGACAAAGAAAGCGTCCAATTGTGCTTTCCTAGAGACACCTTTGCACGGAATCTTCGATCCAAATGTCAACGTAGAAGAGAAAGAAAAAAAGAAGAAACTGTGCGTGACAACAGCTGTCGACATAATTGATCGATCAACGAGAACGAATAAGTTACAACGATTATAGGACGATCCTCAGAATCCCCTGTCCCCATGGGGCTGAACGTTTTCATGGTTTCGTAGTCGGCAATGAATAATAAAATCACCGACGGAGGATAGAAACGAAAAGAAGGAACGGCGATAGTACGAGCAACGACGAAATTCATAGCCGGCGCTAAACGAAATACAACTTCGGTGCCGACTTGTCGGATATACCCGGGAAAATACGTAGATACGCACGTGCGTACGCGAGCATAGTTGACTCTACAGCAGAAGAGACACGTTCACGATGCACGGTGTTAATAAACGGCATCTGTCACCGGGCATTGCGTTGCATTTCGTGTTTTATGCTTTACGCTCGCCCGGCCGGTTTATGCTTCGGTTTATGCTTCACACCGAGCGTGCAGCGTGGCATTGACGCGCGTTCGCATGTGTGCATAATGTCAAAGCGTAGTGCATTTTTCTCCCCCGCTAATCACATCGCCTTGCCGTGCCGTATACTTTGTCTCCGATTTTTATCTCTCGTCCATTGGCTGAAAAGAGATTTTTTACTGCGCGGAAAATTGGCAGGCCCTGCATGGTTTCTCGTCGGCGCCGACAACCCGCGTTACTTTCGCACAGTCGTTACAGCGAACGCGTGCTTTCTCGTATTTATTCCTGAAATTATTCCGCCCTTTCTCTCTGCTCGTTCCAACGCGTCCACGCGGATGCGCGCTTAATGGTTTACGTTCGTTTCTTTCGGTTTAACGCGAAACGTATCTCTCGACAGCGTCGTTACCGTGCAGGACTGATGGCGAAAGAGCAACAACCGGCGTTGATAAAACAACGAATTCGTGTTTCGAGCCGATCGGCTGAGTGCACCGATGAACCATTTATTTTTCAATAGCTAGGGGCAGCAAGATCATTCCTCATGGGGCGCGGCACTCGCCCAAAAACAGGCGAGTTTTGTCACTGGGTGATGTACGATCGACTGCCCGCTCGCGTTCCTCATTCCATCGAAATTGCGAACAATTGTCTGTCTATTTAACGCAGCAAGTCTCGGTGGTAAAATATTCTGTCATTGGTCGTGGTATATCTGTTTCATCTATATTGCTAAAATTTAATTTTGACGCCACGGATATAACTCATAATTATTGTCAGCCTTCCCCGATGAAATTTAATATACAGCAGACGTAAATCACATCTTGAAATGAAAATAATTGATCAGCATAAAGATCATTTCATGATTATTCTTTTTCGCTCGACTAGATGAATTTTTTATTCCACATACATATGTTTAAACCTACGTACAACGTATATCTTTTATTTATACATGTATATACGTATTTTTCTTTTCATTAGCAATCGATATATGATAATTAATATAAGTCTTCGGATTAACCAGTCAGGGGTTCGGTCTCATAAGGAAATCTACGGTATCAGATCAACCTAAATTTGGACTCTTCGTAAAATGAATAAAACAACGAAGCTCGTGCAGAAAAATTGAGCAACTTGATTCCGTAAATAGTTCCTCGAACAATTCTCGAAAGTCGAGAATGAGGAAAGAGCTGGAGGAAAAACGAGGACTCTGAAGCGAGAATGAATTTTTCAACGAAGCCACCGACGAAGAGATATGTTCGAAGAAATTCGACAGACACGACACCCAGAGTCCTCGGTTACGTTCAGAGTCAGTGAAGAGGCACGAAGTGCTTCGTTAAAAGTCAAGGGCACTCCGTAACGTGAATTTTAATCGGCAGCAGCGTGTCCCGAAATAAAGCCAAGGCGGATAATATCATCGACCTCGATCCGCAGGAGGGTCCTGCTTAGAATCGAAACACGGATTAACTTCGTGCAACCTGCCTCTCTTCGCGGCAAAGTGCACAGACTTTTCGCCAGCTGTCAGCCAGGGCCACGGTGCGCTCATTCGTGAAATCTGATCGTAAGTTGCACCACTTCACCGGCCCCTTAATCCGCCTCGACCGCCCTTAGCTTCCTGCTTGCTTAAACGTACGTGCACTGCTTCGTGGGCGACTTCAAAATCAGGGGGAGAATCGTATCGTTTGAAACATCCGTTCAAATCCGAATTATAAACCTTTGCGTAGAGATCGACGATTGGTTACTTCGTTTAGACATGAATCGAGGCAGATGAAGAAATTAAGGTAGAAACTTTTTAAGTAAAATATCATGGAACAAGTGTCGAATTGTAAAATTACTCTTCTATTAATGTTTCGTTAAATGTTCAAGAAAATGGAATTAGGTGACAAGAAAATGAATTTTAAAATTGCTTTTCCGTAAAACACGGGAAGTGTGACTTATCGTTCGTATTTGATCGAACTACAAATATAAAATAATTGGTTTCCTTGATCCCTTTTTTCTATTCGTTTCTCTTCCTTTCTCTCTTTTTTTCCTTTTCTCTTTTGATTTTATTTTAAATTGGACTCGATTTAATTTTCCGTGAAATATCACGCGTAGACACCGTTGTGCAGGCATTTATCCACCGTGCGCATTTTCGTCGATGTAATTTTGCAACCCGTCCCTGTCAACGCCGCGCCGTTCTCCAAACGTCAGCCGTGCAAATGGCCGAGTTTCATTCGCGCCGGTCTATCGAGTTCGTGGAATGCGATGGCCCGGCGCGTTCCCGGTTCGTCGAAAATTCGACGCCGGAATACAAAAACCGGCATTGTACGCTGAAATGGCAATTAATAATTCTGCGACGCGGCGTTAACGAGAAACTGCAAGTGTCACCTCGGGACAAAGGATCGGAAAAGCCGACAAAGGAACGCGAACCGAAAAACAACATCGGATGAAGTAGCCACTGAAAGCATCGAACAAACGTGTCAAATCGAAAAAACGTCACGCTCGATATACTTTTACGGCATAACGGCAGCACCATGAGCGAAAGTGGACGTTGATTTTTCGGAAACAATACGCGACCGGTTTACCGGTAACGATCCAGCGGCTCCTAAAATCGGCTTACGGATCGAGTAACTTATAAAACCCTGGCAGTTACGTGGCGCTAATCGATTCCACTTCGTTCAGCCGTGGACGATAGGTACGAGCGCGTTTCAAATCCGAGCGAGGCGCGGATTTGCAGGTGGAGTCATGCGAGAGGCGCGTCATAAACGTACGTGCGTGACCGCGCATCCGATATCGCGATAATCCCCAAGCTTCCGAGCGAAGCTCGAAAAGAGGACGTAGGCGTAGAGAAGGAACAGGCACGTCGGACGACGACACGATGCGATGCGCTATCGCACACATAATAGACGAACGAAACACCGCCGTGTTTGGTATACACGTGTTCGGTTAAACGCACTTACGTTACACGAATTTCACGGTGTACTATGTACTATGGACGCACCTCATATAGGTGGCACCTATGTACCGATATACATGTCGAGAGACGCGCGGTAGTTCGGGGGTTGGCTAAGATCTGTCTAAGGCATTCCTAGGCCGCCTCAAACACAAGTGCACTAAATCAATCCATTGTCAGGGGCGACCCGATTCCGTGCAGGTTGACTCACCTTTACGACAAAGGCCCTTCATTCCACGTACGGCCGTGGAACTCGTCTTAGACCGTACAGAGAACAAGCGTAAGGAGACTGGAGGGATTCGAGCTAACTGCTAGACACGTTCATGGGAATCTTCTGACGAATCGTCCACGATCAGTCAACCTTCTCGATCTCCACTGACCTCTTTCGCCTTACTCTCTTCTTTCTCTTGCTTCTTCTTCATCCAACGTATCTTCCGCCTTCTAAAGCTAGGGTTAGAACTCCTTACACCTGGCCCGAAGGATTCCACGACGAAATAACAACGGGCGCGCATCGTGGCGCCCTTAATGGATTCACAAGTGGCTACGATTTCTATGAGCCGTAATAACGTTACGCTGATTTATCTCCGCTTTAACCCAGCGGGCTCGCGTTCCTCGCAGCCTTTGAATGCGTATGTAATATCGTTTAACCCGAGCATTGTCGAGTTCAAACGTATGTAAAGTTGCCGTGACGTCGTTGACGAAGAGCAGGCGTCGCGTATCTTCAGATCAGCGAGAGTCACGGGTACGAGCTTCGAGGTCGCTTCCTTATTATACGTCGGACGACCTCCATAGAGAAGGTATGTACCATAAGTTGCACGGAATTTCCCTCCATGGAATCGTTACTTTTAAATATCGTAGACTCTTACCGCGTTGCGAGAACCATCATCGTTGAAGAAATAACGACACGCTTTTCGAGTATGTATTTACTCTCGGGCGATTCTCCCTTTTCTCCCTTTTTGCCTTGATTACCGCGGACACCAAGTGGACACGCGAGCAATTTGCGTCAGTTGATCGTACCTGCTATTCTCCCAATTCCGCGTCATTCGTAGCTTTTTTTTCAAATTGAACGAGATAGAAGGGAATCCTAAATAACCCTGGTATCAGAATATTTTCGAACGAGGCATTTACTCGAACGAGGCATAAAATTACGAGGTATCCCCCGTGACAAGGGGCCGCGACTAGAATAACAGACTCCAACTAGAGAATCCAAGTGTCTTTCCGAGCGTACGAAAGATAATGATTATAAAAAATCTCCTATGCCAGCGGGTGGGACGTAATAAAGCAGAGTTTTTAAATAGCCACTAAAGCACGAACAGCCTCAATCATAAACGGACGTCCCTTAAGTAAGAGCAGCCCTTCTTTTATCTCTCGCTATTATTTCGACCCTCGTATCCTTTTTTTTTCTTCCACCGACGGGAGTTCCTCGCCGTTTTAACGATAACAATTAAAAGGACCACCGTTCTCTACCAAAGCTAATTATCACGGAGACACTTTTATTAGCTGCCTCTTCCTGAGAAGGGAACGCCTCCTGAATATTTCGCGATCGTCGCACGGAACTCCGCTCCATTGCTCGATACACTTGACTCGAACGCGAATTTGTAAGAAGCTATCAAACTCAGAAGCGTAATAGGAGTTTGAAATGCTAGGGTTGCAGGTGGTTTGCACGCGATCGAAGATTCTAGACAATAGCAGCCGCGATTCTACGCTTTATCTTTTTATATTTTACTCGCCGATAGTTCCAGCGTTAACTTCCAATTCGGATAATTTAATAAGAATCATTTGTAATTTAGAATAGTTTAGTATCGCCAATTCGTCAAACTGAAAATCCATTAATTCCAAAATTTAATACACTTAATTACCAATGATGTAAAGATTTATAATCCTCCAGATCAGTAAATATAAATTCCAAAGTTTACCAAAAGCAAAAAAGATTGGTACTTCGCGTGTAAGTCATAAATTATTTTAATATATTGATTCGCAAATATTTCCAGCATACATAATCAAGTATAAAAATTAAGTTAGTGGCAAAAAAAATTTTATTCGTTCTACTTGAACGAAACCCGAGTATCGACACTATCTCGAGAGTTCGCTAAGCGGCCGTAGTTGTTGGAGATCGCGAGATCGCTCTTCATAAACGTACAGCGATATGAAACCGTTTGTACTAGTCAGCCGCTGCGAGAACTCGTTTGCAGTGGGATTCACACATATCATTAAAAGCGCTCGACTCGTTAGCATATTATCTCTCGCAATGGTGTAATTACGCACGGCACACGACTCCATCCGATAAGGACGAAGAGTGTCCCGATGCTCGATATGTTCGTGCCGCGATGGAAAACTTCGCGACAACTGCGTATGCTAATCTAATTAGCTCGTAAGGTAATTACACAGTGACGGTACTTGTCTTCTGAGAATTTCGAAACGCAATTGCTCCCGTGTCGCGGCTGCTAATTATTATGAGATTCTGCGCTCATCGGATACACGCGAAAAAAAAAAAGAAGAGGGAAGGAAACAACAACAGTAAGGAAACCTAATAACGACTAAGAGTAATTACTTAATGTAACTGGTACGCGTGACTCGAGCGATGATTTATAAGCAGTGTGATTTTATTAAATGTAATTGCAATAAGGGGCATTAGAGACGCACGAAGTACATATTAGAAAATTACACGTTTTAGTGAGCGTAACATGTAAATTGTAACATAGGGAACTTTCTTCCTTGACGTTCACAGTTTGTCGTTCGATTAAAGGAAAACGAAGTTTACGATACTAATGAATATCCGAAGTGGATTAAATTCCACCTAATAACAACATTTCTTTCCGAGTAATTCCAAGGTATCGATATCGGAGGCCGTCTCGTAAAGGCCGAAATGAAACGACAGGAACGCGGGGACGGGTACTTGAGAACGTTATCGCGAAACGAGTATCATAGAAGTACAAATTCCACGTTTTTTCTTCTTAGTGTAGGTATATGTGTGCGGTAGAGAGGGTACGGTGCTTCGGAGCACCCTAATATCCCTTGACGCGTAACGGTTTCATTTCTACCTCCGCCCTCCTCCTTTCCGCATTTTCCTCTCGCACGTACGCGTTACCTAGCCTAACCTTCCGTCCCTGTCGCAAGATAAACGATCAGTCACACCCTGCGACTTTTATTTCTCGCAATCATCCGCGTCTCACAAGCCTACTCGTCGCCACTTTCCGTTCGCTATCTGCTCCTTCTTCCTCTCTTCGTTCAATCCTCGACGATACAGGACTTCCTGGCGTTCCCGAAGAACCGAGACTCGGCACTTTATTGCATAGCGTAAACTTCGCGTCGTAAGGATTCGACTGCTGATTGAAAAGAAATCGTATCTCCGTCTCGGGTCTATAGCAGCCAATGGCGGTAATCGTCGAATAAAATTTAAACGATGAGCCACGCGCTCCTGATATCGAGGACCAATCGCGAGACCGTTCCATCGAAATGAAACTCCACTGTGTGTATTATAACATTTGTTGGATAAAAACATATATTTTGAGCGGAAATATTCTATATTTTCTGCGCCTCCGACATTAGACAGAAACAAATTTTCCGACTTTGTACAGGTAAACTGAATATTACCTCCCCATTAAATGAACGAAAAATGGTGAATTTTTCGTAGAAACGAACTTTTCCGTATGACTTCCAAGTCAATTAGAAAGAAATCGGTCGAGTTTTCGTTCCGGAGTTGTCAGCAGAGACGTCCGTCCGTATTTTTGTTCGCCGATCGAACTCCAATTATACGACGGTTCGCATGTACCGGAAAGAACGAAGGAAAAAACGCGAATAAACGTCGACGGACCTTCCTGGCCTCGGACGCGAGACGAAAGTAAAAAATTGAAAGATATCCTCGTGAAACGGGGGTGACCTACGAAAATGGCCGGACGGAATCTATTTTTTACGGCTTTGTGTGTCTCCATCGACGTAGGAAAATGAAAGCGGTAATGCGACGGCATTGATAGATTCGCCACCATTTGGAGAATGGTCGGATTATGCGCGGCATAAATACGCAATTTCACCCCGAATACTAGCGGGTCTCCCCTTTGGGAATAGCCGATGCTTATCCGCTTCAAATTAACAAATTGCTCTGCACGGATACGCTGACAGTGAACCATGGCGTCGCGCAACATCGCTTAATCTAAAAGGAACTACTACTCCGCTAACGAGTCTTCTCCGATTTCCTGGGACAAAGAAGAAAAAAGCCGGATGACGAATGAATCGGTAGTCGAATAAGCTTGACCACGCAACGTTCTCCGATCTTTTTTATATACTTATATACTAAACGTACGTAGAAAAATCTATATCAAAGAAAAGCAAACACATTTTCCCTCTTTCAACGACCGTCCAACTTCGTGCTGTCTAATTACCAAGCGAACGTTTGCCGGTGAGCCACCCTGCTGTTACCGATCCCCAAGAAATTGCGACGCGGAACCTGACGAGTATTGTGTCGCGTTATGTTGTTAGCTTTTTTTCCCTTCCTTCTGTGTCCCTTATGCTTATTGTACCTGCAACCGCACCCTCCATACACATTCGAAAAACGTACCTCTGTCGACATCGTTTACACGTTTATATGTAAAGATTGCACCCGGGTGCGCACGGTGATTCCCTATTATGCGGTTCACGGTCTTCTCCACGCTCACCTTTCCACCCCACGCACCCTCCATCCCAACTATTCACCCTCGATCTTCAGCCTACCCCACGCGGATGCGCTCGGTGGTTTGACCTTATTTCCATAACGTTTATACGTACCGAAAGGGAGGCTCTCATCGAGATATCAGAATCCTACTTCCGGCGCGGGACGACCACCTGGCAACCGATGACCATCGTACCATAATGTTACCGAAGGTTACACGGTTTCAGCTTGTACACGAAATCGGGCCAGTCGCGTGCGAAACTTTCACGGTGAACTACATTCCTTTTTTATTCTCCTTCCTTCCTTTTTTTTTTTTTGCGGTATGGAACACGTGCTGCGATCATTAACTGTCGAACAGTACCGTACAATTCGTGCATCGATGCACCACCCGTTGCAACTTAACCCGTCAAGGACCATAATTGCATTAACGTAACGTTTCGTATTTGAAATTTCTTTTCGATCGATTTGCATATTTGGATATTATTCGATCGACATTGTAACTACGAAGAGGAATTTTAGGAATATGCTCAACATTTTTTCCTTTTATTTTACCATTTCCCATGTAGATTCAACGATTTTATAAAATCCGAAGAAATTGAGATTCCTTTCAAATTATAGCGATTCTTTTTTCGTATCTGCAATTTGCATAATAGGATTTTGTAATGTATTTTTTGTACCCAGACGTTTGTCGGATATTAGGAAAACAATAACTTACTTCGTTTATGCTTTCTAATGTTACGTTTACGTTTTACTGCTTGGCCCTTAATGTTAACCATACCCGATGCTGGCAGAACGCGCACCGGAGAGGTCTTTCCAATTTAGAATATTTCCGGGAACGCGACACGTTCGCGGTAACGTTATTTTTGCTCGGGAGAATCCGTCAAACGAAGCAAGCCGCGTTTGCTACGCTTCTATCTAAATCTAAATGTAGGGGAAAGTCCCGACTATCTCTAGCATAGCGAAACGACCGAGTTTCTCGTTGAAATTCCGAGAAGCTGATGCCAAGAGAATTCGATTATCGGTGTATTAATCTAAGCGAAATTTCGAAAATCGATACAGCTGGGATTAATAGCGAGCTGCAAGGTTTGGGTTGCGCATAGTGCACAATAACTTTGTAATTGAGTAATGGAAATAGCGGCTTCGTTTGTACGATGCGGCTAAAGAAATTGGATCAACATGGAGGATCTAGCGTGCACTATTCTTGATCCGAGAATGTACTTTATGGGGAATATCCGTGAGGAGTTTCGAGGCAAACGTGATATCTCTCGGCTGGATTTATGTGGGGCGTTATGGTCGTCGGATCTAACCCACTAGAGCTAGTCTTGTGCTATAAACCGAGAGATAATTAAATTATGGGAATAAAAAGTGACGGAGGAACGCCGTGGTGACAGTCGGTTCTCTACCAACGGCGCAAAGAAAAATCGTAAAACCAATCCGACCGACAAATCTGTATAATGTTTAGCGATTTTTATCGCCTTGCACCCCTCAACACTAAAACCTTCGTGCAACACACGCTGTATGCGCACGCCCGTTTACGCACGTCGAATTTTGGAATGGAAATGAAAGATTTTATGTTGTCGTGAAAGATCGTGAATGCGCGTGGAACGGTTGGCGCGACAGTAACCCTGACTCTTTTCATTGTACCTCGTTTCTTCGACAGCTGTGTATCAAAGGTTTAACGAACTGTAACTTAAAATTGCTCTTTGATATATTATTGACATATTATTCGTGATGCGCTACTTGCAACAGTGTACCGTAGTGGAACAAGTATAGAACAGAGTTCACTATAGCTGTTATCCGTAGATTTTTGTCTAATGATTAAGTTATCAACCTACGACGCCTCGTGATTCGAAAGTTACGCTCCTTATTACTACGCTATTTTATTTGATTCTTATACCAATTATCTGTCATCGGCCTTCGCTTTTTACGATTGATTTATAATCGCTACTATCAAGTCTATAGAACCGCTCGTAGTATCGGTCCACCAATTATTTCCAGCGACGTAATAAACTTTCATCGATAGAAATTTTTACGACGACAAGCCGTACACGAAAAGATATTGGCGATTAATTCGGAAAATAATGGATGCAGGTGAAATTAGCCGAGTCGTTACCGGAGAAGAAGTAAAGTTCCAGACGATCCTAACTAATCCCATCGCGTAGTGCCATAATCGTCTCGGACGGCGGCGTTAATCAAGTTCCGAAAATACAGGAATGGCCGGAGGTGTAATTTCACCCTTATATACGGGTGTTAAAGCGCGCCGGAATGGCACCCCATGCATAACGCCTCTCGCTTGTACGTATATATGTAGCTACAACCAGTATACCACCAGTTTCCTCCCACTCGTAACCAGTGCAGGTACTATACATATATCTGTATATCGTAAACTACGTAGTGGAAGTGTTAAATCTTCCGCGCCAAATGGGAGAGGACAAACTTACGCGGAAACTTGGGAAATCGCGGCGCTCCTCAGCCATTCACCGTTGCTTCGCGTTCGGCTTTATGCATGTGCTCGCAAAAAGCACCTAATGGCCCGTTTACGCTGCCACGACACTGATGTAGGATAGTTTAGGAACGCTTGAAAAGAATACATGTACCAAGGTGAGCAACGAGGACGTTAATCGATCTGTACTTGAAAGATGCGAGAAGAAAAATTTTGGACGCAACAGATTTCGTACGGGCCACCTTTCGAACGAAATGAGAATGGCAGAAGCGATTTGGAAGCAATTGAAATCGATGAATAGATTTTGCAGCGCTAGAAACTTGGTACGAATGACACTAAATATGTTCTAGGTGACAGAGATATTCGAATGATCTCTGGAATCCAGATGAGCGTCGCTCAAATCGTTGCAATCGCTATGGTTGTTCAAACAGTTTAAAACTCGCAGGTTCCTAGAATAATCAGAGTCCACGAGATCTCCGGCGTTCCCTAACTTCTCAGAATCTTAAGTTCCTGACTTTTCTTTGAGAATTTCAGAACAGAATTACAGAATTCCAGGTTTCTCGGGCCTCTAAAGACTTCTAGATGCTCACGGCTATCGACATATCTAGAGTTTTTAAAGTCTTATGCATTTAGGTTCGATTTTACCAATTTCTACGAGTCTACGTACAATTTTGCATGCAGGTAGTTCTACAGAGACTTGTGGATCTGGGATTCTACCGAAGTATCTGAATCCACAGGTGACTGTACCACACACTACGCATCTAGTCGCGATATTACTGTGTCCTACCGACTTGTACATATCCTTGCCAAATTTGATGAACCTGAACATAATTCAGGATTTACTGTATTAAAACATTCTGATGTTACGTAAAGTTCATCCTAATTCATCGATAATAATGTACAATTTAAAAGATACGAATAATCGAATAAGAATGATAATCTCGAGGTAAAAAGCAATTGGATATTCACAATATAAAGGACTGTTTACAACTTCGACACAATTGGTCGTGTGTTACGTTACAACCTATCAAATTTTAGTGTGATCTATCAACCAACAAGCTTGTAACGAATCGCCGTTTAACACTTTCCATCCCCAAGTATCAGCCCCTACGTCGAAGAACTAACAATATCTCTTACGGTTGATCGGCTTGTAATAATTGCGACTGTACGCTGGTACACTAAAAGGGGAGATGTTTTGTGTTTCCGAGGCCTTTAAATCCCGACTTTAAATTCATTTCGTACCGACGATCGACTCGCCATTGTCCCCGCATCTGTTCGTCGGTCTGTCCGCAGGGTTTAGCTTAGGAATTAGGGGTCGAGGCTGGATTTCATTATCGGTATAATTTTAAAGTGGCTGTCAAGGGGTGATCGTAGCTTTTGACGCTTCCTTGACTGACGGAGGGTGTCTCTTTCTCCCAGTAGTCTCAAGCTGAATCATCGTTTAAAACGTTTTGTTTCGCCCGACTAAACCCCGAAGACCAGATAGAAAAGCTGTCGCGTGAAATACATTCGACGCGAATCCAACGAACCGACCCTTTTACAAGATTAATGGATATCGTGTCGACTTAAAGTAAACAAGACTAAACAAATATAGTAACGTCTTCGACTAAACTTTACTACGTTATCTATGTATACCTGTGTTATATGGTTCGTACCACATGGATCGTAAACGTTCCACGTCTAACTCATGAATACGTTCGTCGTACAATAATACGTGTGCACCGATAGACCTCGTGCGAGATCATCTCAGAGGTACACAATAAACGCATCATTCCCGTTCCACTCTGTCGGTCGATAAATTTACGGAAGATATTCTCGGCTGGTGGAAGCTTGTTATTTCCAAGCGGAGAATCTGCGCGGCGCCGAGCAGAGATCAGAGAAGAATCCATTGAGAGGGGTGATACAACGAGAAAGAAGAGAAATAAGAAGAAGAAGAAGATCACCCTCAAGTCCTGACATAACATCTCTTCCTTTGAGGCTTACGGAAAGGATCAGAGATTCTCGACGAAAGGACGACATGTGAAATCGGCACAAAAGTGACCATCGTCTGGTAAGCGATAGAACCACGAAATTGGCCTGCCCTCGAGATTCAGCTTAACTCTGCAACCCTCCTATCCATCGTATCCAACGTGCAACGGATCCAGAAAGTATTTCGCTTGAAATAACACGGACGATGATGCTTCGAGCTCCCGAGGCACTAATGTCTAGACAATATTTGTCTTGACCCGGGCAAGAAAATAATAAGCGATGAGAGAAAGATACGCGCGTCTGTATGGTGGGCACGGAGGTCATAACGGGGTTATGAGCTGTGAGGTAGTTAAAGTTTTCAACTGCCGTCGCGATATATATGCCTGCCACCATCCACCCCCTGCCCCCTGGCAGCTCGCAGCGCTGCGAAGCTCGTTCGTTACGTGTTTCGCGCTAAATTTGTTCGATATCCTCGAGGAGGATACCGTAAATCCGGATATGCCGGAGGAAATTGCTCTTCCCCGGCGTCGGTTGGCTGGGAATTCTCTGACGAGAAAGAAAACGAAACGACTGAGAGACGGTAAGCAATTTTTAGCGACCCGTCGACGAGGCTGCTCGTACTTTTTAAACGAATCGAAAGGTAATTATACGCGGAGAGTTAAAACGTTACGAACGTAATTGAAGTTCCTTGTATTTGAAAGTTTCTCGAACAAGACCGTTTTATATAGTAATATGATTAAAATAAGTTGTTAAATTTATAAACTCAGCGAAATACAGAGAGGAAGAAGGACAAGCATAGAATCGAAAGTTTTACGACAGCAGGATACAATTATCCGAATCGTGACGCAAGTTTGAAAACGTGCTCGATGAGATTCGTTATGTCGCTGGCCCTTCTTGTGCCCTTCGCCCACCACTAATGACAACGTCAGGGTGCTTCAGCCCCTATCATAATTCGCAGCTTCTGGTTTTCTGTCGAGGGTTGTTGACACAATGCGGGCGCCTTACCGCAGCCCTATTCGTGCCCAAGACCGTCGAATATCAATAAAGATAGGAAGAGGAGCGAACGCGTGGAAGAAGAGTCGAACAGAACACGACCACCGAACATTTGGACATCGTTTGGCAAACGTTGCTGCGGGACACGGAGATCGTGACAAGATCAAAGAGAACGTTTTGTCCTAATGACCGTCTTGCACGCTTGTGCATCGTCGAGAAAGCCGCGGGATACGTATCCCCCCGACGTGAACCCGAAATTAAATCGAGAATCTCCGAAACGAGGCGAAAGTAGCGAAGCCACGTCAAAATACCGATATCTGACCGTACCACCCATCGTGCTACATCGTCCCGTCGCGATTGGAAAATTAATTCCATTGTTACGAGTTGCGTAATGCTCGAATTATGGCGTGTACATGCTTGACAAGAAGAAACGTACAGAAACAAACGTTCGACTAATTTCTCGTTCGTAATTTATTCGTAACCGCGTCGCGAAAGCTAGACGATTCTACGTCCGATATTAATAACTAACAGAAAGCAGCTGCGATAATGATTACGATTGCTTAGCCTAAAAAACGGGCCCCCGGGTAACGCGAACTCGAACAATTAATCTAAATGTCACCGGGAGTTAATTTATACCGGCGCGAAATCGTATATCAAACGCTATCTTCTTCGGATATTCTCCAGGGTATAGGATATATAAAGCGTTTCCCGTTAACCAGCTACGAGACCCGGCCTTTATCAACCCTTCAACGGGTGTTTCCTATCGTTACTTTCCCGGCATTACTCTGTGCCAAGGTTGTTTCACGGTTTAATTGCTTTTGGAACGAAAGAACATCGTTAATAGTCTTATAGGAAATAGTTAGCCAAGGTAAATGTAACTGCACGTACCAAGAGGAACGTAAATACGTACCTACACCATCGTCCATAATTATTTCCACGCTTCCAAATTATCACGTACATATAAAGTGTGTACTTATCCCTTTAACGCGTACGAATACCTTCAATCTCATTTTCAACTCTGATCCTATCTCAGGCAGACATATTCAGTTAATAGATATTGTTAAAAGCAATAGTTAATTGGTACAAATAAAAGAGGAAGAATCGCAAGTGGATGAAAATGGGTAGCGCAAATACATCCGAGTCGCATGACGAAAATATCAATATTTTTATCGAATTAAATCAAATACCGAAATAGTTATAAACAGTAGTACTTATGCTTTTGCATGCAACAAGAACTCTTTCCCTGTTTCGTCGACTAACTCAATCGCCAATAGTTTATACGTTAATTGGTTCTTCGTGCGCCAATACCCAGCAATCAAACACAATTTCATCTCCAATTGATCGAAACGATTCTCGTTATTAAATCGTACGCAGCCAGACCATGTCGTTCGATAATTTCGCCCCGATTTAGATAGCAACGTGGAGCTTTATCTCACAGTCGAAACCACGGACATCGATGTAGCAGGACGGCATTAATATTTATCAGAAAATCACGTTTCTTGCTGACGGACGTTTTATCGACCATATCGCCGGCATCTTTGAGCGAAAGCCACCTGTATTATGTATTATTACACGCGCTGTAAGGCAACGCGGTAGCACCAATAAAACGAGAAGGAGCAGAAGCACGTCGCGCGATATCGACCGCGTGTCTAGATAAACAGCGTGTACATTGTGAACTGGCGAACGGATCGATCGCAATTTCACGCGAAACATTAGCAGTAAAGCCATACCGGTGTAATTATAAACAGAAGGTGCTTTGCACGACGATAAATCCCATTCTCGACTTTGCTACGTGACTCATTCTCCTTATTTTATTCCATTTGATTAATTCCGAGCAGTAAAAGCAGCGTAAAAGCGCGACGGAAGTAGAATCGCGGACCATCGAACTGGCTCTTTAGCGTTTCGTGACGACAGTTTCACGTTGATCCCCCTGTCTGAACGACGAAGAAGAGAGAGCGATCGTTTTCCGGTACTACCGTTTGTCGTTTCCACGTACATTCGACGTACAATGTAACGGACAGAATAGAATCGTAGCGATTTCTTGCTCGTAGCGAAGAAACCAGGAGCAAGAGTAAAGTCGTAATTTTAACGGAGCTGCATGACTCGCATTTCGATGTCAGCTCGCGTTTCAGGGCTATTACTCTTTTATTCCATTTTTCTTTCGCGGCGATAAAATTTTTCCCGCTGGTGGATGTCGAGACGCGTTGTCCAGTAGAATGAAGATATTAACTGTCTCCGGAGCGAATATTTCTAATTGCCAGCTAGCCCTCTCACCGAGATAGACATTCATAAAATCTTTATTATCGCGGTATTTAGAGTTCGGCTGCCAATGGTGAATCGTAGAAACGATCGTAACACGGATTTCAGGGTATCGTGCGTGGAATATACCCCAGTAGGATCGTCCTGTATCTTACTTTTCTTTCACGAAACATGTCCAATATTATTAATTGCGAGGACACGTTCGCCCTCGAGACACCCGCCGCGTTTACTTTTATCGTGACATAAAATCCATAGTTATAAAGGAACTCACTGATCCACGCTGCGTGAGGTCGCTACTCTATCAACGGACGCCTTCTCGAAGTCGTTAAAGATGCCTCGCGTCGAAACTCCAACGCACAGAGGAACTTGTCGTTAGCGAGTCTCGGTCGACACGCGCGCGCTTTCAGCGTATCAGGCTTAATTTAATTAAGACTAAGAGGCGTTAGAAGTGGTAGGTCACGAGTTACGCGCGCAGTACCAGTCGGAAGGCACAAAGAGATCTGGGAGCACAATGCCGCGATTGTTCCGATGGTCGAGACTCTCGTTACCGTGTCTCTCGTTGCTCATAAATCGCCTTGTTCCTTTAGCCCTGGCGCGAGTACGAGACTACGCGTAAGAGTGAACGTATATACGCGAAAAAGGAAGCGTGTCAGTGCATTGGTCCGCGTATCGCAGTCGCTGCAGAGAGAGAAGTGTCAGCTGTAACTTTTATTGGTTATAAAAGCTCGAGATATTATGCTGAGCCAGAGTAAATACGTTTATGCTCTTCGCGTCTCCTTTCGTCTCCTATCTTCCTGCTTTCTCTCCCACCCTTCTTCTATCCCGGCAAGACTCCCGGAGCCTTATCAATCTAATACATTTCATATTTTATGGTTCCTTTTTCGAAGTGGTGCGAGCCATGCTCTTTACAGGCGCGTATCCAGCTGTACCTTGTGTTTTGCATTAATTTGACGAGCACCGAGACATCGAGTGTCTATCCGTACGCTACAAAGTCTTGGTTTCGACCAACACGGATGAATCGGTCACGCGAGCACGGAAAGAGGATTCGTACGGGCCGACGCACTTCGATGTGAACGCGATTACTTGCTACGGCGCGTTTTACAGAAGTTGCAAGAGGCCGTGAAAATGAACATCGCGCAGGAAACTTCCTAGACGACGATTACGGTGTCGAGTCGAATGTCACGGTTGTCACGGTTGTCACGATGTTTCAAAATGTAGCAACGATCATTATCGTAATAAGCACGGCAAGCAAACCTTGAAAATCCACCAACTGTTATTAGAGAGAAGGAGAAAACAGTGGCTGGAGGGAAAATATGAAAAAACGAGTAAATACAGCCTGAGCGTAAATCGTGAACGGTAAACAAGCAGTTAGGCGAGATTTCAATGCTGATCTCGTGTGATATGGGCGCTCGCAGACAACCAATAAATAGGACGACAGGTTCGGTCGCATCAGTACCGGCAATTGCATCCAGGTGGTCGTACTGTTATGACGTAATAATCCAAAGCAAGCTACCCCTAATTCACAGGCAAACCCGTAGCGCGGCTCACGGGAACTTCATGAGTGGGACGTAGTCGTAGTGCGTCGTACTGGTTCGGCAGGTCGATGCATGCGAATGTGCACGTGCATCCTGCGGTGCACGCAGCCCGTAGAGGATGCACGCGTTGATAATGCGTCTCGATCCACCTGACGTCCATTAGCATCCACTAGACGCGTCTAGATATCCGACCCTACCTGAAACTCACCATTGATTCGTATACGAGCTTGCGCGATAGTAGTAACTTAATTACGCGGGAAACCAAATCAACCGCGCTCGAATCCTGATTACGAGAAAACGTTGCACGCTATCTGGTAGCAGGGAAAATTACCTTTGACCTGATTCGCGTGAAAACCCAGGCCGCTGAACAACTTGGCGGTCTGTGGGCGGTCGTGCGAATATCGAAAATGTAATCTGAACAAAGAGAATTCGTGGACCGAGCGCAATAAATCATCTAGCGACCTATAGCCTCCAGGGGCGTACTCTGTTACAAGAGACGGTAATCACCGGGCACCGGCATCGTTTTTCTTTTCCTTCTTTTTTTTTCTCGCGCTAGATACACGTTTTAGAACGCAATCAGCGTCACTCGTGCGGGACCATGAGCTCTCACAATCGCGATCGAATCAATCGGTCCGATCGTATCTACGGGAGCTTGGAAAAACCACTGACTACGGGGCAATCAATATTATCGTTTACCAGTTCACAGGCGCAGCTATATACTTTCTATTTCCCTAACGCGCGAGTGGATACATACGCACACCTGTACACGGCTTTCGACCACCTTCCGGACACGCATACATGCATCGTGACTTAAGGCGTCAGGGCCGTAAGAATAGCCACGATCGTGGGAGATACAGTTCACCTCGTAACATTTTCATTCATTAAGACACCAGATAAACACCTCGATCCCTTCGTTTCTTTTCACTTTTCCCTTTCTTTCTTCCACGAACATAATATCGAACATGTTTTCAAACGTACACAACTGGTAGAGTTACGAAACGATGCCTCGATAAGTACGCGTTTTAATTGGTGATAAAAGCTACGCGAAATAAAGCATGCAATTTATTACCGTAGTACTCATCTTTAAGTAGGATTAAAAGAAATAGGCATCTAATAGGTTTCCGGACGATTAACAGGCTCGTTTTAAACCTACACACCTGCGACTTATACCGTGTTCGAAAGAGTACGAGCCGCAGAGAGTACATTGCTGCAACGCCTATCAAGGCCACTGAACTTGCTACTTGAACCTAGAGCGGTGCAACGCTGCGGTTTTTGTGGTTGCTCAGATTTTATGACGTTTCTTTGGTCTATTCCACCCTTCTCCCCTCTACCCGTCCGCCCGTTTCCCGCCGTTTTACGTTGCTCTTATTAGCGACAGGGTTGTACACACCGCACTACGGTAATTTCCAGACGATGATGATAACTCGTCTTCATTTCCTGGTGCGGTCAGCACGGCACGAGCCCACTCGCGGTTAATGGACGATACGAAACAAAGAAACGAGCAACGAAGACGACACGCCTTGGCCATAGGGCGAAATCTTCCGAGAAGCGATTACGATTAACGCACGCGCGAAACTCGGAAGCTTCGACCGCAAGTTACACCGTTTTCGAGATACTCGAAGGGGCCGACTCATAATAATTATCCTTGCTGGTAAGTAATAACCGAGATGGAAGGCAAACAAGAAAACATAAAGATTACTGAGGAGTTTGTTTTCTTCTACCGAATCGTGTTACGTGCATTGGAATTTTTCCAAGGAAAGCTCTACCGATGAAATTAAAGACATACCAGATAGGTGCATATAAAGTATCGTCTACTGGAAATTAGAATCTAATGATCCAATGCGATCTATTAAATTTTGTTCTACCTTTAAACATTAAAAGCATCGAAGGAGACGAAATTTGTTATAAATCGCGTATATTCAACGTTAAAAGAATTATAACGAACATATCCGTTATAAATAATCAAAACGCTTGTGTGATTTTTGTATATAACGTCGGATGTATATTAGAGGAATTGTTTAACTCTAAAGCTGTATAATAATTTAGGATCTTTACCACAATTAGTTTATTTACAATAAATGGATTAATCAGATGTTAATCAAACAGGAAGCGATGGTTGTTTAACGTGAACTAATCGCAATAACGTATTATAATTAAGACAACTAGATAGTTAATTAACAACTCTCATTACTACGGATCTAACGCTCTCTTTCTCACGCGGACCGCACTCTCTCAACAACGCTGGCAACACTATCTCGACAACGCAATTCGCACTCTCTGACTTCTCAACTCACAATGCTGTTAATTCGTTTATCGTCCCTTAGGAACCCCTTGTCTTTTGTCTTAGCCTCATGTCTTTTGTTTTAGCCTCATGTCTTTTGTCTTAGCCTCAGCACGCACACACTCCGCAACCGCTTCTTTATAATTCGCGCGTTTATAATTACGCGCCCCCCAGGCCCCTTATCCACGATACTACAATAATTCTTAGAGATATGCAAAATGAAGCTGTGAAATTGATTGATAAAACCACGTAGAAATAAATCACTCCGATCAACTGTACGACACATCGAAGAAACTACAGGCAATTAAAAAATTACACTTCATACGCACAAACCTCGTAACATTCAGAGAACCAGGGTATAATTATTCACGCTTTACATCATCGTAATAAATGTTGCGCGTTTGATAAGTGGTAATTAAATCAGTCAACTTAATGAAACGATTCGTTCTACCAGAAAGGAGAATGAAATGTACTTACGATGCTTATTTCTCGCATTTTACACGGAGATACATATACGTCAAAGAAATGGCTTGAAATATACGTGTGATAAAAGACAATGCACGCATAGAAAGATTTAAAATATAGCGGAGAATGATAGCCGCGTACCGAGCCTAAGCACCACTTTGAATGCACTCGAGCATTCGAATATTTAGCAGAGCCTTTCTCTCCTCCGGCGATTCCTTTTCCAGTGCGCTTCATTTACCCGAGCGTTACGCCCCTTCGGCAGGAAAAAAAGGAACAGTTTTCTTCATGGCTGGGGTTCGAGAGAAATTTTCGCGAAATCTTCCGACGCCTCATTTGATCCTGGCTCGCAACTTGACGTACCGTGCACTGCCGCGACTTGACAGCTCCAACGATTTAAACATCCACGATAAATTCGACTATTTCCTTTTGAATCACTACCATCTTTTGCTCGAACGAAGATTTATGCGTTTAAAATGAACGGGATGTTTCGCAGTCGTGACAGACCGCTTTTATAATCCATCTCATTTCGAAGAAACATTCGTCAAATCTGATTCGAAAGTTGCGCTTTTAGTTGAAATATAACTTTGAATAACTTGCCCTGTTTCTCCCATTGCCTCGTTATAATTCGCTAAAGCAAATTTCGGAAACTTCAAAATTAATAAATGAAGCGCAAGATGGTTGAAACGGAAAAAATGTATCACGCCGCTTACAAAACTGAACATATTTAACTTTCCTATCGCCGGCGTAAAAGTCGCTGCCTCCGAGCCCTTGATACAAAGCGCACCTTATTAAGAAGCGCGCAATGGAAAACGTGCATTCAGAGGGAAAGTAGACTCACGAGAAATAATCGGTAATACCCGTCGGTTAAAGAAGGCGAAGTGCTGAATAAGGGGTTGCTCGACTCAAAAGGACCCGAATCTGAAGCCTACAGAGGACTTGAAATATACATATATCTGTGCCGTTCTTTACGATATAAAAGACTATAAAACCCTTCATTCTTTCGTTGCCTACCACCCCTGCGCACCACCGAGTGACTGATCTTTTGCCCAAAGCGTCGTCGATGCTGCGCCGTAATTAACGATTACAAAGTATTTGGTAGAGATGATTATCAGACTGTGCCGGATCCAGTAGCGTTCTCACTCCATAACATCCGGCACTTTGAAGTCCCGACCGTCTCTTGTTTTCTGCTCCATTGTACCGACTCTTACAACCACACGCCGCGTCAGGCTGGTACACGCTGCGTTTCCATATCGGTGTGCACGCGTATATACACACGGTGATCCTGGACCCGTTGTGTTGCAGAGGTTCGACGGCGGGCGCGGTCTCCGCCATCAAAAACCCACGTCGATGAAGCGCGGAATTGCGGGCTCCATTCTACGGCATTGTTGGCAGTACGACGTTTTAATTGGCGATCCCCGATGAAGCACTCTTCCACGTCGAAAATGAACTATCACCGTGATACGCACGTTTTCACCGACGATAAAGATATATTCCACGTAGTTAACCCTCCCGGTGCCCGTTTACGGTCGACGATGCACTCGAGGGTTATCCAATATCTTCCATGGAATTACGTGCACTCTAGCATTTAGCAAGACAAGATTGCTCGAGTAGTATCGCGACGCTTAATACTCAGGCTAGTGCTTTTAAGCGTTGCGATAAGTTTTCTGTCGCGTTGTTAATACAACGACCCCTGACTGTATGACACAGTACAAATTGCGTTCCGGACGTATCGTTTCTTTTCCCCTTCTTTTTCTCCCTCGCTTATTCTCTTTCTTTTACTTTTCTCGTTTCTGCCAACAAGCTTTAAACGGATATCCCCTTTCACGCTGCTTTCATTTCCCGCATAAAAAAGCAGCTAACCATGGTGAAACAGCATGCAAGAAACGAACATGCAATTTCAATCGTATTTTTCGCGAGAATCAACGAGACGTCGCGTCGGTTAATCGAAACCTGCTTTGAGTCGCGACAACTTGCGCGATGACCGCGTGTTTCAAGACGAATGACCAATACCATGGAAAATATACGTTGCCGCTGTATCAACGACCGACACCGTCTAATGGAATACCGACTATAATATGATACATTAATAACGTACACTAGGAACTGCGTTCCTGATAGCTTCTATTTTAAGAGATGTTAGTTGAGACCTTACCTTAGAGTTCAATTCGCTACGAAATAAAGAAGAAAACAGATATATTCCAACGTTACGATTACGAGAATTTTTATCGCGGCGAAGCAACGGTTTCGATTTAGGCGAGTTCACGTTGCTCCAACGGCTTACGTCGTAAGCACTAACGAAGTTAATGACGTGTCAGAAACGTAATGGCGTATCATCGTTCGAAGACGAGGTATATAAAGCATATGTTTCAAAGCTTCGTGTAATCGAGCATCGCAGTAAACGCTGTGTGGACGAACACAATGGCAACGACGAAGGGCCATTAAAGAGGTGCGATTAAATTTAATTATCAAATTTTACGATTATTTGGGGCGCGACCGGGTTAAATGTGCTTGCATCCACTGGATAGCCGAAAGGGCGCAAAAAAGCCAAGGGGTTCGGAGACGCAAAAACCAAGTTAGAATTTTCTTCTGCCGTATGAAAGAGCTAATAAACCTATAAACCTGTCGCACAATATACTCATATTGTCCGTTATTCCATAAAATATCATGTACAATATAGAATACCATAAATCTACGAGAGACTTCTGTGTCTCATAAATAGCATTAAAGTCCCTTCTTCGTTGCACAAGCGTACAAATGAATCGAATTGTCACGCTTTGCGGTTTCAGCGTAATTTTCTAATTTTATCTTTCTTCTTTCCACCATATGCAAACGCAAGAAAAAAAAAGAAGAATTAACCGACAAACGTTAGTCTGTCACGGCGAATTTCATCCGTGAAACCATACCGTGAGACGCGTTAACTACGGCGATTAAATGAGCCGGCCGTTTGCTCGAGTGTAATCGTTTTTATCATCGCGGGTCAAACCCGCGTACGCTTTTATGCTCCTCATGAAAATCCAAGTCGAACTCGTAGTTTCTCCGAGCCGCGTAGGCTTTGTTTCCGATGCTACACGTGGGTCAACGTTCAAAATGTCCCGCATAAACCGAAGGCTTAATAAAGTCAGGAATCCGGGCTATTCCGTTCGTAGTCGACATTCCGTATTGGATGAGCGACCGTTTACAACCTTTCGACGATCCTACGAGTCTCGCTCGGTGGAACCGGGAACCAGAAACGATTACATATAGAGAAGCGAGAGAACCGACGTCGAGGGGGCAGAGGTCGGAACGATTTAACGAAATGAAAAAACAGTGCGCTTAACGTACGCTTTAATGATGGGTCAGAAACAACCAGAACCTGCTAGGTCTCTTTTAGCAATAAACGAGGCCTGACTTTATTGACCGGAAGAGCTTCGCTGCCGAACGATTTGGACAGTTGGTCATTCGACCAACGAATTTCCGGTTTATAAGCGAGCCTGAGAGTCGTAACGCCACGCCGTTAACGATTAACGATTCATTTAGGAACGTTTAGTACGATGGACGAGGGTTCCAAACGTTATGTCGACCGGCATCTCTTGCTCGCTGCGATAAGGGAAACCTTTCTTGGAAATGGCAGCTTTGAATATGCGCTTACAGGTTGCTGCAAATTGAGGCGCTTGATAAGAAAAGAGTGTTTTTTAATCTTTTCGGCAAATGGGAAGGTATACAAGTATAATTTAGCAATACGTGTCGTTAAGATATTTGTACGCTGCTACAAATTTATCGGTGATATTGTTAGTCATCGACGATACTTTCCATTGCAAATGTTGATGCCATGTTGTTATACGTTCGGTTTGCTTATTCAGTTGGAAACTGATGTCCATTGTATTTTAATTTATACGCTTCGATATCTAAAAGAAAGCCAGTTTATTTATCAATTTCGAAATCCCACATATTTGTTGTATTTCAATTTTTATATTTTTAAATTCAGATTGTTTATTGATTCGAGAAATCTGTTGCATCCGCAGTATTTTCATTATTATACTCCTAAGTTCAAATTCAGATTTTGAATTTTCACATTCGAATTTGGATTTCGTATTTTCAAATTCAGATTTTAAATACATACGTCTGTTTTCGTTATTCTCTTTTTACGCGAAAATTAGATTCCGTTGTGAACGATCCTGTACAGACGAACGTCACCCGTGTAATTCACGTCATTCCGAAGTTAGTGGCGCATTAAACATACTGAAACGCGTCTACAGAATAGGAGACAATTCGTCGTCTCGTTAATGTCGTCGCTCGAGATCGTATAACTTGCTCTACTGTGAAATTAAACCAAGAATCGATTAACCAGAGAGCGCATAAATTAATATACAAGATGCCATCTGAACGAAGAAAAATAGTTGCGTGATCGAAATTTTTATCACGTATTTTGGAAAGCAAATAGATAGAAGTAATAGACAAATATGCAATATAACAATACGCAATGGAAATTTAAAGAAGAAAAGCGAAAGAAACATAAAATCACTAAAGCACATTTAAGCATTAAATGCGAATCTTGCATTGGATTAATAAAATTCATAAAAATTACACGCATGAAATCGTAAGTAATGTACTAAAAGCAACCACGTTAGTCAGTCAATTTCTTAAAAGTCTTTTCAAGAAACGATATGAACCCATCACGACATTCCAAGAACGATACACGACATTCTTCCCGGACAACTAAAATCGTTCGTTGGTAGCTGAAATCTCGTGCATTTAGTATTCCGTTATTTTTTCGCGATTTACGGATACGAACACGTATAAATGTTTAATGCAAACGAATCATATCACCGGCCGCATAACAGCACGACAGCACTCTTTTAAAATGTAACGATGGTGCCCATCGGCAAGCGAACCTTTTTCTTCGAGCGTTAATCCGCATGAAGCATACGGTCGTTTATACGAGTGCATTATCGCAGCTGGCCTGTTCACGGTTCCTCTTAACACCTTTCATAGTTGGCGTGTCCTTGCTCTTAAAGCGATTGCGAGTAAGTACTTCGTCTAAGTACGCTTCCTACAGAATATATACGTTGGAGATATCGTTACAACATTACATTTTGCATCTATTTCTATATATTACGCCTCCTTGCATCCTGGTCCATTGCATACCAGTTTATCAAGAGTATCGAGTCAATATCGTTACCTCTTTCCTTCTTTTCTTTCCTCTTCTTTCAGTGAAGTACAAGAACAAAAACAATTAATTGCAATATAAGTTATTGTATGTTGAAATTTAATGATTGCATTCTTTCTATGAAGAATTTATTTCTCTTCTTTTTTTTGTTAAAGATATTATTTCAATGAAATATGATTGAAATTACATGTGTCATTACATACTATTAAACGCTACTTCATCAATGAACTTCAAATACGAAACATTTTATTTGTCATGTGAAATTTAGCTACTTTGAAAGATCATGTATATTTTAACTAGAATCCAGGAAGTGATTTTCAACTTGGAAAATACAAAAGACAGTCTAGTGCTTGTAAATTCCAAATTACATTGGAACGTTTTGAAGAATTCGTTGAACGCGAATGATAGACATAAATCAAATATTATTTTCTTTTAAGTAAAACTGTATAACATCGAGCGTTCAATTATTCGACACGGCACAGGAAATCAATTACCGTCTGAGCAATCTATCTACAAGCCCTGACAATGACACACGAAGAGAAAGGCTCTTTTCCGCGGCAGTTCGCAGTCTACCTCTTCTCTGTCCGCGTGCTCCTTCTTTAATAGCCTCTGCTCCCTGGCGAGCGAGGGAAGAGAGCAACCCAGCCATAAATATCCCGTAGGGTAATTAACCCTTTGAGGACGTTGAAGCTTTGACGATTTTAATAATCTTAAAAGACAGCGAGTCCCGTGATTAGTGTTCCTGTCGGCGGATGCAATCGACAGTGCTCTTCTCCACCAATGCGTAGTTCGGTACGCGTATACATCACAAAGTTCCGCTTTTCTCGGTATTGTACATTGTAATGAAAAGCAGAGATACACAGACCAGATAAAAAATAAAATGGAAGTTCGACGTCCTTTCTATTAAATTTCAGAACATTTTTGTTATCTTTCATTTATTACATACTCTGAAATATATTAAAAAATTGGGAGAACGTTGTAAAGATTAGATATAAGCAGTTTGAATGAATCTTTAATAAAATCTAGTTTTCGCATGTAAATTATTCACTTGTCTTTTAAGTTTACTTTACTGTATTTAATTCATTAAATATGTGTAATAAGAAGTGCAAAGAGCAGACTGTGTATCTGTGCATATAACAAGGAAACTGACTCGTGCATGCTCTTAAAGAAGTCTTAAATACAAAGATGCCCTTTGGCATACGTAAATTGTACGTTACCATACGGAGACACCTGAAGATGATAATGAAGATGGTGCGAGTCTGGTTCACGTAACTTTTGCCTCGTATGATACCCCCACGTAGGTTATAGCACTTTGAAGTATTGACATAAAAGCAGTCCCTCGTGGTACGACGAAAACAATGAGCGGTGAACATGAAACGACCCCTACTAGCCAATAACACACGTGGATTATTTCAAAAAGCTAATTTTTCTCTATAACCGTACACAGAGTCAAAGGACTACATACGTACATCATTGTGGAACTCCGTCTGCATTTTCTAGAAAGCGGAAATCCCATCGTACTTTCAACCGTACACGCTTTACATCTTCCACTGCAGCCTGCGAACGCTGAAAAGCCACCAGAACAAAGCTAATTCGAAATTTAAAAGGTACAGCAGCGAATCAAATGCTTTACAATAATACCAACTTTGACCGTTACGACGCCATGACACTATTAATTTTTGATCGATCGTTAGGTTGAGCATACTGTATTCCTATTCGCATTTTTAAACTTCACGCAGCAATGTAAAAAAAAAGTCAATCGTATATCATAATATCCCGATAACGAATAGGTTTTACTGCGTATTTTTAAAGATACCGTCACGGATAAAAAATGTTTACGAAGCTTGATAGCGTAAAAATCAAGATGGATAAAAAATATCACACAACGGTACGCTGTTCCTTTCTCGCGATAACCCAGTAGGTTGAGGACGATCGCGTGTCGTTGATACTTATATGTAATCAGTATTTACAAACAAAATTCTTTATCAATCTTAGCATACAAAGCCCTTCCTTCACTTACCAAGGTTTGTGGTTTCTTATGCTATGATTATTTCTCGATAACCTAACCTGTCAATTACGTTTTCGTAGAAAAACATCTCGCGCATCGACCGCGACACGAAATTCATTTCTGTAGCTCACGTAAACCTTCGCTTTCAAAGAAAAGCATTAGGAACTCGGTCAATGCCTTCTAATAAAAAACCAACTCGATCCTTTGAGTTGAACTTTTTGGGATTTAGACGATGTTTGATCAATTATAATTAATCAATTAATATTTATTGGCCATCGATTTATTTCACAAGTGTTTCACGGTTAATTGCTTTCCTTATACGTACAGATGTCTATATAAACTATTTTATATCGCACGAAACGCAATCGAATTCTGTGTAAATTATCGAAATTCTAATGTCAGTTATATAAATGCAAGTGATTTCAGAATACATATCTTTAGGCTAACCCGCTGCGTGGGTTCCAAATTCTTTGAAGAAGTCAAGTTTGGCATATGTTAACCTAAATTCGGACGACAGGAATCTATTCAGCAGCTGTGTTTCAGTGGCGTCGTGTTTACATTCGAAAACACATGTGTTTTTGTAGAAATTCGTGTTTCAACTAATCACTCTCCTGTTTCACGACCTCTAAGGAGCTTGGCGTTTTACTGAATGTACAATGTTATATTGTGTCTCTTCGGTTTCACGCATTTTTCAAACGTTCATAGGCGTCTCTAGTAACGAACATCCTAATTTCACATCAGTTACATATTGTTACTAAATAAATAATAAAAGCAGTACTATCATTTACGTATTAACATATTTAACTTTAAATATAATTACTTTTATATAATTACTCTAAGCTGTATATAATATATTACATTATATACAATACTATATTAACTTTAAATACGATTTCGTTATTCAATAAGTGATATACATGAATAGTGCTCATTTTCTTAAAAATTTTGCGCGGTTCTATTTTATTTTATTTTATTTCAAACCTATCAAAGCTTTCAGGACTTTCAAGACTTTTAAACTTCGTATAATTTTCAAAGTGATTCAAATTTTTCGCCATATGCATACAGACATAATTATGTACATATACAGTTTCGAAGTACATATGTATGTAATTCGAAGTGTTTCAGATCCCATCACTAGGCGTCTCCAACCGCATGGTGCATTTGTGTCTGAGACCGTGAAACGATTTATCGTATCTTCTTTAACACGAACACGAGTGGAATTCACGAGCAATCACGTCGGAAGTGAAATGAAAAGTTTTGACTACTTAAAATATCGAGTATTCCGTTGAGTTCTCAAAGTGACGGAGAGTGATTACGTTAATGACATGGCGAAGTATGCTTTAACGACGGGATAGGTGCAGACTGGTACGACAGTGGTGGCACGCGATCCCAACATCAACCACGACATCAAACCTAACCCCGTTTGTAAATATACTAACAACGAATAGAACGATACACGACTACTTTCAGGGAAGTTACCGTTTTTTTACGACACGAAATATAGTCCAGACAGTACGATTCGGTTTTATTACGACGCCAACGTATATGTGTATGTGATACACTGACTTATCGACCATGCATCACACAATCGTATTGTGTACACAATTCCTTACTGTTATATCAGTGAAACACCGTGGATGATACGCGTATAAATCCGCAGACCACTGTATTAAGTGTTAAAGCGACTAATGGAAACAGGTCGTTGGACTTTCTCACGTGAGAATGTAGACGATTATATCGGACCAAGTTGAAACGAGCCAAGTATATCCACCGTTTCGGTAAGTGTCTTGAATCATAATTATTTCAATCGCGTTCCCCAAGGGAGACGTGCATAAAAGCGCAACGTACGCTCTTGTATAATAGTGAGAGAGGGGAGGAGGGAGAGGGAAAGAGAGAACGTTCGTATCTGAACGCAATCGAGTTTCACGAGTGCGCGCTATTTTCTTAAGTCGATCATTAGTCAACATTGAAAACAACGAGGGTGAATAATGGTTGTATTATTCAAATCCCCCTTCGCCTTTTACAACTTCCGTAATTTTTCTACAATTCTCAAGAAAGGAAAGTTCGTTACCGCTTCACGGTAAATTAATCTATTGTTCTGTAAATTGATAAATTTGCATCAATCAAGGAGTACGGCGTTGAATTTAAATAAGAATTTAAAAAACCATTAGATCATAGGTGCCAAATAATTTTTTTAACATCATTTATCATGCTAGATTAAACTGTATGTTTTCTTTAGAAATATTTGTATTTCCATAACATAGGTTAAAATTAAATTTCATTTTAAATTATAGAATACGCATTTGTCACATATAATATGTTGTCATTTAGTGTAAATTATAAACTAATAGTAACTGATAGGTAGCATGTATACCTATATAACACTACCAGATTTCAACAATGCTAGGTTGGCCGAGCGGTCTAAGGCGCCAGACTTAAGTTCTGGTTCCCTCTGGGAGCGTGGGTTCGAACCCCACACTTAGCAAATATTTTTTGTTTTTTATTTCATCATATATACCAACACTAATTAAACGTATTCATCATCCGTATAGCAACTCTAATTAATTAATCGATTTATTTAAAGAATTTTCATATTTAATGAATACATATACATATAAATATGTCTCATAAATTGCATATCCAATTTCTCGGACACGGAATAAAAATCTGAAATATTTCCTTAACGAGAAAATCGTGTTTAAATAAGAAGAGAAATGGTTTTGCTAACAAATCATTAATTGACGGGCTAGAAGCTGATTTGCAATTACGGGGTATCTCCGCGTAAAGATAAATGGTCGGAGCTTTCGCCGAAGCCGGATTCGAAGTGACTCGAGTCTCGTAACTGATGGCAGCGATAATTGAGCCGAGTATAAATGACTTGATGAATAGTCATAGACAATTAGGGAAGCTGAGATAAGGCAACGAACTATGCGCGAGCAACTTTAGTCCGTTAATCCTGTTACACCGAGTCGCGTACCAACCATTTTCGTCTCCGTGTATTTACATAACCGTACGGGTTTCTTAGCGAACCCAACGACTTGCCAACGTTTCCACGATCGTATCGTTTGTTTCACGTGCATAATTCGTATTCGACGAAACGTTCAGAGACCTTACGAACATGCTCATCCCCTTTCGTAAATCGTAGAGGCTTGTCAAACGTTTTATCGACGTTTCCAAGTTTCGCCAACAGTTTCATACGAATGGTCGTACCGGGAAGGAAAAAGAGCCGATTAAATCGGATTACCGAACAGCAGGGCCAGCCCTGTTCCCAGAAGACCAGGACTTGACACCGTAAAAGTGTCATGAGACCACCCTATTCAAAAAGGGGATGCCGTGTGCCGGCATCGAGAAGAAAGCAAGCGCCAAGAGTCGCCCGGTGAAATGCTTGTCACAACAATTTCGCTAAAAAAGCACAACTCCTGTGTACTTGCCGGGGCACGATGAACCCGGCACACTTGTAATTTCATTCCACCGCATCTGCTGTCATTCTCACGTTACCACACGAATATCTCGACTTTCTTCGTTACTTGCACGATTGCAGGATCACCGGGAAGAGAGGAAGAGAGGGAGAGGGAGAGGACGGTGATCGCGTTGAAAAAGAAAGGAAAAAAATCAGACCCGCGTATTTCAAGCAACCCTTGCGCGAACGTTGCACAATGCAGCAGCTTCGAAGATCCACCCCTTAGCTGAGGGGTGCCGTTCCTGTCGATACTGTGGTCGACGTATAAAGGGTCTGCCATGAAAAAAAAGGGGATGAACGACAGGGAGGAATGGAGCAGTTTGGGTAGGTGTTCGCGAATCGGGGTACTTCGCATTATTTTTTTCCTGTTGCCCTTCTGACTCGTTCCGAACTTCCTTTCTTCCATCTTTCTTCGTGTAACCACGTTCATCGATCGACGACCACTTTGCATTATGTAATTTGAGTTACCAGTTATATTCTTATCGATGCTTCGAGGAGTATCGAGGGTTCGTTGTTCGTTCCTCGCTCGTTCGACCCAACCGGTGTCACGATAATTCGATTGCAACACGTCGAAGCGTGAAAGCGAGACAGGAAGAAATTGAAAAACAGGTTCAACCTCGAAAATACCTCGGCTACGAAGCAATCCAACCCTCGACGAACAGAAAAGGGAAATCGTACTTATAATGCTTACGCGTTTCAAGCCTGACGTCCGGTGAAATCGCGTTATCCGGATTCGGAATATTAAATTCATCTCTATCTTCTCAGGCTATCGCCCCGCGTTATCGTCACCTTAATCGAAGCTTAAAAATGTGATTTCACCCCAACGAGATCTTCGCGCCCGATGGTATCCCTTCGACTAAATTCAACGAGTTTTTATTCCAACAATCGGTTGGGCGAAACCAACGCTAGTTGCGAAGCCGATATAAAATTTTGCTCGTTCGTGGGAATTTTTTCAACCATCCGCGTTACTTTCACAAACAGAATTGCTAGCGACAATGGAAACGCTTGTAAATCGAGTGTCAGCCACGAAAGGCTGCGCTTGACGCAGACAATTCCGTGGTATCACGAAGATGAGGCAAAAATTAATCAAGCGAAAACCATAAATAACGATTCATGGCGGGCCGAGCGTACTCGGTCGGACAATGGATGACAAATCGCACGGCAAAGCAAAACAAACTGAGGACCAGATTAAGCTTCTCGTCTGCTCGATTCGCCGCTGCCTTTCGCCATTGTCATCGATACAGTTAGGATCAGCCTGGACATAATCTTCGTGGCTTATGGCGCAACAGCCAAGAAAAATGAAGCGTTTCTCGAACGTCCAACGACGGTTTCTTTGAGCGAGTTCTCGTTTCGCTCTCGACCCTCTGTTACAACTGCGATAGACGGTCCCACCCTCTTCTTCCCGAGCTTCACTTCGTCCGTATGGCAACAATCTCGAGTGTTGGTCGTATGGTTGCACCGTTCACGGGGTGTACATCTTGAAGGAAGCCTCGGTGAACTGGCTTGATCTCCGCGTAAGGTTATCAGAAGGTACGTAAACATAAACAAGAGGTGGCGTGAGCGTTGGCGGTTGCAGGGAGGAGTAGGTCGTCTTTGTGCAGAAGGGAAGATCGGATCGGGGCCGCGTTAAAAAAAAGAAGAAAAGAATAGCCGTCTTAAGAGCAGGACGCCATAGCAATCGTAAATGTTTAATATCGTGATTAAAGGCGCTGGCGCCTCTTATTATTATTTCAGTCTGGAGGACATTTCGCCCATAGTCCTCTTCTTGCTCCGCGTCACCGCGTTTCTTTTCAATTCTCACTTTCCTTCGTCGGCTTAAAAATCCTCCGTGAAAATTAGCCGCCTAAATATTTAAAGCTCCCCTACCCATTCGGCCGTTCGTTGCACGGCTTGGAACACAGTGCCGCGTGGAATCGGGCGCCGGGGGTGGTGATGGAGTCGGGGTGGAAGGTAGAAAAAAATAAGGAAAAGGGAAAAAAGGACGAAGAAAAAAATAGAGGAAGAAAAGGAAAAGAAAGGACGAACGAGAAAGAGAGAAGAGCGGGAATACAAAAACAAGCGTCTGCGGGCCGCGTCATTGTTCCGGGCATGGAGACAGGCGTGATCTCTTCCATCTGATGGATTTCTGCTGCAGTCACCTCTAACCACCTCGCTCGTCACTTCCCGTTGCGCTTCGTACCATTGGACACCCGACTGACTTTTTCTTTTAAATCCTTTTTCCTCCTTTTCTTTCTCTCTTTTCCTCTCTGTTTCATTCGCCCTCGCCATTCAATCGAGGCTCGAACAGCTCGCACCCTCTCCCTGCCGTCGTTGCGAACAACGAGGAATACAGCGGTGCGAGAGCATCGAATTAACGCGTAATTTCTTCGAGGAGACTTATCACGCGAAGTGGAGACACCTACGTGACGCGAATTCTTGTTTGCCTCGAAGAGACACGAATTCACGGAACAACGACCCGAGATACCACGTCGAGGACGACGTTTCCGTGTCTCGTCGAACAACCCAACGTGTAGAGCTCGAAATCGAGGGACGAGAAATCCACGTCCCGTTCAATTGGACATTTAAATTCAGCCGGAAGTTTGTAGCACGCCCAACACGAAAAAGAACCATGTTGCACGTGGAGGATGGTTTTATGTCGATCCGCGAGTCTCGGACACCGTATACATCAACGGATATTCGTAAATAAAATTTTCGCGAGGGTGACAAAATGGTCACACGCTCCACTGCTGACCCCATCGGGGTCAAAACTCGATATCTCTATGCGACGTGATTTTCTTCTTTTTCTTTATGTTGTTTTCACGTAGTTACGCCGCGACTCGGGGACAGAATAAAATAGATACGGGATTGCCGGACAGAATATTATAACGGTCGAACGACAAGGGGGATCCGTTTCTTTCCCTTTCGAGGGAATAACGCGAGGAATGCCGGCTGATTTAGGCGACTCTATTAGATTTCTTCGCGTGTGTCCCATAGCGTTCGCAATCCGACACGCGGTACTCTCTAATTTTCCAGCTTTTTCTCTCTCTTTCTCTGTCCCTCTCTTTAGAATTCCTGTTCAAGGTCCTCGCGTTTCACAAGACAAGTTACAAAACGTCACCGTTTCGCGATGACTTCGCGCTCCTTTTTCTTTCATCGAGATGCATCGACCGTCCACCGGCAGTGCAAAATAGATTTACGTAACGCGCACAGCCAGAGGCAGAGTGGACGCCGATGAATTTGCATGGTGGATAATGGTTGGCTTGAAACAATGGAAAAAGAAACGAGCTGTGCCGCCACCGCCGCCACGGTCGTATCTTTTTTCGCGATCGGCCGAGTCTTTTGCCTCTTTCCTAGCCGACTGCCGCAACATTTAAACGGTCACGTTTACCTCCGATCAATCAAGGCCTTTATTCCCGCATCGGTGTGTATTTCTTGCACCGTACCAACTCATCGGCGGTTCTATTACGTTACAACCGAGCTATGTTTCTGCCTTACTGCGTCGTTTCTCCGTAGTACGATGATTAATACTCTCCGGTTCGCGACGTTGTATACTCCGCGATAGGAAGAAAGAAGAGAAGGAAGCACGAAGAAAAAAAGACGCGTGTGAGAGAGAGGAGAGGGGAAAAAAAAGAAGCTGTCACAGTATATTTCACGCGATTATTCTCTTCGCGTTTATCGTCACGAACAGATACGAAGTATCCGGCCGCGCGATGAGCACGGCAATTCAAACGATACCATCTTTCTCCGTCTTCGACCACGGGGACCGCTTTTCACTCGTTTATACGAAACTTTTGCATATGACGAATCGAGGACTATTACCATTCAATCTCCTTCGCTCGGCTTCGTTTGCATCCTATCATCTCCCCGATGCTTCTCGCTTTACATACGGCCATGGCCATCCAGTTGAATACGACGACTCGCGATTCTTCTGCCTCTTGCTTTTCTTATACGAATTCTTTTTTATTCCTCTAATCTTTATTCTTCTTTCTCTCCTTTTTTTTCCTACTCGTATTACTCGTATTTTCGTTTGGTGTGTGACTCGTCTCGCGATCGGTGTACGCTGCATCGCGTCGATAATCGTACTGCACGTGTTCGCAATCGCGAAGTCAATCACGTGCCATAAGTGCGTAGTTGCTGCTCATTTCGAAGCGCTATGCGAAACGTGTTTGATCATGGTTAACATTTAATTGTGTAGCGTGCATGTGAAATAATGAGAAAAGAGGCACGCGGTAAATGAAACACTCGCAAATCAATCTGATCAACTTCATTTTTTATAAATTTCTCAATCTCTGTAGCCGATCAATATGATTGGAGTTTAACTCGTCAGGAACTGAACGATGTATGTATCTGGATGGAGTTGATTGGTTTAATTCACAGGTGAAGCGTACGTTATAACAACATCATTAATTACAAAATATTACGAGTATAATGCTTGTAGTGAAATAATATTCACGATAACATTAATTAAACGCTACTAATAATATTAATCGATATTAACTAGAACAAGTAATTTATTATTTTGATAATAAGTAAAAGAAATAAAGAAAGAAAAATGAATGCTACAGATTACAGAGATACAAGATAATGCGTGTATATAACGTACATATAATCGGAACAGGTACACGACTGTCGCCTTTGAATGTCGAGCAACGACTGCCAGAATTAGATTTGAACCATATAACATAATGTGTATATACAACGTATTTATAATCGAAGCAGGCATACGACCGTCGACTTTGAATGTCGACTGACGACCGCCATAAATAGATTCGAGCGATACAAGATACGACAAGTGTAATCGGCAAAAAATACATGACCGTCCCGTATGTTTGGACATCGAGCGACTTCCAGAATATCGTGTTCTCCTCTGCCAATAATGGGATATTGTAAGTAAGTCTAAATGGATATTTTGTAAAGAGTAAAAAAAAAAAGGAAAAAAAATAAATTGGAGATGCCGGGGATCGAACCCGGGGCCTTTCACATGCAAAGCGAACGCTCTACCACTGAGCTACATCCCCGTTTTTTAATTCAATCGAACAAATTGAAGAACAGATATCTATCATTATTATCGATTTTGTTTAAACAATTTTCATTCCTATTTAACATAATTACATACACGTTTTAAGATTTCATTGAAATGTATAAATACATTTTTCGTCGTTCTTAGAGAAAGATCTCTTTACACGTTAGTGAATTGATACAATCATGGCGTTCTAAATCATGCATCGATCATTTCTATTTAAAATATTTTGACGATTTTATTTATTTAATTGTTTATTCATTTGGTTTCTAAAGAAAGATGGACATACGATAAGAGTCTTGTAGTTTTTAGTGCTGTCTTACGATCGAATCGATTCTTGACCTTGCCTCAGTAACATTTCTGTATTTATAGTAATGACCTACAGTTTCAAGGTCACATTTGATTTATATTTTTATTAACCCTTCTGGAAGGTCTCATGGTGTAATGGTTATCACTCTGGACTCTGAATCCAGCGATCCGAGTTCAAATCTCGGTGGGACCTTTGAATTTTGGACTTTTTTAACCAAAATTTTTAACCATAACCATTTTAGCCATAGACACAAACTATGTCTTCGATATTTTGCTAACTTATTCCCTTAAGTTTATTTACACGACGTTTTTAGTTCATTAGCTTTATTGAAATAACAAATTATATTTTACAGTACATGCAAGTTTATATTTAACACTCAAATGTCTGTGACATGAATACTAATAACAGTATTCATTTCTCTCCATACTGTTACGCAGTTATTACATATCACGCTTAAACTAACTTGCATTGTGTGCATTGCTTTAACTGATACTCAGTATGCTACGCTGAGACATAACAATGTAAAATTACATTACTTATCGTTATGATGCTCTCCTAAAGGATCGACATCGTGAATTATCGATTACCGATATCTTCCTAGATCTAACAAAATTGTAGTCAGTGAATATAATAAATTTTACGACATAGGATACATCTATGAAAAAAAAAAAAAAAAAAATGTGTTCTCATGTGCATCTTACACTTTGACGACTATCATTAATTATAAGAGCGAAAAGAAAAAAAGAAATTGACAGCGGTGGGATTCGAACCCACGCCCTTACGGACTGGTGCCTAAAACCAGCGCCTTAGACCGCTCGGCCACGCTGCCTCGAAAACTTTTCGTCTCTATCTCCGTACATAACCTATACACCATCATATATATTATATAACAGGAGTTACTGTGTTACTCAGCAAACATTTTCCATTACATCAAATTTAAATAGTAGGCTCTATCATATTTGCTATCTTGATTCAATAATTTCTAGTATTCCGATATCCCTTTGTAGCGGCACATGGGTCAATGAAAGATTTGGATCTACAGAGACTCATATTATTGTGCCTTGGTATACCAACGTTTTTTTAGTCTGCTAGGTTCAAAGGTAAACAAACTCCGGACAAAATGTTATTGCCGCTATTTGTAATCGTCAGCCGAAGTTACATTCGAATTTTTTATAATAACAACTGTAGTTATAAATAGACGAAAGTGCTGTCTCGGTCAGTTCAATAGCAGAGTAATTAGCGATTTATATTAGAGATTTTAATATATCGACTATTACGATTTTATCACGCGTCTCTTTATTAAACGAATCGACACGTTTAATAACCACCTCAGCTTTTAAATAGGAAAAGCGAAATATATTTTTTAAGTAAATAATAGGCTATGCATATTTACAGGCTAACTACGATCGTTGTTAAAATAATTTTAAGAGGGGGGAAATATTTCTCGGTTACTCCTTCGCCTATGAAAAATCTTAAAGCAAATGTAAGAATGAGTAGAAACGTAATTAGAAGTTCTTAGAAATTTATTTATAAAATCAGAGAAAGTTGTAGAAACTGTCGTCTTCTCCGATGATTCCGCGCAGAATACTTCCAACAATAGTTATTCCAGTTTTATAAATAAATTTGATGTCTTAAAGAAGTTTGGATTACGTTTCTACTTATATTCTTACTCAAACATGCTTAAATAGAAACGTAATTATAAAGTCTCTATGCTTCATGGAACGTTATCTAGAAAACGCAGCAATATGTTACGCGCGATGTAGCCTATTTTTGTACGTCAGAAATTACTTCTCCTGCGCTAGAAACAATTAATTAAGTCAACAAACGGGCAATTAAGGCAGGAAGTAGCCATCGTGAAGCAATGATTAAACGTTTTCATCGCAGCCTACGGATGATCGTCGCAGGTTATCATCATGATAAAGAGGTGGTCTCGCATTCTGCCGACAGTGTGTGCTATACGTGTAACAGCGTACACGCGGGTCGTCTATTCTTGCCAAACGAGTTGCGTAATCCAACGAAGCATCGTGTTTCGCGTAACACGGCTCTAACCACCGTTAAGAAGAGGGGAGAAACTTAATTCACGAGGAACGAAAATTTTTACGATCGATTTCAACGGTCGTTACTCTCGCGTGTAGTTTCTGTTTCTTCTTTTTTTTTTGTTCTTTCTTAAAGGTACGCTTGCACATTCAGCTCGACGAAAGGAAGAAAAAGAAGCGACGAAATCGGCGATGATACGCACGAACGTACGTCATTATGGTCGCGAAACGAAACTTCGTTTTTATTTTCCCTTCCCGGCAGCGGCGCGATAATATCTCAATATAAAAATTCATGCTCATAACGCGACTTCAAGTTCGAGTCTTCTTATTTTTCCTCCTTCTTTCTCCTTCTTCCTTCCCCCCGTCTTTTTTTTTTCTTATCACGTCTCTCGGGGACGACGAGCGTAAAACTAACGCTTTAGAGAGAGAAAGAAAGAAAACGCCAGCCTTGCCGAAACGACTGCGGACAGATCGATAAATTCGCGTGAATATTCTTGTAGCTGATAAGCCGGACAGATAAGACGAAATCGGTCTTTGCAAGTGAGGATCCCCTCGTTACGGGGTTGGAGATACGAGCATACTGCAAAATAGAAGATAAATGTCGCGATTTCGTATTCTTTACACCGATGTTTTATAACCTCGCCCCTTTTTACCTCGGATATATTCACTTTTTTCTTTTATTTATCAAACTACTGGATCTCTAGGAAGCACATTGTACAAATTTTCATAACGTTTCCTCGTACGGTTAGCGTCTTCTACGCATGCACGCTCGTTACGATCGACGTCGATATCGACAAGTAACGTGTACGTACTGATCGTTCGATACATGACGATATTGTTCCTTGACGGTGGAAAGGTTCGCGACAGAAGCGGTACCTGTTTAGCATCGCGTTTAGCAGAATCACGCCGCCACTTTAACCTAATACTCGTGGCTGTCGCGGTAAATGATGGATCGTTAGCGGCGATCGTAGTCCTACGTAGATGATCCCGATGACTTGCACCGACTGAATTACGTCCCGCATGTTGCATATCATAGAGAAAATCCTTGCGCGTATATCAGCGTGTTGCGTTACGAGGGGCTCGCGCGGGGGCGTTCATCGTCCATGGATTCCCATGAAATAAACTGCTAGAAGCCAATTGGGGATGATAAATCTATTATTTTCGGCGAATCATCGGACCTAGCGAAGGGAACAGGCTCTCGTAGCCGGATAATATACTCGACGTACGTACAGGTGCTCTGTTTCGTGACTTACAGTTCGTTCGTTTCGGTAACGCAAATTCATCTCTCGTCCGACTAACGATTAACCGGATGATACGATCATTTTGCGCGTTAAACGATCTTTCCCTGAACGATTGAAGTCATTAGCGTGGTCGTGCAAGAATCACCTGGAAAAATTCAAATAATCAGCGAACCGCGAAATAATCCGATTGGATGTTATCGCATTGGCGATTTATCGACAGGGTCATTGATCGATGGTCGCGCCCTGATAACAACCGCCGTGACATCATGTGGAAAACGGAACCAAAGGGACTCTTTGGATAAAACGCGTTCTCCTCGAAACGGCTCGTTAACGGTCAATGGGAGAGGGCTTTTGGCATTTTCGCGAGGCCATGCACATCGCTCGACACAATGTCCCCGCCATTAACGAAATACTCGATGAGTACGTATCGAGCATCGATCATTATGAGACCACGGGCTTCCCTGGATATTCCGGTAACGGCCTATCGCCGCAATAATCGTCAACACGCGCAATAATCATGTCGTTTAATGACAATTGATGAGGACCAGGAAATGTCCGTGCTTTAACATCAGGCCGCACGTCTCTACGCTTAGCCGACTCTGCTCGTGATTCGTACGCGATAACGCGTGCATGTTTCAATGTATGGATGCGCGAATTTGCGTATATACGTGTATGTACAGGTACATAGACATAGGTACGAGAATGGATACGCACGAGTACAGGTACGTGTGCTTTGCATCGCGATAGCTACGTACACGTAGGCTGAGGCACGATTCTATTGTTGGCGCTCGGGTGTGCCATTACGCGCGATCAGTCAATATTTTCTCGTAACTGACCTCCGTTTCGATTCGGGTTTCCGCCGCTGTAAACTCGAAATAGACGGTTCAGATGGGCGAAACAAGCAGGCTATAGGCGGAGTTTGCGTGTTTCCGGACCGAAGGCAGCCTTCCCGTTTTCCGAAACACGATGTTACAACGGGGAATATTTTCGCGTAACTGACCTCCGGCGATTCCGGATGCGCGGTGATGAAGTGTCTATATGCACTTCATTGCACCGATTCCACCTACAAGCTACCACGCCTCTGGCGAACCTCTGGTAACACAACGTTACAACCTTATCAAATATTTGCACCTTCCGAATCGAATTACGGTGTTTCTGTTTGTCTCGCCACCGAGATATCGCCCTTTCTTCGGTCAAGCGCTAATTAAAATGTGCATATCGAAATGAGGCCTCCGCCGCGATACGATCGTTCAATTCGCGTGCTCCTATGGATTCATAATTAACACCGAGCCAGTACATTTAATATCGCGACTCATCGACTCGTGAGACGGTATACCACACAGCGATATCGGTATAGTATCGCTATCGATCTCACGTTGCGTTTTCGCTAACGAAATTCGTATATCGCCGTGCATCGTCGCGTATAATGCGAATTTCATTGTACCGCAGGCGCGGACGATTTTTAATTAAAACAAATTGCGCTATAAGTGGTCGACCCTTGATCACCGTCCCGTCGGTATTTCGAGGCTGATTTCGCCCGACTATAATATTTCCGGCTGTACGAGCCATCAACGCAACGTTTCGGAAAACTCCTCGATTACCGGTCAGATTATCGATCAATTTGTACGCCGACCAATTTGTACACCGTACGTACGCGTTTACACATATGTACATACACACGTATGGCAAACTCGTACGTACGCTGTAGATAGGATATCTTTCAGTCGAGTTGCGCTAGCTGCTCGAGGCCACGCAGCGAGAACGTTCTGTATACGCACGATGGTTGGGATCGAACGAGCTCTCGCAATCGCGAGCATCGCGTAGAGTAATTGAGAGTAATTTTGCAAGGCTAATTTACGCTGAAATTTAAAGGTAAAAAAATTTTGTCCCTATAAACCCCCGGTCTTTCCATGGACTGACCAGTCTATGTTTTTTCATCCCTTTGTACGTTCGGTTGCTCGATCCCTCGTGAAACCGGCGTTCACCTGCATCATCGGACAAACCTCGTTTCTCCGCCGTAATTCCATTTTCACGCAGCCCCGGCGATCGTATGACTCGATTTTTCCACAATTTCTGCGCCACCGCTGGTGAGGGCACGGTTGGGGAATTTCAATTAAATTACTCGTTCGTCTCTGTTTCTCCTTCTGCCACGTATCGTCGCGCGAAGGGAGAGAAAAAAAATAACTCGTTCAACCCCGGAACACGATCGTCGAACGCCGACCGGTGACGAAGTTCTCGTCGTTTGCCTTTAATGGCCGCGTCCTTTCGACGCGCTCTCGCGAGATTGCCGATGATTAATCAGCCGCGGCAGCCCCATTTTTACTCTGCGAGCACGCGACGACGATTACCCCTAAGCGAGACACCATTTCCATTATTTGTTCCCTTTTTCACAGTTTCCCTTTCTCCTCCCTCTCTCCTTTGTTTTTTGTTTAAACTTCTTCACCCAGCAACGATTCGGTTGGAACGTGGAAAAACGATTACAGCAGGATGGCTCTTACCGGACGATTGCCAGCGTCGAACCCGTGGAATTCGTTCGTTCGATCGATTCCATTTTTCCGTTCAACGCGAATCGATCTCGTAACTTTCATTTTCTTCGTACATATTACACGCTACCAACAAACCTACTTTCTTCGCGTGCACAAACACCGCGAGCTCTTCCTTCTTCCAATAGGTAACCAATAGAGAACTCTTGCCAGATGAAAGCAAATAGAAAACTTGGTATCCTACGAGGAAGAAAGTGTACGTAACTCCACCGGCTGACTAATATGCCTAATAACAGTGATAAGTGCAAAACGGCGGTGTATTACCTGCTGAATGCGGTCGACGAAGTTTCTCGGCGTGGGTTGACGCCGTGGGAATCCCCGGAGAATCGACGTATGACGTAATGTCGAAGGAATGGCGTGCAACCCTCTACTCCCTGTCCTTCCACTCCGAACCCTCCGACGCAGCCCCTTGCTCGGCACCTCGCCACGGCATTCTCTAACACAACGGCGACGCGTACGCGAGGACAATGGCTGTACGACGTCGGCGGCAAGAGGCGCAGGGCTCTGATTTTCTCCCTCGGTGCATCACCGATAAATGCGTTTAGCTTGAGAAATGAACCGCGCGGCTTGCTTGCGTGCAGTCTGCGTGCAGTCTGCGTGCAGTCTGCGTACAGCCGAGTTTCAGGCGGTGCAGGCTGCGTGGTACACGGTTTCGCGCAGAGAGACGCCACGCGGTTCGTAACGCCAATGCTCCACTGCAATGGGATGCAGTTTTTGCGCTAATCGGATTAGGAAACGTTCAAACGTCGAAGTTGGAAACCGCGTTATTCCGCTGCGTTCAACACGATTCTGCAGTTATATGCATTTTCTGCTTCACCCTTTCTTTTATCGTTTCTTTCCTCTTTTTTCTTGCTTCTTTTTCCCCTTTCTTTCTCTCTTTTCGATTTCATTGCCGACTATAACGTGATCGATTCTCCTGTTCGAGAGACGAACATGCGAGAGGAAAGGGAAAAAGGCATCCGAACGAGAACGAACAAGCGAGCATCGGTCCCTTCGGGGCGCTCGATCGGCATTCATCCTCCGAGATCCCTCAACCCGTTTACCTCCCGATATGCGAACATATATCCATTGGTGTTTCGCCTTTGTTTTCCACCGATGAAAGAAACGTGACGGTCCGAACGATTTGTCTCGGTATTTAATCGAACGCAGGAAAAGAATTTCCCTTTATGTAGGTTCGCGAGCGTGGCTCGACGAGCTATTGCTCGGAAGCACACGACGCAGAGTAATTAAAATTTAGTTTTGAACGCGTAGAGAACGTTTGTTTCGCGAGTTTCTCGAGGGCTGTGTTGACTGAAATCCTAAAATTGCCTCTCTGTCAGCGTGACAACACGGTTATTGTATTACTGGCTCGCGTTGACGTCGGGAAACGCGTTCCGGTCGTTTAATAGTAGTGTCCTGTATCCTCGGAAAATTAAATCGGGAAACCTTAATAAAATCCTTGCGAATTTCGCGATTTTCTGGCTTCGTGAAACGTAAAATGTCGGTCCGGTCGATGGACGGCAGTTGCGAGGCTTCTGAAAAGAAAGAAAAAGAGAGGCAAAAAATGGAAAAGAAGAGAAAAAACGGAGAGGAAACTTTTGATTGCTGATACCGGACGACCGCACGCTCGAGGGGAATCGATGATTATACGTGTGCTCCGCAGCTTCCTGTTATTTCAATTTAACTCCGTGCTTTTTTACGCGAATATCAGATTTCACTGCATAAACCACCGACTTCTACTTTTTCTTCCATTGATTTATTGGTAATCAAGATTAAATTGCGCAAAAATCAAAGTATAAGTGCGAGATTCGAAAAATAACCTACATATTTCTTATTCCCGAGATTGCCTATAATGCCATAATTACGGTGTTTCTTGTCTCTCTATATGACATTTGTGTCAATGATTTTACTCTGTGATTAATCCTGGCAACACGTGTTTATGCCTACGTATAAATAGAAAATTACGCTAATTTACAATTTAAGTTACTTTGTATATATTTTTGTAATGGAAAATTGTAGCGTACGGCAAATCTCAATACGAATTACTGTAATGAAAAGCAAAAAAAAAAAAGAAACATACGTAGCGGAGAAAAAAAAAATAAATTGGAGATGCCGGGGATCGAACCCGGGGCCTTTCACATGCAAAGCGAACGCTCTACCACTGAGCTACATCCCCGTGATGATTGTACATGATTTTATATCCTAAACTATTGGCAAACTCCATAAAGCCATATACGATCAATAATTATAATACATTTGTAAACAATTCCCGTTAAATTAATGCAATTACCTAAATCATCGAAACACATGTTCGAATGTATGCGTATATACTCTTTTCGATTATCGATTATTACGAATACGGAGCCAGCTGTCTCTGCCGAGCTAATTCTGCAAATATAAAAGACCGATATTATTAACAGATGTATCGTGTTCGAAAATACAATGTGCAATTTAAACGACGTCATATGGCGAGCTGAGAATCATAGCCATGTAAGTCAAAATTCGAACAAGCTTTTCACGTTGTACACTCCCTGAAAGAACTATCTGGCTAAGTTATAATTTTATTTTGCATCGCGACATATTTTCCAAAATTCTGTTGAACTTCTTTGTACTAATGGAACTGAAACACTATCTTACGAAAAATAGTAGTTCACTAACTTGCATCACTATGATTTTCAGTCTGCTATATAATCCACGTAAAGACCTGTTCCACGAATTATGAGTGGCCCTGAGGTAAAACCGATGATCATTTGCCGCAATTGCGTCCCATTATTGCAACGCATCCGCATGGGGTTGGCGTACGTGCTCAAAGAATTACGAGGATGGCTAAAAGTCACCCCCCGTCGCGTGACTTATGCACCACCGACCTCTAATAAAGATCTATCACCCGGTGCACCGGTTACTTTTATCTTTCGCCCGCATTTTTTTCCCCCTTCCTCGGTTCGTATTCGTTTAAAAAACATTTCAATTCTCGCGTATACGTTGCAATTACGTGCACGGTGTGTCATAGACAGGTTGATAATTTTAGAAATCTTTCTGCCATAGATTTATTCTTGCCCCCAAGTTCTAAAGATATCTAAGGATCTTTAATCAAAGTATCATTTTTGGTTGACGTACGAGGAAAGTTATAACCTTCGTAGCGAGGAAAATGATAGGTTTACAACGGGCAAGATCCCACAAATCCCATCGACGTATACAAGAGACCTTCCTTTTAGAGATAGGGCAAGTTAGAAAACTTGCTAGGAAAGTGACCGTGGAAATAACACTCGCCAGATCATCCGACACCTTTTGAATGGGTCCATGCATTACACAGGCGATACGGTACCCGCGCGAATACATAGAATAGGTATAAGTGAAAGTAACCGTTCCCTGTGCTTTCTAAAGGCCAAGATGTTTATATGTATGGCGCAGACCGGAGGCATTATAATAAATGACGCTGGTTTTACCGCGAAGAAAGAAGAAGAAGAAAGTCTCTTGGCGGAGCCAGACGCGACCGGACTGTTTCGACTGGCTGAAAGAACTTGATAAGCGCCTACCATCCATTACGCGTTGATACATTCTTAATTATGTCTGTTGATGTCTGTAACAGTAGTCTGTAACACTTGACTTCGCGTCGAGTATACAGGATACATCTTAACGATCGTACTATATTTTTCGCAAAGCGTAACGTTGTGGCTCGAACCGGTTGCAGCGGAAAATTGGATAATATTTAATATAAAGATATTCAGTAATGTTGTTATTGTCCTCTATTAATATCTAGAGTCTTTTGCCAATATTTACTCGTGGCTCTGATACTAATGTTTTTGAATTAATGCAAACTTTTTAACGCTCAGTGTCGTAGTAGGTTCGAAAAAGTCAATATTCTTTTGACAACGCGGCAACTTGCAATCTGATATCCCCCTTTTAAATTTTCTGTATGCCTAAAAACTTGATAAATCGTAACCCGATACGTGAAATGTGATATTTTAGAGGCAGACGAATAAGAACGAGCATTCTTATCGTATAAATCCGAGAATCTCCCTCTTTGGAAGTCCAAAGGCAAAGCAAACAGTAATGTGAGAATGATAGCGCGGTGTTTTAAAACAATACGTCGAGACGCATCTTAAAAACATGACGGATCTTGCAAGTCTCTCCCGATATTTATACATATATACATGCATTCGTACCTTCTCGTTATGAAAATATTTCATACTCTTATTTTTGACTCTCGTTCATTTTTAAGAAACACATTTCTATCTAGAAATGCTATACCTAAGACGCGTATACAGAATTCGCGCTAGTGCGATAAACATTATTTGTATCAACTTGTTCGAACGTTCGTTCGCGAGAACGTTCTTAAGCCGAACAAAAACCCCTTTGTTCTCCGAATTACCACCTACAGCAAGCTCGTCCATGTTTCATACAAGACGAGGCAATATTAGCCCCGAAGTCTTAATCCTTAATTTTCCAAGTCGTTGCCTTAGCCCCCTGCAGACTTTCGAGCCGACATACTTCGCATCCTTTGAGACTAACAATTAGCGATATTAATCCCGGCAGCCTTAGAAAAGGAAGATAGAGAGAGAGAGAGAGAGAGAGAGAGAAAGAGAGACACCCAGAGGCATGCGTCCTATTATACTTTAACACCAGAACCGGTCTCTCGTAAACATTCTTTTAATACCATTTCTCTCTGCTCCTCTCTCTCTCTCTCACTCGCTCACTCGTTAAATCGGTATACGCGGCGTGGTTGCGAAGCGGGAAGAAAAAGAAAGACGATATTTCGCAATTAACAGGGCTAATTATCGAAGAACGACCGAGGGAATGGTACTGAAGAAACGCGGCTCCCAAAGAGCCCTGTCCGTGCATATTTTATTCTTAGTATCCTTAAGTCGGGAACGAATGAAAGAAATAATCCTGCGATAACAGGCTGGGACTCGCGGGAGCTCGGTGTTTACACGAAAGTAAACTGCAGTAGCCGGCCGCCCGTGGTGAGAGAGGCTCTTTTGTACGCGCGTTTCTCTTCGAGAAAAGTTCTCTGTAAATACGGTCCGTCTTCGAGTTTCCATTCGGTATCAGCTCGGGGTCGTTTCTTTACACACGGAAGATAAAACGCCGGGGCTCGATACGAGATAACGCGTATCCATCGCGGGCATCGCTCCAGCTCGCGCACACTCGCTCGTTCCGCCTTCTTCGTCCAACGTGACCAGATTTACTTAATCCCCGAACCCCGATGGGAAACCTATTCACCGTCGATGGAAATAAAGTAAAACGCGGCCGAATAAAATAAACGAAACGTCTGTGTCTAACAACCGGAACAGCCTCACGGTGTATGATAAGAAAACGTTCGAACGGGCAACGTAGAAACGTGACATCCGATTTTGCGATTGGACGTGCCGTATGCAAAGCGTGTGGCTGCCAAGCTTTTTACGATTCGGCGACATGGCGATAGAAGACCGAGAACGACGCCGCTGTATAGAGACCTCCTACCGCGGCAAGTGTCGGCAGCCGTTTCGTCGCAATTACGTGTCCCTTATCGGCTCCTTATCTGCTGCGTTGAGCAAACCCGACGTTAATCCATTCGTCAATACGTTGCGCGAATAATCTGCCGATAACAAATGGCCATAGCGTGAATAATCGTCGAACCGCTAAGGTCCTTTCGTTTCGTTTTATTCGAATTGCGTCGTTTTATCGCCGCGGGTCTGCCGTTGCTTATTGCGCGAACCAGATCGGCTTTGCCTGTTATTTGCACGGTGATTGATGCGTCTTATCGACGGTATACTGTTTCAATTTCCACGATTTCTATGGATGGTTCTTATTCGAACGAGACTTGGACCAAGCCCAAAAAGCAACTCGGAAATGGGAATCGGTGGAATTATCGTCGTATCGATCGGCAGAATGGCAGTTCGGTTCGTCGAATTGCGCAATGAATCCGATATATCGGTGCGCTTCGGCAGAATTCTTACGGAACACTATGGTGAAATGCAACACCGTTACCCTTCTACTAGGCTTTCGCGTTTCTCGAAAATGACCGGTTCAACGGAATCGCCGTCGGTCTAAGAACGCGTCTGCCATTGCGGAATCCTATATCGCGTTTACCTGGAAACCCAGTTCCACCTCCGCCAACGGAAGTCCCTGAACTAACCCCTTTCGGGCTTATATTCCCCATTCCGGGTATTAATGTTGGAAACCAGATCGTTATCAATGCATTTGAACGATTTTATTGTTCGTTATCGTTAATTGATCGTCACGATTTCTAATCGTTAATCCTACAGTTATAATGCAATTATTTGACGCTTTCATTCGCAGATGTTATCTCGATTGTTTTCATTATTTGCAATGTTTCATCATTAACATCGACGTGACTAATTGATACAACGTTACGGGATGAGAAACGATTTCTAGCGATTCGTCACGCTTATCATCGGAGACATTGTGCGAATAGATAAATACGACCCTCGAACGTATCTACTCTGTTTGCGAAAATTTCCATTCGTATGTCTTTCTCTCTGTCTGTTTCTCTCTCTCTCTCTCTCATTCTTTCTTCTTTTTCAACCCTAAATTTCATTGGCAGAATCCGTTTCCGCCGCGTGCCTGCTTGTAAAATCAGTACATCCGGGTGTCAAAGCGATGTCACCCGAACGGGTAGCTCGGCTACGCATCAGTTTTAAATTCGATCAATGGGTGATACCAAGCGTGAAACACTTTTAGGGTTGAAACTTTAAAGGCCAGCTCGCGAAACAGCAAATCGCAGTTACAACCGTGAAACTGGGGGGGGGGCGAGTTGTGGGAACTCGGTGTCGAGTGCAGCCGGAACCAAAAAGGATATTCATTTCGAACCCCTCGCACGTTCCAGTATTCTTCTCATGCCGTTGCTCGTTCGACGTATGGCAAAAATCTTCAAAGTCTCTGTGAAAGGAGAAAATAAACATACCTGCCGCTGTGGAAACGATCTCGACACGGGGCTTTTGTCAAGCCGAATTTATCGCCCGTCGTACGTAAACTGTAACTCGTCGAATAGTATGAAAAACGTAAATTTCGTCCGGAATAAATTTCAGCCTCGTAATTGCATGATGTCATCGTGGATGATATGCGAACGACAAGTGGTAAATTCCTGGGTGTCACGGTGCTCGCCGGCTTTCGTGTAAAACGTGTCGATATAAAAACTGCGCCTCGTCGCTCCTCCGCCCACCCTTTTTTTTTTTTTTAACGCGGTTGATTGCTTTAGGTATGGGTCAATTGACCGGGCTCGACCCAGAATTTACAAATTCCCCGATCACTGGCCACGATGCGTCCGTGACAGGGTGATTTTGTAATACAAACAAAAACTGTGGCGGCGCAGAGTGCATTACGGTTAAAGAGAGAAAAGGGAAGAAAGAGAGAGGAAAAGAGAGGAAGGTTGCCTGGCAACGGATCCACGCCCGTGTAATTCATTTTAGGGAAGTTTCTCTGTATGCAGCCACCCTTTATTGCACTCTCCCTCGCGCGATGCATTCCTGCCACTCTTCGCTCCTAGCCGATGCACACAAACGATAGATGCATCCAACTGACCGACGAACGGATTCGTAGTGATCTGATTTTAAACCAATCAACGGCGGTTTCGCGCTTAATTTACAATCAGCCCTGATACGAGTCATTCGTTATAGGACGTCCAACTGCAAGCGCCCCCAATTAAAATATTTTAATCGATTGCCATACAATTGCCAAGTTCGTTCCTCTCGTTGAAAATTCGAGCAGGATTTACAAGGGGATCGTGAGGTGGGCGCCTGATATTCGATTAAAAGTCCACAAAGACAACAAACTGTATTTCGATTTAAATGCTGAACGATAAAACGCGATTACATCGAATTACCGTTAAACCATTGCGTTATTTGTTCTGCGGGGTGTACGATGCGCGTGGAATCGTTCGGTGACGATTCAGAAACACGTAGATCCACTCGATGCGCACTCGACCGTAAAATTATGATAATAGTTGGAGCGACGATGCACGGGAAGACGATTATTTATTTTCGTGGATGGTATACAACGCGGCATTAATATACCGAGGATAATTTACGGACAACAACACCTGCGCGCAATAAAGTAAATCTAGCTTTTCATTTCATTGTTCCTCGGCTACCCTTCGTGCTCACCACCGCGATCACACACCGCATTAGCCGACAATAAAAGCACGATCGATGATACGCCAACGAACGATCGCATACATGAATTTTTAATAAATCTTTCGATGGTCTATTAGGGACAAATTATTCGAGAACCTTTTCCATACAGCGATAAATTAACCCATAACCCGGTTACTTCGCGCAAATTGTACGGACAATTCGCTCGATAAACTCGCGCGATAAAATAACCGGACGAAATTTAACGATACTTGCTATGCGACTGTTAATTAATGATTCTATTTAGCGTAACAACTGCCCCGACAAACATCTATACTTCCCTCGGACAAACTACTGGCGCTATCTGACGATCGCGTAACTGCGTTCCGCGCGCGAACTCCGATTAGAAGGTGAAGAATGCACCGCGTAATTTACAGAGACGAGCATGCGACGCGGGAAGCTCGAAATTTCTCGGTAGCTGAGCGAGGTAGGTCGCGTCTACGAGCGAATACGAACGTGTGGAAACGTACGCAACATGCGTGCGTACGTGCGTGCGTGCGTCTGACGCGTGCGTGCATATGCGCGAGCCTGAATTGCGTGCGGTTCGCGCTTTAATTTAGCAAAGTACCTTGTCCGTTCCGCTCGACGAAAGTGCAAGGGGGGTGCACCCTACGCAATGGACGCAATCCTTCACGCACCCGTTGCATAATAAGCTTCTGCACATCCACATATCCAGGTGAGGACTCGTTCACCCCACAAGGATCGTGGATGGCACGTGGACGATGTAAGCTTAATGACTTTCTAGCTGGCTTCGTCTCTCAGAAGCGAGCCGCTGGCGGAAGCGAGGAACGATTATTATTAAAAATTAACGGGTATTCCTGGTTCTTGACGAAGGCGAGTTGCTCGCCTTCTGCCACGAATTTGCAAGGTCGTCTCGACTCGACGCCCACGATGAATTTTCATGCACCCTTGATCTCCAATTTCTCGTATGAGAAAAGTGTAATGGAACCGTCGTAAAGAAACCGTAGACTGTGTAAACGGCTGCCGTAAAAGTTTATACGGAGCGCTTCCAGTGGCAAACGTTCGTTGAAGGGGTATCACACGCGTTAATTAGTAGCAGTAATTCGAGGCTGTTGGTCACGCGTGGATATCAACGGTATAATCGACACGTTCTATTTCGCACGATCTCGAAAAAACGAGCCGTGTCACTTTTTAACCTTGTGCAACGCGTAACACATGTCTAATAATCCACCTAATTTTTACAGTGGAACGCATTACGATTGTATCGAGTGATACTATAGAGGCAATAATAAACGCTTTATCGATAGGTAACCGTCTCTTTGAAACGAGACCTGAAGCCCGTCGTCATCTACCGCTCGGTAAAATTGTTTCCCGAATGCCATTAATAGCCTCGGCGAATAGGGTCAAAGTTGTCGGCCGTGAGTAGATTCAAAGTGTTTCCAGCATCGCAGAAGCCATCGTAGATCGATCGATACCCCACCGAGCACGAAGTTAGCTGGATCGAGTAGCTTGCCAGATATGGTATCTAACAGTTTGCAGCAGTTCCAGATTTTTTGCCCGCGCTAACGCAATATCGTATCACAGCGAGATATCGATCGAAGATTAGCATCTGGCCGGCCGCAAAGGGAGATTAGCTAGATCGATCACACATGCTGAACCAATTCCTCCGGTCAGTTGCTCATCAATACCAGTAATGGTACTATCCCCCGTGATCCCACTCCTCTTCCTTCCTGTGTCTATATTGTATGTATGTATACGTCCCTGTATTCCTCTAATAGGCATATAATCGTTATGCATATACAACACACCCACAAGCCTGCGCAACTGTGTGTGTCGGTTCCTGTCCGTATATTTATACATATGTAGGTACATACATTATGTGCAGACATCGACAGGCGATGCGTGTGTACCAACCATAATTATGTACAAGCTGATCCCGTGTTTCTTGATGTTATATATATGTGTGTGTGTGTATATATATATATGTGTATATATATAAATCTGTATATATCATAGATACATATGTAACGTGTGTATATATGTAGCTGCCGCGACATACGGCACGATTGCATATGCAAACCTGTTTACACCAGCCGATACGCGATGTCATGCGAGCCCATGCAAATTCTCCTGCTTTCCGCGCTTTTCGACCAAGTACTTGAAATCCGAATCGTACTTCTTCGAGCTTTCTCGACTGTTTGGCGTGCTCGATTCTTTCGTAAACTTGCGAGCGAATACGAGGAATGGCAGGAAATACGGAAGAGCCTGGTTGACTGGTGGCGGTTCGCGGTAGAACTCAGACTACGTACGTCTCGGTGAAAATGTAAGTCGCGGGCAACGAGCGCAACAGACTGTTACATCTGTCGCTCGCATAATGCGCGATATCGTGTGTATATCATTCGTTGCATAATGCATGGGGCGTGTGTGGCCGCGCGATATTGCGGCGGAAATGGTGTCGCGGAAAATGGGAAAGCTGCGGCTGTTGTACATACAACATCGGCGTCGTTGCTTTCGCTGCTTACCGTTGTTGCCCTTCGGTTTCGCTCGGTATGCGAGGTAACGCAACTGTTGCCGCGTTAAGTCATATCGTGCTTCTGTGCTTTTACTGTACGCCGTGAAACAATATAAACTTCGTTGGAAATTCGTAGTCAGTTTTGAATCAGGAATTCTCGTGGTTAATATAAAATTTTTCTAAGACGAAATAACAGTATTTTCGAGAATATAATACTAATATTACGTAGAAATAGTAGGCACGTTTCTCGATCATACGAAACACGTATCGCTTGGGTCACATGTCCCTGAGTATCTTTGATGTGACATGGTCACGATCTCTCTTGGCCTACAAATATCCCTCGTATGACACTTTACGACCTTTCATAACCTTTTAAAGTACCTTTATATAACCCTCTATAATCTTCAAATGTCTTTAACACGACCTTTTGTGAACCTTAGATAATCTTTACTTGGTTTAAAATAACGACGTCAGGGTTTGTATATCTAGTCGACTGGAGGACTTTGAACGATACTTTCCAAGCACTGTGAATAGTTCGAATGACGCGATATATTCTTGCACTTGATGCATCAATGCGACGAAGTAAGAAACGGTTGATCTAGAAATAGCGTATTGAAATTAAGAGCCTGATACCTTATCATTACGGAGATAATGTAATCGCAAGATCGTAGGCTGTAATAGAAAAAAAAGTAAAAGACCAAACAAAATAGATACCTACGATGATCTAATTAGAGCTACTCTTTGAAATATTCCACTCTGTCGGGAGAAATTTCCATTTAATGATAGATAGCGGAAATATACGGTGGAAAGATTTTCCTCGGTTCGACGATTAGATGGCACTCTGTATTCGAGGAATAAAGAACGGCAACGACGGTGGAGAAATTCGACCCGACATGCAAATCATTCCCGAACAGCGTCGCATATAAATATTCGACAATTTGCATTTTCCTCGTGGTGGCAATCGTAGTACCGTCCCGGCCATTCCCAAGATGGATGCCGCCACTTTGCGAGATATACGCCGAAAGTTTTACTGCCCACTAAATTTCAACTAGCTTCTCTAGGTAGGTACATATATATTCTTATATATGCGACGCGAAAAATAAGAGGAATACGACACTTGTTGCTCCCGTTGGGAAAACCTTCCGCTCTGGCGTCGGCTCAAGACCTATAGGAATATTACGCGATCACAGAAAATCCCTGTAACCGTTTTTGGTCGATTCAAACATTTTGAAAATCACGCTGACCAGGCTACGCACGATGCCCGATCGATTTTCAACCGGACAAGCGCGTTAGTCACGTCGGCAAGTTGCGTTTAATGCGATCCCACGCGGCCAAGGACTCGCAATTAAAAATATTTTTATACCCCTCTCGTGTCTGTCGGTCATTCGATCGGTAAGAGCCTTTTTTTTTCCCCCGTTTCGTCCGAACGATATATCCCCGAAACGAATGGCCGCGATTTTATTGGCTTTCAGCGTTATATAGGAAGCCATAACGACTCGATTAAGCGGGACAGTCAGTGATTGCCGGTATAATTTGCCGAACAAATCGCGTCGCCGTAATCCTAGCCTCGTCTGATCGGCTGTATCGATCATTCTGATTTACCGATTTCCCGCCATCACGTGTTCGGCGATGCGCGTTGCATTATCGCGGTACACGGCTGTGTACACCTGCGCACCATTCCGCCGCCGTCGCTCTCTTTTGTGTGGGAATCGAATTAGCGGAATATCGAGCGCCGTCGACAAGTAGACAAAATTATAGTGATATCGGGAACTTCGTTAAAATAGAGGCCGGGGCTCGGAACTAAAACGCGCAAACGCTGTTTTTCCGTTCATTAGGAACCCGATACGATTATGAAGCCTCGGTACTCAGCTAACGAGCGATATATCGTTTATTTTCGTTCGTTCGAAGCCGACCGGCATTCGTATTAATTCTCTCTTTAATTAAATGAATTCGACCGGCAGAGATGGCCGGCACCGCAACCAACGAAATAATAGAGACGTATATTGTCCGACTCGAATCAGATCGCCCGTTTACTTTCCTATTAGTCGATCGTGCGTGCAGAAGCATTTTATTACGTTCCTAAATTATTCTAATTAACGGGAAATGCCTACAAGAGCACGTCAAAATTGATTCCCGGATGCACCCTCGGAAATCTTTTTTCATTATTTTTTCCAGTAGGAGGCTCTCGCCCTCGCTTTGGGGCGGCGACGCTGTCCATCCACGCGTCTGTCGCTCGTTGATGCAATTTTCGTAGCATATCGTCGTTAATCGAAGTACCGGGGCTCTCTACTCTACGCCCACGTTTCTCGTTCCTCGGCTATGGAACGGGGTAGAACAAAGTAAATGGAAAACTGAAACAACAACAACAACAACAACAAGAGCAAGGAAAAGGGAGGAAAAAATAGCGACGTAGGAACGCGCGTACCAACGGAGAACGAGAGATGAGGGTGGCGACCGAAGGCTGGTATCCATCGCCAGCCGGTGCCTCGATTACTTCGCAATGGCGCAATCAACGCCGAGTGATCTTTATTTTCAACGGGAAACCCGCCCCGATACATTCGAACGGCCAGGTACTACAATTTCGCGCAAACGAGACAATACCGCCGCGAAGCTTCGTTACAACAGGGTGTGATTGTCGTCCCATCAAAGTGGACAGTTTACAGATGGATTGGAAGGCCGCTGCCGCGCTCGAAGCCCCAACTTGCCTGTGGATGGCACTTGTGCATATACCAGGGGCGCAACTTCCCTCGATTGTTTCGCTGAATTTTAGACGGTATTCACCGGAACGCTGTGATTAATTACCACAGCTTTGTGTACTGCTCGCACGAAGCCTCCAAGCCCGTAATCATTTGAAATATCGACTCGTTTCGTTGGTGATAAACCGGCCGATTCCAACGCAAAGGATATCGATTTGTTCGTTCATAAAAAGAAATCAGATTAGAAGTATCGCTTCGTAATCGTACGTAAATCATCGATGCTACATATACGCTATATAGTACGTGTACCTGATTCATTTGTTTATCTATTTGTTTGTATATTTACTTTATTTCTTTATACATACACGTCTAGTTGCTCGTGTTTGCTATGTCTAACCTTCCTTTTTCAACGTTTCAAATTCATCAAACTATTATGTTCATCGCATAATGGTGGTCCGTAGTGGACGAAACGCGCAAGCTACCTCGTCCCACCGCGAACACCTTCGTTCAAAGAGCTTTCCCTCAAAGATCAATGCCTCGTGCCGACAAAAGCGTTCCACCAGCGGCTCACCCTTCATTTTTCCGTCAGCCGGCGTTACGCAAACACGCGGAAAGCGGCTCCGTCTCACCCCTGCGGCGGGAAGCTCGTGGATAACGCGTCAACTAGAAGCACAGGAGAGCAGCCGTGTTGTAACCGCGAACTCATTCTCTCTCTTCCTTTCTCCTACAGCCTACCGCTTTTTCTCTTTCGCTTCCGCAATTACTCAGGTGTAATTGCGTTCCGACCCCATGTACCGCTCGGCCCAGGCTTACACGAATTCGCGCGAAAAAAGAAAGAGCGCACGGTACGCTTTATACACATGCAAACCCACACAGAGCAAGAAAGAGAGAGACAGAGGACGGGTATTACACGAGGTTCAGGGGATTCGATAGTAGCCGTAGGTCGATGCAACGCTGCAACGGGCAGGCATTTGCCAGTTTCCCTTCCTACGTCCACCCTCGATTCAATTCAATGCCACTCAATCAGTCAATGTAACGCGCATGCAGCCGCATACCGGTGTACCGCATTTCGCAATGAAACGACCGCTGTTTCGACCGGTACTTCGCTGTTAAGTGTCCCCCCATGTAATCGGAGCGCCGGGCCTCGATCGGTGCAGCTCTCGCCGCCGTCCATCAAGGCATCACGCGGATACAGCGCGTGCCATATCCGCGCGTTTTACACAGATTTTATTTTTCAGTTACACTTTGTTGTTTATTGACGGCCGGCAGCCGGTGTCCCCGTGTATAGCTCGCGCGATTTATTCCAGCCTCGCGGCCAAGCGGATCGCGCATCCCCGAAATGCATTAGCGCATAGCGTAGCACCGAAAATTACGACCATTCGAGTTTCATTTTTTTTCGATACGCGACGCCTGTTCCACGGCACATTGTAAAACGGTAACGAGCTCCATGACGAGTGTTTCCCCGTCACGAGAAATGGAATTTCACAACGTCCACGCACTTTTCGTAAAAGCCCCCGACTCTCGCGCCGGTGTAAACGGTGAAATTTTAATTCGTAATTTCGAGTGATGCGCGCGTACACACCGACACGCGCGTCGGGGGCCAAGGATAATTAACCAATCTGTATATCGCGTAGTCTAGGAAAAAACCTGGATGTAATATGAACCGGTGGGAGGGCAGGGTGTTGTGACGTGGTTGGAAGTTGAACGAAGGTGGGCATGTAAAATTTAGGAGCACTTCCCTTGTAACGGTAGCCAAGCGTAATCTCCCTTCGTGTTTACTTTCGTTATTTTTATGAAATTCTCGAGAATGTCTGGCAAATTTTCCCTTCCTACAGAGCTTGCTAAACCTACACTTTGTAACGCAAGGTAGTTAGGTACATATCGTTCGATCGTTTTAATGGATATTCGTCTATCGAGATTTCACCAGTCATCGTGCTACATTCAGCCCTTGTTTTCCACGGAGGAAAAAGCTCGTCAGGATCACGAGCCGTGTCGGATTCATAATCCCTGCGAATGACTTAACTAAACGCACTCGTGGCCCGAAAACGTTCCGTATCGAATCGTCGCGAACCCCTGCTCCAACCTCTCTCAGTCTCCCTTTAAGAGAGAAGTTATTCTCCCATCTATATTCCATGATGCAATCTACGTTGGCCTCGTGCTGCGGTTCCAGCGACTGTATATCTCGTAAACCGCTCGGAAAGTCCCTCGGTGGACGCGTTTCTCAGCCATCGAGAGGATACCTCGATGCTCGCCGGACCATCGACAAAATCGAGACCGAGCTCGTAGAGCGGGAAGATCGTCGAAAGTTTACATACGAATGCCTGATTTCGGTGTAACGCGCCCACCAGGGAAAATCAGGGGACGAGGAATATCGTTCGCGACTGAATGTGACGTGCTATCGCGCCAGTTGCCATGCTAATTATCCCCGTCGATTAAGTAAATCAGGGGTGGGTGGAGTTTGCCTAATGTCGGCCACACGAAAATCCTGATGAGACTCGACCCTGTTCCTGAGTGTCTTCGAACAAAGGCTGCGAACAGCTTCCCTAGAAGTACGGTGTTTCGCTTGTTGCGAAATTACGAGCGACTTTACAGGCTAGGGATTACAATGACGAAACGTTTCTATCTTCTCATGACGTTCGCCAGATGTATGTTTCGTTCTTTCTTTATTTAGTTCTCTTTCTCGTTAAAATACACCGTTACGAGTGTCTCGCGTGACGTTCGTAAAGTTACGCACGTGACAAACGGAACGGTGGTCTTCGTTCTATTTGTCCCTTTTCAAACGAGAGGATTACGTCGTGCACGTCGTTAGTCAGAAAAGCGACAAAGAGTTGAAGAAAAGAATGGTTTTTGTCAGTCGTACCGGGGTCTAATTGCGGTCGATGTCACGACAGATATCGTCGTTCTACCCCTCGTCAATATCGTACGTCACAGCGCCGTGATGGCCCGTATTCGTTTACCGATACTTACTATGCTAATTGCACCAATTAGCATAGCGACGACATAACGCGACGAGCGAGCATCGTGAGTTTCAGAGAACCGTCCGTTTCCTCGTAAATTCGTCGATACATAGTTGTTGGTCCCCAGCGAACCCTCCGTGACGCGTAGAAGTTCGCACACGAATTTACATGCAATTCGTATAGAGACGCGTGCATTGTTCCACACGCGTATACGCAACACATACACAACGAGCGTTTCGTTTTGGTTACGCGTGTAAGCTAGAGCGTCGTGTGTGAAGTACGCCAAGCAGAACCATTCGGACACGGGATTAACATAAAAGGAAGAGTCAATATCATAAACAATCTTCGTTACAATGGACCGAGCGGTGCCGGCAATAAATTCGTCGATACGAAATGGGGAAAGGTGGAGAGACTGTCTCTCTTCGTAAAAGCAGACCAGGGTAAGAGGGATGGTATTGCATCGAGGGCGCCGATTGGCCGTTTGGAGAACAGAGAAGGAAGTATAACGAAGAGAGACGACTTCTCGTCGATATCATAAAACACTGTTCGGGGGTTGAAACTTCCCTCCGAACGGAACGGACAGAAGAAGTGGAAGAAGAAGGTTGAGCGACAGGACGGGTTCGACCGGCTCGTAAATTCGTCGATATGCAAAACAGATTCTCCTCGACCGTTTCCTCTACACCTCCTCCTCGTCGTTGTAACGGAGCACGCTTACCTTTATTTTTTCTTCTTCTTTCTTCTTTTCTTTGCTTTTATTCTCCTCTCGCTTCTCCTCTCTTTGTTCCTTCCCGCTTTTAGTTCTCGGCACAACCGCGTATAAATTCGTAGGATGGAAACACACAATGCCACGAACTGTACCCCGAACCACCTCGATCGCCACGGTGGTGCTGATACGGTGGTGGTAACTCGTAAGCAGGATAACTCTTTCCACGGTCAGAGGTTGCGCAATTGCGGCCGTGATTTTTCGACCGTGGGTCGACCCGTGTTCTCTGGCAGGTAGTAACACCGCCCGATATCTTGTTGCGTGCTCGTGCATTTGCATAGAAATGGTGAGAATTTCGCGCAAAGGCGAATCCTCCTTTACGGGGAAAAAACGGTCTGGATTAGCCGGATGGTCTTTCGTTGGATACCATCCCTGCAAAAATACTGTCGCGCCAAATTTTTGAACGTAATATTAAACGTTATTAATTAAAGATTCTTCTTGTAATTCTTGACTGTCTTCTACTTTATTTCGTATCTAAACCTCGACGAACAGCAAGTAAATTTTATTTTTGGATATTTAATGAAACTCGAGCGAGCACTTTGCCGAATGGCGAATAAAACGATAAAAATCGCGGAAGACGGTGGAACGATTTTATTATAGCTGGCCGCTATCGCGAGTTATCTTTACATTACTCGCGACGCGATCGTTTTAAGAGCGATCGCCGCAGGAGATACGCGATGACTCGGTTCGCCATTTAAAATCCACGCCAGAGAGTATGCGCCGCGACGACGGCGGCCAAGGTAAACACAGATCTCGTTATGGATTTCTAGCTGTCACCAGCTACAAATTAAGACGCAGACGCGCGAAATACGATTGGTGAAGCACCGAATCGATGTTTAGGTAAGGAACGCGTGCAACGACGTTCCAGACGTAGCGCGTTTGTATTTTAGCTTTATACCGTGATTATGGCTAAGTTAAAGTTTAAACTGGCGTATCATTCAGGATAACGCGGGATAAAATCGCGTCGTACGATCAGCCGGTAACTTGGAAGGCGCTTTCCAACGAGATAGTTTCGGCGACCGGCGGAGAACAGGGGGTCGGATCGCAAAGTCTTCGCGATATTACGCGAATTTTACGATCCGGGACTTAGTTTGCATATCAATGGGATATATATTCGGGTTCGAGTCTCTAGTCGGATGGGAGAAGGTTTTTCGAAAAAGAAGACGACGACGACGTCGTCGGGAAATTGGGACGTAGCAACCACCGATGCTCCTCTAACTTTTCATGTACGCGTAGTGTATCGATAACGCTTATCGTGCCGTTCCTTTTGCGAATCTCTCGTATTCCGCGATTACGATGTCTCATGTGTTCGGGCACTCGTAGAAACCTTTTACGAATAACATTACGTATGTTATGCGAAATGTTCTCAAATTCCATTAGCACTGTAACGAGGTCCGACAATCGTGATTCTGTTGACAAAGTTTGAAACAAATCCGAAAATGTACGGTAAAGCTATGAGATATTTACTGCAAAGTATCGCAAAGTATCTAAACAATTAATCACGCGTTATGTTAATACATCTGAATATTCATTTCTGACGGTTATTATTATGTCTACTCACGCTGTATACTAATTTTGTACTAAATATATCTTTGCGATAAATATCCTGTAAACTTCGTACACAATTTTAGGTTGGTCGCAAATATTACCAATATAATCGCGATAGTAGTAAAACGATAGTGAGATTCAGAATGTTTTACATATAAAATATGTACGTAAAAGTTTTGTGCGCTGGGCATTCAAATGTATTCATAAGTCATTGTACGTAAACTTCCGAATGCCGGACATGTGAGGCTTTATTTTCCTCCATTCGAGAAGATTCTATTTTCTTCCGACGAGAGATTACATCGAATATGCTTTAAAATTGCGCGAGCTACGGATTGCTTCCTGGACGAAAGATAAAAGTGACGTATAACGTCCAGCTACAGACCTATAAAAAGAACAAAATAAAAAGGGTAAGGAAAAGTTTGTCGCAAGAGGTTGTAAGGCGAATTCGATAAAAGGAAGAGCCGTGAAAGAAGTTCGCGACCGAGGGTAATGAAAAGTTTCACCCTCTTCCCGCGTTGCTTAACGATCGAGTTTTTCCGAAAGAGCAAGCTCCATCGACGCATCCTGCGACCACCGACCCGTTGGAATATTTTATTTAATGAAGCCCTAATATAAATATCGAAGATTAATCGAGTCATAATGCGCTCGTTCCCGGATGATAAACTACCCTCGGCCTCGATAACGGCCTAGTCACTGTCCATCAATATTATGTGCATATACCCTTCGCCCTGCCAGGAGTCGAACTCACTTTACCCTGACAAGAATGAATTTGACGAGAAAAGTAAGTTATCTACTTTTCTCGTTTCTTGACGTCCCTCCGCCCCTTAGCTCAATGGAAATTTCTTTGAAACGCGATTACGTCAACGCGGCTCGTTAACCTGTTACCGTTCATTTTTCAATATCGTTATGGACATCGTTCTGTCGGAACTTGATATCCCGTGTCTATTTAATATTTCTAAAACTTCGGTTTACTACTCTCGTTTTTTGGTATATCATCGCTTGTATGTAAACTCTGCCATAGGCAGCTATTTATTTATTCCTGCGACGTAAGCGAGTCGATGGTTCATAAATTTTAATGCATTTCGATATGTTAAGTCGCGATACTGTTGGCAAGACCTTTAGTTTCGTTCATTTTTCAATTTCTTTCTTTTTTAACGTGGCATACTGAACCTGTTTACCAAATAACGAATTGCGATTCGTAATAGAGATAAGAAAAAGTATATTTCGTATATACTTCAAAAGAAACTCTCTTTCTTCGGTGTGAGAGACAGCACGTTTTAACAAAAGAAACCAGTGTTCTTCGGTGGAGATGGAAATGAACTTTTCGAGTGAATTTCTCATGTTACGTCTTAGATACGAGGATGGAAATATTAATCTTCGAGTTTTGTACAAAACGCAGAATTCGTAAAATTCTTATTCTTTCGTCCGTGGCAGTGTCAAAGTTCTTTGCATGTCCCGTTTTATTTCACGAAATATTTCCAAAGTTGTATCCTCCAAGTCGTTTTACGGAAGAAAAGAGTACGTTAGATGCGAGTACACGATACAAACTTAATGTACGGTGCAGCCGTCACGCGCCAATAGCACAGCGAAGGAATGACAAAGAGGAAATATCGAAAGGAGCGGAAGGGGAAAAAGGGTGGGTGGAAGAAAATAAAGTTGCATGGTTCATAAACAATTCCATATGGTCCTGGGCGTTCGTCGAGCGGCACTTACGACGGCGATCGCGCGTCTTCCTAGTTTCCTCGATATCGTCTCCGCTTTACTCTCTCCATTTCCGGGCCGAGGCTAGCAGTGTTTATGTCACTTCGTATTTCTCCTTTGGTTATGCCTTTGGAATTGTTATATACTTTCGTCTGTGCGATTATGGCAGCCGCGCACTCACCGGCTCACGGAAAATCTGACGCGGAAAGAGAAGCTTCCATAACCATTACCGGGTCCTAAAAGGCCCCAGTTTCGTGGCGGCCGTAAGTTTTCCCTTCGCGACGATATCGATAAAAATATTAACAGGTCTCTATATCTATATAGATCTAGCTCAATCACCGACAAATAAAGGCGTTCGTTTCGGTTGAATTTCTAGCCATCGTTCCTTTTTCCTTTTAATTCACTTTTATGTTAACTTTAATCGATGCCAGGTTCGAACGTTCTCGGAAGTATCAGCGAAGGCGCGAACGAATAAAAAAGTGAATAAAGTATCGTTTCATCGTCTCGCGATCGAACCCAGTCCCATCAGAGTTCCAACTCGATCGAACGGAGCGACGAAGGCGATTTTACAGCTCAGTTTTCCCCTCCTGGCGGATTGACCGTTTGACCATTAATTCCAATCACACAGGCCGGTGACTTTTAATTACCAATAAAATCTTTGAACGATGCCTGATGAGGGAAAAATTGCCAGAACACGCTCTACCCTTCCGTTAGATTGATTTCTTCCTTTTTTTCCCTCCCTGTTTTCTATCCTCCCAGTCTGCCGTTCTTTCTAGGCATTTTCACCCTCGTGCAGTGGTCAAAGACTAAACGAGATCGCCGACGTCGAAACGATCGACGCGACTCGACGCGAAACAACGCCAGAACCTGCAAAGGATGCCGCGCGTTTACCCCGGAAATGAACAAAGCGAAAAAACGTGTTTGTACCCTGGGCTGGAGCGTCGGGGGCCTTGCGTTGGATGAGCAATTGAATAAAGTGGAGGCGTCAATACGTGACGGCAGTCGGATATGGCTCGGTCGACGAGAAACCCTCGAGACTAGAAGCCATCGATTACATCTTCTATGCGTTTCTAACGGCTCTGAGCATCTTCTGTTCTTTTCTTTCTTTTCTTTTTTTCGTTCCAGCCTCGTTTTCACAAACCTACAGGAATACCTTATTTTAATTTATATTTGCAAATTTCTCGATCCGTCGATATCTTGCGAACCACCTGTAAAGTATTAGTCGTTTATAATACAAATAACGGAATTAAAGAAACGAATGGCTGCGCGTATTTATACAGACGATGCAGAGAGTTTGGAGTGTAAGGTATATTTGCACGGCGAGTAATCTTCGATAAACCGCCGTTTCTATAACATACAGCGTATTTCGAGCGACGAACAGCTCGACAATGAGTCGTACAAATATCATTACCATGTTGGCGACGTTACCACGTCACGAACTTATTGCAGTTTGTTTACACGACTAGCTTCTTTTTCCTGCAACTGCAACGATTCCGGGCTAACACGCGCTCCACGACATTTCCGGTCTTGGTGGTGGTGATGGTGGTGGTGCTGCTGCTGGATGTTAACGACTTTTTGCATGTATATATGCAACGAGACGGCAGCTGTACTTCCTAGACCACGGAAGCTCGCCGATACTCGAGCCGCGTTCAAGGTTAATTATAATTACGTCCAGGTTGATCGTAATGCGGTGAAACTCGTTCTCATCGTCAGCCCGTAAATAGCCGGACAGTAAGTAAGGGGGGAACGAACGCACATGGATGTACGGGTACAAGCCTCTTACAGTCGCTGGTCGCCTATGTGTCACCTGGTTTCGTCGAGAAAAACCGACAGGCACACGCTCTCGCAGATAGAACAACAGCGCGTTTTTTATTTCTCGATAGAGTTATCAACGTTCAGCGAGTAAAGATGTCTCTACCTTGGAGCTTGTTCGTCTCCGTGGGTGTCCTGCGACAAGTTTACGATGGATCGGACAAATTGCGTGTCTCGCGTTAAACCATTAAAGGCCAATGTTGCGTCAAACGAACATTTCATTTGCAATTCCGTCTGCGCTCGATTTACGTTATCGAATTCTATGTTTTCGAAGAGCGTAATTGTAAAACGGAGTTGCGAAGGCTTGTTCGACTCTGTTATTCTCCACGCTTCTACTTTATCTACATTTTTCCATACCATCGTATTTACTCGCGACACTTGCTCATTATTGTTTTGTTCGACTCTTAACTCTGTCGCGTTCTTCCTATTATTTCACGCCTAATCGTATTTTTTTGATATTAAAAGATATCATACACAAAGATATCTTCGAGATAAATATGAAACAATTGTTACAGTTACGTTCTTAATAATTTCTCGCTTTAACTTTCTGCTACGCGTTCTCCTAAAACATTCCATGTCGTTTCTATCTCTCAAAATGGGAGCAGAATTGAAACGAATGACAGAGTCGAGAATAGTGGCAGAATTAACACGTTGACAGAATAGTGTTCATCGATCTGAACATCGTTCGGAATTCCATTTGGAAGTTCCTTCAACACGAATATTCGCGGGGGATATTTTCGGTAGCAGGAGACAATCCCCGAAAGTAGATGGTCGAAACTCGTTCGAAGCGGATCGAAACCTCCCCTTTCTATCCGCGACGTGTCGACGAGGCGCTCCGAGTTATTTCAATAAAGCAAATGGAATAGGCTTCGCCGAGGTGGTATATCTTCCCATAGAATGGCGAAGAGGAGGCCGATCGACGCGTAGGGGTGGGCAGAACTGCGAGCTATGATGGAGCCGTCAGTACATCGTGATCCACGCATCATCAACATTGACGACCTCCGTCCGCTTTTTGGCCCCGGCGAAAACCTCCCCCTTCCTCAGGGCCATTGCGCCAGTTTACGAGCCTGCGGGGATCTGTCTCTCTTTCCGCCCTTCTCGCCAAAGCTGGTAGCTTGCCGCTATACGTGGGACGGCTGTCTCTGATCGTGTGTTCGTTGTTCGACGACCATGTCGGTTCCTCGAGAACCTCGAATATTCTCGGTACATCACGTGACGTCATTCTGCGCTAAATCACCCTTCACGCCTTGTTAAGTCGCACCAACGTACCGTTTTACGGTTTCGCTCTGCATCTCTCGCCAATTGCCAATTGTTAATTAGCATTGCCGCGGAGAAAGGCCAACCAAGAGGGTGTCTAGTCGAGGATGTACACCGGGGAGATTTACGCGGTAGAGCTGCTAACAGGACGAGCGTACATCCGCCTTTATCCGGATCGTACTAACAATACGTGTACGCTGGGTACGCCTCTGTTCATACGTATCAGGACATATTCTGACTCTACGTAAGATGTGATAATTGGTCCATGTTATCAAGGAAACGATTAATCGACTATTATCAAGAATTTTGCATTTATCTATCTGTCACTTATTTATCTATCTATTTATCGATGTGAGAATTGCTGGAAGGTATTTGTAGAAGCTTCAATAGGGAAATGATAAGTTAAGGATTGCATATTGTCCCCAATTCGATCGAAATTTTATTGAAATGGTTTTGGATGTATTAGAAAATTCCGAGAAAATTTGCAGCGAAATCTGAACTTAGATAGAAGAATCAATAGTCCAGATGTAATGATAGGTTGAAGCAATGGTCAGGAAACGCAGTGGACATAAACGAGAAAATATTTAATCTTATTATTGTATAAGGATTTATTGTATATGGATTCTTTACTTAACTTAAAATTTCACAATCCATATCTATCTTAATCCGACATTTTAAACGAGATTTTAATAATTTCACAATAATATCCATTCAAGAGTCACGTCAATCTGCGTAGGTGCCAATACCTACGAGGTATATATCGTATCCCTTTAATTGCATAACGCGACGTAAAATGGTAAGCGTTTGAAGATATCTTGTTATAATAATACAGTAGAAATGTAAAGAAAAAAAAATGGTACTTTTTTGGCAATGGACACAAAAGACGAATAAACATAATAATAGTACACGGTTTACCGTTATCATCCGTTGTTGAAGGTACATACGGGGTTTCACGTGACCCGTGAAACGGACATTAAGTACGTTTAAAAAGTGAAAGCATAAAAGAGTGAACAAGAAGTAACTCGCCAGTAAATTAATAATTCATCGACAATTAGAGCTCCGCAGGTGGTCGGTATAAAATGCAAGGCAGCATATGTTTGCCCTGGTGAATCATAGTGGAATTAGCATAACTAACGCGCCACGAAAACATTAGCATATTCGTGTCGATAGGCGTATATAGGGATCTTGCATGTCAGCCGCTCGTCGTGCACTTCTGCCGGCGCCTCGGAGCCATCGTACCAGGAAACATCTTTTTCCTACATTTATACCCCGGCCATTTTGCATCTAATTTCCTGCTTAACCATCCCTCGTTCTCTCATCAGCATCGACATCCTTTTTATCGCCGTATTTTCGCGCCTTTCATCCGTCTGCTTTTGTCCCGCGTATCGAGATCGTGTCGCTGACGAAATCGATACGCTCGAACGAGGGACCGTGCGAGTTTTAAACTCTAACGTGACGAAAATGAACGCGAGCTTTTCTCTTTCCCCCTCCCCCTTGACACCGCCACGATGACTTCGTCGGTTTGTCCAGCAAACAGACTGTGTTACATCGTGTTACAACGATCGGCAGCCGGCGTCGAAACGAGAAATTTCACGCCGCGTGGCGATGTTTTAGCGACGTAGTAAATCGACGTGGCCCGCGGTACCGACTGCAAGCTTTAATTACCAAATTCTGAATATAGGCACGCATTTGCCTTCGCACCGGTTCGTGCATGGATGACCGGCCGTCGATTCCCGCAGGGCATAGCGGCTCGAACGACCGAGCAAACGGGCTTCAATCGTTCCCTGCGTGTACTCTCTCGATTTCGCGGAACGTGGAGCACAGAACGAAACAGCCGCGAACGAAACGCGAGAGGAATGACTGCGAGCTATGGCCGAGAGACGCGATCGCAACCCCGCAACGCGTACACCGGTCGAACGAGCCTGCATTTCGCTGTTGCTCGGTACCAGGCTTTGCTTCTGTCCAGAGAATACAGTGCATGCGTAATTAATGAAACCAATCAGGCCGCGCCCGTGGCCGTGGAAATTCGTTAAATTTAATTGGACGCAACTAATCGTCACGCCGTCGATAGTCGAGAAGAAAGGGTGCCGTGCTAAACGCACCGAACGAGAGAAGAGACGCGAGCATGTCCGTCAGGAAAACTGGATGGACGCAACGAAATCCACAGGGATTTGCAACGCAACGGAGAAGGAGGGGAGCCTTCTGGATCGAACAAAGAAACGTGTGAAACGCGTAAAGTTACGGGCGCGTTTATCGCGCGTTGAAACGAGCATCGGACGAAATGGCAGAAATCCTTTAACGAGCGGTCAAGGAAATTCAGTGTACCGTTGCGGTGCACGAAACGGCGCGAAGAGGTCAAGTCGTGGAATTCGAGGATCGTTAAAAGCGACTGTGGTAAAGTGACTAGGAAACACGTGAGTCTCGGTAGGAAGGTTCTTATCGAAACAGGAAAGACGAGAGAAAAATGCGTCGGTCGACGATAATCTGATAGATATTTATTGTGCTTACGTCGTTGATTTTGTTTTCTTTGAAGATAAATATTTGGCGCGTTTCATATAACAGGATGAATAAAACTGTGCTCCGCGTAATGCAACGATGTAAGCTATTAATTAATCGTGAATTTACGAGTGCAAACGTTGATCCCATTAAATTAAATTGGCATCGCGGCGACGATACTAATCCGAGCGTGGAATATCTGCGCGCTAGGAGGATAACGCGATCCGCGTTGTAAATGCGTGGCTCGCGATCAACGCGCTCGGATGATCGTAAATTTTTGAATTAATGCCGCATTAAGGACGCGCGTTGCATCGATCGAGAACGTAGTGACGCGGCATCGCGCGTTACACGCGTGTGTATCGACATTAATCTGCTTCTCGAATAACAACGTTTCACGGTTCGGTCGCGGTGCCTCCCAGGAACGACCGTTCCGAACAGAGAGTCGACGCAGTACAGAGCAGCGAGTCGTTCGGAATTCAGTCGACACTGAAATATCGCGTTTCCAACTAAATCTGGCCGAATCTAATTTTACGGGACCCATGTGCATTAGCGGATTAATGCACTCTATTCCTGCCGGACCAGGCGATGAGGTGTATTTGCATGACATTATACTTGCGCCTTCCCTCCCCTACGACCCTTATCCGGGCCTCTTCAATCCCATCTCTAATTATTCGTGTAACGCCCGCCACGAGTCCTATTGCGCAGGTGATAATCATATTACCATCCTATCAACGTTATTGCCATTCCTGGTCGCATACCACGATCACACTATTTGAAGTGCTTAGACTAGTGGCGATCGATCAACCCCTAAGAGGTTCGAATTTACCCTCTCACAATCGGTCTGGTCTTTGAAGAGAAGGAATGGGGTGAGAGAAGTAGCGAACAGAGAGGATCAGACAATGGACGAACACCGAATATCCTATTAACTGGAACGATATTTATTCCAGTTTACTCGTGTTTCTCTCCTTCTTTCGTCTCTCCTTTTTCTCTACGATTCTCTACCCCAGCTATATTCGAACGCGAATTCCTATCCCACCAACGAACAAACAAAACGTAAATAAATAACGACAGAAAGAGGGCAACGAACTCACGTTTGGCAAGTTTTGCCTGGAAGTTCTGTGAAACTGGTGCGCGAAGCTATCGCGGCTGAACCGGAAAGGAACGAATGTTAGATACGCCGTATAACTTTCGAGTAATCTCGCGTTGTCGAGGCGGGATATAAATTCGCGGGCGAAAACGAAAGAACGGAAGTCTCTCTCTTCCTATATCAGCCCCTTCTACCTCCGTAGAAACTCCGTCGTTTGATCGTCAGCAGTTGGATCGAGTGGAAGGAAAGCAAATAATCGACCTGTGTAATTCTTCCTGGACGAACGGCGCAGCGTGTTTGCGCCTCCGCTTAGGCAACTGGCTCGTCGCACGAGTATACGCGATCCCGCACACGCGATATGCAAATGCACGGATTACCCGTCTCTCGACGCTGTAAATCACACAACCTCGCTGTTTTTCTAGTAAGATCTTTTCATAATTAAAGAATAGACCTGCCATGGTAAACGCGGTACCTTAGTCAGGGTCCGCAATTTTATCGCAACAATCGACCGGGGCTTTAATAATGATCGAGATTACTTTGTTCATCGGTCGCGCCTTTGTCATTACTTTGCTACAGGTGATGAGAAATACTTTCATAACATTTGTCACGAAATACTTGTTGACCCTTTTGCTGCGTAGTTCCCATGATGGCACACTCGTCGTAACGAGTTTAGATCGTTATTAAAATCGTGTACTCTATACAATGCACAGCTCGTGGCGCCATATTTCCTTGAACGAGCGCGTTTCTCTCTTTAATTAAATACCTGCCACCTTAATAACTGGAAGGGTCTATCGATCACCTCGCAGAGTTAGTACGTACCGTCGGCGTTTCGTGTGGCGGGAAAATGGTAGCGACGCGATGCGTATCTTCTAACGACATGGTTGCAACAGTGAATCCGCGACAAATTAATCGGGCAAGTAACCAATGCACAGCTAATTCGGGCTGAGCGCCAAATGCTGTTTCTAACGTAATCGAATTTGCAGCTTGTCTCGCGTGCAGCGGAAACCACCGTACTCGCCTATACGCGTCAGCGTCCAATGAACGGCTATAGTAATCGAATAATTCATTTTCGCAATCTCGTATCGTGTGACAATAACGATACCGGTTACACCAGCGACTCCGTTTATTCAGGAATGATTTAATCTTTTAACGAACCAACGATCGTTGGCTCCAGTTTGATATTTCACTGGCTGGTCAAAGCTATTGCGGTCACGCGCAAGGATATCGAGAACGTGTTAGACGAAGTTTTGAGAATATCACTTTGATTCTGAACCCCAATAAATGTATATATCGTTAAACTGTTTAAATGTTTTAGCCGCGGACAGAATGATGCGCGAAACTTTCTCTCGTTGTATGCGTCATCAATTAATAATACAATGCTTCGTTTGTAAAAGTTTGCATGAATGGCATGCGCTCGGAAGCTTTCGTTTCAATCGCGTATAACGATGGAGTTGATTTTACGAAGTCGAAGCAGCTGAAGCGACTAAGAGCTATTTCGTGCTATCGGCAGATTTCAAACTTTTTTCATTTTTAGGGATAAAGCAAGGTTTGTTCTCCCGAGGTTTAAAGAATGGACGCATCATTCTGAAAGGGTAAAGCAGTTTAATTTACGAACGGAGAACAATGGTTCACGTGTGCTTATTAAGCGACGGCATTCAAACGTCGTTATTACCGTGCGCTGATATTAATCGTGCAGATTTCATTTTTATACAACTAATCGCTCGTTTCAATAAGAATGCGTATTTTAGTTTCAAAAGATAAAAGCCTACAGTTGCATGCCATTTTGCACGTGTCACGGATAATGTTCAGTGCACCGCAATACGTTGTTTTCGAATTTCGCGCGATAAATCACTGTCACTCGCGACGATGAATACGATTTATGTGAAATTAATTACAAAAAAATTATGTTGTAACTAAGATTTGAGTACTGACCATATAATATAAATAATTTTCGTGAATGATGTACATATTTTATATTTAACAGAGAAAGTTAATAAATGCCCGTGTAGTATGATACGTGGCGTGATCGTTCCTTTTCAGACTTTCATTCTCTCTGTCTTTGCACGTTCTCTGCGTTCGAATTTTTATGAACTGCATTTTAACATGTGCTGTTAACATGATGTGTGTAACATAGAAGATAGATTTTGTGTTTCACATTGGCTGGTTTGCGGGATTCAGAGTGGACCTTCGAACCTTTTCATCTTTTGTAGGGGAAACTGTTAGGAACAAATGCAGTCTATTGTTCCGTATTTTCTTTGACGAGTGACATCCTTATGGTCGAACGCCTTGACACAAACCACGTGTCTTAACGTCTGGGTTTCGAGCGAACAGTCATATCCTTGGCTCGCTAAGAACATTCCTGCACACTTGAACGGGATAATATACAATGTTCAATTCTTTTTTTTTTTTTCTTTATTTGGAATTAGTTTACAATCAATTCTCATTGAGAATTATAAGTAAATTATTCTGACGTGGTACTATAACGTGAATAATAAATGATTATGTTTGATTCTAGCTGAATCTAATGTTCAATTCTTCAAACTGAACTGATAATTACAATTTTTTATTATTTAACTAAAATTTTTCTAGCGACGTTTAATTAATTATTTAATTATTTAACCCAGAAATGAAATCCTTATGTTATATCTCCATATGATAAGTTTTAGTGATTGGTATTGTTTTCTAAAGAATTTTTCTTCAGAAAGTAATGCTACTTATACAAGGTTTAAGATGCTTGCAGTTCCTAGATCATGTTATCAGCAAATGGTAAATAAAATAAGACAGTAGCCATGTAAAATTTCGTAACATGTACCTATATAGTAAATGGATAGAGCATGGCAATATTTATGTGAAATAAAATAATTGATAGTTGATAGTTGATACAAAGATAATTAAAGAACAGATCCATAGATTTTCTTTTATTATTTAATTTGTACTTTACAATTTGCCCAGCTGGACATTTGGTAAATTTTTCTAACTTAATTACTAAATAACATGTGGCTGGCTACCCCCAGCGGGATACCATCTTCCAGTTTGCCTATTTTATTTCTTTAGTGAGGTCAGCGGGTTGTTTTCTTTTTAGTCTTCATCCGTAGATGTGTGAAGAATGGCTTGGTACTTGATGAGACACATGAAAGCGAGCTGTTTAGAGTATTTGAGCTATCGAATGAACAAAGAGTCTACGGCCACCCAAAGTTTTAGGAACATGCGTATCGAATGGAAGAAATAAGAAAGTAGAATAGGAGGGGATATACTTGTGCACGCACAAATGGTTGAAGAAAATGTGTTGTGTAATCAGTCAGAGCTAAGAACAATAATTCAAAATAGAGAATTTGTTTTTTTTTTTTATTTGATAGAATTTTTACAATCAATTCTCATTGAGAATTATAAGCAAATTATTTTGACGTGGTACTGTAACTTGAATTATAAGTGTTTATAGTATGAGAGAATTTGTGGAAGTTAAAAATGAAGAATCGAAAGTAAAAGCTTTGAGAGATATTTTTTTTTATTATAACGTTTATTGTCCAAGATGAGTATTACATGTGTATGTTATTCCCAATAAACAATGAATTTCGGTTATGGGGTGGTTTAAGTAAAAGTAAAAAGCTTTGAGTGAAAGTCACTGTGTGTGATTGAATTATGTCTTTTTTATTGATAATGACTTTTTTTATTATTAAGAAGAATTGACATTATTTTATTTAAAACTTTATGTATTATTCGTCTTTAACTTTATGTAAATTCGTCAGCGACTAAAAATTTCTATAATACATTTAATGAGACCTTATTATAATGACAGCTGCATTTAACTGTGAGCCACAACATAATGAATGACCCAAATTTGAATGACCAAAAGCGTTAATTAGAGTGAAATTGCAAGAATATACAATTATTCATTTAATTATAAAATAAAAAAAGACGATGGATGTGATTAAATTTCCAAATACGGCGCCCATAGAATTTCTCTATGTGAAATTGCCCCATCAACTGCGATGGTGGTGTAATGGCCAGCATAGTTGCCTTCCAAGCAGTTGATCCGGGTTCGATTCCCGGCCATCGCAGGATTTATTTTGCTTTCACCAAGCTTATATTTTTTTTATTTAAGTCGCTTTATCTACAGGCAGTAAATATCCTTAAAAGCGCAGGACCTCAACTGCGATTGTGGTGCAATAGTGAGCATAGTTGCCTTCCAAGCAATTAATCCGGGTTTGATTCCCGGTCATCGCAGTGGTTTGTTTTTTTAGTTTTGAAACTTGTACTTCTTCTTTGAATAGTTTGTTTTTCTCCACCAGTGTCTTTTTGTTTGAAGAGTAACATTGCAACTGCGATGGTGGTGTAATGGTCAGCATAGTTGCCTTCCAAGCAGTTGATCCGGGTTCGATTCCCGGCCATCGCAGGATTTATTTTTTATTTTTTAAATTTGTATTTTTTATTTAAATATACAATTAGTTTATTCCCATTATTGTCTTTTTGTTTAAACAACAATGTTTCAACTGCGATGGCGGTGTAATGGTCAGCATAGCTACCTTCCAAGCAGTTGATCCGGGTTCAATTTTCCCGGCTATCGCAGAGATTTATTTTATTTTTAAGGGATATTCTATTTTATGCAATTACAATAGTTTTTTTGATATTTCAAACAAGTGGCATTCATACTGCGATGGTGGTGTAATGGTCAGCATAGTTGCCTTCCAAGCAGTTGATCCGGGTTCGATTCCCGGCCATCGCAGGGTTTATTTTTTTATTTTTAAATTTGTATTTTTTGTTTAAATACATAATTAATTCATTCCCATTATTGTCTTTTTGTTTAAACAACAATGTTTCAACTACGATGTTGGTGTAATGATCAGCATAGTTGCCTTTCAAGCAGTTGATCCGGATTCTATTTCCGGCCAATCAAAGTGGTTTGTTTTTTTTATTTTTGAAACTTATATTTTTTCTTCGAATAGTTTGTTTTTCCCCACCAGTGTCTTTCTGTTTAAACAATAACATTTCAACTGCGATGGTGGTGTAATGGTCAGCATAGTTGCCTTCCAAGCAGTTGATCCGGGTTCGATTCCCGGCCATCGCAGAGATTTATTTTACTTTCAAGTGATATTCTATTTTACGTAATTACAGTAGTTTTTCTGATCATCCGTACAACTAGTATTCACACTGCGATGGTGGTGTAATGGTCAGCATAGTTGCCTTCCAAGCAGTTGATCCGGGTTCGATTCCCGGCCATCGCAGGATTTATTTTACTTTTGTACAATATTCTATTTTATATAATTACAATATTTTTTTGTTTAATATTTCCAATAAATAGCATTTATACTGCGATGGTGGTGTAATGGTCAGCATAGTTGCCTTCCAAGCAGTTGATCCGGGTTCGATTCCCGGCTATCGCAGGGGTTTATTTTTGAAGATTTTTACCGTATAATTTTTTGTATTAATAATAACAAGAACTTTGTAATTATTTCCTAATAGTTTATTATAATTATTTTGCAGCAATAAGAATATTTTACTAACCTCGAATGTGTCGTATTCAAAAAAGTAGTAAACTTCTTTGATAAGGCTATATATTCGATTTCAGTAAGATATCATATCAAAATATTTGATTAAAAAAATATGGAGGTAATACTGAACATTTTTTATGAATAATAAATGTAACAAAAAAATATTTGTATTTGTTTTATGGAAATTTTACTTCTGCGATATATCACGTGTAACAAAAACCGTATTTCCTAACTTTTTCGTTACATTTCTGCATTTCAATCGTATTTTTGATCATCTTGAATTAAATGATCCTATTATTTACATTTTTTTAACACTATCGTAATGGTTTTCATTAAGAGAACTTTTGAAAAGTAACAGAATTGGCGGGAAAACTGTTATTGTGTGATAGCAACCAATCAAGTAACTACGAGTTCGATTTGTAGATTTGGCAACAATGGCAACGACGCTGCTTGACTCAGGCACGCGGTAGCAGTCATTTACTTCAGTTAGTTCTAGATGGTGAGGTGAAGTTGCGTTGAATGATAAAGCGATTATTTTACTTATCAAACAAAGGCCACGCAGAAATACTGTACATTTTGAACACAAACAGGATTAATCAGGTAAGATTGAATGAGGAATTATTTCTAAAAATTTCCAAACCATTAAAGTCTTTGAATTTAATTTTGAAGTCATTGACCGAAGTATCCTTTGATTTTATGAAGTTACAGTTACAGGAAGTAGAAACGATACATTAAATAAGTGATTTATATTATTATATTAAGTATATTATTTATACAAGATATATAGAAGAATGAAACTTGTAGCAAGATTATCTTCAAGAAGAACTTATATCTATACATATGTATATATAACAAAGATAATATGTATTTTATGAATGTTGTATTATATTTTTCCGTTTGTAAATTCTTTCAAGGTAATACTTTTGTAAATAAATTATGAACATTTATTATACAGAACATTCTAAGCATAACTAATTTCATACCTTTACTGTCAGTTTAATTTATTATTTAATATATATATATAAAGTAGGTAACAGATATTTTGTCATGGTTTATTTAGTTTGAAAGCCATGATATCTCTATATTTAGGAATAAGAAATGACGTTCTATATATACTTTTATTACCTGAAAATTTTCATGTTAGAATTAGAGTTTTATTTCCCTTTGTATTTATAGATAATTTTATTAAAAACAGGACAAATGTAATGTAACAAAGCATATTTACAAAACATTATCAAAAATATAAAAATGGAAAAATTGCATAAACATATTCTTAGAATGCTGCGAGAAAATATAGTGGCTGATATGGATGTACATAATGGTATTATGAAGCCATTGCAATCAGAATATATACTAAGAGATCAGCACATACAAGAAATTGAAAAAGGTGCTTCTAAACAGAAAAAAGCTGAAATTTTATTAGATATACTTCCAAGGTATAAATTAGATATGGAATATAAAATTTGTTACATTTATGTAATAAAATATTTTTGAGAAGTTTAATTTCCTTTATCATCCTTTATTTTTTAGTCGTGGTCCACTTGCATTTGATATTTTTCGTCAAGCTTTAAGACATCATTATGAATGGTTAAGTGATGATATGGATAAACTTGAAGAAAATGGAAAATCTTTTTCAGATATAAAATATATGGATACACCCACTCTTCCACCAATCTCACCATTAACTGTGGTAAGAGAGGAAAAGGTATGAATATATATTATTAAAACATCAGATATTTATTTATTATTAATTGTGATATTTATTATTGTGTATGCATACTTATGGAAATCAATTATGTAAGTTTAAAAAGAAAAGTTATCACATAATTGTTAATGCCAATGTTATTCATTATGGATAATTTTTAAATATAAAGTTAAACTAATGGTCATTAATTTTAGATGAAACAGTTGCAAAATTGCCTAGAAGAATTACAACCGAATGAATATATTGTACTCCATGGTATGAAAGGTTTTGGTAAATCGTCTTTAACAGCTAGCACATTAAAGAATAGTAAATTTATAAGAAATATATTTTATGTAAGTTGTCATACACTAAAAAATTATAAGCACAATATTTGTCTGTAATTTAAGCTATTCGTTATATTTTTTCCAGAATGAAGTATATTGGATCAAATTTGGACATAAGCGTTCAGTTGATGAAGATATATTAGTTCAACTTAATAGATTATATCATCTTGTTAAGAACCTGGAAATATTACCAGATTCATATAAACCAGAATCTTTAAAGGATTCGTTGATCCATTTCTTGCAAGATTACTTTAGTAGAGCAAAACATTGCAATGCTCTGTTAATTTTGGATGATGTTTGTGATAAAAAAATAATTGACACATTTGATTTTGAATGCAAAACATTAGTGATTACAGCTGATCTTGATGTTGTATTGGAAAAGAGACCTTGTGTCATTGAAGTAAATTATTTTTCCTATCTGTATGTGATATTTATGTGTTTTAATAAACATACTATAGATATTATTTATTTACAGATGAATGATGGATTTACTGAAGCAGAAACTTTAGGTCTGTTTGCTAAGGTGTTAGATACAGAAGTGGAACAACTTCCTGTAGAAGCAAAACTAATTAATCAAGAATGTAAAGGGATGCCTTTATTAATAGCAATGTTTTCTGCACAATTTGAAGAATTTAAACATGATATGAAGTTACATTCAAAGAGATGGAGATATTACTTGGATTCATTAAGAAATAAGGATGAAAAAAATCAGTAATATGTCAAACATATAAGTGTATATATTTAAATAATCTCATGTTGGAATAATATGAAATAATGTTTTATATGATTTTTAGTGTAATTAAAAAATTCTTGGAGAAACAGGAAGCCATTTTTAATATGTGTATAGATCAGTTACCTCTTGAAATGAGAGAACATTATGAAGAATTAGTTATTTTTAGAGAGGATGTTAATATAACACCGCAGGTAATAGAACTTATGGTCTTACACCATTTAATAATTGTATGTAAAACATTCAAAATTGTATATTATTGTTGTATACATTATATATTTGCTTTATAGACATTGGAAATTTTGTGGGGAGGATCTCCTTTTCAAGTTGAAGAAATGATGCTTGATCTATGTCATAAATCTCTTGCTGCTAAACAGTGGAATGCAGAATTACGAAGTTATATTTATGGCGTACATGATTTATTACTTTGCCACCTACGAAAAAAATTTTCAGAGGGTGAATTAGTAGAAATGCACAAGTCATTGATTGAAAAATATCGTAAATATTGTAATGGTAATTTTTCGAAATTACCGGCAGATAATTACAGTTATTCCTATATTGGATACCATTTGGAACAAGCAAAATTATATGATGAGTTTCCTAATATATATTTAGATTTTGATTTCATTCAGCAAGCAATAATTCATAGTGGTCTAAATAATTTATTGATCGATTTAAATAATTATAAAAAATATATTACCAAAAATTATGATCAAGTATATAAAATGCGTCTTACAGACTTGGAAAAATTCTTAGAAGAACAATCAAGTGTTATAGCAGAACATAGGCGTAAAAATTGTTTGGATATAGTACAAATTGCTTTGAGTCATCCTTATGAAGGATATGTTAAAGATACTGCCACTAAACTTGCAGAAGAAAGATCCAAGTATTTATATATATTTCATGCTAAAAAATTAAGACACATGGATATGCCATTGAGTGAAGAAGTATTAACGAAAGTACACGCGTTATGTTTTACATGTGATCCAAACCTAATTTTAATTGGAAACGGAAGAGGTGAAATATTTTTGTGGGATATCTTTTACAAGAGGCAAAAAGTTTTCACTGGACATGACAAGAATTGTTGTATAAAAAAAATTATCATATCTAATGAAGGAGATTGCTTTTTATCGCTAGATGACCATGGTGTCGTGAAACTTTTCAGACTTTTTGATGACGAAAATTATAAACAAAATAATGTTGCTGTATTAAGTCCAAGGCAAAAACAGTCTTTTTGGAGTGGAATTTTTGCAAGTAAAGTTCCGCATGATGATAGTTCAGTAGTATTTTCTGTTCCTGGTGAAGTTATATTGGATATGACATTTGCACATGACAGTAGTTCTGTTGCAGCTTGTACAAACAAAGGAACGATAAGGGTATAAATAAATTTAAATAGAAGTTTATTAACATATTTTCATTAAATAAAATAAGATTCTTTTCTTTAGATTTGGGATCGCCGTGGAAATATATTATCAGATTATGACCATAGCCCTCAAAGGTAAATTTAATAAAATTGTTTGCTTATACATTGTTTATATATTGGTAGCTGATAAAATAAAAATATAAATTTTTGCAGTAACCTTAAAAATATAGCGTTTACAATGGGAAGTAATCTGCTTCATGTAATGGATGAAATACATGGTGTCCTAATATCGTATTGTAAATATGGTGAAGAGTATCAATATATATCACAATACAATGTAGATTTACAGAAAAAGAAAATTATCTTTTTCTGCAGTGTGCCAGAACAAAATAATTCTTTATTCATTGTTACTGAAGAGAAAGCTGTATATGTAAAATGGTTTAGATCACATAACCATATACACAGTTACAATAAACAAACAAGAGCAAGTGTTGAAAATGAAAAAACTGTTTATGTTTGTGCTAGTTTGACTAATGATGGTCGATACATAGTCTTAGCTGATTCCAGTGGTTTTATAAATATATGGAATACAGATGTTGGACATCAGCCAATAGCTACTTATAGAAGTCGTGTCTCCTCCTTGGATACATATTGGTTAAGAGAAGAAGGATGTCACATTATTTGCGGTAGTGAAAATCAATTACTTCATAAGTGGAAACTTCCAGTAGAAGGAACTAGTACTTCAATAAGAAAACATTTATTTGATGCAAAAGTGCAGAATTTTGGTGATGCTCCGGATACTATCGTTACGGAAACTCTGTCAAATACTATTATTACATTAATTGATGATAATAAAGTAGCAGAAACTGAACCTATTAATGCAAAAATAAACAACTTAATTCTTTATGCAGAGAAAATAATTTATGTCACTGATAAAGGCATTGTCAATATATTTAACATAAGGAGCAAAGAAAATATACCTGTATTAAACTTTACATCTAATGTGGAGTTAGTTGAAATTTTAGATATGAAAAGAGATCACAACAATGATATACTCGTTTGTAGAGGAACTGATAATAACTTAAAAGTAAAATAAAATTGTATTATATATCAGAAATGATAAAATATTTCTAGATTGTCTTAATTTATATATTATCTTTTACAGGTATGGGAAAACGTAAAACTAACATATTTAATTGAAGATGCAGGATATATTATTGCAATTCATAAAGTTGATAAAGACTGTGTAGTAACAGTGACTAGAAATGGTATAATTACGATTTGGAATATTAATGGCACAAATTGGGTGCGAGTGGACATAGTAAAAAATTCAGACTCAGTTAGTATTTATAGTTGCTTAAGTTACCACAAAAGTTTTCTAGCTGTGTTAAATGAGAATGGAGATGTGGTTCTCTATAAATTACAACAAAATACAGTGTCATTGCCGGCATATATCAAAATAATTGAATATTTTAGAAAAAGATATACCCAGAAATTAACATGCTGCGAAATTTCGCAAAATGAGAAGTATTTAGCTATAGGTTTCGAAGATGGAGACATTTCTGTAAGTATTCATTATAAACAATTTCGCTAGCTAAATTACAATATTATTACTTTTCAGATTATTGATACATCAACATCGGAAGAGATAAATAAATTGAGTTTTCATACAAGTTCTGTTATTCAGTTACATTGGGCTCCATCTGTAATTGAGGTCCCAATTTTGCTTTCTGTAAGTTGCGACGAATTAGTTTGGTGGAACATTGCTTTAGCTCTATACATACGTAAACCGAAATGGCCATCAATACGAATAAATCGCAGCATTAGTACTCCTTCCGTTGGTGTAAAAGGAAATATTGTTCCAAATATGTCTACTAGTCAAAGCATAGACTCGTGTATCTTCAATATGCAAAATCAGGTAGAAGATAAAGATACTAAGTCTGACATAGATAAAGAAACTAAATTTTGGAAATTTAAAGAGGGTAAAAATCCTAACAAGCCAGCCTTATTAGGTGTTGTCGAGCTACCTTCGAATTTTTTTGCTAAAGTATGCATATCTACCGATTTTACAAAATTTGTCACAGTTGATATATATGGATCTGTTAGTACTTTTACATTATGTGGATATAATTAATGATAATTATTTTTATTAAATGTTTTTATAAATCAATTTAAAAAGATTTTATAATTAGTCTATTAAAATTATATTTGTTCTAATAATTTTACTTGCATATAAGTAAAAATTCGATATAAGCCCAATGCATTGAGCTTTATGAATGGTAGATATGACTACTACATTGAGATAAAATACATTACAAGTAGAAAAATAAGAATCTGATCGATGCTGATGATCATAATAACGATGGTGTTATAATTTTATTGCATTTTTATACAATCTAATTGATTGATGCTCAAAACTGCACATGGGGCACATGAAAACTACTTAACAATATCCTAATACCACTGCCACATGCATTTATGAGAAAATTATAAGATCTCTTATTTATACAATTACACAGAAAAGCCATAGTTGCAGTTCCGACTACATTTTTTATAATGAATTTATAGACAATACAATTTTTGGATAGACCTTAGAAGTAGCTATATATTTTGAGTCACTTATAGTTTTTAGACCCATTTTTAGGTGACTCAAGTTGGTAAATGTAGCTTGTAAGGTTTATTCTATTTATTACTTGTACAAATGCTCTTTTTTACATATTTTAGATAATTATATTCCAGTACTATATAGGGTACATACAAATGCTAGTATATATATTTATAAGTAAGTATTATTGCAATATATAAAATATATTGTGGCATTATATACACAATTTTTGTAAATACGGATAATTGTATTTTACCACAAAAAGTCGCAAAAAAAATTATTCATTTTTAACGATCAAAATTTTTATTATAAATACTAGAAAAATGCATAAAATATTTATATTACATACTGAAACTAGAACATAATTTTATATAATTAGGAAATTTATTATCTTGTATTTTGATGTTTATTTTGTATTATTTAAGAATAAATTACAAAGTGCTAAATTTGTAAGTCAACGATATGGAAGAAAATTCGATTTAAGTTTCTATTAATTTATAAATTATATTATAATAATGTTATAATTATTATACACTATTATAAATGTGTGTGAGTAAGTCTTTCATAATATCTTTAAAAAATCAAAAATTTCATTCAACAAATATAAAATATAAAGTAAATTTCTAATGTTTTATAAATTATGGAAAACTTTCATGTCTTTGATTTTTGCTCGTTCATCGAACAACGAAGTCAATACTATTTTCTGCTGTTATACTATGTGCCTTAAATGTATAATAGATATCTATATTTAAAGATGTCGAATGTTTAACGTGTTTGTATATTTAAGTTATATGTTTAACAATCAATTTATGATGCAATTTCCTTTAAATAAGACTTAAGTTATGCATTTATTTTATATATTGAACATAGATTATTGTATACTAAATGCATGGCATAAAAATTATACCTAATTTGTATCATAATACTATGATAAAATTATACTATTATTTTAAAAATTGGTATAATTTTTATGCCATTCAACTTATTTTGTTCTATACAATTATAGTATTACTAAATATTCTAATAAGATAAATATTTAAAGATATAACAAACAGAACAATAATGTATAGAGGGACAGTTGTCAACATTACGAAGTACAATTATTGTAAAAGAATAAAATAAGATATATATTGTACAGGTTCGATGCATGCAATGACAAATATATAGTTATGTAGACATCGAAATATTTATCAATTTTGTGATATAGGAATACACATGACCAATGTATTCATGTTAACTATGGTGCAATTTATGGGAGATGCGAACAATACCGCTGCTCACAAGTAAACCATAGTGTTTGTCGGCCAAAACAAAGTTTGCATACTCTCTCGTTGAGCTCAATTTTTAATAGCATTTATTGTACTATGTGCGATTTATTTGCATTTTACTTGATGTTATAAAGGCTATATACATTTTAATGTACATAAATAAAATACATTTGTAAATACATATTCTCGTTTCGTTCCCACGAGATCAACGTACCGAGAGCGGAATTGCGTTCTTAAAACGCGTTACCGCATTGCGATCCTCAACTCTACACGTGGTTAATATATTAATAGAATAGAATGACCATGCGACATACGATTTGGCAACTGCACACGCCGTTCAATTTTGTTCTCTAGGCCAATGCCAATACTATTTATATTATGGCATGTGTATTGTTAGTAGGTGATATCGTACATTATCGGTAAAGTTAGAGAATTTCCTTATCGTACGTTAGAAGTTTACTCTATGAAAAGTTATACACTGCTGCAACAATTCATATCTTCGAAGCTCCAGAAGTATTCGGAATTCATTTGTTAAATTAATAACTATATGTGTCTATTAATAGACGTATCACTAAATTCCAATAATTGGAGATGACCTGACAGATAAGTACAATTTAGATTACACGATAACATCATCATATCAGTTGTAATCTTATCTTCAAATGACAATACGACAATTTCATCGAAATTTTAAATATAACCGTTAAATCTAAAGATAAATTAGATAAATTTGCACATTATTATTATTAACTTTAATATTATACATGTAATATTTCCTTTATTTTGATAGATCTTTGATAGATCAAAAGTGGTTAGAAACGAGATTTTACGACATGCTGTATTATTTTTAAGTATAGATTCGAATCGATAATTCTTGAAGGGTACTTGCACGTGCTAATAATCGCACGTTGATTGTTATATCGCTATTATCTGTAAATATTGATCGATCATGAGTGCATGTATGTTTAACATGGTCTTAAATAATCTACGACAGTGTGTGCAAATATAAACCACACATACAGAGATACAGAGTACGTTTTAGACTAGCGGTTTAGGTCCCGGAAATCTGTGAGGGGCAAGGAAAGAGCAGACTACCCGTGCCACCAGCGCGACTACCAGTCGGTGCACTTCACGATATTCAGTCTCAGTGTACGGGTCGCCTTACCGCTTGTATTTTCCACGTTCACTCGTTTTGTGACAGATCTTTAAGTAATTCATTTTCTAAGTTTTGTTTGCCTTTTGACAATTATTGGCGTGTGAACGTGTGAAACACAATGTCGGTCGCCTACAAAAACACAATGAACGTGATTGGCAAGTTTGTGCCACAGAAGTTCCAGCCACTGTGGAATCACCCAGCTGGTTAGTAAGTTATCAATGATTATCCAATTTTCTCAAGCAGTGACACGTGCGTACAACATATGCGCTCGTGTCACTGTGCATCACTCTCATTCGGTCGAAGGGGCAAAAAGTACGAAGTACGTGACGTCATACAAGCTTTAGGCATACCTTACTTTTTTGCTGTCTCGTGTATCATACGATACTATAAATTTAGATAAACTTGACCGTCATTCATATCTGTGAACATGTATATCAATGTCATTCCGTGACACATTGTCTTGCATATTTACTAGAACTCGGATAGTTCTATGCATTTTTCCTATCATGTTGCCTAGCGAATTTATACAATGTCAACGAGTTCAAAGTGTTAACGATAACGCATTAATATTCACTGAATAAATATCTTACGACAGATTAACTTTTTTGTAATTGGAGTTTGGAACTTGTTGGAATGCGATTAAGTAACGTGTGTACATTTTGAAATACGATTCACGTGAATTCGGAGATATGACACAATCGTTATCACTATACCACGAATTATTCGTATTTTACTTGTTTTTTTTCTTTTGGATTACATATGAGTAACATACAAAAGAAATACATAACAGCAATTCGACCTATTTTCCCCTTTCAGGTCCGCAGACTATATTCTTCTGGGCACCAGCTTTTAAATGGGTCAGTAATATCTGAAGCTTTAATGTCTCTTGAAGTATTTAATGTACATATGTATATTTTTTGACATATATACATCCTATCAGATTGTGACAGGAGAGGAAATTACGTTTTAAGATCTTTCCTTATCTAAATATACATACATAGTTTTTCTTTCTCTAGTAATAAATGAATCAATTTTAACATGAAATAGACAGTACGCGTGTTTCACGTCCTTTGTTGCGCTAAACGTTATAAAAATATTTCTCGACCGTGTATCCTCATGGACTTGATCCAAATGCGATGTTGATCTGGTAACGTTTGTTACGAAAGAAACTATGAATGTCGTTATTGTCATCAGCATCACGTTGAAGAATTCCGTAATGGTTTTCCATTTCCACAATGGGACATAGAATCAACAATATATATTCATCATCGATACCTATTTTTTAACACAATATTAAAGAACAATAAAGGAAAATTATCGCGCGTAAATGTCACATACTCGTAACCTAGACAAATGTAAATTTCACGGATAATGTTTCTTAGGTATCACGCGCGCGTGCGTGCATATCTTATAACAAATCGCGGTCAATCTACCTAGCTGAATATAGGTCAGCCTTCTAAAGTAAATCATCCGAATTGCAGTGATCTGCATTGTTGACCCTTTCGTTATTCCCCATTCTATCGTGATATGTGCCTTATTTTCCTTCTTCATTTCTTTCTCATTTTTTATGATATAATATATATGTATATATTTTAATTACGTTAAATCGGAGTTTGCAAATTACAGGGACTTGTAATAGCTGGCCTCAGTGATCTGCAGAGACCAGCAAGTCAAATCTCTGTTACCCAATCGTCTGCCTTGGGCATTACTGGCTTGATCTGGACCAGGTACTCTTTAGCGATCACTCCGAAAAACTGGAATCTTTTTAGCGTAAATCTCTTCGTCGCTATAACGGCATTGTACCAAGTTACTCGAGGAATAATGTAAGTCTATGTCGTATATGTTATGCAAGAATCTTTAAGTTAGCATAATAATAATCATATAATGATTTTTCTGTTCTAATGTATTATTTATAGCGGATATATTGATATGTTGATATACACACATATACATATGTCTTTCCATTTAAACATATATTTTCTATTCATTCGATGAATGTTAAACCAATATCATTATATCATGTGTTGTATGTACTATGTATGAATAAGCGATAAATTTCAAAGAAGTCTATATTAAATTACAAGATTCTATCTTATGTATGTATTTTACATGTCTGATTAAATGATATATTTTGCAGGTATCAAAGAGAACAAGCATCTTTAACTGAAACAGCACTGGCGAAAGAAAAATAGTGACTATGTCAGGACAATGTACATTCCTAGAGATCCAAATACTTAAATGTATATATCTAGAATATTAGAATCACTTTAGTGACTTGCGGAATTTATTCGACCTTTACGTAATTTCGAGCAAGAGTAAAGCACAAAGTTAGGGAAACTCATACTCAGCATTGATCATGAACTTCCAGTGACTATGAAAATGCCATAGTAAAATTGTAAATATTACAAATTCAAGTAAATTGGTGTTACATGTATAAAAAGGAATTAATCAACGTAAGCCGTAAGCAATCACTGAGATAAGTAATCATAAAATCTCGAAAATAAGCAACCGCGAATTAGATAGATTAGATCAATTACAAAAAAAGAGATTAAATGTAATGTTCGAAAGTAAACGTTAAAAATGCCAACATTCAGAAACGTGAGACACCAATAATTAGAAAACTCAAAACTTTAAAATTTTAAACATTGACGGCCAGAAAGCAAACGATATACATTGTCATGTTAGCCTGTTTAATATAAAATGTGTTTGAATACCAAAAATGGGACAGTAATAGCATAAAGTTCTTCATAAAATGTTCATATTAAGCTGTGATATTGAACATAAGATACTGTTTGTATTTTTATTTCATTTAGCAATGCACAAATTTTAAATCCTATACTAAGTACAAATGTACCAATGAAACACATAGAACATAATTTCGATGTGCAGTACAACATTTAAAGGCATATATTGTAAACTAAGACACCGATCTATAGTACATTAATCTGTAGTAATATAGTAGATTTAGGTGAATATGCTTACGTACATATCTACCTCTAATTTTAAGTAATAATGTACAATTTATTGGTCTTAACGATTCGCAACACTGATGCTGAAGAAGTAGGAAATGTACAAATTGTATATCAAGTTCGATAATGTTATCATTGCCTTGTATACATATAATAAAATAATATATTTTTCTAAAAACTGCTTCCTAATATTATCTTTTTCATGTTTAGTTCTATTGTTAGAAAAGTAAATCGTTATAATTCATGTAATTTTGTGAAATACACTATTTATTGCTTTTTGTATTTAAATTATGGCGCTAAAAATTACGCTTTATCTGAGAGAAAATTGTACCAGTGTCCCTAGAAAATCTAGGAATATTTAAATTTGCAAGCACTGTTTATACGGCAATGTATAAATTACAACTTAGATTGTACAAGTTATATTTTGCGCGACGCACCATAGAAATCGATTGCGATATTAGTTCCATCTTTTTCCGTTCGATACGGGCGACGCCACGATCGAGCGAATTACACTGCGCAATGTGAAGTGCGCTGTCACACGTAGATCCGCGCAGTTCGTGGTTGCGCGACCGTTGAAACGGATAAGTCTTCGTCGTCATTCGGTCCCGCAAGGGTTTCCAGTAACGTTTGTGCTAGCGTAGAGGATAGAAAGGAGACCAAGATATTACGCTCATATTCAAGAGTGAAGTAATTGTCGCATTGTAATTGAAAATGTTCACCGGTTTAACGAATCAGGTGTCTACATGGATGGGAAAGAAAGGAGAAGACGCCGGCACAGAATTGCCGACTGAAGAGAAACTTCCCACGGGTACTGAAGGAGGAGAAGATCCAGATAGAAAAGACAGGTATCGTTATTAACCTATATTATTGTCTTACTATTGAATGTCTTTCAGACGAATATCATCCTGACATTCTATAAAAATGAACCTCGTAACAATCGTACCTATAACATTCCCTCCTTTATAGAATTGTGTATTGCGTTTTAATTTTAATAGGAATACGTTTTATTTATTATAAGATACAGTTATTTTCAACAGAAAATGCGTAAGTCATGATCGAACGTCAGACACGCGTATATGCTCTTTTTGCGCATCTGCACAACGCGTTAAAAGTTTTAGATTCGATCTTGAATGTAGTTTTCGGATTAGATCGATAACATTCGTGTTTCTCTGCTAATATAAATTACTTACTGTACGGCAATATGACGTTTCATAAACCGGAATGAGGTTAAGATACGCGGTCGTCATACATTTATATAATGCAGTACAACTGAAAAGGAGACTAGTAAGACAGCATTGGGATTAGATAAGTTTATCTCTGTTTCCTTAACTCAAAATTGAATGTCAATAAGATACAACTGCACAATATGCACAATATGCGTTTATCTTTTTCTTTTCATATATCGAAAATACATCTTAATTTGTAAAACTGCATCGAGTGACAACAGCATTAATGGCAGATACAAAACCCTACTATTATTACCATGTCTATCATACCATGGTTTCATTTTCGTTAAAAATTACTCCAATGATGAATTCCATGTCTCGATACATGCATATCTGCTAAGGGTATTAATTAATTTCTTTTAAGCACCAACAAAGCAGAAACTCCCTGTTTCTTTTTTAATTCCAAATTTTAATCCCAAATTTCCAAAGCAACATTCCGTACAAAATGTAGGTTACGATACATTATTCTCTATTTCCATTTTATGAGATCTGATATTAAATGTTACAAGCGTCTATATGTTACATCACACTCTTCTCGCTTCCGTAACTTTCCTCAATATTCCTAGCGAGATAGTTTATATTTTCCGCTTGGAAGATGCGAGATGGTCGTCGGTTTGCATAGGCGTTATCGAATAATTTCGTAAATGAAACACGTTTATATAGTTATTTCCTAAAAGTTATGTCAGGAGAAATGGATTTCGGGAATAGGATTGCATGGGCCGATGGAACGTCATCGCGTTACACAAATCGCTATCACAAATTTCCTAATACGATCCCACGTATGCATTTACCAAATCGCATTACTAAATCTACCAAACTAGTCGACATGACTAATTCGTGATATAAATGCATTTGTTAGAAGTCGAATGATTTTTCGTAAAGTACACGTATGCCTTATTTTAAGCCTTGTTTTTTGTTCCTGGTATCTGTATTTTTTCGTCTATTTTCTATTTCGGTTTCTTGGGTAGGAATTTCACATCTTTTTGGTTGGTAGTACTAGTGTTAACCCCCGTGCCAGCGCTCATTGCGCCGAAATCAATGCGCCATTCAATGGATTTCTTTTTCTATCAATCTAAAATTGAACGTTTAATCGATATAATCTGTACTTGTATTCCATTTTCTATTCTTACTTTATGACATCATTCCCATGTTTTTTAGTGTATTTTTGTGAAATGTACGAATCATGGTACCTTTATACGTATTAAACGTATTCTTAACAACGTGAAGTGGGTTTCCTCGCGTTGGCCAAGTGACTCACAATAGAAAGTCAGTTCCCTTTCTCCGCTTTACAACGAGAATTCGATTTTTGTTTTTTCACCTCTGCACCCGCCCATATACGCGTTGCGAGCGTCGAGAGACTTTTTTCTCTCTTCTTTTTTCTTTTTTTTTCCCCCAAAGAGTTACGGTTTCACCCGTTAATTTAATTCCCTTTATTCGATCGCGTCCGACTATTTTTCCTTAGACGACTAGGTGAAGGTGAAAAAAGCACGACGTTGCCGATGAACACAGCTTTCCAAGTCAGATACGTTATCGAGCTGCCTCTTGATTCGATCGTGCCACTCGTCTTCTATGAAAGACGTAAAAAAGGAGAAGAGAACGAGAAAAATAAAGAAAAAAAAAGGAAAAAACACCAAGAGTGGGAAAAAGGAAAAGAAAATAAGATGAAAGATTGTGGTCGTTTTCATTGATCGTATAAACGAAACAGTTTCACGAGAGGGAATTTCTCGATACAATTGCCCGGTTGATTATATTCTGCAGATCTTTGACTACTGTCAGGATAAACATTCCTTCCAGTATGCATCGTTGATGAACATGAATTTTGTCAAAGGTGTGGAAGAATTTCCGGCGTGGAAATTCTGCTCGTTTGGAAAAATTGTTTCCCCGTTGGAAGATCGGAAGCAATGTTTTCTAAGAAGTCGGCGATATAACGCTATATACGTGATTGAACGATGGTGTAGTCGAGGATTCGAACGAGCTCCATTCGTGTACGAAGAAACAGCGATGTTTCCATAAAGGGGTGGGGGGCGGTCGTAATCTTTTATATAGGTCGCAATCGATATCACCGCAGTCGCCCTCCCACGAAACTGTTAAATTTCGTATAATAGTAATGAGACCTCGTAATTTTTTTCCTTTCCCCCATTTCTCTAATATTTATTGCTACTTTTATTCTCTGTCATATTTTTTCCTTCTTTTTCCTCTTTCGTTGGTTTTTCTTCTTTTCCTTTTTCTTTTTTTTTTTATTTGATGGTTTAACGACGAACGAAGAGGCGATAAATTTGCTAATTTTTCCTCGATCATAAAATATTTTAGGGAAATACGTTTGTTATTTCGACGAACGATGAGTTATTGATAAACGAAAATAATTGCAACGGCTCGATGCGCATTTCGTACCGATTATTAACGAAGCATCGGTGTTCCTTATCGCGATATTGATACGCCTCTTCGAGGTTTGGATGCGGAATTGCGAGGAGTGCCGTTAATCGTTTCCATGTTTAACAAATTATTTTTACAATAAACTCGCGATAAATGTTTTTGTAAGAGGCGGACAGGAAGCTTAATAGGAAGATGGTAACCATCGATGGTAACACGATGCATAGTGGTATAAGTCGAGCCATTAATATTTTTCATAAAACAGAGAAAACGTGTTGTGTGCTTATCGTTATAAAGAAATTTATTTAATTACGAAGATAAAGACACGATACTCGCAAGAGTTGAAATACGTGGCTATTCGAAATTCGTAAATTCTTGATTTACCCCACAATGATTTTTAGTTCGTCTTTACTTTTGATTCTGATCGAGTACGGTAAATTTTCTAGAAAATCGATGCCGAGTATTATTGTCGATAAGAATTAAATTACAGCAAGGAAATAATACATATCTCTGAAAAATGTCGTTCATTGTTCATCCACTTGCTAAGAAGCAAGAAAAAGGGAGGGTGCTAGGGAGATGATATTTTTCACGATCCTCAGCCACAGATCTCTCTATTGATTGGACAAAATTATAACATCGGTAAATCATTTATAAAAGCCGCCGTACTATTTATTAAACGAGTTACAGTTGCCACAGTGTTTCTCGTTGCCCTTGTTACTTAACTCGATCACGTTGACCCGTTTTTCCACGTAACATATTTACAGCGAATAGGCAGGAATCGAAAGCACACTTTGGAGTACGTCCTCTTTCCATCGGCCTGTTTCCCTGGAACGTTAGGTAACCATGGCGAGAAGGCAGCCTCGACGAGGTTGGGCAAATAGTAAAAATGAGAAGCACGTCACGATGTTTATACAGTTCTCAAAATTTCAGCGAAAAAGCTGGTCGACTTGGCGAATTTCGTGCGCTTCCTCCTACTGTAATTATTGTTATATACGCGAATGAAGAATAATGGGGCAGAATAAGTACAACGATCAGGATAAATGTCTGGTGAAATTGTATCGCGTTAACGTCTCTTTTAATAACCACGTTGCTAGACGATGCGCTTTTCCAACTTTCTCGTTCAAGTTATTATCTGCAACTCGCAGTTCGAACTTTGCCACGTTACACGATAATACGATTAAAAAAAAGGGAAGAAGAAAAAGTAAATAGACTCGGCTAATTATCGCTGTATAAACTAGCGCGAAAATAGAAAAACATTCGTTCGCAGCGAACGCTCTCTCCCGTCCGACTTTCCTTTCCTCTGTGTTCCCTCGTATGTGACTTTCTGTTTTGAGACATCAATATCTGATTTCTTTCTTTTTCTTTCTTTTTTTTTTTTGTAGTTTCGTATTACGATAGCTGTACAATGTTGAGCGGAACCCATAGTTGCTGCGTTAAATTAAAAAAAAGTCGTTCCTTTTGTACGCAGCCCGACCAGAAGCATGCTGGTTGGTGTAAAATCGCAGATGACAGGCTGGTTCAGCGGAGGAATTCCGGGATTGAGCCGCGGCGTTGGACAGGGAGCTGATGGCGAATCACAGGCGGGAAAACCTATGAACGGAGCCCAAATGGCGCAAAATACCGAGAATACCGTCGCCGAACAGACGAAAGACGACGACGCTAGCAGGTAAGAACTATTGAAACGTTCCATCCATTCTTCTGCCCAACTATGGAAAATGGTAGTAACTGCGATAAGCGTAATACGAGTTTCTTGGTATCTTCAAAGATGTAGTTAAACGTAACACACAAGCTAAATAAGTTAATAATATATTTTCTGCTTTTTAGATAAGATAGTGAACGTAGTAAGCTATACATACATATATGTGAATTTGCTACAAATTGTTTGTTTAATCGATACTGTCTTTCTCCATAGTTGGACAAACTTGTCAGAAGCAGTCTCGACCGTACCACGGTGAGGTTTTTTTTGGAAATGATATTGCGATCCTTTGCCGTTCGACTGAAATTCGACATTTTATTGCGATCGTGTCTGATAAAGTTACTTTAAGAGAGCTGCGATTTGCCTATGTTCTATATCTCAATTCACGTTATCGCACTGCCAATGTTTATGCAGATTTGTTGTATTTTCATCGTCACGTTGAAATAGAACTCGAATAGAGATTTGTTACGATAATTTGGATAACGAGTACGTTAATTTGGATATTCTCACATATTTTGTATATCTCCGCACATTTAGATTCACCAACAATGCACAATTTAAGCTTCGCTAGATTAAACTTGCGCTTTGATGCGAACGAGAGTATGTTCTGTATCCAGAAAACGAATGTAGCGAGAATAGAATGTTGAGTCGAGCTGGCTGTGCGACTGCAAAGGATCAATTAGTTAAAGAGTTAATAAGCACATTTGTGATGGCTCCCACTGTTGTTAGAACGAATTACACGCTTCTTTTTTAATTATTCGATCAATCGATCGATAAGGTAAGCGTAGGTATTGGAAATCAAGGTAGCTTGTACACCGTTTAAGAAGCCATTGAAGTTCACTTGTCACGTTCATGCACTGCGTAATTTATTTTCTTTCTCCACGTATACTCGATCTGCATCCTACGTTAAGCTTTCTGAAAATCGCTGTAGGATAGCGTTGATTGCACGATAAAGTGCAACCTTCCTCGTAGTTCCTCATTCAGTGTTTTTCTCGTCGCATTTACAGCGCAACTGGCGGAGCTGACAGTGGTCCAGCGAGTTTAGAAGGTTCTCCATCCGAGGACAAGGAAGGACAACAGGCATTCGGTGGAGGTGAGTCTCTGCAAAATTTTTCTCATCGTTTTCTCTACTTTCTGGCGAATCAGTACGAACGGCAGTCAGATACGTTACGTATTAATAAAATTTAAACGTTATGCAGGATATCGTGCAAGTGATCGTAAGAATTTGTTTGTTCGACACTTAATGCTGATATTCCGCAATGTTTCGGCGCCGATCATTTCCAACGGATACTTACCTTTACCTTTTGCGATGGTAAATGATTTTAAGCCGGTGAGTGGCGAAAATAACTGCGAAGGAAACTTTTAATTAGATCCAAGTTGGCAGAAACGAAGGAGTTGGAAGGACTTTTCAAGGAACTGACTCGTTGCCAGTTATGTTTGTTACGAGCAAGGAAACAGTTCTTGTTAATAAGAAAGTGCAAGGAATTCTATTTATCCTTTCGATGAAAGTAGCTTATTATAAAAAGAAGCGAAAACGAGGATCACTTTCGTTCAGCCTCCCAGTTATTTCTGCTTGATGTCACGACAAGTTGCAGGATCTTGACAGAAGGATTTAAGTTCGTCTAGTATGTTTATCAGTAAAAGACTTTGATAACAGACCGATTCGAGTGCTTTTGCGTGGAGTTAAGAGAAAAGACAGACAGAGTAGGATGAGAATTACGACGCAGTTTACGATCGTATTACCTTTAAGGCAAGCATGTTATTGCTATTATATTCCCCGATAAAACAGCGGTAGACAATAACGAATGCTCATTACCAGCCAAGTAACGTAATTTCTTGTTAGAAGCTTAAAAGCGAGGCACGCGATAGAAAGTTAAAACGTCTTCGACGTAATCGTTAGCGCGAACATCAAAGTTAAAAAAGTTTGAAAGCCAAAGAGAGGGGCAAAGATGAAATAATTTAAATTAAATTAGAAATTATTGAACGATAATTTAAATAAAAAATTCCTTCGCCAGTTCACGTCGTTGACAGTTAAATCCTTCAAAGCAAATCTGCAAGAGTATCGTCGACATTTTTCTAAGAGATTTATGCGTCTCTTGGTTGTCGGTTTAGAGATCACGAGCGGCATTTATCCGTATAAACGAGAAAGCTTCTTTCGTTTCCGTATGCGCGCTCGCGACGCACACCTTCGCTTAACTGTAACCTCGTATATACCAGAGATTTGATTTTTCCAAAGGTCCTTCGATGCGCATATCGAAATGTACGGTAGCTACGCGATCCAGTAAAAAATTCAACCGAGCAACTATCAGCGGTCTCTACCTCTCGGCTCACCCACGTTCAGCTTGTCCGATTAATGATGCAGTTCTCTTCGTCGATAAAGTTTAACGATTTGATATCGAGACCGCTATCGTGTTACTCACCTATTAAATTAGCTTTCATAACCCGTTCTGTCTTTCCTTTTTCCTTCTGCTTCATCTCCGTTAGCCGTGCGATCTCTATCTTTTCCCTTTCCTTATTCCTGTCTCTCCATTCCGCTTCATTTCTATTTCCTCTTCCTCGCCATTAACTCGACTCCTATTTTATTCCACGGGAAAAATCTATACCGTTGCCGGCTCGTGCATTCGAAAGAAGTTCGTTTCTCTTCTGGAGTATACGGTAGCGCGATTTTTTCATGTCTGCACGCAAAGACAGCGCCAAATTTCTCGCGCACAGATCTCATCAATAACGTTTAGTCAGGAACGCGATGCGAGGTAGCTGGTATTTTTTCTGTTTCCATCGTATCACGCTCTGTCGTGTACATATTTCTTTGATAGAAAACACTTGTACGAGCGAGCTAGCGTCAAGAGAAATAGGTGGAGCGGATGAAAAAATAAAAGAAAAAACGAAGGAGACGTTATATCGTTGATTATCATTGAGAGGAAGCTCGATGAGATTTACCGGCGTCGGTTATTGCGATATTTTTCAACGTGAAATACGAGACAGTCGCTTGAAATACGGTAACGCGACGATGGATACAATTTATCGTTGATTCGCATAATCCATTCGTTGACGATCGATCGATAGATCGTTCACACGGTGTCGTATATTTCTTTTATTCTACAGAGAGCAAAACAAAGTAACAGGGCATTGATAGAGACCAATTAATTTACGATCATTTTGCCAGATGCTCGTCACGAGTGGAACATTTTTATTCCTGCTGTTATAATTAATTTATTTATTTTTCCACTCGATTTCAAGTTGAAATGTTGCAGAATGCAGACGAACGGAATGCACCGTATTTTAACGTCGACCGTTGCTGTTTTTTTTTCTTTTTCGAGCGTTATTAATCGCTTGTTTCAAATTTCGCTTCAACGTTTCAGAGAGAAAAATTGGCTAGTACGATTTAGAAATAAATACAATCGAATATAAATTTAACGCAAGATTATGATAAAGTTTATCTTTGCTTTGCACGGAGAAGCTCGCGACTGTTCACGATTCGATCGCAGACTCTGCCAACGAAACGATAAAAGCTGCGCTTAATTTTCGTAACGCGTATTTGTACGCGTCGAATGACTTTGTTTGCTACTTTCAGACGGAAATATCGCGCCGTTGATGAAAATGTCGACTCATGATGCAGTTCGCGTCGTTTGTTATCACGTTGAAATATTTAAAAGCCTTTGTCGCGCTGCCAACAACGTCCAACAACGTTTCCACCTGTCGTTTCATATCGAATCAAAATTTTAATTTGCCACCGTGTCGAGCGTCGAAATGGTCGTTGACACGTTCGTTCAAATTCATCGGCGATTCATCGGCGTAGATTTTGCATATTCTATTGTATATACAGGACGTTTCAAAATTTGTGAAGCTCGAGGAATACATTTTTTAATCAAAAATATAAAATACAGAGTTCATACGAATATGATCTGTATATTGGAAAGTCGATGGAACTTTAATACACTGTCTATGAAGAAGCAATAGGGCCGTGGATCTAAAAGATCCACGAGGAGAAGGATAATTACCTTCTTTTCTTTAATTTGTTCCACGTTTAATTTTCCAGATGTCTAATACGATATCTTCCGGTCACATTTTATTATCAATAGATCGAGTCGCCTTTTTACTATCGCCGAAGATAATATATCTTTTAGTCATATCGTTATCAGCAGTCTGTTAAATTCGAATTATTTGCCACTTTCGTCTCGCAATAATTTGTTATAATTTCTGGGAGTACTTAGAGTCTTCGATCTCTAATAAGTTTTAGTAGATAACATTGAAGTTTACACTCTGCTGATGTTGTATCCGAGAGGAACATTAGCAAACTTGAAAAACATCCGAACACTCTTTCAAAAAGGGAAAGATACTCGATAAGTCATGTAAATTCTTTCGTTCGAATCGAAGATGCTCGTTTTAAATGATTACGTAGAAAGCCTTAGTCTTATTTCCGTATACTTGAATCACCTCTGAAGTATACATACCTACTTTTTTAGAACACCTTGTGTATAACCCATTATAAAATCCTATCGTTCAGAATTTTATCCCAGTCGCTTGTTTTCGCGCATAACGAGGTTACAGATACGCTGGAAAAGCGTAGAGAACTTTTCTTGGGAACGATATCGATCGTGCTCCCCTATTTCACGGTTCTATACGTATCTCTGCTCGATTCCACCCCCGCATCGGTAGACAAAGTATGAAACTTGGAAATTATACGTCTTATGCTGCCAGTCGACCAGATCTCTCTTTCTCTCTCTTTACCTCGATTGCAGACTCGATGCAAAGCAATTGTTTTTCTCTTTAACGTAATGTTATTATAAATCTACGTAAAGACGCATGCAGCATATTGAAATTTCTTCTCTTTATCCCTCCATATTGTGTTTTATTGTATTTTTATTTGATTTTTATTCGATTTTTATCCTATTTTTATTCTATTCCACAGAGATTGTCAAGATATGTACAGATTTTTGGAAGCGGACAAAGAGCGATATAATCGTTGGTCTGCGGCTGACAGCGCGTTTTCCCGATATTAGATTTCCAAAGCTCGGATGTACGTTATAAAGCGGCGATCGAAAACCGCTCTCTTTTTTATCCTCTTGTTTCAAAAGCGCAACGACCATGTACAATTTGAAACGTGCTTTCCTTCTTGGGTTCAAATAATCAAACGCCACTTTTAGGCCGATCGGTGAATCGTATCCAGCGTTCGTCTGCACGTACATATATTTCCTCAATGAAACACGCGAATACTTGTAGGAGCAGCAATTTGCACCTACATAATTTCTATATCGTATCAACGTTTTATCCTTCGCATAGTACATTGTGTGCACATGCATTAGTCGTATATCTTGTATCGATTTCTCTTACGATATGGTTGAGCCACGAATCAATATACACACGAGGCTCTTACATTATACATACCTTAACATTATACATACATTACCGCTTGCTGATGTAATAACATTACTGGTATATCTGCAATATTTGCATACTCGCTAGACATTTAAAGAACCGAACGTTTAGATAAACATTGCTGGGATAATCGAAAGCCTATTAATATTTAACGTGTTCCAGATGTTCTAACAATGTTACCATGCAAGCCATGATATCTAATACACTCAAAAACAAATTTTTCAAATTCTGATCTCTTTTAATCACGAATGACAAACTTGGCATTTTCAACTTTAACGTTTCCGTAAAATCTTGCTCGACAAAATCACGGTTGTTTTGATACCTAAGCTCGGAAAATTCGTTTCTTCGCGGTCCCAAGTCGTCAGTACTCTCGTCACCTAGGAGACTCTCTGAACGTGGAAACGCACAAAGAATGGATGGCGGAGGCAAAGAGACGCGCCAAACGGGACATCCTTTTTCTTTCTTCGCGTTGGTTCCTCGTCGCTGAAATAGCCTCGTCAGAGAACGTAAAATGCAAAAGGAACGAGACTTTCGAACATTAGCAGAACGCATTTAATCAGCACGAACGAACTGGAAGGTCGACCAAGGTTGTACGTGTTCGTTGGCAGTTGTTCGAGTTACAAAGTCTATCGAATATCGTCTCCGTCACGGAATATATCGTTCAGTTGGTCGAAAACAGTACACGTTGTTTCTGCTCGCGGGCAAACTCGGCTGAAGATCGCGAGGCTGACGATGGACTGGAAACAATCTGACTAACGTCATTAGCTTTCGCGAGTAGAGAAAACTTGGCCGCGGAAACGAAACAACCGTTGCATAATGCTGTCGCTGAGGCGTCCCCGTGGCGAACCTGCTCGCTACCGAGCCAGGAAATAAAGCACGTCCTCGGCTACAATTGAGAAGTTACTTTACGTCGCTGCGGAGAACTTTCTCGGCCTGAGAATAGAAGTAAGAAAAAGGAGAAAAATGGTAAAATTCAGGCGAAGCGAAGAAGCTGCATAGCGCTTCGCCAACTGTGGACTGGTCACTGCATGCATCCTTAGTCTGCTATTCTCTCTAGCTTTTGTACGAGTACGAGCAAGACGTGGATATATTGGGTTGGAAACTAAGTGATTGCGGACTTTGTCAATACCACCTAATGTCAAAGTCCGCACTCACTTAGTTGCCAAGCCAATAGTCAGCTGAACCGACACAGCAAAGTTATAATAAATCGAAATCTTAAATGATGACACTCGTTACCATAGTCGTACTTAGGATACTTACACACGCTTTGAGTCTTAAACTTTGAACGCTTTTCATTAAGACCGTATGATATTAACACTTTACCGACTGATAGCCTATTAATCGGCTTTTTATCGTCAACGCTACCACCCGATAGCCTATTAATCGGCTTTTTATCGTCAACGCTACCACCCGATAGCCTATTAATCGGCTTTTCGTCGCCGACAATCTTTCTCATTATTTGAGCAGTAATTTGTTATTTAGCGCTGAGGTACTTTGCTCAGTTGCGTCAATTGCGTTGCTTTGTAAGCTGCCACGGTTTTATACCAATTTGAAGAACTTACCGTTCGCGATGAACGAAAAGAATGATATTTGTGATAATGATAAAGTGTTAAGTCTTCTCTGTGCCCCTTAAAATGATTGAAGATACTCGTTCTCGAGTAGTCGAATTGTAACGATCATATACGTTAAAATATTCAACGTCCAATCAATTGTACGACTAACTGTTCGTCTTCCATCGATTATATATCGATCATATACGTGACACGAGAGAGGCAGGGTAAAAAATAAGTTGGAGGAACTGGCGAGGATAGCGACGGCAGAGTTAACGAAGCAGCGTATCGACCAGCGAACACAGCACGACCGTGTAAATTCAGGAACGTAATGTGCTGGAAATAACGACAACGTTGTATCCTTCAAGGAGAGGATACACGCTTCTTATACAGGATCATAGTCCTCAAGTGCTCAGAATATTCAGGTACAACTACGTATTTGTACGCGAAACGGGCGAGAATCAACGAGCCGAGTAACGGAGTCTGAGTGAAAAAGCGTTTAAAAAAATAGGGAGGGCCACGGCGACGGCGAAAGAGAAACAGGATCTCCTGCACAGGGTTAACAGATTCGTCCTTGTCCTGCTGCATGGATCACCTAGATACGTCATTGGACAGTATCGAACCCTGATAAAGAACCTAGAAGAACATAACCGAGATTGAAGACACGTAGATCTTCTTTCTCTGAATTTTCTCGCCAGTCTCGTACATGTACATATAAATTGCAGTGATTTCCCGCGTGGCTGAGCAACGATAGATTGGTGGATTCGGGAAATAACATTTACCACGAATTTCATCAGGAATTTCGCTGCCAACATAACTAAATTCAGTCGGCAAGTAAATGTCCTTCGTGTGGAGCGGCTGGACCCATCCTCGTCGATCGATACAACCGCCCAAGCGAATCTTCTCTCGCCGAAATTGCTGGCTACGACGTCGACACGCCGGAAGTTAGCGTTGTTAGCGCGGAAGCTTTACGCCTGTTTTTCGTTGCACCGCGCTTCCTCTTTCGCCTTTTCGTCGCTTTCTCTTAGCGAAATTGATTTATCAGAGAGTAGATTGCAGTTTGTGAAAGAAATTAGTTTTCGTCATATTCGTCGCCTTTGGTTCGTGTCAATGAAACGAGAAATACGCGAGACCCGTTGCGGAGAGAACGTGACACAAATTCATAAATATCTCTATAATTCTTGTCTCGCGAGGGCGAAATGTAGTTCTTTCGTCGTAGAACGTAATTCCGTTTCCCAGAGGCAAATTAAACAGAACTCGGTCATCGATATGAACGCGGAGATGGAAAGGGAAAAGGAGGGATGGAAATAAATGCATCCAGAAATCTCAGACTCTCTGAAAAGCCTGCCCCATATACATAACACCGTAACGAAAACTAAACGAGGAAAGTTCTGTAAAACCCCGGGAGCTTAGTTGGAACGGCGGCGATTTTTCTACCGGTCGACGTTGCCTTCTACAGATTTTTCGCCGGATTTAACGGCAGCGGAAACGCGTTAAACGGTCAAGGCTATGTTTTGTCGTGGTCAAAGAGGGGGAAGCCGAAGAGAACGAGAGACAGACACGAACGATCGGAAAAACGGGCAGAAATTTCCACCGACGAAATGCGAAGCTGATACGCGTGTCTGTCAGATTGAGGCCGGCGGCGCGGTGGTTAGCTCGCAGCTGGGTTTCGTATTTCTAAAATCGCGCGGACGCACCTACGCAGTTGAAACCGCGTGAAATTATTCGCGCTGGCGGATCCGGACAGAGCAGCAGCGGTGCACGGGTCTCGCCACCGCTTTCACGAATTTTTCCGCTCGTGGTTTGCGCTTCGCTGGGTCAAGGTTGCTACCGATGCGCTTTCAACGCCGCGAATCTGGGTTGACTGATGCCACATCGTAGAAATATAACGAACGACGCGACGTTTTGGACCGCTACAAAACTTTTCCCCCTCCTTCTTTTTTCATTTTTTGGTCGCCTGTTTCGTAGCTTTTTTTTGTTATCCTTCCCATTTTTTTCTACTCCTTTCGTATCGAATGAATTGCGACCGCGCTATTCTTCTCAGCGTTGCTGCGGTTAGCTTCGTTTTTCTTTTTCCCGTTTTCTAGTTCTATCGTTATTATTTTTTTTTACTTTCCTTTTTTCCCGATATAAAAGAATTTGGAGATTGGAGTCAGTTAGGTCTCGTTGCCTTCAAAGCTAGAGAAAGATTCCAGGAATACTTAACCAGGCCAAGCTCTAGGAGTTGGCATCGATCCTTTTCTATAATGGAGCCTGCATACTTAAACGAGGTCCCCGGAGAGACATTTATCCCGGTTCCGGGAGATTGTGTCGGCTTCTGGCAAACAATTGTTAAATCGTGCAATTTTCATCGAGCCTGCTTCCAAGCTGGACTAATTGCACGCACTAATTATTCTGTCAAGTAAACTTAGAGGGACAAAGAAAGAGCGAATTGTCGCTCGGTTTGAACTTTCTGGCGGCGAAAGCTGAGTTAATTTCGACTTAGATTGAGGATTCGCGTTTATTACTTTCCACGATTACGCATTATTATTCTATCAAATTATAAAGGTGAATTTATTTTTTTAACTAATTTAGTTACTACTAATTATAGGTTTTCATTTGCTTCTTTAGTACTCTGTCTACTTTTATCCAACATTTTAAAGAAGATTATAGTTTTCAAATATAAATAGTTCCATTAATAGGTTGATAATAATCGGATTACTTTTGACGATTAATATTTATCTACACACAACAAATACAACTGACTAAAAAACAGTTCGATCAAGAAACAACAAATAAAAATAATAAACAGACTTTAAGATACTAGACATATTACATTCTGTGCGTGTGTGAGGCAATAAATTTTCCATAAAAGTTTTATTAGTTTATTATTAAAGTTACATTTTCCAGGATTATTCGATGATATCCGTCGTCATCTTCAAGCGTCCTGTCAATTACAAACACGAGTTTATATCTTGATCTTGCGCTTCCTATAAATCTGTCGGTTCTTTGAATTTTTTAGCTTGTCACATATACTTCAGAATCCTGGAACATTGACCGTCGTCGGCCGACCTTCTTTTCCGCTTTCCACACGGGAATTAGCTACTCTTATTTGATCCCCTTTACGCTTCGCCTCCGTCTAAAGAGAGCTTTCCGTTGCGAAAGAGATTACCGTTGCTTCAGCGGTCAGATCGAAGATGCTAACGAGCCGGTATCCAACAGCTGCCACTAGAATTAATTACGGACGGCCGTAACACCACCGGTGCACTTTTCCACGGCTGTTTCGTCGATCTGCTCAAACAAAGCCAGTCGTTGGAGAGTGTTACCCCTTCGGGATTGATAGGATGCGGTGACGTGCACGAAACCTCCTGGAGACAGCCAAGCCACAAAGAAAGGGATGCAGCTAAAGGGAGATAAAGAAGCTTGGCGACTGAGAGGATCGGTCGATGGAACGTCGAACTCGTCGACTAAAGAACGCAGAAAGCAGGAATTTCGTCCTCGTTATTTGACCTTATCTCTTTGGAAGTTGCACGAAAGGTATTTCACAAAGACATGGTCGGACCTTAAGGATGTTACGAACAAAGTACCTTAAGCCTGGATGAGTATATTATTATTTTCGGAGTTAGGAGATATACGAGTTGGCGACAATATTTATAGCAATTTCTATACCCCGTGGCTATCGTGTTCGTGGGATTTAGATTCGCTGGAATTTTATTTATGGAAACGTTCTAAAGGTATCGTGCATGACGAACCTCTCACGCTTCGTTCGAAGTACAAGCTAAACGCTTTGCGTATCACGTAAAAATGTTAATGAAAACAGTAAAAAGAAGCAACGGATGATATAAACAAAATGTTATGAATGTGTTTTTACGTTGCATGGTTTAATAATATAAATGAAAACGTCGTCGATATGTTAGATACGATATTGGATGCTGGGAAAGTTTGTTCCGATTTTTACAGAATTTAATAAAATAATAAATTTTGAAAAATTGTATTCGAGCGTATCACGTTAAAAAACGTTACTAGAAGTATCTTTAAACATGCTCTTTGATCTTCATTAAAATATTACACCTGTTAAATGCTACTCGGAAAGTTCATTCGGATTTTGAAGGATTTTGATCGACATAGAAAATCCTGTCGAGAAGTTTTTCGCGGAAAAATTTTGGAGGGTCTGGAGGGTTGGAATATTCATGTTGCGCGAGAGGGAGAAAGATTGCGGAGCAAAATGACGCCTATATAATTCAATAAACGTACACCAAATCTAAATGTAAATCTAAATGAACTTTCCGAGCGACCTTCTGAATCTTTTCTTTTTCGATCGTCCCAAAATTACGCGAGAATTTAGGCTATGCGCTTGTCAAAGCATACCGTTTTCAAAGTGTTAAGTTATAAATTGAAACAGCGCGTGGAAAATGTTATTTCATATTGTCGAGAGATAAAACAAAATCCGGTGATCTGTCAACGCACACGGACTCTCACGATAAAACGCACTGGAACGCGTATTGAAATGGACATAGGTCGTGCTGAATATACGTTGTTCTCAGAGGCAATAATTATACTGCGGATGTTTATGCAAATTCATATTTCTACGAACGTAATTAAACAAACGGTACCTACACGAAGATTCGTTTCATTCACTAAATTTTACATCGAGTACTTTACATCGAATATTCGAATATACTATATGATACTTTGTGTATCATATAAATACCGTACATTTTTCCATAAATGGATAGATATCTACAGTCTACCAGTGGTATTTGCACTCGAGTTATCAACACTTATTTACTCGTTTTAACGCATACCATTCAGCTGCGAGCAATTCTCTGTTTCCCTGTTTACTCTGTTTGTATAATAGATGAAAAACAAAGGTGAATTTATATCGTAACTCGATACACACTCTGGAAATTCAGCTTCCCGAACGTCTACACGAGTCGCTATCGTTGACCATTGCCGGAAGAACAAGAAACAGGACAGAAAGGTAGAGCCAGGTTCTTTGACCGACCTTCCGGAAGATGTTCAGAGTTCGATGACACCAAAGTTCCATTGACTTTCGAAGCCTCTTCTACGCTGTCCTCTTCACTGCGATACTCTACGTGAGTGGAGTAATTGAAATTTGAGAATCGCTGAATTCTTGTATCGCGTTTCCAGTTTTCCAAGCGAACGAACTCGCATTTATCGCGCCAAAGAGAGATTTTGCAAAAGAGAGACAAAGCGGTTGTTCGAGTGGCCGAGTTCACTCGAAAACAACAAATATCGGCCCTGCTATCCGGGCATCCTGTTCTCTGCATGCTCGTGTTTCCACGCGAATACGCTGAAAGATTTTCCGACCTGGCTGTCGTTGGAAGTTCAATGCACCGAGGACAGGGCGCAACGACTTTCAGAGTGGTAATAAATCGAACAGGATCGGGGCTTGGAAAAGAGGAAACGAAGAAGAAGGGAGGCTGGTAACCCGAGGATCCCTGCCGGCCGAGTCAAACGTTAAATCCACTTCTGCTCGGCTAAAGTCGTCGTAGGTAGGATTATTAAATCATCGAGCCGGTAGCGCAGTAAGGAAACCAGTAATTTTATTTACCGTTGCATCCGGCCTGTCGACGTATATATTCCCGCCGCGTTCCTCAGGATCGAACGCCAACGCCCTCCCTTGGGAATAGCAAGCGAGCCTACGAGGTATTTTTAAAGGATGGCATGACACGTAGCCTCGCCAGCACGACCTCTGCACGCCAGCAAAAACGCTATTTAAGCGTTCTTTTCTTTTCCGCAGAAATTCTTTGTCTTCCGAACCAACCCACCCCGCTGTGTCTGGCGTTTTTCTCTGTTCAGGTTTTTCCTTCTTTATTCCCCCGGTGCTCTTTGATTTCCCGCTAACTGAACTGGCACGAGGTTAACACGATGGAGGCGCAAGGTCGATGTTTGATTAAACGTCAGTCGACGCGTCGTACAATTCCCAAAACTCAGACCCTTTAATGCCGCGTTGCGCGTCCAATGAGGGTACCGGTTCGACTCGCCGTGCTTTTGCTTTTATTGTGAACGAGATCAGCGAATAAAAACGTAGAGGATCGATGAGGGCTAGGATATTCTATGAGCGAGTGTCGTAGCGGCTGATGTAAAAGATATGAATGGGTCGTGCAGAGAGGCTAAAAGCAGATCCAAGGAGACGAGGATGACCCGAGGGGTGGGTGTCGCGAGTTTGAATTAAGATCGTTCTCTCGAGATTCGTACATTCATATCGTGTCGCGCTCATAAAGAATCACTAGAGCAAGGAAGTTGGATTATTTTTTATTAAGAAATCACATTTTCTTCGAGCTGCGGCATAATTTCAGATGGAACACAAGGGGCTGAGAAAGGATATCGTAACCTAAATCGTATCTGATTTGCATTACACCGTGTGGATCTCCACTTTCGAATAATCTTTAATTCAAAGAAGATTATCGACCTCTCCTTGAAAACGCTCTGGAAATAACTGTTCCGATAATCGATAATCCAGCCACCAAGAGCTTCCCTCATCGATATAGAGTTTGGAAACAACTTGGCCTTCTGAAAATTTCGTGTTAGACAGTTTGAAACCGTAATCTCATCGAACTCCGTTTCTCCCCATGAAACGGAACTTTCACCCTTTAAGCTTCTTCCACCCACGGCCAAGCTGTTTCTCTTTTTCGAAATTCGAACGACCTTAAACCGGATTTCGCTGGATAAATACGGTGCGTAGGTTTTATGCTTAATAACCAGAGACCGTGGCACGGAGTTATCGCGAGCCGTTTATACGTCGCGTATCGTCGATCTTCGTGTGGCTTTCCCCCCTCCTCTGTTCTTTACAGTCAGCAGCAGGTCTGAAGCTCAGTAGACCATCGTCTGGCGAAGAATTGCGCGTCACGTACCCGGCATTTTTCCCTGAATTTTTCCATCGACGTCGAGATCTCCTCGAAAAGAGCGCTCCGCCTTATCGTTCCTGCATCAAACCGAAAGACGCTCTCACGAAGATTTTCGACGTAGTAGCTTTATCACGTAAAAAAAGAAAAAAGAAAAAATATCAAGAACATCATGAAAGTCACCGTAAACTCGTACGTTAAGAGTGCAAGGCGTGGATGATGTTAACGTATCGACTTGGTTATCGCGTGTGAATCCAATCTCGAGGTTGTTCCAGAGGAAAATTTCAGTAACCTCGATGGCGCGTCGCTTGTGACCCGGACTGGTGCATTCTATCGATTTATCACCGATTAACAGGGTTACAGTGTCGTAATATTTCTTATTATTGCCGCTGTTAAATACGTGACCGTGGTAAATTATCCGGAATATATTTGCCCAAGGGTTGATCTTGCCAGGTAACAAATCACACGGCGTAACCCTTACACGATGCGGGATCCGTACGGAACTTGGCACCTGTTTGGCGAACGTTGGTGCCGTGCCAGCAACGATGAAAGTGCCGCGTTGATTCTCCTTTCGTTTTTCATCCCCGTCTTTTTATTTTACCCGTCTCGTCGTCGGCCGACTCGGTCCATCGTCAATTTAATCGCGTAACACCGGAATTATTGTGCAAACGCGGTTTGTCGAGTCACCTCGATCCTCTGAATTTCCTGCATTGAGCCTTCGTTTAGTCGGATGAAACGAAGGAATAGAAAAATTGTAAAGGAAAGAGCGTTAGGTGGAACGAGGGAGGAATAAAAAAGATGGAAAGACGGGTGGAGAGAGGAAGGTCGAGGAAGAAAGACGAGGATGCAGCAACATGAATCGAAGTGGCTCAATTTGGTTGATTAAATTGGCCTCGATTTACGTCGAGAACCAAGTTACTCCAACCAAATAACACAAGCAACGCCCATGGTTTATTCCCGTTAACGCGCGACTGCTTTGCTGCGTAGCGGCTAATTTTCCATCAACTTTCTAAGCTGCTCTTTCCATCGTAAACCTTCCATTACGAATTTCTTTTGAAAATAAGATTCGTTGAATAACGTGGAATAAGCTGGGATAAATGCATTAAAAGAATCACCGTGTTTCGAGATTCGCTGGCTGACTGTCGAGATTAGGGTAATATGATCCTGAGGACTGTCAGCTATTCCGTCAGCTGGCAATTTGGACGCCAGATACTCGACCATGATGGCGCAAGGAAATTTTGTCTCGGAGATATGGCAAAAGGTGCAGTAAACTGATTGTTGTTCAAATTTCGCCAGTTTTAAGGCTCTTAGTAAAATTTTGATTAATTAAAACAGTCGGAAAATTTCGTTCGTTTCGTTGTACATGGATCACGGTATATATCGCAAAATAAATTATCCAATGTATGTGTCGAATGATACTTGTGTATGGTATTACAGTTACACACAGGAAGATTAATTAAATATTGATTACTAATTGACTAATTGATGGAACAATACAAAGTTTGATTAGACAAATATTAGAATTGGTATGCTCTTTCGTTACGTACACGTGTACACAAATATTTTGAAACGATTACGTGAATTGATCGACATCATTGAAAATCATTCCAAGCCAGCGCGAACTGGTATAACGCACGACGAATAGCGGTTGATATTCGGATACACGTCCTTTACACCGGACACAAGGGGGCGGGGGGTGACTTGATCCCGGAATCTAAATGTGTCAAGCAACAAGCCTATTAATTAGTAACCGTTGACCGGTCACCATGAGGTTTGCTCAGATGCACCGAGAGACATATAATGGACAGATGATTTGCAGAAACGATGTCGATGATATTCATCTCAATCTTTCCCCTATACATTTAATTACTTTGCAATGCATTGCCAAATGCATGTGAAAATCGCGCAATACAGCGGTTTGAAACAGACAGTTAATTATGGCTTGCAAAACAAAAGTTTCGAATTTCAATGAACTTCGATATACGATTTAATTAACAAAACGGCTACGGTGCATTAAACCGTTATTATTAGACCTTTTCAGAGCGTTGTTTAGTCTATCGACAAGGAAGTGATTTAATCGTTAAATATACGTACAATATAAATAAATACGTTAATTTCGTTCTCGATATTTACCATTAGATTTTCAATGAAAAGCTTATCGATGTGTAGCTTGTGCCACATTGGCGTACGAATTGTTTCACATTCAATGTTTCCGTTTACATTATTTTTTAACCAAAATTTCCCTCGTGCAAAATAAATGTTTTCTCTTGCTCATATGGAAAATGATAAACGACAGCCACTGCTATATGCAGAAATTTTACAAAATACCTGACGATGATTACAAAAAGACCTGCAGATAATTGGTTAACGATTTCCACGTTTTCCTCTGATCTGCATTTGAATTGAAAAAAAAAGAGAAAAATACAGAAAATATAACGGGAGAAAAGAAAGAAGCGAAAATACAAAGAAATAACTTTAAAACTCGACCATTTTTTTTTTAATTTTCACAAAGTTTTCTCTATCGCCATTTCGCCGCGCGAAATAATATCCCTTCGTCAGCTAATTTTTTTTGAGCTCGAACGTTCCCACTCGCCAAGGTGCTTAATTTTCGTCGCTCACGCTGATAAACGCTAGAATACCCGGCAGAGATCCCGAAGTGCGAGAAATTCGACTGACGTATCTGGGTTTCTCGCGTTTGTGCAACGTTTTCACGGAGGTTGGGATGACAGCGAAAGGTAGTCTGTTCGCGTTTTCCGTCGGACGTTTTTCCGCCGACCGGTCTCCATTAAATTCCACCCGGTTGGATAACGTATCACCGACTCGCTCATTATTTTCTTCCTTCTCTCTTTCTGCCGTAGTTTCAACGAAGGCACTGGCAGGTGCTAAAACTCTGGGCGGATTTTTGTACAGCGCCGTGAACAAGGCTGGGAAAACCGTGGTCGAGGCTGGAGCAAAGATCAAGAAGACGGTCGAGGAGAACGTGAGTTACATCAATGTTTTACGTCATATCTTTCCGTCTATTATTATTTTCTGATTCTTGTTTCCTTGTCGTTGTATATGGTAAATTGTTGTTCCGATGTTGAGCCAAACTGATCGACACCATTCTTTTCTCGCAAGAAACCGACATAAGTAACGATAAATTGCGAAATAAATTTGGAAACTAACGTCTGTGATATCATCGATAGCGTCGCTTTTCTGTTTACTGTTTTACTTTTCAATCTATGGAGTTGATCAGTTGCGAAGTTTGAACGACTCATACGAGGATTTAGGGAGCAATTAACAACATGTGAGATATACAGAAGACAAATTGATCGGTTCTATTATTTTATTATTGTAAATTGATAAACGTTTCTGAAGATTTAAATAGCAATCGTATGGTCTAATATGAGAATTGATTTAAGAAATTTTCAGAAAATCTAGTTGTTCAGTTTACTTTCTGAATTACGCGTGTTGTCTCTCCTGTGCCAATATTATAAATGTGCAGTTCGGTAAATAATAAAATTTCACAATTGAATGTAAAATAGTAAAATAAGCCTAGACATGAGTATTGTTGTTATACATGCGTTTTATAATATTTAACACTTTACTGTATATCGTTGAGAATAGAAAGGAGACATTCAGTGTCGGTCGCTGAAAAGCTGAAAATTTCCATAGTTATGGTCCAGGCATAAGTGGGACGTTATGGGAGTGATATTTTTATCGCTTCCTTTCCTTTATTCCAAGTAGAATAAAGGATAATTTATACGCGAAATATCAAAGCATAGGGTAAGGTCATAGTCGAGCAGGGTTTTGATAAATTGAATATTATCGATTTTCAATGACGTGTCGCTTCGGTGTCGGAAGTTATAAAAGAATTTATCGCAAGGTTTTTACATTATACTGCGTACTTTTTGATCACAATTTGCGAAAAAGATCCTTTGAATTCGAGTCTCGCCACGGAGTTTAATAACAGAGGATGATAAAAAAGAAAAATTCCTGGCTGCCCTGCTCACGAGGCCCCGGTGTTCTTTGCCGTTGAAATTAATCGAATGGAACGTTATCGTCGGAAAAACCGAAACAAAAGGACGACGAAGTGAAAAAAGACCAACGATCTACCGCGCCCGTTTTAGAGGCAAAAATGCAAATCGTCGACTTTTCAGTTGTGCACGTCGCCAGGGACGAATGACGGGTTTACTTTCGCGCAGTTTTTTCAAACGTGAATTTTTCCGATAATTGGATTTACAACATTGTCGCGGTTAAAAATTGTTCGTTCAGAAACAAGCTATTTTTCCGCTGCTTTCTTTTGTTCATTTCCTCTTTATCCTTCTGCCGCACGTTATCCGGAATTAATTCAGTAAAGTTTCACGACCCCCGACTAGCTGTCATTGAACCATAGTAATTGGAAAAAGCGCTTCGTCTTATTTCCGCTCGGAGAATAAATTTCTTTCCAAGAAGGAAATAATTTCCGCGTGTCGAGCTGTCAGAACAAGCCAGGACGAAAAAGAATCCTTCGGGCTTCTTTTCTCCCTTGTACCGTACAGGCATAAATAATTGCAAGCGCGATCGTGTTAACGCGTTCCCGTATAAGAACGATAATTTACTTGTCAGATAATTAATCCGTCAATATCGAATTGGACCGAAACACGATAAAATCGTGAGGTCATCGATAACCCGCTCGATTACGTGCAACATCAATTTATTTATAAACCTCTGTTACGCGTACGCGCACGCTATAATCAATTGAAATTAACAGGTTGACCGGTTTGTTGGTTAATTACTTCCCTGTGCAGGCGGCAACGATAATAATCGTAATCACGATAACGTCGACTTATCACAGTCCAACCAATTACCTGCTTGTAAAACGTAAATTAATACACCGAGGTAAGAGAAAATAGGAGCTAGTAGTTGGCATTAATTCCGCTAAATGAACCGTGGTTTTCAATAAAAGGCAAATATTTCATTGGTATTTAAAAAACGTGAAAGGCGAGACACAAAAGGAAACTGGATATTTGTTCGTATCTGTTAGCGAAGATGCAAGAAATCTTGTGAATTTTTAGCCATTTTAATTTTCCTATTTTTCTTTTTATTTTTTTTTTTTTTTTTTTTTTGTCATTTTGTTACGCTTTCAAGCAGTTCAATTTACGAGAAATAACTGGAAACGAACACGCGAAAATGCGAAATTGCACGCGTCACGTAGATGAAACGAAGTTGGGAAAAAAAAACAGGAGTGGAATACAGGTGGAAATTTTTTATTAAAAATTCCCATGTCAGGTTCATTGGCCTCTTTCACACCCCACTACTTATTGGTATTTATACGATACGCACGAGAAGCAGGTGTAGTAGTAGTAGATGTTGGAGAATTCCATTCTCGAATAGAAATGTCATTTTAATGGGTGCAATGCCCTCGAAGAATGAAACGGAGACACAGGACATTCTTTAGAAGAACGAAGTCGTTGAACACTTTCTTAAACGCCTGTCTGCAGTTTCAATCCCTCTGCTACCTCTTCAACCCCTTGTATCCCGATAATTTTATCACGTTATACGCGTTCTCGACTTATATACCACGGTTTCTCCTTCTCGAGTTTTGCTCGTACGTGAAACGTAAGTTCAACGTCCGTTCTCACACAATCGCTGAGAGATTCAATGGGATTCTTTGAATCGCTGCAATCCCATACCTTCGTAACGCGTTCTGCGAATTTTTGTCACAGGAACGTCAGGTATTGGAAGTTATTGAACTTTGTTTTTTAACGATTTTACGCACGCTAGCCAAACGGAGATTGAAATGGAAGATGAAACGAGGGAACGATATTTGTCATTCTCTTGTTTGCACGATTTTTGTTTTTTTTTTTTTAAGTGTTTCGCCGATAAAAATAACAAACTCGTTCCCAACATCCATTTAATCTCATGAAAGGTATCAAGCATCGATCACCAGATATGGTGACTAAATTTTTAGAGAAATTAGACAATTTTTACGAATTACGTATTAGGTGTATCGCGCGAGAACATTTTTTACGTTTCATCGGTATACTGACGAAATACGATTATTGCAATCGTATTGATGAAATTTGGAAACAGTCTGAAGGTTTATACAGAAGTTACAGCTTATTTACTGCAAATGTATGTTTAATGAAAAGCTAGTTGTACAGCATTAGTGCCGGGAATGGTTCTACTAAATATATTACGACTTATTAATGCAAATGAATAATTAACTATGTTTTGCTACACAACATAAAATGTTTCCTATAAACCATATAACGTATTTATGAAAAGTTTCTGTGGGCGTTCAAATATTTCCCTGAGCCACTGAATATTCGAAACTTGATTACCGTAGACTCGTCGGCCCGCCGTATTAAATTCGGCGTATTAATATCGCTCGACAATATCGTTTTACCTTTCAGATTTCCAGCGTTGTGTATTTTATATTGGCAATATGAAGGCAAGGTCGTTCTTTAATGGAACCAGACGACTGAATAAAATTCACGAAATGAATTTTCTGATGATTCCCGTGGAAATGCATCGCGCGTTATGCAACATCGTGCGCATATGATATGGAAAAATTCATAAAGAGATTTTAGACGCAAGGTCGCGTTAGCGAATTCAAATGCATCATAAAAATTTTATACATTCGCAATGTTTCTCGAGGCTGTATCGACATTTTCAATTTCGATAACGCCACGAGTTTTGTTCGAGACAAATTGGGCCACTGGGTGAAGGATCTCGTTGGATGTATCGTCAGAGATTACTGTCAATAATATCTCTGGAAATCCTCTTCCAAGCTCTCGCACAGCGAACGTAAACGTGCACGCGTGCAAATGTTCGAAAGCAATCTATTCGATTCGCGCTCGATCAGCCGGCGATTCACAGCGGCCAACCGTATCGGACCAACGTGCCTCTTGCAATTTGTAGCGACAAAAGATTTGACCTTCGTTTTCACCCCTCTGTATCCACCAAGTTTTACGTTTTCTCTGTGAAAATTCATCGAATGATCCTTTTTAATTCAAATATTCTATCCATTACTTCTTCATTTTTCGAGATATCTTCAAATATTCGAAGTTCCCCGTGATTTTCAGCTTTCGAGAAAAATTATATCGCCTGTTACTAAATGATAGCCAAATATTTTTAGTTCTACGAAGAGAAATGAAGGTGGCTGAAAGAAAATGACGAACGAGAAAGATACGTTTCGCAGAGATAGATTTAACGTTTAACATGAGCTCGTCAAATTGGAGGAAAGAAAAAGAAAAGTGGAGCACGTCGTGCGTATTTTATACAGTACATGTCGTTCAGCTTTAACCGATAGGCTGACAAGTGGCTGCTATTAAAACGCGGATCGTCGAAATTTATTAATCGTGCCTCTCGAGCATTCGATTTCATTTTTAGAACGTGTTTCATAGAGCTCTACCTTCTTCTCTCAATTTTGCTGACTGGGTTGAAACGAAGGATAAGCGAAGCTTGACAACCTTGTTGCGAAAAGAAATACAGAAAAATATTAATGAATCTAGCGGGATTGAATTTTATCTTTTAACCGTTCGTCATCAAAAATCCCTGGCAACCTAACCCCGAGCGTAGCTCTTAGAACCATAGGATCTTTGACGTCGCGTGTTTTCCCAAGTTCGAGCAATCTTCATGGCTCGCTATTTTTGCGTGAGACGTTTGTCGTGCATGCATGTGACGTGCAATTTCTCAAGGGAATCCAAACGTCCCAACGATTGTCCGCCTAATGCGCTCTTGACAGTTTAGACTTGTTTTCGAACTTGGACATCTTCGATCAGGAGTTACCCGCCGAGTTTACTGTTTACCTCTAAAGTTTGACTCTCCAGTTTATTTAATTAACGAGAGATCGATAAATACAGTGCCGTTTAGAAACGTTGGGATACCTGCTGATTCATACGAAACTTGTTAATTGAGCCAAATTATTGCGACTAAGGGGAATTAATTAAAAAGACGCTTAATTGGTTGGAGTTATGTACTCGTGCGAAACGACGATTCAAAATATGCAGAGAATTATTTATTATTGGTTGTTTGGTTTAACGACGAACTTTCTCTTCATACAAAATCTGTTTTTTTTATTTCAGAGGTTTTTTTTGCTGAAATTTGTCAAAGATCTATCAGCGATGGAAAAAATGATTTTATAATCGTATTATAAGAAATATATATATAAATTCCTTGCATCTCAAGGTTCCAACAATTTCACCACAACAGTTTCTACATATTCGTAAACGGTGAAGAGCATAGCAGCTTTTTATCCATTTTCCTATGTAGAAATTCTTTTTTCTTTTTCTTCTTTTTATTTGAATGAATTTTACAATCAATTCTCATTGAGAATTACAAGTAAATTTTTCTGGCGTGTTACTATGTCGTGTTTAATAAGTGTTTATCGTGTGTTTGATTCTAGTTGAATCTAGTGCTTAAATCGAAAGGGCAATGTCTTTTTAGCCTGTGGATCTGATTCGACGTGTCAAGAAATTGAATAACTGGTGGGTTTTGGTGGTTGTTAACTCTTATGTTATATCTGTTACCGAATTTGGATATTTCTTCTTTGACTTGAGTATCTCGAGGTCGAGATATATTGTTTCGTTGGTAACATACCAAGGTGCATCTATTAAGGATCTTAGAGTTTTTGATTGGAATCGTTGAAGAATTTCTATGTTGGAATTATTTGCTGTTCCCCATAATTGAATTCTATAGGTCCAAACAGGTAATCCTATGTAGAAATGGATTCGAAAATGGAAACAACCCCTTGGCCAAGTGTCATTGCGTGGAAATGTTTCTCGTTAACGCGCGTGTACCATCGTCGAATAATTATTAACGTACTCGACACGCGGATGAATAAATCGCCATGCTCGAAATTAGTTTTTAACCGCGGTTAAATTCGAGCGAGCCACTTTCGTTCGACGATCGAATGAAGTACATTTCCAAGTTGATCGTCGAAAGGGCGGACGGTAATTCGAGCGTATAATGTGGTTACAGAATCTCGAACACTTGGCATACGAGAAAAATTTCCGCAGGAAATGGCGATCTTTTAAAAAAAACTTTGAAGGACGACGAACGTTCCATTTTCTAAAGACCAGATTTTTCTCCATTAAGCAGATATTGAATCCTCTCCAAGCAAAATTGCGCTTTTCATTTTCTAAATCTTTGCCCCGTCAAAGAGGAAAAGCAAAGGAGATCTCCAACGTATATGTACACCGCCGTTCATACGTCTTAAGATACTTTATATTCATTCCAGATGTACGTATCGCGTTCCAAATATTCGTTAAAACTATCCGCAAGAGTTATAAACGTATGATAAATTAATAGCGTGTTACTCTTCATGTAATTTCTTGGTTGAAATCCTATCGGAAAAGTTTGAGGCGAGTTAAATGAGAAATTTCGAGAATCTGGATTATAAGATCATGTTTGTAGAACGTATAGAACGAAATAGCGTAGTAACGAAAAGACGTGTCTTTATATTAGGTCGTCCGAAAAGTTTCTTTCGTTTTATAAGGAAATAGAGGATGCACAACATTTTCTTCTATCAAGATAAAGATTACAACTTTCAGTAGATTAGGTTTCATGTTTGTATAAAGACGAGTTGTTGTAAAAGACGGGTCTGTAAAAGAAAGACACTTATCCGACAATATAGACGTGAAAACAAATTAATTTTATTATATCAAATTCATAAATTTATTACTATAACACTGAACGTATGTGATCTTCACAGTCTCAGGTTCCACGAGCCAACAATTTTTAAGGGTTTTGACAACTTTCTAAGAATTCCTTCAGTTTGCTTCATTTTTTGTAAGTATTGCAATACTTATATATCTTCTGGCAAGAAAGGTGAATGGAAATACGCGACACAGTTAGACTGGACATCCAGCTAGTTGACAAGTGTCACTTCTAATAACGTGCAGAGATATATGCGCATCGTATTATCGTGCATTCTTCCATCGTTTGTACACCCGGCGTTTTCCTGATGATATATGACCAACGACGTGGTAAAGTCTGTCGAGCAGTAACACTAGAGGGAGTGAAAACGGCCGATTAATGCGGAGCAATTCTTTTGACAGTGCCAGATCACGTGGAAACCTTCTTCCAGTCAAATAACACGCTGCAGTGTCGCCACTTGGAAGCAATATTAAATTCCATGAATTATTACCGCCACCGAATCACATCCGATCACGATAATTCCTTAAGGAACGTTCAGACGATCGTCAATATTCAGGGTCCTTGGCATTATCCTGCGTAAGAGATCGTCTAGACGATCAATATGCCGTTTATATTTTTTTGTCCTTCGTACGATAAGTTTTACGAGATTACAGTTAAAATACCTTTGAAACTAATCATTTTCTGACCAAAATACATCGATGCTTTTTTGCAGAGAGAGAGAGAAAAGTTACATTGATATTCAACTCTTCTTAGATAAAAACGCAGAAGAAATGGTGAAACAACTTTCGTCTGAAACATTTGTTCGCATTTCTGATACTTGGAGAAGTAATCAAGCGCACGCGTTTAAAACGAACATACTGTATATTGTTAATACAATGTTGAGAACTCTGAATATTGACAATAATATTGACAATAACATTGACAATAACATTGATTGTCTGAACGATCCTTTATAATCTAGTTGGCGGATGTCGTTTATCGTCAGAACAAATACGTCTCGTCACGTAGCGCGCGTTTACGCGTTTCATCCGTGTGAATGAGAATCAATGATGTGTAGGAATCCTTGTTAGGGAATGTTTGGAAGGGTGAGGGGATACGAGTATGAGACAGTTTCAATAGTAAATTGGAATCTGGTCAGATACAATACGGATAAAAGCAAGTGGTAGATCCTCTACCAAAGAGAAATTTTATTTTCAGCGAAGGATGATGAGACACTTGATGCTATTTAAATTTTATTTCCCTTTTAAGGATTCAATCGAATAATTCTTGAATGTACTTGTTTCCGCTCTATCCACTTTTCTCCCTTTCTTTTTTCTTTCTTCATTTTTTTCCAAAACTGATTCACGTTTCTGATGTCGTTTTCCGCGCAAACACGTTTTAAAACATCTTGATGACGGCTCTATTTATCGCAGTGTTTTCAAAAGATTTGCGAGCTAGAAGAAATCATAAATATGCAATACCATTGAGAAAATATCTTTCTCCGTTTTCACGTAATACCAGATGAGAACTGTTCTAAGAAATATGTTTAGTTTGCCATCGTAAAACCAGCAACGTGAAAAGGTCTAAGGGTTTTTCATGCTGCTGTACAGCATTAAAAGTGAAATATATAACGTAAAACGCTTCTACGACTACCATTCAAGAACTATTTCGGGCACAGTGTAACATCTCCCACGCAATATATTCTAAAAGCCTCGGTGTATTGTCTCTTTCCTCGTTCTACAACCTCTTTTACTCACTTTAGACAAGCCACGTAAGCATTCTCAATCCAACCAACACCTAACGCACACTTCTTCCACAATTTCAGTCTCGCTCTATACTGCCATACATTTCAAGTATTAGGAACTCAGTGACTCAGCAGTAAACAATATCTAAAGATCTTTATTCCAACGCGCCTATTTCATATCTTTTATTTCTTGACGCGTTAAATTACGGTTGATTAGTTCCGGTACAGTTAATTACACGGCGGGAAGAAAATCGAGAAATTGCGTGAGCTCGTTAGAGCTTGTCATTCACGGCGATAAGGCAACTAACACGCGTGCGACAAATTGAAAACCCAGATCTGTTAGGAAAATCTGTTGCATGAACCAGCGCGATACTACGTCGACATACAGTACATTATTCCGACACATCGTCGCTATATTGATTTAGGCGGTTGACGTTAATTAATACAAAATTTCCAATATGCAGCATCGACCGTTGCTCGATACGTGATACTAAATGGCTCTGTAAAATTGTTGTTTCCAAAAATTTTGAATTGTATCGACAAAATTACAATACATCGCTAGCGGCAAGAAAGATATTATTAGCATATTGTTGCTCGTGATTTCCAACCGGATACGTATTTTATCGCGTTGTATAAGCGCAATTCCTGTCGTCTTTCATTTCGCGTTGCGAGCGTTTTTACTCGTTGTATAAAAGATATAACGATATGTCGAATTCTTGTCATTTTCATAATTTTCGGACAATTTCTTGTTATTTGGTATTTATTTCGGAGAATATATCGATGGAAAGGAGAGATGCGTGGAATTTTTGTAGTTTCATGTCAGACGCGGATCAGATACGGAGAAACAAAGGTAGATACGAAATAATTGGTCAGTTGTCGTGTAATGAAAGTGCAGTACGATTTTCGAATTATTTTTGAAATTATTAAAAGATAGTTGACACGCGTGATTCCTCGTTTCAGTTTCATGTTGAAAATTTCCTTAAAAGATTAAAAATCTCTTCGATCGTTAAGGTGAAAGTGAGATTGAGATATAAAAATTCCAAGGCCATAAACAGAACTGACCTGTTTGTTTTTCAATTAGAAACATCTTTATGTTACGTACAATTACGTATTGATAAGAAGAAATGAATTTTAATTAGTCATCAGTCCTTAGTCCTTCCGCGTTTTATTTTTAACTACTTTAATTGTTTCTTTTGCGTGAAAATTTGTTACATCCAAACGATTGGCAACTTGAGTCACGAATTGACCGTTTTCGATTAAATCGCGCGAAACGTCGCTGCCTCTGATATGAACACGATGATGTGTACTAACGTTTTGCTAACTATCGTGCGATTACTATACACAGTGTGAAAAGCAGCCAACGCGAAAGCACTCTAACTCGGCGATAATCATCGCTAATGTTATCCAACAAGTGGATCCAATCCACGACATGTGTCGGAGTCTGCCGTGCGCTTCGCAGTAGTCAAGCTCGTGTACAGTCAGACGCGCTCCAGCGCAGAAACGATCGCCAAGCCACGCGATGCCTCGTCGTCACTGTGATGCTTACAATTGCAAAGCCACATTCACACACGAGCTCTACAAACATGTATGGAAACAAAGCGTATATATGTGCGCGTCAGTACGTCGAAAAAGTTACACATACAATACCGTCGAAAACATTTCATGGAAACCAAAAGTTTCGGAAAGTTTAACCCGGAATACTGTTATCTTCGAAAATATTTTTATTAGAAATTTATCGAAGTGCAGGAAGTTTGTATCGATAATCGAACGGTTTGCAGCACCGAAGTAGCTCCTATATTTAAATTATACTTACTGCACTTTTGTATTAGGAATATTAATATATTATAGGATAATTAATATACTTTTAGAAAGTGATTGGATCTGTTGAGAATTGTGGATCTCAATCGCCGAAATAAAAGTAAAGGAACACTAAGATTACATTTAGAATTTATATTAAAATAGTTTTAAATTTATTTAATAAACGATTTACAGGATCTTCGTAGATATACATTTGCACGCGTCTCAGCACTTTCTTTGTCTCGCCATCCTCTATACCACACTGCCAACGGAACAGTTGCATTCATCTGTTTTTCTGTGCACACACATACTTCCATACACTCATACTCACACACGTGTGTCACTACTATGCGGCTAATCTAGTCCAGCACACAAAATTATACATATCTCAATAGGATCTTCTGTTGGTTTTTGTTAGTTTACTCAAACTACCATAAAGTGATCTGTCCCCCTATTGCAGCAACCATTCTAATTGCTAATTTCAAATTAATAAAGACATTCGTGAAAGCCTTGTATGTAAATGCAATTAGAGAAGTTTATTACTACGAATATTAACGAATTTATACATTTATATCATATGTCAGAAAACGCTTGAAATTTGTTCAAACTACTAGAAAGTAGACCTGTCTCTCTATTGTAGCAACCTCTTCAATCGTTAATTTCAAGTTAGTAAGAAAATTAACAGAGTTGTTATATACATGCAACTAGAAAAGCGATCCCAATTTTTTAGTCGACAATGTATGTGCTTACCGAGCAACACGGGTACAGAATCGCGCGATATCTTTGTGTGAGCGCGTCTCGCGACCAAACTACGGTTCGTGCATACACGGACAAAGAATAGGGGCAGTTGGTATTGATCCAAACGCCACCCTCTTCATTCGAGACCCAACTACACGAGCACGGGCCAACTCGCACCGTCGAGCATCTTCCCGGTTTATGCATCGACTTTCGACAGAAAAGAGAAAAAATAGCAATAACGTCTATACCACGATCTTATCTATTCACCCGTAGACACATTGGCGACAGAATCTTTTTCTTTCTCCACCCTATTTCTTCGTTCATTCTGTTGTCCCCTTTCACATTCTGTTGTTCCACTATCCTCTTCCCTCTTACTCTACCATCGATTAGTTTTCCAGTGCATTCCACCAGTTTCTGTATCTCTAGCCTGATTGTCCGCGTGGATTTGATTTTGCGTATATCGAACGTCGATTCCTTTCACCTGTGAATTTCAACCGTTTGGCAGCCCAAGGTTCCCGAACAGCTGATGCCTCCGGCTACGTTTCGACGACTCATGCCCACTAAACGGGCTTCCTCTCTATCATTATCGCCGAATTTATCGGAGAGAGAGTAAAAGCTTGCCATTCGTGCAGATATTCGTATTATCGATTTTCGTTAGCTCCCCCTGGCTCACTTCCACTTCTCTCTCTCTCTCTCTCTCTCTTTCTCCCCCCTTCTTTCTCTGTATGCTAGAGCTTTTTGTTCGGCAGCTGCTACGTATTAGCTTTTTGGATGGTTCAAGGTCAGTTTAGACACAAATTAATCGAAACACCGGAGGTGGTCGCACGTGTTTAATCTCGGTAAATTATTTCGAAATGAGAGCCAATGCACATGAGCTTCCACGCGTGTTTCAGCTGATTATACGGAGCAATACGCGTTATACGCAAGGTCACAGAGAAAAAGCATGATATATAACAAGTATATTTTCGGTGATTTTGTGATTTCCATGGTATTACTCGCTGGTTAAAGCTCGTGAAATTTAAATATACGAGATACGAGTGTAAATCTTTTAAAAGCTCGTCAATCCACCGGGATCTATAAAACCAACGATGTAACCAACGTTGTAGCATTTTTATATTGTTCGAGAAAATAGAGAGTTTTTAATCTTGTATTTAATTCTGCAATCAAATAGTCGAAATCAGGTAACAGATGATTACTTCGGTAACGCGTATTCGGTTTGCAGCGTATTGCATTTAAAGATCGCTGTCTTATAAGAAAATGCACCTATATGATGGTCGCCCTTAAACGGCCATAAGATTTTGAATTTCCAAGGATCTCTGCGAATCCATCGTACCGTAATTCGCAGTAATTGACTGGAGAAATTAGAATGAGTAAAGCGCAGAAGAAATATAACACAGTGGAAACAACGGTGGATTCAATTTGCAAATTCGTGGCTTGATTAAATGGAAAACAACAGGAACAATCCTGCTCTTTTGCGAGAGATCTTGTCGGGACGTTTGACCGATTCGGTGGGTCAAAGTATCACCGATATCGCTGAATTTTCACGAGATCTTGATCTCCGATCGTCTGTGTTGTGGTAAACACTCGGTCATCGGCAGTGTGAAAATTCCGCAATCCAAAGTAGCGTGGTTACAACGTGGCTGTATCGATATCGGCCACAGGACCAAAATAGGATTTCCACGGCAAGATCAAAGAGACGTTGATGGACACCTGCTCGTAACAGCGCAGCGTAGTGGTAATGCCCGGTCAGAGATCATTGTTGTCGACCCCGGGGGAACTCTTTCTCTGATCGATTATCGGATCTCCCCTCTACTTGCACGCTGACAGCCAGTATGCGTTGTTACTTTCGCATTTTGCGAGTTGTTCGATACCTTTCATTAACATGGTGTATCTCTGCTTCGACGGCTTGTCCATTTAAATCTTTATCACTGCAGCTGCTGATATATTTGAATTTACATGTTTGACGTTTGATTTCGAGTTATCTGTTTTGTGTATTTTTCTATTTATTTCGCGATCTTCTGTGACACCGTCTGTATTTAACGTTAAGGTTATTTTTTCTGCGCCGGTGATTGGAATGATAAACGAGCGACAGATGTTTGTATAAAGACTTAATTAACTTGATTTAATTTAAATGTCAAATAGAGAATTGTGTTTCCATATAGAGTCGTTATATGGAAAAATATTATGAAACAGAAGAAGCGGAATATTTGGCTCGATGTAGGAAACGTTGATTAATCGTTGAATGTTAATGGTTTAATTATAATTATGTATATATGTATAGCAGAGGGATGAAAAGTTATAAGGTGCTTAGAGCATTCATCGAAGAGAGTACGAAATATTTGATTAACGTGGAATCTAAAATTAATTTATTTGGAATAAAATGCGATGTTGTATTTACAAGTAACATAAATAGCTTGTCACGGTAACACGCATTACATATGAATGAAGGAATCAACTTAACAAAAGATTCTAATTTGAATGCCGCATTCACATATTAATCGGCGTAGATACGTTTTCAAACTACCTTGCTCCACATTTTCTACCACTCCCATTCGTTCCTGTCGCAATTTATATGCCTTATTTGTCATACACGAGTAAACTAATTTCATTAAGCGTTCACGGAAAAAAGTACAATATTAATTTTCACGGTAAGAATATTTCCCTGAAACGTACGTTGATTTAACATTTTTTATTCCACTTACTACCAAACTAAAAGGTACTAAAAGACGTTGAAATGTACTAAAAGTCCTGATACTTGTTATTCCATAAAAGAAAAGTAACACGAATCATGTATTTAATAATTCAGAGGAAAAATCTCTTTTCACATTCGCTTTAACTTCAAAATATCAAGCAGTACGTTGCCTGAGAACTCGGCCACTCTTTTCCTCTTATGTTTATTCTTCAAAGAAATTGCTCGTCTGCAATTCTCGATATGCGATCAGCACGCACTCTCGATAAAATATGTACAAAACCGTTTAAAAGTACCTATTTGTACAAAAGTAGTTATGTATTTCAACTATGAAATTACGAATAAAATCGAACTGCAATGACTTTATTCTTTGTTAGTGTCTACGTACTTATGAGGAGTAGTGTACGTCATCACGAAGATTCAGACGATGCATATGAAAACGAACGAATATCACGTTCGACGATCGGATGATCCAACGCACTGCAAATATCGCGCTTTAAACACGTGCATAGGACAAAAAGACAGAATCCTCTGGCGCGTCCTTATACGTGGCATGGAATGAAAACCTCGCATTATCCGGGCAAATATTTACCGCGCCGATTCGCGAAACGAAACGATTCTGCCTCTAGGCCGGTCAACTTCATCGATACGTTACAAGACTGAGCACAGTCGGTGTGTATAAGCACGTTCTATAATGAATAAAAAAAAAAAAGAAGAAAAAGAAAGAAGAAAAATTCTTCGTCATCCCGTGTATATTCTAGTTCGAATACGTGGTAATCCAAATAAAACCATAGTCCCAGACAGGAGATCGTTATTTTCTTCACCAATCTCTGATTTAAGGTTTTAAATTTTTACACAGGATCAATAGCTAACAAGCGACTGACCGCAAGGTACTTTTTTCTTTTTGCAAACTTTAGAGCGTCCACTCTGTATATCCTCGTTACAATCGAGAGCACATTGTGGACGAGCAAAGCTATCGGGTTGTTCAAAGAATCGGTTATACCAGGAAGCGTACACTGTTAGAACACAGAAGAGACAGCAATTTAACGACACAGTTTGCTAGTGTAACTATATTGAATTTGGGCTCTGTGTGCAACACAGACACGCGATAATTGTACCATATACCTATAAACTTTGTATACATATAGAGACATAGGAGAAGACAGGTTGGTCGTGGTAGTCGCCGGCAGTCGGCTTGTAAATCAGTTTTTAAAAGGCTTCGTCGGCCGTTCACGTAATACACGAGGATATTACAAGAGGGTGAAAGGTGGCCGGTGCTGCGTTCTACCCGTTGAAGCCGCGAGCAAGCGTGCCAACCCTGCAAGAGCAGACACTCGGGGAACTAATCGATAACGAGCCTTGACCTTCGTAGGGCTGGCCCGATGCACCGCTCAAGGCAGCTCCGTTCTGCAGAGAGATCTCTCGCGGATTAATATCTAGCTGCGGGTGTTGTTTCGAAGCTGCATCGAAATCGTTCGATCGTGTCAGTTGGATTACAGTTAATGCCCGAGAGGAAACCTTCGAGAAACCTGGTTTAATATCACTTTGTATGCAAGGATCTCACTGTGAATCCTGCTTATCTTCTTCCGCTTCATTTTTTATTCTTATTCGCTTTGCCATTTCATCCTTGTTATTGCAGTCCGTAACTGTGCTTTCTTATTCGTCGTCCCGTTATTAGACGATATTTGTAGACCGTCACCCTTTCTTCATCGTCTCTTCTTATTTTTTTCTTTTTTTTCTACTTCCTTCGTTCGTTTATTTTTTCTTTGCGTTTGATACGCTGATCGAGCCTCGGTGTATACACAGCCGCACTTAAGACGAATACGAATCACAAAGCTAGCCAAAGAAATGGTTTTCCGTATTTCTTTGCGTCTAATAATCGAATACGTTCTTTTTTTTCTCTTCATTCCGTTGCTTTATTCGCGCAACGTAATTCGTATGAAATATTCCATTCCCTCTTTTATTCTCCGCTGGTTTGTTCGCTTTTTATTTTCGCTTTATTCCGTGCACATGTTCAAAGCGCAATAAACTCGAATTTACAAAACAAAGACACGAAGTAATATTAATCTTATTATATGGGCTCAGTCAGTAGCCGTTGTATTGTAATCCCTTTTAATATCAAGGGAAACACATTTCTTTATATGCGGAATGACTGAAAGTTTGCGACAAAACTTAAACTACGTATTAATAAGGTCAAGTAGGTAAAAGATAGTTCATATAGACTCACGTACTGAAAATGCTTCATCGAAGAGCTATAAGCGTTCAAAAACTTGTATTAATCGGTTCGGATAGTTATAACGAATGTTCGAAATTTCTTCCTTCTGCAAGAACGCAAGCTCCCATTTCAGTTGATTCCAGTCGAACTCTTACGAATGTTCCTGCTGCTGTTGAAATCGTAGTAAATGCATTTTGGATACATTGCCGAACTCACTCAACGCTGGATCGGTCGATGCGCCAGCCGGCTTCCTAGGTCACCAGATCTCGTTTCCCTGGGTTTCTATTTATGGGGTCACGCGAAATAGTTGGTTTATGAAAATGGGACAGTAACGGAAGACCAGCTTTAGGAATACTGCATTCTTGCAGAAGCAGGAAATTTCGAACATTTACTATAACTGTCAAAACAATTCGTACAAATGTTTGAACGTTTGTAACTTTACACAAATTCCAACGATAAGGTATTTCCGGACATAAATTTCCACGATCTTCTTTTATCTTCTTGACCTCGTTAACACGTAATATAACTTTTGTTCGCATCATTTCGTACGTATCGAATGTATCGCGTATATAAGCGTATATGGAATCCAAGCATTTTTCAAGGAAATCCAACATTATTTGTTGTATCCCAATAGTAATTAATCGGTTATATTCGTTCTAGAACGGTTCGATACGCTTTATCGAAACGAAAAGATTTATTACTGATTCGAGTCGGGGAATCATTGGCGGGGAAATTTCGCCTTGGAACATTTTCCGGTGCAACAGGCACGATCTTTATCTTTCTTCTGTTTCTTTCGTGGAATTGTGGATTCTTCGTTTCCTCGGTACCTTTGTGCTATTTCACTAACTCGTAATTACGAGCAGCACGTGTACCTCAGGCTTGATCGATTCCGGCCTAACTTTCTCATTCTCTTTAGGCTCGCCCGATACATTAGTCAAGAGCGTTTAGTTTGCCGTTCATTTCCACGGTAGATAAATTTGATGGAATTGAACTCTTTATTGGAGTTGATCTTGGATATTTGTTGAGATTTATTATCACGGCTACAAGTCATCGTTCTGATTTATTTCTATACCGTTCCACACTGCAAATTCGATTTGGGATCGAAGTATGGAAAATTTCAAATTCACCTATACTCTCAATCGAAATTCAAAATCGAAATTTATTAGGATACTAGAGATGCAGAGCTCTAGATTTTCGAACATTCAAAAATTCGAAACTCGCGATTCGAGTATTCGACATATAACATTTCAATGTCGGCTTTACGCGAATATGATTTATTATAGAAGAGGTGTACGTAGAAATTTATCGTTTAACGTTTACTATGACAGTGGCAGATTATTGTTATATCATACACCGTCTGATATCTAAAATTTCAAATTCGAACTACAAATAGAGTTTCGAATTTGAAATTCGAATATTAAATATTCTGATGTAAACATCCAAAATTTTACACTTTTTCGATATTTTATCATTCAAGATTAATTTTATGTTAACTCGAATCAATTTTCGTAATGTGTCTAACGTATCGAATCCTAATTGGATTCATATTACGTTTCCTGAATACAGGAAATATTGTAACACGAATCATCGTCTCTGATCGAATCAAAAGCATTGTTTGTTCCCATAACGGTGAATTAATAGTTCGTTAATGATTTCCGGGATAATAGCTCGAGAAATGATACGTGGCAGGAGCTGTGCCGGTCTTAAAATTAGTCTTGTTATTTCGATCAATCACGGAATTAATCCTTCTGAAGGCGTTGCGAGAAATATTCATGGAACACACCTACGCGTGGCTAATATAGTATAATAGTATTCCAGCTTATGATGCCTTTCTTACTTTCTTTCCTTCTTTCTTTCTTTCTTAGTGCATGAAATTCTGGTATTTCAAATCTGAGAATGTGAATATGTAACTTGACCGTTCTAATTTTGCGCGATTGAATCGATAGGAATAAAAAAAATGGCTTCGAATGTACGCTATTGATTAAACATTTTATTGTTGCGTGTAATTATGTTACTCAAGTATGGAAAAAGGGGCAGTCTATTAAAAAACCTATTTAAAACAAATTGTCGTGAACTTTTACATTACTACTACATTTACTGTATTTTTCTTTACATTTTATTGCATTTTTGCATTGAATCAAATCGAAAAATATTTACGACCATTCAGAGATACAAAAAATCTCATTTTACGCTTTCTTACGTATATCTTACTATTTTTTTTTTTTTAATATTTGCGTAATAGATTGAATTTATAGCAATTCGAAATTAATATCAGAAAGATGCCAGAAGAAATTACCTTCGCTTTAATGGAGTTTTTAAATATTCTAAAAGATGATCGTTCCAAAGTAAAAGAATCGTAACTTGCATTCCTGTTAAACTCTTACGTTTTATGGAACACGTAACGATTCCAAACTTTCGACAAGCAGTGTACGTGTCTTGTCGTTTCATCGATCGTCGAAACATTCGGATTTTAAACGACGAAGAATACCGCTACATATATTCGTGTGTCATCGCGGCGCCAAATGTTTCTGACTAAGCCGGATATCGCGAGCAACAGAGGATTCGCGTAAATATCGACTATCTGTCGGCATCGAGCGTATTCGAGATCCGTCGCTCCTAAATTCGTCTGATGTCTCCGGTTCGCGTGAATTCTCGACGATCGTGTATCTTGGTTACGACTCGGAGTAGCTTTGCCACTGACTCTCGTGATAGACGAGACAAGTTCTTCGTGTTTAAGTTCACGTCGTGGCTTATGAATCTTCCAACGAGAATTATTCTTTCTATATACCAACGTGCGTTGTTATTCCTAACAATTTTGTTGAGAAAATGTATTCTCATCGGGATCATTTTAAATCATTTTTATCGGGTTTATTGCCCCGTTGGTTCGCTAGCTCGGATACGTGTTTATTTTCTCGGTCGATTAATGAATATCGGGAGAAAAGCATTGCTGTATAACGAAACGGTTCACCAAACCATTTGATTCGTAAAACTTTTATCACGAATATTTGTGTTCGTCTTTCTCTCTCTTTCTCTTTCTCTCGGTCAATGATTTCATTTTTATTCGATTGAAACGTAAATATTTGCACGGCAAACGTTGCGATTAATCAAACTGGCCGCAATTCGAATCAAGTAATTTTATAAAGGTCCTTAACACGGACCCGTTACACCACGATTTTGATGAAATTCACGGAGCAAACACTGCGGCAGAAATTATACAACCGAGTTCCATGGAATCGAATATTTTTCGCTTTTCCGATTGATCGAGTGTTTTCAATCGACGTACAAAGTTCGTTTCACCTACTTCGTACCACCATTCTTCACGAACTCCACTTTTTCCACAAAATTTACTTTCATTTCTGAGAAAGTCTCCTACCATAGTCTAATTAAATTAGACTATACTGTGACACCAGTAAGTGGTATAAACAATTCAATAAGCCCGAAGTTTATAACAACGTCGGATAAACTTTTTCTTCTGAAATTCCATACTTCGTATCTATGTACACTTTCACAACATGGAAATGAATGGTCTTTAGTCGTCGCAGATTGAGACATAAGCTATAAAGACGTAGTTTCACGCTGTTAACCTCGATACTTTTTCCAATAAAATCCACCCTTAAACGAGGCTTATTCGTCGTTTAATTTTTAACGACCTTCGTTAGAGCGGTCTCGCGAAACGCCGCAGGGGCAAGCTGCTGCCCCTAATTAAACGTTCTGCTGTCATAATGAATGAAAGAGACGTGTCCGAGCAAGATGCACGCGTTGAATACGGTATCAAGCCGGCTCGAGCGTTATCGCGATGTCCGGTTTAAAAAGCGGCTAGACCGTTGCTCGCGTGGTGAACAGAAAGCAAAACGATGCTGAAAACGATTATAAAATTTTACCGGAAACGTCTCTGAGAACGATCTTATTGTTTCATCCCTCAAAGAGATTCGTAGAATCTATAGTTCTATAACTCTCATTTTCAAATCGAACCATAGTCGACAGACAGGGAAATTGAAACGATCGCTCTCTGTTACCAGTTCCTTTTACACAGAACGAGTTAATTAAAACCGATAATTAACGTATCTAGAATAATTAGTATCGTCGTTCCACGCGTCGCTTCGCGCTTTCATCAAAGTTTGCTTGTTAGCAAAAAGCGAAGACGATGTCGTCTTCAAGGTTGCAAGGTCGCCGATAATTCGTCTCTATGAAAGAAGACTTGTATATCTGTATGCAATGGCTAATTTCAAACGTAAATATCAAGTTGAAAATTGTAGGAGCTGCTGCAATAAGGACACACCTCCGCTTTCCAGAATGAACCAACATAAATCAACTCGGAATTAATTAAAATCAAATTACGTTTTGAAACACATAGCGTAACATCGCTCAACTGATATTTGTAGCAACAAACTTTCGCACTTTTGAGCGTGAAATTTCTAGCTTCCTTGCTCTTCCGATAAATGCGATTTAAACATCGAAGCTGTCCCTCGTTGTTTGCGTCGCAGTAGCAAATCCTTCGGTTAATGAAATATGGTTTTTGTTACGTTCGTAGGAAATGTCAACAACTTCGAACGTTCGACAAATAAAAATATAGAAAAATAATAGAAGATTTGGAATTCGCATACAAAATTGTATACTAACAATTAACGCTGAAATGCTCTTGGTGTAACATCAGCGATATAACGTTACGTAAAAGAGATAAAACGGAGACATCGATAATTAACGCAACTTCAATTATAATTTTGCGATGAAACGCTTAGTATCTTTCGCCACTGCTCGTTTGTAAGGTATCGTTGATCGAGATTGAAAGTTTTCTCGTTACCTTGGAGACAATCTAAAGAGTCGACGACGCAACGCGACGTCTAGTCTTTTTGTCTCTTTTCAACCGATCTCTTTGCCCGAAGCTTTTTACGCCTTCCAAATATCTTCTTTTCCTTTTTTGTCACTCCTCAGAACTACCGACCAGCTCTTAGGTCCTTTCCCTTATAGCTCCGCTTCTTCCGTCGTTCTCGAGCTTCCAAGGAAGAAGATCAAATAATGACCAGCGTTAAATGACTGATTAAGGAAAAAGCGCGAGCCGACGGAATCCGATTATGATGAAAATGAAATTCTTGACACGACCTGCGACGAAATTGCTATTTTCCTCCGTAAGCTGGAACGATCGAGCCGGTGACAGCGCTGATTCTTTTGCCCTTTGCCTTCATTTCAGTCGCGTATCTGGTATTCTCGGCATCCGATCCTGTTCTTTTCGATCGACGTTCTAATTCCCTCTACACAGCCGTTTCAATCGTGATCTGGAATCCAAAGAACCGATTCCCCCCCATTGTTTCGATCCAACTCCTCGAACGCAAAGATCGAAATTGCATAGTGTGAATTTAATTAATTCCCGATTATCGGATAATCGTGTATCAGTGCCAATCGATCCATAGACCGCAAACACGTGACAGAGCATATCCGTCTGCAAAGGTCAATTCAGAAAGCGATTTGCATATAAAAATTCGGTAGATACGCTGTTCGCGTATTCTGAAGCGATCCACGGATAGAACGATCTTGCCGGACTTTGATTGCGTCCGTGAATGTTTTATGAATTATTTATCATCAAACACAGCCGGCGTATCGTCACGGTCGCCCGTGATGAGAAAAATTTTTCAACTTCACATCCTATTTCCACTTTCTCTTTGCATACAACCTTCCAACATCTCGTGATCAACGTTTCTTCTTCCCATCTAACTTGGAGATTTTATCAAGGTAAATAGCAAACAGCAAGAATAGAATCAAGTAGAAGGAACATCGACAGAACTGTGCTAAGTGTTTTCTACCCTCGGCCCGCAATCCTTTCTGCCTTTCCATCCCTGATTCTTTGCTGCTAAAAGCAAATACAACAACGGCTCAATTTCTGTTCCAGCCACTTGTCAGTCATTATATGTAATGGCACACAGTATTGAGGTAACTAGTTTTTGTGGTCAGCTGTAGATCCGGTTCCCAAGGGAAGAAACTGCGGGTCGTGTTCGTTAGACGCCGTGTCGCGTCGCTGTATCGAACGTGCTGTGCCCTAGAGAACTGAAGCGTACCAAAGAACTTACGTTCATAGAATTTAAGATTTACGAGGTTCGCTACTTTTCATTCTATTTTGCTGGTTGATTGTAGACCTGGTTTTCGTTTAGATTCCTCATTTCGTCGTTCGTTTCTCTTTGATAAAAGCGAGATTACACGTTCAGATAAAATACTGTTTTTAAGAGTCATTAAAATATTTTAAACCTTTAGTGTTGGTTAACGTATCAAGCGCGTAGTTTGGCGATCAGACGGAGAAAAATCTGAATTTCATTTTTCGATTTGACAAATATAATTCCAATAAATATAATAGAATAGAGATTATCCGGAATGGCCGATTAATCGGACCCGACTATTCTTTCGACAACCGTAGCAAATTATATTTCACGCTAACAAAAAATTACCGCCGCGTCGCGTGCATCCCCAGCAGCGACATCGATACCAAACGATCGCAAACTGAATGAATTTATATTTTAGTTTTATTAATAAATTGTATTATGATATTATTCATTGTCGGATTTTTAATTGTTTTCTTCGCTTTTATCGCTTCATTTATCACTTCAGTCCAATTATCTGCCTCGGTCCCGAATTTGCCAGATAATCGGAACTCTAAACTGATCTTTCATTCTGACACTTGTACCATTGCCTCTATTGAATCAGCCAAGAGAATTATCTTTATTTGTCAAATCATGTGGATCAACGCTCAGGAATCATTTTTCCAACATAAATATATGTAACTACCATGTAATGTAAAATGTATGTTCACTACCAAGTGAATCGCATCAGCTTTCCCTCTTAATTTTCTGTCTTTGCCTCTCGAAGTACTCGCGCAAGAAGAAATCGACGTACGAAGTACACGTAAAGCTTCACAATCGTTCAGATTACACGTCGCGAAGTTTCAAGAGCTTGCAAGGGGTAGTTTCGATACTCGCTGCTAATCTCTACTGCGATTCTCGAATTTTTTACAAAGTTTTATTTTTTAAAAAAGAACTTCCAATGCTTTAAACCTGTAAGAGGAGAAAGATTGTTTATAAATAATTCTTTCTGCGAGGAGTATTATTTTCAGATATAGAGGAATATTAAAGTTATTTCGTTGTTCTACAGCATCTGTTAATATATTTTCCATAATTTCCATGCATATTCTGCGTAATGCACGTTATAATCCAGAATTATGTATTTAGCAGAGGATCGAAACGAGCTTTATGAAGCTTTCTAAAGAGAGAAAAGTACAATCCGATCAATAATGCTCAAAGAACGTAAGAGGATTAACTATTGAGGCACAACATCCAGTGAAAATCCCAACAGACACCACTGGACGACCTTCGAATTCGCCAGACACAACCTCACCAGCTCACCTTGAACTTCAAACGCGTTGATGCGCATGATACGCGTTTCGTTTAGTTTGGTTATTGTGCGGTGCTCGTTATCGCAGTTCGTTTGGCGTTAATTAAATTTCTCTCTTTCCATTCCTCTGGCTCCTCTCCTGTCTCTGTGGAAACCAGGCATCCAGGCAACCGTGACATCGTAGTCCGAATATGGAACGAAAACACGGCCTAGAACACGGGTTCCCCGGTAAACTTTCTCGAGGTCGTCTCAACGCCCAGGGAAGCGTCGTCGGTTTCAAGGTTGTAGCACGTTAACGGGATTTCGATGAAACATTTCCGTTGTGTCGAACTCGTTCGGAGATGAACGTTTCGCGAGACTTTCGAGCCACGATCGCGACACTAATGAAACCAGCACAAGGACGATTCTTTTTCGGGAGTTAGTTTCTAGAAGATGTTACCGGCTTTGTGGAAACTTTCGTGTCAGTGACGTACAGCGCAGTAATTGGATAAGATTACTTGGTCGAAGTTAGGAACGCAATGTGGAGAGTTGGATGTTTTCTTATTATTTATTATTCCTTAGTATTTATTATTTACTACTTATTATTACTCTGACTCGTGTCGTCATGGATTTTGTTTTTAGATAATAAAAAATCGGGAGTAAATAGGTGATCATCGTGTATGTGATATACATATATGATAGCAATCGCTAGTACGTCGATAGAATACAATGTCGAGGGAGACAAGGAAGCACCATAAGCTCCGAGACTTAGCTTGGAGAGCACAGAGTTAGAGCAATCGGCTGGCAATCCGATCAGGTGATATTTTTCTCGCTCGATTCAGGCTCTATTTTATGTGTAAGAACAAGGGACACGTGACCGAAGAAAATACGGTTCTAATTGATTCTAACATCATAGCTCTGACTTTTCTCAAACAATCATAATCGATAGGGCGTTAGAACACGCATACATCGAGATCGAGTGGAATTCCAAGCATTCACGTAGATACAAGCGCAGAATGTTGATAAAATGTTAATGAGGACGCCGTAGCTCGCGAGGTTCCCAAAAATCTGAAACTTCAACGAAATTTCTCGTCTCTGTGCCGACCTACTAACCACCCTTCTTCCATCCACGCATACTGCACATAGTTTAGTTCCTCCGGTGTATCGTGCTTCCATCCTCAACAGGCCAAGGGAGCTCCTTAACAAAGCAAGCCTCTGTTCGATCCACAGAATACAACGTCTCTCGTCTTTCTCAGGAAACCGCGGTCGAGGTCAGTTTGACTTGTACCAGGCGCGTTCCGAGGTTAGCCGATCTCTTGGCTCACCTGTTGTAATTAATCCTCATGAAACGCTCTGATATCGAACGAACCAGGAAGAATTCCATCACGAGGCAACGGCTAATAAAATCACATCGGAAATTCGGAAAGAACGAAGACGAGAGCGTGGAATGAACGTGGGGCCGAATGAACAGGCCAAAAGTATCGATCAACCAGTAGGTTTATCACGTTCGATCTGTCGAGGTCTCGCGAGGGTAAAATAAAGGCGGAGAAGAGCGAGACCGAGCAATAGCTTCGCTACAACTACTGCGCCAGCAGCTAACCGGTGCAAATATCCACACAGCGGTTGTATATGGTTGTGCACGACGGTCACGACTACTTTAACCGCTATCACCATCTGCACACACTCGAGATCATGCCAAATATCCGGCCGTCGGTACTCGACCCGCCTCTTTTTACGACCTGAAGCGAGAAGGAAAGAACACAGTTTATTATTTTTCCAGCGTGTTCCGCGAACACGTGACACCTTGGAGAAATGTCACGCGGATATTCTGGATTACCGGTAACCCAAATAAAAGGCGGTCGGTGGCTGGTGTGTCGGCTGTAAAAGATTTGGGCTTGTTTTATGAGATATTCAATTTTAAGAATGTATGGATTTTAGAAGGCAACGTCGACGTCCAGGCGACTTAGGTAAGGTAAATCGCGAAACTCTGCTCTTTACACGTTTTTCAATTTTAATGTCTAAGTTGACGTTTGAGGTGGAGGTTAGGCAAGTTAGTTAATTTTACTAAAATGTACCTGTCATTTGACGAGTTGAAAATGTTCTTACGAATTGTACGTGAAATCGAGGTCCTTCCGATTATCTCGTGACTTGGAAGGAACGAGTTGCTAGGTAACTTCACGTCTTCAGTTTCATACATGTTAACATTGGTTCTTTAAACTAAGTCGACTTCAGAACATGTGCCACTTTACGTATTCATGTTGCATTAAGTACGTTCCTGTAGTCGAGTCAGTTGAATTCAAAGAACTTTAAGCCGAGTAAAGAGGCAGCGTAAATGCTTGTAAATTCCAACGTTAATTTTAATAGCTAGTATTTGTAATTACGATATCGTGGCTTTTCTCTAATATGCAGTTCACGGAGTTGATCGTTAGATTATTAAATGTAGTAAAGCATCGCTGAATATTAAAGTACCGGGAATTACAATTGCGCTTACTCTCCAGTTTCAAAGCTTTTCGACATCTTCCATCGTAAATTTTAAATCGCATCGAGGCGATACAAAATTACAGTCTCCTTCACTTTCGCATCCAACAGATTCCTGACATAGATCGAACACCGGTTTTCGACGATATCTCGTACCCCTAGGAATTACAGTATCCGTTGCAATCTCATTCGAGAGATAACAAACAGATCCACGGTACAATGTGTTCCAACCATTTATGTAATATCCTTCGGTGGTATACGCTTAATCCGTGTCGAGTTAAAGGTGGCTTATTATCGATTCGCCCCAATTGTATGCGTATGCCAAAACGTGAATCATATCGCCGGTTGAGATCATCTTCCCCCGCGAATTTAGCTGGAACACGTAGATGTAATTGAAACCTACGCCGCAAGACAGTCGAAGCAAATTGTAGCCAAACGACGAGATGAATCGATCTTAGGATTGTTAATTCCGATTACATCAATTATCCGCGTGTCCCAAAGCGCAAGACTGTCGAGCACATAACTCGCGTATTGCGGATGTCGTTTCCATCGATGCGTTTAAACGTATTGTCTTCGATTATGTCGTGTACGCCGAGGTTGCGTAGATTTCGTGCACTACACTGTACATAGACAGCGCTTCCTCGCCGGATTTGCAACTTCCAACCGCATTCTTTGCACGTAGCTCGTGTCCACCCGTGTCACGGGCTGCGTCTAATCGAAATACTCTGTCGCTTCCTCTCGTACGATTGAAGCGAAAGTTGACGCGACAAACTTTTAGATACATGATTGATCGTGCTTTTTTCGTTTAATCTTCGTACGGAATCTATACTTTTCTTCCTTTTGCCATAAATATAACTCAAATATTGCTGGTGTCTCCTTATTGCAGCGATCCCTTCAATTTAGAACCAGAGTGTCGAAATAAAATTATATTTGAGTATATAATGAATCTTATTTAAAAATAAGCCGAAGTACATAGAATAAGGTAAAAGTAGATGCTTTTGATTAAAGAATTGGTGATTTCTTCGCATTTAAATGTAGGCTTCTGATCTAGAACACGTTATTACGAGAAAAGAATTCACTGAAATAGCAGTTCGAAATTCCTTTCCACTTGCAATATCTCCTTCAAGAGGAATTATCCGCTTTGACGGAACTAACCGGGAAAAAATTGATGGAAGAATTTGAGAAATTTTCCTGCCCGATACCAGCCGTTCCGCGCAAATATTTGTCATCGTTCTCCCGTGCGCGCTCTACAATAACCTTGTGCAGTGAAATGGCTCGACGGTGGTTGGTAAAAAAGACACACGAACAATATGGACAAAGGAACAACCCGAGCTGTGCTTTAAACACGGAACAGTCGTCAATCTAGCCAAGGGCGGAAAACATGGATCGTATGTTTGCACACACGCTGTGGCGGCGCATCGTCGTGCATAAAGCATGCCACGCGAGATATAACTTGGCGCGATATACGCGACACGCCAGTGGCTACCCACCCGGTGCTTCGAGTGGAGTGGTTGATCTTGAAAGCGTTTATCGGAGGGCCAAGGAGACGAGAAAGGGGCGTGGGATTATGAAGATGCTCTTAGTAATCGACACCTTGAAGGTACAAGAAGATCAAGGGGTTGCGTGACGTCACACGACATTCATTTGGGTCAGGACAGGCTACGACCCAGTTACAGGTCAAGCCGAACCTCTCTTACTCGCTCTGACTCACTTTTCTTCCCCCTCTTCCTCTCGCCTAACTACTCTCATGCAAGTTTTCCGCACCAACCAACCTGCAGGATGCGGATTCTTCGATAGAGGCTGGTTTCTCTTCGAGGAAACCGAAATTTCGTTGTCGTTCTGAGGCAGGAAATTGAATTCGCGGAATTCCTTTGAAACGCGTTCACTTTGTATCGTGACCTGTGCTCCCCTTCATCCACAAATTTCTCTGTGTACCTCTGTGTCCTCGGTTGACCCGTTTCAAGTTATTCACGCTAATTCGTGGCTCGGTGCTGCGGCCCCGATGTGATTTATAACGCGTGTGTTTAATAGTGTACACACGACGCAACGGTTAATTGCTCTCTAGTTCCTCCCATTTGTGCGCGCCATTTGGTAGATCGATGTAAAACATCGACGCGAAATTTTCGTACTCGCCGACGGTATCGAAAAACCCACCTCCTTGTGTAGTTCGACCGGCCCAGTTCTCCTCCCTCTGTGCGTCCCAAATCGTTAAATTTTCTTCACGCTTATACGGACACACGTCGCACGCAAAGAACCTTCTTTCGTTGGTGCCTCGCTGCTGTTGGCTAGGAAAAACAGAATTCGATATGCCGGCGGCAAAAGCAGCGACGAGATAAATCGAACTCCAAAGGAAATAAAGCGGTGGCGAACTAGGAACGTGCATCCGTTTGAATATTTCACGCGTCGTAAACTTTACTCGAACGGTACGATGCGAAATAGTACACACGTTCGGCTAGAGTTTACATCGTAGCGATGCGAGTGATGCGCATTGGAAAAGAACGATCGTACGGCGATGTTCTTGCAAATGAATCTCCCATTCGTTCAACGAGATAGTTAGGTTGGTAAGCTTCTCACAGTGGATTGCAAATTCGAAATAATCACTGTGAATTCGACTGGCGTTTTCTCGAGGAAAAGGAAGGTTAATGAAATATTCGAGGAAGAACCGACCGATTGATTCGTTGATTTCACGTTAATCCAACGAACGTAATCTCGTTCGAACGTGGAGTCTTACAATGGTGTGGTGATCGATTTGTCCTCGAATTGGTCGCCCGAGTGTCGACACGAATGATTCACCAATTCGACCTGCTTTGACCGCGTCTTCTCTTTGATTGCACTCCTCCTTTCCGTAGCCAGTGCTCTATTTCTTCGCGCTTCTGTTTTCTCGATGTCCACTCAGAATTCGTCGCCGTAAAAATTGCGAAGCTTTGAACGAAACGGGAGCAAGGGTTTTATCCTCGTTTAAACGAAGTCGCAACTTTTCGCAGCAGCTTTTTTTGCTTGTATTTTGTCCCCTCTTTTTCTAAATGTTTCTCTTTCCGACAACATCGGCGTAATCGAATGTTTTAATTCAAGTCTTTCAAGAGGAAAGTTCGAGTTCTCTGGCTGGTCAGCAGTGGGATATCGGAAGTTTGTTCGTTTGAAGGCCTGTTATTAACCGGAGGTTCGCGTTTTTCGTTGGCTACCACGTTCGTTAAAATACAGCTTGCGTAACCAATTAGCCCCACAAGGCTGAAATTCTCTTAATTATGCCGTTGCTTCGTCAACATTTTGTTTTTAGTCGCTCATTAAATGTTCCAATAACGAGAGAGGCGAGTGTGTCTATCATGAGCTCTTGAAATGTCAGCGTGATCTTTGCACTTCGGTGAAAATGTTATCGTATCCTGAATAATCGAGGAATAATTGTAGTGAAATCGCCTCTTCTCGATTCTTTGTAAAGAAATGATTGCGTATTTGCTATCTTACAACAAGCATCCTTTCGATCTGGTATCAGAAGATTCATTTATTTATTTATTTATTTATGGGATAAACTCTTTGATATGACAGATTAACATAGGAGATAGAAAATAAAGAAAGAAAGGAAGAAATAGAAAGAGAAATAAAAAGAAGCAGATGATGCAAATATACAAATAAAAAAGAAAAAGATGGGAACAGGTAGGTAAGGAATAAGATATACAGTATAAAAGTGTAAAGAAAAGCTACAACATAATATTGTCATAGAAAACGCTCAAGAGAATGTCAACTGTGTTATATATTGATCATACGATTTATTCAATTATAGTAATCATACAATGTACGATGTTGTTGTGTATGACAGAATAAATGACTTCATAAGCTTCTTGATGATGCATCGAGGAACAGCAACTGTGTGATACCCGGATCAATCAACAATACGTTCAGTTGTTTTGCTAATGAAGATCATATCAAATATCACTTTTCTTTTGTCGAGTGTTGGAAGAGTTTGAACTATTAAAAGGACACTGTCACAATTGTGAGAATCAAACGGATGACCACTATGTTTGTACCAGCCAGTCTTAAAAATTTGTGTGGAAAGCTTTCGATATTATGGCGGTGAGACACACAATACGAAGACCATAACATTATTTAAACGAATATTTTTCACGAATTCTCTCTTGTTTAGTTTTAACACGATTGTTTGGTAGTTAACAGGATAGTATACCAGGCGTAAATTACATTTAAACTGATTCCGAACATCTCGTCCAGTTCGACCTCGACCTCGACCTCGAAGTTTTCCGCCTAATCAACTCCTAAACTCCACTAACGCTCGATGCGAAACGAAATTTGCTAAACATCAGTTCCACGCAGCCGCGTGTCGATGTAAATCGAATCATACGCTTCCCTAAGGATCGTCAAACCCGGTAGTCACATTGTCGAATGTTCGAGAGGCCATCGAGGGGACGTTAATGGGATATTGAGACAACGAATAGCTAAAGAACGAATAGAGAGAGCCTCTTTAGCCTCGTAATTGGTCGTCGTCCAAAAAAGCACGGGCTAGTTTCCAACGTTCTGTTCGTAACAATATTTTCAGGTCTAAAAACGTGGTAGACAGCGCAAAAGCAGCAGCGGAATCTTTATGTGGCATGTAAGAGCAAGGAGATACAAGTTCCACTAAGAAAGAGGCCCGTACCTTCCGTCTAGACGAAAGTTTCGTCGTAAACGAGCTGCGAGAGTGGCGAGTTTCTCGTTAAGCGCCACTCTAGCCGCATCTCACGCCTAAATTATTTCACGGCATCTGCGCGTGTCTCATGACCAGATACCGCCACGTAATGCGACGTTTATATTGAACAATATCGTTGGAGAATAGTTGCTCGTACAATGATAGCGAATATAAATAGCGTCGTGTTCATGTTGGAACAGTTCGTGAATAGATTGCAAGCGGAACACAAACATGTCAGAATAAGGCCTTTGGTATATAATACGGATCAAGATATAGCGAGGTCGTAAATTAATCTATCGGTAATGACTGATGTCACGAACTCTAGATCCACCGTATGTATATACCGCTTTGTGGATCCACGCAAAGAAAACACGACGACATATGATTAATGGTATTTTATTTAGAAATAGAAGAAGTGCAAACATTAATTACTATTTGTAATTATTTTATTAATTATTATTTGTAAATTGAACGATCAGGAAATCAGCGAAATTAAAAAACTATATCTACATTTCGATTTCGATGTCTTACGGGAAATAAGTTGACTCAGATTAGGTTGGGGTTAGTTTTAATTTCAAAGTTCATTTTATTGTAATTCGTATTCTATCCTTCGCGTGATGAAGATCGTCAATGAGATTTATTATGAAATGAAATGCACACTACAAATTAAAATTAAATACTTTGAAACTAAGTAACTCAAAGCTGACTCGGTCTTTTGTGATCACCAGCTAACGAGAGAAATGTCCTCCAGAAAATTCCTTTATACGATCCTTTCAACAATTTCTACCAGTTCACTTGTCCTCGCGCTCGAAACGTTAATTGTGAACGGTAATTTCCGTTCTAATTAATTTTCCGACTCGCTCGTATCGTAGCCTACAATCCAACGTCTTTTGAACGAGAAGAATAGAAATTCGTTATTTGCCAATCAAACTACTAGTCGTGAAAATCTTCCTACTATCAACGATCATAGTTCGTGATCTGTTTACAAATTGTTCGCGAACATTAGCATGAACGCAGTATAATATATGATCAGTCTAGCGGACAAAAAAACATACCGATGGAAACGGAAACGACGTATCGCAATTACGATTCGGCCTCAACACGATCGAAAGAAAGATTCATTGAAGAGAGAACAGTGATTCTCTGTTGAAACTTTCAAATAGACCGTTCGATCGGCTGTAGCCGATATTTGTACGCTAGGAAAATGAACGACGTTACGTAGCAGAAAGTGACGAGACGGAGATCCTTTCAACGGATGCACGATGTGTACGATGGAAAATGGTCGGGCAATGGCGGGGAAGTAGGTCGTTTATTATCGTGACCGGGAACTTTCCGAAACGTGCAAAGATTTACCGAAGGAGGGTGAAAATGGATGAGAAGGCGGAATAAATAGAACGATTGAAGGTTTCTGTTTTTATCGTTCCCCTTTGGGGAGAGGACTTTGGGGAGCATAATCTTATTAGCCGAACATTTGAGAATTTTCCTGCAAGATGGATAGAAAATTGATGTTTCTTTGTAAAATATAAAGATCCTTTTTTTGGGATATACCCGAGTGTTTGTAAATAAGCGACTGATGGAAGTCCACTTCTCTTCATATAAAATATTATATTTCCTTTAAGATTATACTATTCACTAGAAAGAACATTTTAACAAAGGTACAGAAAAGCGCAAGAAATAGGTAAATATGTAACGAATGAAGAAACGAATCAAGTGAGATGGGTGGAATATTTATATAAAGATAAATATTTATATAAAGTATTTAAGGGATGACCAAAGAATTGATACTTGACTTTTATCTGGCAGCTCGGTTTTAGCTTTGTTTTATGTTTGTAAACTGTAAAACGATATTTCTAAGCCATCAGACTGAAATAAATAAATACACGAAGAACGCTTTTATTTCAACTGCACAGAGAAACATTTATGAAACGAGGTTACAAACGAAGTTCATTATTACCTTTCCATTGTATATTTCAAAGACACGCGTTCGATCGTTGCACCAATTAAAGCCTATACGCGTCAATCGCGGTTCAATAACCGCCACTAAAAACCATCAAAACTCGTATACCCACCGCTTGTCAACATGCAAATGCATTGGAAAAATTGTACGCGCACCACATTCTACAACAACAGCAACAACGACACGCACCTTTAATCGTCGCCTACCATTGCGAAAGCGTTCTACCATCGATCACGTCATTCAAAAATACTACGCAATTTATGTATGAAACACGCTTCGTCACGATAGGCCAGTTAGCCGAAAATAGCATCGGATCGAAGGAACTTTTGGACGGTTGACACTCCAGGAGAGACAAACAACTGGAGCTTCATAGTGCATCGAACGCGATCCATACAACGACAAACTTGTCACACGGACACGACGATACAACGTGTGGAAAGTTGCCGGTGAATTGGCAGGGTAATCGAGTTTCCGTGCTTGGGTAATGGTTCGTCGATGCCGCTAACGATGGCGACTGATGCAATTTCTCTGGTGCATTCTACGCCGCTGAATAGAATTAATTCGACGTTCAAAAGCGTTGCCGGCCGTTATTATTCTCGTTCAGCTGCGTGGCTATTTGGAAGCAAACCCAGGAGTGAACAAAGAGTAATATAAACAAGAGAGGAACGACCCCTGATATCCTCGGGGCTCTTCCATCTTGCTATTTTTCACGTTGCTGGTCGACAAGCATCTCTGACAGACGCCGGGAGCGGGTGCACGACCTGGGAATTCCCACGGTGAAGCTGCTTCGACTTCCCAGCCAGGGTCACGGGAAAAGATCTCGTCCTATTCCACCGGAGTTTCTCGTTCGTTGTACGCCTTCGCCGTCTCGTTCAAGTCTCGTCCAGCTCTTAGCTATATCTTTGTATATTCTTCTCTTTTCTCCGTTTCTTTTTTTCTCACTTGAACTCTACCTTCTAACATACTAAATTTATTTGTAGATGTAGCGTTTGACGAGTAGAATCCAAAAATACTAATTTTTTCACGAGCGGATCGTTAGTTTGAGCCTCTCGGAAGCCAAAGTCAGATGCGATTAATATTCAACGTTTCAGAAAACTTAGGATCTACTCGCGTAAATTTATTTATTACAGTGAAGTAGTACAGATATTCGGGAGTTTCAAGATAAATTTTAAAAATCAATGCTCGTAATCGTCCAATGTTCCTTCGCATTTCGATTTGTAAAGTTCATTAGCGTAGTCTGTGAACGAGTTAAACGTTGCAAAGAAGGTCAGAAATTCTCTGCGCCCTAAGACGAAGTTCAGCTCTCTTGTGCTTTTCTTCCCTTCTTGTTGCCCTTTACGCCTTGAGGCGTTTCTTCAACGAGATGTAGTACTAGAACGACGGTTGTTCGAACTAGGTTAAACTCCGGGGGCGAATCGAACCGCGGATCTTCGGTAATCGATGAAGCAAAACTGCGTGGAATTCGGACCAATAACGAGTTTGTGGCGCGAAGAATGCCTGTGCGCGTTGCGAATCGTTGGTCGTGCGAGTATCGCCGACGAAATTGAAAAATCGATCTATAGCGAGGACTGTTTAATAGTACTCGAGCACTGAAGCATTCAACAGTTCTCGTATGTTTCACATAAGATGATCGGCCTAATTGTTTGTAAAGCGGTGCTCAATTATTGATGTATTTAAACGGACAAGTAATTGGAATTTATCTCGTCGATACGATATCGATGTACACGTTACAGCAAAATTAGTTGAAATATTTGTGCCGATACACGGTTGTTATACTTCGTTTCATGATCACTGATGAACGATTACTTTGTTAGAAGCATCTTTACGTCTGTACTTTATGGGCTAAGGAAATATCGTGTCTTTGTTACGAACGACTTTGAGTTGAAACTATGCCAAACCACGGACGTTTCGTCGTTATCATTCATGTTGCTCGAGAAACATCTTATAGTTGCGTGATCGCATTTGCCACGGTTCGCAAGGTCCGACTATGCACCGGCTGCTACTACTGCCAGCTACGCTTCGCTTCTTCCTACTTACTGACTTGTATATACAATTACTTGTTACGGAACTAAAGTTCCAATTAAAGTTATTTTTCAACTTTTTAACGACCGGCAAATCTCGTTTTACATTTTTCAAATGCCGCAAAGGAACTACACGTTGTGTGTGATAGTGTAAGAGCTGAACAAAGTGAGTGTCAAATTTACAATTTCTCGCTATCCCTATTATAATTTTCGATACTGACTTCGTTACATCTTTATCACTATGATCTTTAATTCTAAAATTTATGGAAACAGTCAGCATCAAAAAATAGGAAACAGCTAGATTTTCAAAGTATTTTCCATCGTCGATCGATTAATTATAATGCAAGATTTCTGCGCGATTAATTAGATTAATAGAGGGAAGCGAAGTAAAGTATTTTAGTCGACGATACATATGACACAGAATAGTAAGATCTGGTACGCTAATCTTGCTTCCACTTAATTGCTTGAACATACGGGTTAGAAGCTTCAAAGCTTAGTCAAGTAATAATTGAAACTCGTCTTATCTATATCTCATATGCACTCAATGAATACTTAAAATTCTCTACACTTACATTTCCCTCGACTACTGACCAGACAAAGTCTAACGCGTTGTCAGATCCACAGTTAATCAACGCGACACTGCTATAAGTTGAAAAAGATAAAAGCTAAAACGTTGTACGTCGACGACAAGTAATGTCACCGTTTAAAATAAACTTCAGCCGTATCTAGTGATTGATTCAACAAGCAAACACGAGGTACCAACCCCATTACCGTTACGAAGCGAAGAAAGCGACGATAGGGTGAAACGTTATACCTCGCGCAACCGCGCTCATTGATTTTTCTCCGGTGAACTTGCTAGTCTGACTACGTCCGGCCTATACCACTGCCGCCAGTTACGTTCCACTTTCTGTTTACCGCGATTAGCTTACTTTTGCGTAATCATATCAACATGGTCGCTTTCATTTCTGGTCTCCACATCGATTACGAACGTTGTTAGAAAATTATCGTTTTAGCTTAGTTCCAATTTCGACCCATTGTTCAGTTTATAGTTTGACAAATCGTAATTACGTGACACGTAGCGCAACCATTGGGTATAGGTCAGACTTTAACGATGTGTGACTCGTCGTGTTTCATTAGATAGCTCGTTAGTACTGGCTAATGACGTCCTCCTGGAAGAAACATAAGTCCAGTCGTGGAAATACGTTATCCCTGATCGTCCCACGTACAATTTCGAACAGTAATTCGGGATAAATGTACGATTTTCGCTTGCTTAACCTTTATGATATTTTATTGCAGCAGAAAGGTTGCTGTATGTTACGCTTATCTATAGCGTGATTTGGGTTCAGCTCACGCGTCGTTAAAATTTATTCTTCTTTATTAAGACATAGAAGGAAAAAAAACGGGCAGGGAGCAGAGATTATAGGGTGTTGTTGTTTCTGAAAAATTGTCTTCTTAAAATATTTCCCAGAAATTAATTACGCGAAAAGCTAATTGCCAGCTATCTCAGTTGGTGTCGTTTCGCTCTACTATACGTCTTTCTGTATCATTCTTAATTATATCCTGTTTTTTCGTCGTTAACAAGTTTCTGATGTTGAAGGAACACGAGAGTATCGTTAAACTTGCGTAGTTTTAATTTTCTGCGAATTTAACAAAATGTCAGTTTTCTTCAGTTTCGAATATAACAGACAAGACAGTTTAATTAGCCAGGACAGTATAAGTACTCGGAGAAGGTCACTTACGGCTATCGTTAATCAACTACACGGTAAATTTAATACTACAATAATATGGTTAAAACGAAGGATTCGCAACGACCGTGTTAATCAATTTATCCCGCAAGAGGAAATCATTCACGAGCTTAATCAGGCGTTTATCCCGTTAAGAAATCGATCCAGTAACTGTATGACCCAGAGACGATGAGATGTGGATAAACGCAATAAACCGAGTAATATTATTCACTGTGGGGGTGCAGCTGCGAGGCTCTCGCACCAATTATGAAAAACGGAGACATTGTCGAGGATCCATAAGAAAATTATCCGACAGAATTACAAGAAGAAAGCTAGAGGTTCGTGACGTTGGCGAGCCGTGTCGTCTGGTACCGTGAGAGAAAAAGGGAAACACCAGCCCAGCGCATAACAGTGACACACAAAGGAGGAAGAGAAAGAGGAAGGGAACGGGTGAGAAACGATTCTCCCTCGAGACGAGGAGAAAATCGTAAATGGAGCTTTCTCTATCAGCGACGGATATTACGTCAGGGACGAGGTACCGCCATCTCTTTGGCACTTGCTTCGCGGATCAATAGGCCTGTTCTTGGAAATGTCTCTCGTCAACGATCGCCCCGCGAGAACACTCCCTGCTGTCGTTTCGACGTTTGTCCCGGTTGAAGATATCCTCGAGCATCATTATTCACAGCAGGGCTGTTTTCTTCGCAGTGGAAAAGTTTCACGATCTTCGAATCCTGCGCGTTCAACGAATAAGTAAAATTCGATGTAGAATCGTGATCAAAATTTATAGATACAGTGGCACGTGGATAGACTGTGGATTTTTATTCGTTTGCACAATTAAAAAAAAATAGCAGTTAGATAGAGAGAGATTCGTTTTACTTATTGAAAATTATGGCGAGTTTTCTGTATATAGATATGTATATATCATATATCTTTGCATATCGTATACATTCTGTACGTTTTTGCGTCTTCAAATTTTGCATAAATACATACAAGTCTGCAGTATACTGGTGACAGTATTTCGACGCTCATATAGAAAGCCTTTTCAGTAGAAAATTTTCATACATGTATATCGTATGCGTTATGTAAAACATTGTGAAGAAGCATAATGTCACTGTCGCGATTATATCGTATCTCACCAGAATGTTAATGGAATCCCAAAATGTTTTGAACTACACGCATAAAACTTTCTACAAGTGACAATATATTTTCGCGAGCCACTGTACGTTCATTTCGTGATACCGAACGAAAAGTATCGTAAAATTCGCTTCTGGTAATTTTCCATTTTTTTGATTCGCGTCCGAGATAAAAGTTAGAATTTTTTTCTCTCATCTCCCTTTTTAATTTTTTTTTTTTTTTTTTTGTGAAGTTCCCCGGACAGTCACAAACTTTTATAGCCGCGAATGCGTACATTGTAATTTAACTAACGCGCATCTCGAATGAAACGTACCGAAAGTTTGGTCGAGAAATATAAGTTGGACAGCCCATCACGGATCAATAAGTCGGTCCGTTGCCGTAACGGATTTTCCCTGGTCCGCTTAGAAATTTCTCCGTGCGGTTTCCTTTCCTTGTTGCTCGTTGTTGCTGCAGCTTCTGTTAAAAACGATGTTTTTCAACACGCGTTGCGCTTGCGGCGAGTGTAAAAACGCCATGGACGTAAAATGATTAAAGGTGGCTTGGTAATATTGCGAGTCAATTACTGTCAAGGCTCACACTTCGATCAATAGCGGTTCTTGTAGCTGCGGGGCTCTTTCTCTGTTAATCGTTTCAACAAAACATTCTCGCACGTTTACGTGACTCACATGGCCGGAAATAATTTACGTGAATTGTATTCGCTAGAGTAAAAGCTCGCTTATCCAGTTATCCGAATTTAGAATTTATTAGACTGTTAATTATTCAAATGGTAATTCTTCTTTCTGAATCAATGACTTAGTCCTGGTAATGGGAATTCTTGTTTAGAATTATAATATCGTTAATACGTTTTTGTAATAATAAGCCCGTCTCGTTAAAGGTCATTGATTTTCATATCTCATTTACGTTTCCCTTTGCAAGCTTCGTTTGAATAATCATCGATAATCGCGGCATTCATTATTTCCAGTTTATCTGAATTAATTATCTCACGACTGTTTTATATCATCGTCGTTCTCACGTGTATGTAATATTTAAAATATCGCGAAGACTTTGCATATCATTCAGAAGATAGATTTAACGTGTAACGCATTTTGTATCAACCCCCAGCGTATTATCGTGTTACCTTTCAAAACAGAAAACAAGACGCAACGCTATTGACGGTTGAAATTAAAAGCAAATACAGTGAAGGGAATATCGCGGTAGTTTGCTCGCACGTTACAACTATTCTTTAAACATATAAATTGAAAAACTCCCGATAACTTCATTTCTTTGTGCTTCAAACTTAAACTACGTCTAAATGTTCTTATTACTTCTACGAAATTACTGTTATCTAAGATAATGAATATTATCCTTCGCGAATATAATCGAATTCGTTTTACATCGTTGTTCTATCTTATAAGGAACATAATAGGACCCTAAATTGCATATCAAAATTATTATTTCACTTTATTCGATACAAACTCTTACGAAATATTATTATAGTTCGTACTATAATTCGTTTGTAATTCCATTGCAGGGAAATTCCATTGAAAGGATGAGTCAGTGGCAGTGATAAACATTTGTGGTTACGTAACCAACTAAATATTACAACAAACCAACAATTCCCTTCCCATGAACGAATTGAATTTCATAGAACTGTCATGCTCGTGCTTCGTATACAAATGAAAGAGAAATATTATTCAAGCCAGCGCGGATCTTATTGTCGGTAGAATCAATCCTGTTGTCTCTAGACGTCGTTTCAACGCACAAGTGACTATAACCCAGCAAAAATGGACATGTACTTCCCTCGAGACTTGTCTGGATATTTCATACGGCGTGCAATTACCTTCGCTACTGTGCCTCGTAATTTCCCCCTTTAAAAATTAACAACCAATTTCACTATCTCACCCTTGCAAGCCTCTTTCTCCTCAATTTTTATCCTTAAAACCGTACAATTTCATATAGATTTTGCCGATTGATTATTCGAAAAACAAAAATACTTATTCCTTCGGTAATCATCAAATGGATTCTCGTTTCATGTATTCTCTTGACTTAAATCGTTATTTTAAAACTTTAGTTTATTATCTTCACTACTGTGTATCGTAATCTTTATTTTATAATATCAATTTTCGTTTCATTTTCTATCGTGAAACACGCGTGTAATAACTCGTATACCATTGGACATCGATCACGCAGATCGATCTTTCCAAGACACGGTGAATATTTGCTTTAGTAGTCATCGAGTGAATCTTTGTTTCCACAGATTCTCTTAATTTAAATCAGTACTTTAAAATGTACATATAGAAGATACGTTATAGTATTGTTACACGACGACAAAAGCTCTTCTATTTCTTGTTACGTTTTCTGCCATTGTCCTCTTCGTGGTTCTGTGTTTGAACTTGACTTCATCTTGCTGCTATTGTCAGTGCAAAACCAGTGTCGAGTGTTCTCGACAGAGAAATGAAGTAGACGCATTTATGTGTCTCTCTTGGGAAAATCGTAGCTCTTCGACCGCGTTGACTTTCCTTTTTCCGTTTGCATTCCACGTCGTCTGACGCGACACAAAATTATTTCGTTAATTATAAGTGATACTCCCATCCACAATTTTTAAAATATTCAAAAAAGTGGTAAAGATATACTGGGATTAGATGGGATTAAATAATCGACAGGAGGTGGTTCTACGTGTGAAAATAGATGGAAAATGCAGAATAACGTTTTTCTCTAGACGCTTTTGTTTCCGAGAAAGATAAATTTGAAAGTTTATCATACGCGTGTACTAGGTCGATTCTTAATTAAACATGGTCTTTTCTTTTTTCTTTTTCATCTTCTTGAAAATGAAATCCCGAACGGAAAAATTTTACTTTACGTTTTCGACTCATCTTTACACGTGGAACTACTCCTGTCGGTTATTTAGTACTGTCCAGTCCGGAATTAACAATGTTCAAATATACTCGATAAATTTTGAAACTGGATTTTCTCGAAAATTAAACCTTAAATGAAAAAATTATATTCCATATTTTATTCTTATTTTTCCATGAAAAATCGCCTCGTGCTCGCTTGTATTATTCGTTGTACGTTATTGGGCCGTAGCCTGTATGTACTTACTTGTATTGAATATCAAAATCAAATAGGAAGAAAAGGAATGTTAATATAAAATTGTATCGAATTTTAAAATCGTCCTTCTGTAAAAACATAAAACATGAAAGATATAACTTATTATAGTCTAATATTATAGTCTTATAAATATTTCAAACCGAAATAATCATCCTCAAAGATTTTTGAAATTTTTCTAAAATAGTTTTGGATTTATTTGATACGAGTTCTCATATGTGTCCTAACACATACGGATTGGGCTATACACGAGGGAAGTGCATTACGTAAAAGACCAGGCGATACACTGAACATTGGGAATGGAAAATAGGTCGTCACGCATCTGTGACAGAATCCAATAGATACAAGTTTTTGGGTGAAGGTCGGTATGAGCTTGCTGAAACTGTAGTCCTTGCGTTTGTATCGCAATATCGCATGTATAAACCGAGCGAATTAATAGAATTAGCGGTAATCGGCTGTTATAAATCTCTCCTTTCATAATTTGTATCGCGTCATCGTTATTAAGAGCCTTTCAGCGTTTATAGCACACAACTCCGAAGAAAACGACATTATTTACGACCGTCTGCGTTTTCACCTTGTTCCGTCACCTTTCCTCACACTCTACTCGAACCTAAAAGCTCCTGCAAACTCTGTCGACACACCGGTGCTTTTCATTGTCGAGCCGAAACTTTCCTGGTAAATTTTCCTTCGAGTTCAAATTCACCGGGGACAGGTGAACTCGCGAGAACGATAAGAGTTTGAAATATGAAAGGTTCCCTTGGAAGGTTCCGCTGCAACTCGAAGAAACTATCGATTGGTCAAAATTGAATACAACCACGCAAAATGCGTTAAAGCGACTACCTGACCGTGAAAAAGTCATGGCACATTGTGCAGTCTAATATCGCCTAACTTTCAATTATTTCAATTACTATTGATACTATTATTTCAGTAATTATCGTTCGAAAAATTCCTAATGTTTTTGTTGTTTTCTTAATACCAAAGAGAATTAAGGAGGAAAAGAAAAGAACTAAATTAGTTTAAAAAAAAGAACTTTTTTCGGTGAGAAAATGTTGAAACTCATATATCTTAATAAAATTGTAAGTGGAATGTTCAAATCCGTAAAGATTTAGAAAGTTAAAAAAAATATATAGATTGAAATATATTGTAATAGAAAATGATCAAATTAATGATAGTCTTTTTCAAACACTATTGCAAGCTGTACCGATCCATGTAGTTTTACTTACATTAAAAATCCAAATAACATACACTTGGATATTGACCATTTCTTACTGCATCTATTCGAAAATGTCATGAAATTTTTGTACTTTTATTGCAAAACTTAAATATACGAACGATATACGGGAAAAAGGGGGAATACTAATTTCAGTTCTAACGAATTTTAAAATTCACATTTTCTCGTATGCCCCCGTGTGTCCAAATTTCTCCAGTTCTACAGTAGATGATTACAAGAAATCAAGGTGCACAACGAATGAATTGTTTCATTTCTTTTCAATTGTTCAATGTGCAATATATTACTTAAGATTACAAGTAAAAGCTAGAATTAACGCGGAATAAAATAAACAATGAATATGAAACGATATTTTATTTTGACATATGAGAAAATACGAACTCGTAACGTTATATATTTAAAAATTTCCCTTCTCTGAGAAATGCTAAAGCTCGACGTTACCCCTTTGACCTGTCGACCATTTATACATCTTCCTCTACGGTCTCCTGCATTCTAATTAAAAATCCGAGAAATATAGAAACTTGAAAAAACCAAGAATCGAGTGACCAAGAAAAACGATGAAAATTATAACATTCCCAAACACCGTGTGCCGTTGCGTCCGCCAAGTCGCGCCACAAATCAAACTCCGGCTTAACCATTACCGCGACGATTTGGCAACCACGATCGCGCATCTGATAAGACTTTGAAATATGAAAGTTTCTCCGGAACTGGAAGAAGCTATCGATTGGTGGAAATTCAATGCGAGGCGTTCGCCAAGTCACGCTGCGACCCGAATTCCGGCTTAATAACTATCGCGACGATTTGGTAACGGTGCTCGTGCGAGCGGAATTACAGATTGCAAAGTGTTAGTCGACGGGTGAACGAAGGAAACGTGACTCGTCTTTGTTACACGGAGATGCGGCTGGGCTTTCCTTTCGGGACGTGCTTCGTCGTTTCTGACGGTTTCGTTCCCGTTGGGAAATAGGTCGGCGCTGAAACGACGGACGAAGCACATCGACGAAGAACGCTTATTGAAAGACCCAGTCGTTTTTAACGACGCTCTTACTCGGACGATATACACCAGCCGTTAGCCGTCTCGTAATAATGCGCGCCGGTTGACAGCTGTCCTGATATCGCGTCGTTAGACGTTGAAAGGGACATCGCCAGATTGAAAGGTTGTCAATGCACGCGGAACGAGAGAACGTCGAGAGACTCGGACAAAATGGGGAAATCTTATCAAGATTTTGTCAGAAAATTGTCCTTGCATACGTACAAGTTGTTATTATTCAATACGTAGATATTTTTATAATTTTCCTAATAATTAATCATCATGCACGATACGCAGCAAAAATGGTAAAAACGCGTGGGTTAATTCGAGTTCGGCAAACAGATTGTAGGAGCCTTTTACACTTTGACAAATACCAGTCATTTTGACTGATATTGGTATAAGTGAACATGATACAAAGTTATTTTGATTTTCAATATTAAAATAAAATTGTAGAACCAGTCATTTTGAATGGTGTGCTGCTTCTAGTGTTAATATATTATTACATTGTTTTATAGAGTTCTTTATAGATGTGCTTTATTCTTATACTTTCATAGTCAGACAGTTTATCGGAATTCAATGTCATTGAAAATACGGTAGAAACTACTTAAATTATTTGTATCTTCATGCTCAGTGACAATATTATCTGTCTCGAAGGCAAAGATTCAGGATCTTTGGCAAAATAATGGGAGTATGAAGTGCATTATATCGCAGTGCGCATGTGGGACACGCTATAAAGGATTCATGATATAATCGAGGCAAGGGAGATACAAATTAGAAACATATACCTACACACCTTAGTAAATAACTGTTTAGCGACGAGGCAAGGCAAGTGACACCCTGACGTGTGATTAATACTAATCTTACCAGATCCGGTCAAATGACCGGTTTCAAAATTTAATTTAAAATTGTACATCCGTCGTTATTCCCTTTGTAACTTATATTAGCAACTATAATAATTGTATTAACAAAAATTGAGAAATTGATTGATCCGATAACATAAAGTTAGATGAACAAAAGAAATAACGATGAATGTACAACTTTAAACTGAATTTTGAAAATACGAACAACATTGTATCTGATAATTGTTACATACCGGTCGTTGTATATTTCTAAAAAAATGCTGCATCGATAAAATGTTCACAAACATCGATGCGAATAAAAGTAACGAAAGTTAACATGTAAATGTTAAAAACGTTTTGGCTTGCAAAAAGAGAAACACGAACACGATACTCATACAAACAAATACAATATTGTAAATGTATATAGCATCGTATTTAATAGTTCTTATCTATAAATCATTTTATATCTGATGAAAAATTCTACCTCGATGAGGCATTAATCTTACGGCGAAGTTGAAGTAAACTTTGGTATCAAAGTTTGCTCGTGCTACAAATTTCACTAGGAAAATAAAAGCTATTACGCTCTTAATTCGATAGCTAGAGGCTGTAAGCATCTCCAGCGGATACAATAAATAAAAGTGGCCGGTTCCGTCGGAACTAGTACGGCTTAATCTACCTCTGATAATAACCGGCAATAAGATAGTCGAGAGGAAATGTGCTCTCCCACTGATCGCCTGCTGATTCAATGGCTTTCTATGGCCTGCCAAGAGAGTTATCCGGGACGTAATAGTTTTTAGACGAATTGTCGATCGTTGTTAGATCTAAATGTTATTTCAGCTGCTGTGGTCTCCTTTTGCAAATGTTCCTAAAATTCTGAATTGAATATCTAGAATGTTATCCGTGAAAACTTTAACAGATAAGATTACAAAAAGGAAGATCGAAATTTTGTTATCTTTGTTTGAGATCATGTATGAATATGTATACCATAATGTACGTAGTTTATATGTGAGTATATGTGGTTTGCTGTTGGAAATTTTCGTTAAATTATTAATGAGTAATTCTATATTAAATAGGATATACAGACTATTAATCGCTAAAATTGAAGCACATAATATTATTAGGGTGAATATAAACTGAATATACGATACACAGGACCAGTAAACCTTATTAACAACCTTACCGAGGATTAAACTCAGTATGAGATACATAGATATGCTTACCATACATAGATAACCTTTGTAAGGTAGATATTAGTAGAAACGTATCGCCAATAATGAAGTTTCGATAGCAGCAAAGTTATTGAGCTATAGGAACCGGCATAGTTATAAAATATTGGTAGGCCTCGATAATAGCGTAAGAATTGTCGAAGTTCCTAAGACAAATCCCATAGGAAATTGAAGAAGTCCAAGCATTCTTGTACTTCGCGATGTCTCCGGGACTCTTGAGGTCTCTGAAGTATTCAGAAACACTTAAATTAAAAATTGCACGAATTGGAATTTCTGAGATACCTGTTTACTCCTAAAACTTTAAATTCTTGGAACTTTAGAAGTTGCAGGGATCTCCGAATCCTTCAAAATCTCTGAAACAAAAAAAAAAAAAACAAAAAAACAGGAAAATTAGGTGGACTAATAAGATCCATGAAGTACTTGTCACTTGTCATTTTTCAATGATTTTTTTCTTTATACGAGTATCAGTTATTTCTAAAATCTTTAGCTGTTAGGCCTGCGAATCTAAGTAACCAAAAGATTGAAGGTCGTGTGGCATGAAAATAACGAAGGAAATCCAGCGTATGTCGATTCAGCAGGTTTCTGATATTGACTATTATAACTCCATTGACCTTGATATCGAGTTCCCTGACCCGTGACTGTCTCATATCGACTTTCGAGGCACTGCTCTTCCTGATATCGCGTCCCACGACCCGGAGGACTCCTATATCGACTTCTGCAATTCTAACTAATATCGAGTTTCACGACCCCTAAGCGTCTAGAATCGACCTCTATGACTTTGCTGTTCCTGATATCGAGTCCCTCGACTCCGTACGTTTTTAATATCGATGCTTAAGACTTCAACCGCAAACAATTTTCATATCTTTCAGTAAAAAAATAGCGAACGAAATTTTTATCTCGTATAGATTTATCACAAAAGCACTCTTAATGCGATATAAAAAACGATAATGACAAACGATAGACGACGTGATAATACCGTAGTTTTTCGAAATTAATAGACTAAGAAGATACGCTTACTGAGGGAATAAGTAGACGCGGTTTCAGATTCGCCCGCGGCTGCAGGGTTAATACGCCCCCGCAAGTTCAATCTTCATAATATTAAATTGTACTAACCTGAAGCTTAGGGATATCAGTCCTTATTATGATCTTCTTGTTAGCGCAAACCTCGCGATATTATAAAATTGCACATAACTTTGATCGTTAGCATTGGGACGCTTTGGACAATTTGTAGCGCAGCAGCTTTTCGTAGTGAAATAAATAATGTATTAAAATTCATAAATTAATAACAGACTAATGATTGAAAATAATATCGTTGGTCTGAGCATTTCTCGTGGAACTAACTGAATTAAATTACGAAAGAATGATTAATATCGATCACTTTCCCGTAGTATTCCTTGAGGTCTGACTGAAAATGCTAATTCTACTGTCGCTTATTATCTCTGACAAATCAGTTTCATCGCATGAATTTCATTCATAGTATTCGTAGCGTTTTATTAAATATCATAATAGCGTAGAATAATGAGATTATCATAAACTACCTTCGCAACTGCATTGTCCTAATTAAGTTGTCGAAAAACAAGCACATGTCTGAATATTTTTCGCCAGGTCGGTGTCAATCCGACAGAATCCTCTGCATATTACACGAATCAAGTGTGCACGACACGTGCGAAATTCTCGAGCTTTGAAGATTTGGTGACCAGCGACACGCTCTGCTTCACATTCTTTTTCCATTCCACAAGCTTTAATCCCCAGACGGTAATTCCACATCTTCGAAACGACTTGACACGAGTAAGATTCCTGACATTCGAGCCACGTTCCGCGACATCACGTGACCGTAATACTCTGCATGAACACCATAAGCACGCGCTCTCAAAATCGGCCTACGATTAAAATCATTTTTCGCTAAGAACGTCGGTTCTCGTCACGGAAAGTCCGTTAACGACTTAAAATGAAATTTCCGGCTGGAATTTAACCACGATGAGAGCACTTTGCCGTGTATCCTATAAAAATATCGCATTACACGACGCCTTGTTATTTTCGCGATATAATGCTTCGAATATTTAGATATCGTACATGTGGTAGAATAATAGGATTTATAAATTAATAATAGATTAATTAGTGAAAGCTATATTGATCACACACTTGTGCAGTTATAAATTAAATTACACATTGATTTATTAATAATGGTCACCTTGCTGTGGAATTCTGCGAGGTCCGACTATGAATGGCAATTCCACTGTTGCTTGTGTTACACCGTCTGCCTTTTACGGGGAAACGATACCTTAAATTTTGCTGTTAATCGGTTTAATATTATCTAAACATTGTTTTATTTGCTTTAGGAATTAAATAGTTAAATAAACGAAGACAATAAAATAAAAATAAAGAAATCTTCGTGCGAAGGTTAATCGAAAGGTCGAGCGCGATCGTTACTTATCCATCACATCGATGACTCACGTTTCATCCGCGGTTTTCAATATACGTTTGCGTCACTTTGAAATCAATTCACTTTTAAAACTAAAAAATTGTGGTTTTTCAAACACAGCTGCTTTGTCTTTGTATCGACGGGTGCACACGCTTTGATACAGATGAGAAAACAAATGTGAAGGGTCATGTTGAACGTTACGTATCCTCATGGTTACCACAGATAATTTCCCATGAACTTCTCCATGGAATTTTAATGTTCTATTATCGTACAAGTATATTCATACGTTGACCATATTATATTTCTCTTTAATAAAAAATTTATAGTAAAAAGTTTTTCTCACAAAAATAGGTATCGACGTAATTAAATATTTATATATGGCATATCTAATTTCATTTGTACCATACAAACTATATATATATATATACATACAACATACAAAATAAAGAACTACGAAAAGATCTCCAAGTCCCCACGGTAAAGTAGAAAATTCAGCGAATATACGACAGATAGAAATCGAGAACGATAAAACATCCAAACCCGCTAGCTAATATATCGTTCACTGATAGTACCATTAAAAAAGACTGAAAAAGAAAGAACCTAGTTACGCAAGCTCAAAGGTAAATGTATTCTCGTAATAGCGCTAATCCAGTGCCATAATTATCAACCATACGCCATCCTTAAAAGCTAGAACAGTCTGCCAAAATTATTTCTACGTCCTACGGAACAAATTGCAGGAATTTAGCAAAGCTCATCTTAAAGAAAGAAAAGACAAAATTCCATTTGAAACGGAAACATAACTGCTCCTAGATCCAAATATTACGAACATCACTCTATATACAATTCCTTCGTCACTCCGCCGGATTTAAAAAGAAGTTTATAGGTTCGGAGCTTTTACGCGAATCCGAAGCTTTCCTGTCCAGAAGGTGCCAGTGAATTTCTCGCAGACGCTGTTTCATTTTTGTAGCTTGTCTCGCCATAGATATTGATTTATCGAATACAATCCGCCACACCGGATGGTGTTCCTCCAGGTTTCCATCTAGCGCTGCAGGCTTCCGGGAGCGGGAACGCGATACACCGAACCGGATCGCCAAATCAAATTCATGGCGAGCGCATAACTCCAGAGAGAAACTGCCCGCGTAGGATAAAAGAGGATGAAATGCAGTGACGGATTAACCCTGGATTTCCCTGCAGCGATCGAGATCCCGAAGCCGCGAGTTGCCCTTTCATTCGATACGATCGCCGCACTTGAACGTCTTCCGGTGATCTCTCGCTGAATTCGAGTCCGCGTCCAGCTTTCTTCATCGATCGTGGAAAATACGACGAGCGTTCGTCTCTTCCTCTTTGAATTCTGTGTGGAAGAATAATATATTAATGTAAGACTCTGTGTCATCAAAGAAATCTGATAGGATCGATTCTTTGTCGTTCTTAGAAAGTTTCTAACGTAAGGATATTTTTTAAATATATTTCCCAACCAGAGGAAAACTCGGTTTTTAGACAAATTTATTATTTTCAGAGGTATGGCTGTTGATTATCATCGAGGACAGTCGGTTCTCACAGTTTATCTCGATAGTAGAAAATAATGGGCGTCCAGGGAATTTTTGAAGTGTATTTTCCGAGCAAAGAAATTCATTCTTTACAAATTTCAGTATTTTAATACAGTTGGCTCTCGTAATTCATCGTGGCCGTGGAAACAAACGAATGACACGGGAATTTCCTAATTATATTTCTCAGAGGGGAAAATTTAGTATTTAAGAAACTTAGTATTCTAAGGAACGTAGATTTTTATTTCTATCGAACATAGTTGATTTTTACGATTCACCTCGATAGTAGGAAACAATATACGTTAAATATCGTACGTTCCTAAGATTTCTCGCGTTTCCATAGCTTCAATCCCGACAATACATTTAAACGAGCGAAGGAAATACATTTTTCACCTCGTTAATCCTTAGCGCTCAGTATACTAGGTTCGTTTGCCTGATTTATGAAGCGTGCAATTTACACAATTTCTCGTATCGATCAGTAGTCAGAGAAGGTAATAAATAGAATAAATAATAAACTGAGATCGTGTTGTCGTGTTAGAACGGTCTCCGATTACCGTGAAAAATACTTGTTCGTACGTGGAAATTGTACTCGGATCCGCAGTCCTAATGGCGAAGTCATATATTCGCGTGATCAACGGTTATAAAAATTCGCCACGGGACGTGTACACAATTGTAAAAGAGTGACGTAGACCTATCGACCTGCCGGAGGTGCAGCAAAAATAAACCGAGTTTTCTGGGCCACTGGCGCACCAATTCCTAGATCCGACGCCCGGAAATCGTGACGCCACGTTCAACTTTGGAAAAATATATATCTTCCTCTGAACAAAGCTTGCAGCTTACGTAGATTGACAGATTTTGAAGAAATTGTAACCGAGAACTAATCCACGTGGCGCCGGCAGTCTGGCGTACCATTCGATATCAATGAGACAACCTTCCGGTTTCATTTCTACGCTAGTTTGTTCGTCTTCGTAGTTGGCGCAAATATTGAATCGAAGATTACCTTCCGGACATTACGTCGCCGGATTGCTTCGCAAATGAGAAATTTCGTAACAGTGTTATATAAATTTATTTAAATGTACTTTATCTAATAGAAATGTTCACTGTACGTTTTGATCCAGTGGAAAGTTGAACAGAAATTTTAAACGTTCATTGTCGCTCTGCCGGAAGAACGATTATAATTGCGATGTCGTTCCTCTTTTGCGTTGGCATGATTATTCGCGTTAAACGCAATATTCTATTCGGGGGATAAGAATAATAGATGAACGATAAATATTAATACGGAAATTGAATAGATGGATTCAGTTTATATAAACTCAATGAAATAAAATTCAATCGGTATGTAGATTCTATCGCAACTTTATAATACGATTTACAATCTACCACGATGGATGTTTAATAAATTCTATAATATACCGTAAAATTGTATTATTCGTGGTAAATTAAACTTTCGAACGAGTGGAATTATTTTGAAAAACATTCACGGAAAATTTAGAAATATTTGAATGGGAGCATGGACCGGGAAACACCAGATCTCTATACCGATATTTCATTTTTCCAATCGAAAGTTTTTGACAAATGCATCGACAAGAAAATTTGTACGATTTCATTTCGTAGGTAGATGGTTCTGTCTGTTGGTGACCTGGCTCTTAACGACCAATAGGTCACAGCCATCAGAGATTACGACTGCAAAGTGAAAAAACAAAGAAGAATGGCACTCAATCTCCGTATAGCAATTTCTGTCAACGACAAAAGTCGTTTATTCAGCGTTGTGATCGGTGGCGTTTAACGGTCAAACTTATTAAAGCTCGAAACAAAAATATCGATCCCTTGCGAACGCGTTGTGGTTAATGAAGAATGCGCAACGATGATGCATTGTCTGTTCCGAGTGAAGGACTTCGTTGACCCAAATACGAACGCAATACGTAATAAGGGGACTTGTCGAACCAAGCTCGATGCTTGGTGCTACACGATGTCCCGATGCATTGCAATTATTCCAATTCGATTTTCGAATCAGAAATTGTTGATCGTCAGGTCACAGTCTGGTTCGTCTTGTGCAACGAAACTACCGCACAACTTCATTTATACGAATTTTTCAGGATGAAAATAATTTATACTTGTAATTGAAATTCATATAACTAATTCTCATAAATATAAAAAGGTAAAATAAAAGGAGAAATGTATAATCTACTATGTATATGATACTCGATCAAGTCAAATAATTACAATTCACCTAAACATCAAGAATCCTTTGTATTAAATTTCTTCGGTCAAAGTTTAGCTTAGGTTTGATAAATTAACTTTTTGTTCCGAATTAAAGCCGAATTACCTCTGTGGTATCAAGAATTTCGTTGATCCCGGCACCGTACACCAGTGAAAGCTAATTTGATCCTCGAAACCACGAACGACATCGATTTCCTTAAGACTAACTCGTAATATCACGTGTTCCGGGGTAACGTCGGGTTCATCAAGTCAGAGATCGCCAAGATCTTCGTTGACCCGAATACTAGAGCGATAATAAGAAGACTTGTCCGGTGGAGCTTTAGCTCCGGCATCAGTGGAACGTCCTGCCTTTAATCCTTTCGGTTGCTCCGTATCTCCACGATCCGAGCTCATCCATTTTTCTTCGTTCTAAGCTGGATCCCTGCCATTCGTTTCATTGTACCTGCTGTCGCTTCACATTTCATGCTTACCGCGCTTTCCTTTCCCTTTTTTCTTTTCTTTTTTAAATTTCATTTATTTAACCGGAAGACAGCTAGCTATTCTCTGGGCGTCAAAGAAGAATTTCTATCCGGCTCTTAATGCAGATCCTCGACCGTAATACGGAATAAGTAGCTTTTAATTATCAAGGAGACGGATTTACTCGTTCCATCGGATAAAACCAACCTTTAGAAGAAAAGCTGTTATAAAATCAGCATACGTTTCCTACTACCCGGCTTCCTTGGAAATTAAATAAACGGAGGAAGGTCGCATATAGCTGCTCTGATTGACGCTAGTTACTCACGCGATTGTTTCGCAGATAGAATCTCCACGTTTCTATACCTAAGTAATTTGTATTACGTATGCAGCGTATATTTTACCATCATTTTTATTAAATGTCGCAAGATATTCCAAATGTCAAAAATAACGACCACGTTGCCACACAAACACAGCCGTCCCAATTCCACCCCCCTTCCAACGCTTATCTTCTTCATTAGGTATCCTAAAGTGTATTCCGAATCTGAAAAGTATTAATCGAAATCCAACACCGAACCAATTGAACCACCCCCTCCCACAATTACAAATCACAATTAAATCATCCAGGGCAAGCCCAAATTGTTAAGCCTGCAGCTCCAGTTTCGTGCTATCTTCTTCATTAAATTGCCACATGACATCTGAAATCTCAAAAATGACGTTCTCATAATAAATCTAATTATTCCCTGATCCTGCTATCTATTTCTATTTCCACGAGACTGCTAAATCCAGCGTATAGACGAGACGGCGTATCCAGCGTGACTCGACGTGATCAATACGATCTTAGCCGCAGCGCGCGGCTATCGACGAAAATACGATAAGAACGATCTAATTAACCAAGAGGTGAACGAACCCTGTCACGGGCTCTTCTCGCTTTTTACCGTGGAAACTCGTCGCGTGGCGTGGAAATAGCTACCCATCGGCGCGACACAGTCCTCGTCGATGATAACGATAATTGCTCTCTATAACGTGGCCTCCAACGAGACACACATAACGCGCTTACTAGCATTGCTAGTGACAGCTGCTCTCTAACGCGGAATTAATGCTGTTCCAGAGATTGGTCGCTGAGCTGAACAAAGAACAGGAGGCTTTCATTGCCAACAAGCATACCGAAAAGGGTGAGGCCGTCGCACCGTGGGTCGGTGCACCCAACGAGGACATACTCCGCGAGGAATGCTTATCTCTGTCGACGGTGAGTAATTCCTCTGTGTCTCCTATTTCCGTTGCTAGTATACTCTCGTTCTAGAGAAGAGGGAACAGATCGAGTCCACACACACACACAGAACACGCGTCGCGATCGTTCTTGGGAAAACGAAACGAAAGTGCCGAGAGTGCTTCGCAACTGGATTCCTATAGCAAACAATGACCTCTTGCCACGCGTTTCGGGTACATGTCTTGGCGTGTTAAGGCAGACGCGACGTATATTTCGCTATGCAGATTTTTCGATGAGAATTAATGTACTCTACTAAATATTAAGCATCGGAACATTCGCTGATGTTTAGTACAAATTGAATGCTTTTCTCGGGTTTTATTTTTTACCTACGGTAGAATTCCGTTTATACAAACTTGTCGGGAAACAAATAGTTTATATGGAATTCGTGTAACAGTGGTTTTCATCGACTATGATTTTCCGGTTATATAATAAATTGAATAAATGGATTTCCATCGAGTATTTGTTTGATTTAACTAAAACTTTGTCCGAATCAATTCTGTTCGTGTGAACGCAGATTTTTATCGTATCTTGTTACAAAATAAAGTAAAATTTGTTAGAGTATTTCGATAAATAGCGATACTTAGAGTAGGTGTCCTATTACTTTTTAGCCAGGAATACGTACGGTTTAATTCCTTCGCTATAATCATCTCTTTTGAAACTAAAGTATAGCACATGTAAGAATTACATATGTACTGTATATTTGATTCGTTTCATTCCTCTAATATTTTACAATTGTCCCGGAAAGGTTTGAATGTCACGTATAGTTGCTTGTATTAATCAAAGGGTTAATGAACTCGTGTAACGGGATATAGAGACAAAGATTTTCGATTCCCGGTTAGATTGGCTTCCATTGCGTTTCGAGATCGAAACACAGCAGTTGATATCTCGCAGCGACATACACAGATGGGCATAGATATGCACATGTTTAATTTGATTCATGATTTAATAATACGTATGAATGATAACGCAATGACCATGTATCATAGAGGCTTCGAAATTACTGTGCCAATTTACGATGACATAACTGATCGAGCCCGATACAATTCTCTCATGGGAGAAATAAGATGAATTAAATAAAATTCCAATTAAACATTTATAATGCTGTTAAAATACATTAATGATAAAGTCGATTGACAAATTTAAAAAAGATATATCTCATGAGTATCTGATCATTTTGATTGATTTATTGTGACAGTATGTAAATTAATAATCAGCTCGTGACTAAAAGGGGTACATGACATACATATATTATATTATATTATATTATATTATATTATATTATATTATATTATATATTATACATTCTTATACAATCAACAAATTATAAATTTAAATCGATTATTGAGAATGTAATCCATATTATATTAAAATTAATAAATTTAAAATATACCGTTGCTTTCGATAATTAATCGATTTTGTTCGCGTTTTGAAAATCAACGAACGATGAAATTATTACAGCATCATTAAATCATACAATACGGAAAATCATCAAATATTTGAATACATTTGAACCGCAACATGTGTACAATTCTTAACAAAAGGACATAATCTATCCACAGTTACGCTGTAGACAAAATTAAACACTGTTAATTACAGTGAGGAGATCGTGTCGCGATTAGTATAACGATCTCTAAAGTTGAAATTACTTCCCCTCGAGTAACAGAGTATCTGCTCTATTAAATCGAATCGATTCTTCTTTAAGTGGACTTCTTGGAACGACGATTTCGTTAATCCTGCACAGATCTTGGCTGATCCGTTAAATGTATGATAAATCTTTTTATAAATAGCAGGTTTAATTAAAGATTCATTAACCAAGGGTAATTAATTTAATTTAACGTTATTAAATCAAAATATACCAGTTCGATCGAATCAAACTAAACAAATTAAATTAGGTTCGTTAACTTAATTTCTAAATTATCTAATTTCAGATTATCCACTGGCGATTTAATTCGCGTGCCATTTAAAAGTGGCGAACGACAAAGCGTAAAGGAATTTTGGTAATTTGGGAATGTTGATTTCAGGATCAACGTAACTTTTTAAAGTCGCCGCCAAAGGAAGTCGATTTCCCATGGGACTTTGAGGCTGTGCAACCAATGGCACAGGCCACTCTCGCATTAGATCCTAACTTGGAGAACATGAGGTTCCAGCTTGTGCCGAAAGTGTGAGTAATTTTACCAAATTGTTGCTCAACTAATCATACTTTAGAAATTGCATTTATGCCATGATAACATTTTGGAAAATGATATTGAAACTGTGTCCGTAAGTTTGAGATCCTAATTTAGATGTACACAAGGAAATTAATATATATAATATTCGAGAATAGCGTTGAAGGAAAATGAGATTTTGGAGAAGTCGAAGTAATTAAAATATCAAAAAAAAAATTTTTTTTCAAAAATTTCAAAATTTTATTCAATATTGAATACTAGAAGAATCGGTGTTATTTTTCTCCAATCCCACGAACGAGATAGCAAAAATAGTTATTTTCACTAACAAATATCATTGTTCGGGAATTTTTTATTTCGAAAGAAAACGAGTGTATTTGTCTATTTTGTTTAAAATAATAGCAAGTTCCACTTTCGTAATAGTGTTTAAAATATCAGGAGAGTACACATGTGCATCGTACACATAAGCGCACAGTAATAATTTTCAGCCAAATGCTAAAACGTACTGTTGGAAACGTCAGGCACATAATTGAATAAAGCCCGTGCTTTTGAACTTCCATTTACGATGATTGCACATACTTAACTCTAATGAATTAAATAATTTGATATAACGAAATAACAAGTAACAATTCTGTGTACAACAATGTTCAAAAGAGTCGCGTACAAGAGGATAAAGTGAGATACCCTGATAATTAGCAAAAACTATTCGTCGAAAAAACTTGATACGAATCTCCTTATTTCTTTAACAATATTAAACAGACTTTTTATATTCAAACTCCAGGCACAGAAATTCCTCCGTCATTTCAAATTCAAGCCTCTATTAACTCGAGTCCTCCACATCTAATTCCACTCTAACTCCATTCCATCTCAACCAACTAGAACCAAAATCATTCTCAAACCTTTACAAAGAGAAAATCTCTGCAAAATCCCTCTGGAATTCCCCCTGCGAATCTTCTCTCTGACTTTCCTCTAGAGATCGCCAAACTTACGGACAGGCTACGTTGCATCACAAACCACAGGTACTTTTAGTATTCAGATGGTTGTCATAGTTGATACGTAAATTTATTCTCCGCTTCAGTTGATGACGTCTAACGATGGAAATTGATTTATAGTTTATATATCTCTCTTAAAAATACATTAAAAATACATGAGCACGTGGGTTCGCTTTCTCTCGCGATCATCTCGCATCATAGAACATACAAGTTTTTATTATTGATCGGAAATCTCGTATCTACCGAAATTAAACTATTGCGAGTATTGCAAAATGCGTGGTACGAAGCTTCAAACGAATTTTGTTCTACATTTTTTATTTAATTTCGTATGTATAATGTCTCGTCCAATGTTCACTTCACAAGGTATTGAGAATTAATCAAGTTAAGGTGCATTTGTTAAACTTTCAAATTCGATTTCCTCGTAAACAAGGCTTCAAAAGAAAAAATGTTATTCCACATCTTCGACTTACTTCCTTTGTAAAATAATCTGTCGTGATCGCACTTGACAAAGCTTTCAAAAACTTGATTTTCTCGCGAACGAAGGTTCAAACGAAGAGATTTTATTTTAGATTTTAGATTCGTTCTTTGTACACTTTCTACAGAGTAAGTTCCCATCCACGAGTTTACCTACGCGTTTACCTTACACGTACCACGCGTTTCGCTACGCAGTGTACAATATCGTGTACGAAGATCGGGCGATCGACATTAAATCCTCATCGCTGGCGTATATCAACTGTGAACTATATCGTGTGAACTCCAACCATAAAATACCTCTGCCACTATCGGCTACGACATATCTCTTGCAACTTGTCGAATTTGCGGAAGTGGCTCAGGAAGCGAGTTCGTAATTGCGAGTTATTTCAAGACGCACCTATCAATCTCCGGAAGATCAATACGCATCCGAACTCCCACGTTTCTACGTATGAGGAAACGGGGATAACCCACGATCAGTGTTATTTACCCACGGACTAAATTAAATCAGTCGACGGTGGCTGGCGTTAATTGGCAATTTCCAAAGCGACATTCGATTACGGTTGACCGGAAGTCGTGTGGCTTCTCTGCTAGCACGACTCGGGACGAATTCACGTCCCTAAATTAATATTCAACATCTGTATCGTGCAGAATATCAGAAGAGAATTTCTGGCGGAACTACTTCTACCGAGTATCGGTTCTCCGTCAAAGCCACGAGCTGAATACAATGGCCAACCAGACGGAGAACAACCTGAATCAGACTTCCGCCGGAACCGTCGATCAACCTGAAGGTAATTCGAACCTCTGTGCAACCATTTCTCACGCTTATCCAATATTATTATCGTTTATAACATTATTATCGTTCGTTTAACCACTTAACGCACATTTAATTTACACAGTTATTTTAGTCATTGGCCTTTACGGGTTCACCAGCTGCGATATTTTATATATTAAGATATCTATATGTCTTCTAAAAACATAGCGTGGATCCATTTGCATCGCAAGGCCGTGATTACAGTGGATGTGTGCTCTAACGAACTGTCGTTTTCACGACAACTATTTTTAAAGTATGTATACATATAGACGCCCTCGTTGATCAGTGCTAAGACTCTTAACGAGAACGAGATAATTCTTAAAAATTGGTAAGAGACTGTTTTCAGATTCTTCAATTATTCTTCAATTATTTTTCAATAATTATACATTTCCTTTCTCAATCGTTGTCTCAACTAGTTTCCACAGCATCTATTATTCCTCGGTTTCATGCATTCTGTATATCATTCCACAAATAAAATTGGAATCTTTTTGCGAACGTCATCGAATTTTCTAATCTAAATCTTAGTGAGATTTAGATGGAAATATTTTAGGTGTCCATATATAATCATCAATTCGTTAACTTTATTCAATTCTTGCAAACATCTCGGCAAATTATTTTTGTATATTCTAAATCATTATATTGCACGAACACATAATTGAGTTGATTAATCGTTCCTCTGATAACTCACGTTATTCTACGTTAATTATTAAAATTTTAATGAGCAAGTGCCTTAATATTCATGAACGAGGCTGCAGATTCTTATAAAAGCAACTGTTTCGTTTGTCGAAACTGATCGCATAACAGGCATCCACCGTAACCATACGTTGATTTCATCATTCTCGCTAATAAATCGAAGAAAAATTTATGCGTTAAGGGGTTAATGTATTTTTATCATACGATATCATCATCGTCATTCCCATCAAGTCTATCGTTCGACCCTTTCGATCAGAAGTGTTTCGTTTGTACGTCGCGTGACGCGTTCCTTGAACATTTGGAACATCTGCGTTGTTTTTCGAAAGAACAATCATCAGTTTCATTAAATGGTCACAGCCAGTAGTTAGTAGCGTTTCGTCTGTATTTTTCTCTTCCATAAGATCGAGCGATTTTATTGAGACAATTCCAAGGATGGAGCAAAGGTAAGTTAAATTTCGCTTCATCGACTCTCATCGATGCATAGACGTTTGGTGAAATGGTCGTGTACATTTTCATGCAATTCTTTGAAGCAACGCAGATATTTTAAATGGTCAGATCGAACGAAACACTAGGCTCGATGGCTACCAATTCAAAACCGGATATCCTGCTTCGTGTTTGGTTAACCTTAAGATAATAAATCACAAAAGCAGAGTAGAATGATGGTTAGACGTTGCATAATTCAGAGGAACGGGGTCGAGGTTCGATCGGCCGCGAGTTAAATGAAATACATATTTCATATAGCCGGAGATAGATTTCGCGTAACTGGGATTAGCTAATCAAATTTTTACCATCGAAATCGATACGAAACAGAGTCGGCAAATTGGTCGTGGCTTTTATATACCGGTCGGATTAAACGGTGAACGATTTCAGAGGATATACACCGGCGCTGCTTTTTCGATTTAACGGCTTCGCGCGATCGCATAAAAGTCACGCGTCGAAAGTACCACGAATAAAAAAAGGAAACGAATCGGATGAAAAATAACAAAAGTACGGAGAAAAAAGCACGAAGCATCGCGATTCGATATCCAGCCATCGACGTCACATTGCGTAAAGGGTCGATCGTCGAGCTATGTTTGAAAGCGTGCACACGCGAACCCTTTTCGTTCGTTTCCTCGGTGTGTGCACGTTCGTTGCCTCTTATATTAGTTTGCATCGCAATTTCGAGCCGCTTGACTTGACGTCCTCCTCGTCGCTCCAAGACTAGTACGGTAATTTCCGATCGGAGCGAAAGGATTTTTCGCTCGTTCGACGTCGAGGTGAACCACCGCGCCTGGCGAACGACATCCTTCGCGATCAACCTATCGACCACGATCGAAACGTTTATGGGTGTCGTGCGCACACCGTTCACGCTCGATCGACGGCTCGACGTTCTCCGAAAGACCACCATGCATGGCGCATTTCCGAGCCTGATGCGTCGTGTAGATTTATCTGTTCGTCGACGAGCCACAAACAACGTGCTGATGAATCGTGTAAGAGATGAATAGAGTCGCATCGATGCTGTGAATATCCTAGCGTGGAAAATTTGTATGACGTACTGATGATTTAAGTACTGATGAACTTTTTATCATATACGTGAATTATATACGATGAATATGTACAAAAGAAGTATTGTATATTAAGTATTATAAAAGTGTTATGTACAGAAAGTATTTTTACATCGCTGCATTTGTCAGTGTATTTATGTCAACGTACGGTTGATTAGACCCAATTGTAATAAATTTTGTATCATTCAGTGGTAGTTTCATATGATTACAAAAATACGATACTGTGCGAATGAAATTGTAAAACTTGATTTAAGAACACTTCGTTAGAAAGTTAGGGGATGTACAAATACTTTTCGTCGACACTGTAGACCTTATGCGGAGAAACGTTCAGACGGTCAATATTATTGCCGATATTTAAGGTTCTCAACGTTATTGTACGTAATAAACCCCTTACACGATCAATATATATATTGTCAATATACAGGGTGGTTGGTAACTGGTGGTACAAGCGGAAAGGGGGTGATTCTACGCGAAAAAAGAAGTCGAAAATATAGAATAAAAATTTTTCGTTTGAGGCTTTGTTTTCGAGAAAATCGACTTTGAATTTTCGCTCGGTACGCTTGCACTTTATCACATCTCGTTATAACGGATCTCACTGTAGATCGTTGTCTCGATGGATATTATCGCAGTTTAAGTTTATTTTTAACGGAAGATTAGCAATACATAATGAAATAATATGAAGTAATCATAAAGTTTATTATTACAAAAATTGCTGAAAATGTTGCCCATTCTGCCGAACACATAGTTCTGCTCTTCTAATTAAATTTCTATGAACACTTTCTAACGTATTCGATTGTCTTAAAGTATGAAAGGCTACAATAATCTTTTCTTTCATCCGTACCGAGCGAAAATTCAAAGTCGATTTTCTCGAAAACAAAGCCTCAAACGAAAAATTTTTATTCTATATTTTCGACTTCTTTTTTCGCGTAGAATCACCCCCTTTCCGCTTCTACCACCAGTTACCAACCACCCTGTATATTGTTGGGAATTCTAAAATATATTGACACCATATTTATATTTTTGACACGCAAAAAGAATACGAACCAAGTTATTACATTATCAATTAGAATATGCGCCAAAAATCAAGTTAAATACAAACAGCTCAATAGAAGGGTGCGATATAAGTTTCTGAGATTCCTCGCGTATAGTGGCATGTCCCGGGCCGACCACGACTACGGGTCTATTATTAACAGCGTTGTTCTTTGCCCCCAGCTTCTTGAACCTATAAATTTTTATATCCCGACCAGATCGTTTAGATTCACGAGATCCTTTTTCCCCACGCCGTTATCGATGCTTACTCATGAATTCGGACCCAGTAAATCGTACAACGATACAGCCAACTCTTACCGCCCCTGTTTTGATTTCTTCGATGTTAGCATCAATAGCTTGAAAAACTATCTTCACAGAATTTTATAAGGGCTGTTACACGCCCGTTATACTCCGTACTATTTCCTACGTGCTTCGCTTCGTTCCTAACATTGTACGTTAATGGCAATTTACGTTATTTATCTCTAAATAATTGAACAAATAAATTATTTAATAGCACCGATGATACATATAAATTAGCAAAAATGCGTAAAGTCGGTAATAAAGAGATGAAAAATTCCACAATAGTTACTCAAATCGGAAAATCTATATCATCAGTGCATCGCCCACTTCGAATTACGAGCGTGGCATTAATTCGAGTTAATTCAGCATGAAACGACGATGATGTTCCACGAAAATAATACGCTCTATCCACTGGAAAAATCGAGCTCGTCAGCACGTTGATAAAAAAAGGCTTTCGGAAAAGCGCAAACCGTTGGCCGGAGTCGAAATTGCGGAATCAGAAGGTGAAATCCGTACAAACAATGGAATTCCATCCGGAGTGGAGGTGAACGAACCGGATAAAACGAAATACGAGAGGAGCCCCTGGGAGAGGAAGGTGAATAGTTTGGTGAAATACTGTCTGATCCTGAGAATGATCGCCCGTGAATGAGAATTCGAAGCCATCTTCAGGGGCTGTTCACCCCTTCTGCTTTCTGTCGACCATTTCCATCTGCCCGGTTTCCTCTTCTCTTTCGCGAAATGAGAATTCGATCCCGGCCAACGGCTTCGCCGCGGTTCCAACGACGACTTCCGTTTGTTCGAAGTCAAATCACTGCGAGGAGGATGTTAATGCCCTGGCGTCTGGTTAAGTCGCGCTTGAAATTCGATGATCTTGCAGTCGAGAGTTCGTTCGAGATTGAGTTTGATATTTGTGCACATTCCCTGTTTATAAAGCTTCGTTTCTTGCTCGGTTTTCTTTCCTTTTGTCAACTCTGCTACGCTCTTTGGGTCATTCTCGATGCGATCGGCTTTCTTTTATCGTTAAAAAATTAATTTCAAAGAAATTATCAATGAATCCTTGTTAATACGCGTGACACTTCATCTCGATTTTATTTCAATGTTTCTTAACGTATTAAGCGGGAATATTTTCACAAAAATAGTCAATTTACGTTCTCGAATTTTATTAATATCATTAGGATCGGTTTAATTATGTTTATATCGTTCTAATATCCTTGTTTTCATTTCGTTGATATCGTTGAATTTCAAAAAATTACTTGCTACTTTTTCGTCGCTATTTCTTCCACACAGATTCACCTAACGGACTATCTTCCTTGTTCAAAGGATTGAAATATTATTATACTAAAATATCGAGCATCGTGTTGTTCAAAGACGGTAGCAGGGTTAAAGCAGAAGCAAGCTGTCTTAATATTTTATTTCTTTTAGTTATTGAGAAACTAGAATTACATTAGACTAAAGAGCGCAGCAAGCTTTTGTACAGTTAAATCGATAAATGACAAGCGCACCGCACGAACGAGCAGCAATTAGCTAGTTCGATCGATAGGTAATTAGAAAATTAGTAAACAGCATATTAACGAACGTAGTAGAGCTGTTAGAAGCTTTTAGCTGTCAGGCGATACCCGTCCCTTCTAGTTTAGCCGTGAGTGTTGTCTTGCGAACAGTTCAAGTGACCACTGGCCAGGAAAGCAGCGGAACAGCGATGACCGGAAGTAACAGCGCGTTGGCCGATTCGCCGGGCCACGAATTCGTGTCCGATAGCATGAGGGTCTCGGACACGGACCTCGAAGAGGTCCGGGAAGGCATGAAAAAACTGGGAATGCAGCCACCTAAAGGTTAGTTGATCGTTGGTCGTCGTTAACTCTACCTTCTGTCAACAATTGTACAGAACATGAAACACGATTTTGCTAACTCGTGGCATGGTCATTAATTACATCTATTTACTCGTATTATATTTAATCCTGGAACTACCAAAGGTTTTTTTGCAGTTGCTACGCACATGTTATTTTTCATTTTCTTTTTTTCTTTTTTCGTTTAATTACGCGAGATGTAAAGGTAACTTTGACGAGATAGTGGAAAATCTCGATTAATATGGAAATACATTGACTCATGAAAGTGTTTAATCTCTTGTCATAGAACACTTTTACGTCCATATCGTACGTGTTATGTGAAATATTTTGAAATTTCATTAACACCGTAATGAAACACGGGTATCGTGATTATGTTGATCAAATTTGAAAGCAATCTGAAGATATATATAGAAATTCGTAATTTTTATCCATAAATTTTTATTACACGTATCGTATAAAATGATTGATTTATTATATATCATGGGTGAAAATTTGTTTCCCTTGTATCGCGTATCTTTTTGCGCACATCTTTTCATCCTAATCTTCTTGATTTTATACCTTTGGTAGTTGCAGTATTTCGAGAATAAAAATGGTAATAATAATTGGAGAACATAGAAAATAGAAAGGAATTATAGAGCCATTTGCCATGAGGTCACGGTGCTTTGCTGATTCGCGCAACGTCCTCGATCGAACCTTCCTTGACAAGAATTCGCGCGATGCACGTTGATTCGAAATTGTTCTGTACACACACCTTTGGCGATTAGCCACCGGAACGTAATATTCGACGAGATGTCCCGCGCCAGTTATTTCATTACGACCACCAACGAAATTTTTGAACAAGAGCTACATGTATCCGTATATATGTTCGAAGAGGAACGAATTCTCCTTTTTGTTTCGCTCGTCCGCGATTTCGATGAATGCATCTATTGATCGGCGTACGAGCGAAAGTAAACGAAATTTCCACATCGCGGTTATACTATGGAAACGAACATCGAACATTTTGCCATCGAATTCGTCACACGAGATACGAATGTATAAAAAGAAAGAAACAAAACTCGTAAGATAAATGAAAAAAAAAAAAGGAAAGAAAAAGAAAGAAAAGTTCCTCTTGGATCGAGCGATCTATGCCCAAGACACAAGGTGTCCAAGAAACACATTCTTCGTGAGTATACTCGTATAGATGAACTTGAAAATTCGAATAATAATCGATCTGTCGATGTTCCACCTTTCTCTTCACCAGCGTTCTAGCTAACCACGTTGCGTCACGTCAGTAGTTCTATATGTGCTCGTTTTTTGTCTTTGTTCTCTATCTTTCTCTTTTTTTATCTATTTTTTATCCCTTCTTCATGCGTTTAACATTTTCCTTATCAGTGTGCTTTATCATTCTTACTCGTAGGAATTGCTCGTACAGGATATACAGCTCTCCCTGTCCATGTTTTATTAAATTCATTCATCAGATTTACGTATGTTCCTCGAAAGAGTTTACGTTCTGTTTCTCGTTCTCTATGTGTTACGAACCCTGCTCGCCTCTCACTTAGAGTTTTATAATGCCCGATGTGACTAAACGACCGCTTTTCCATTCTATTCTGTCAACAGCCTAAGAAGAGGAATATCCCCCCGATAAAAAAGCATTATCCAAAGCACACCCCTCAGAAATAAATACGACAAGCTTCTTTCCCCGTCTCGAAGACCGACGTGAGCTTTTTCGGTTCTTGTCCACCATCTCCTCTAACCCTCCGTCGCATTTTTCGTATCGAATTCTTCTTCTCCTTCGTCTAACTTTTCGTTGCTATCGAGTTTAAACTGCTCCCAGACTACCACCCCCTCCCCCAACTTGACACTACGAACGGGGACGTTCTCACGCGACGAACGATCCTCGTCGTTTTATTTCCCTCGGTTTGCTTTCTCGTTCTCCATTCGCTGCCTCTCGTTCTTTTCTTTTCGTTGCCGTTTCTTCCGTTATCGTTTCCCAAGAACCCTTACGCGTCGACGCGATCTCGTGCCACGCGTAACGGACGATCAACGATTTAGGGGTGGTTACGTCACGCGGTTTTCGTTCTGATCGATCGTAATTCTATATATATATATATAGATATATATATAATTACAACGCCGTGATTTACTGTAACTGTTGTCAACGTGGCTTATCGTCGTCGTGTTCGTCGTTGATCATTTCGTCGCTGTACTCCGTCGATATTTATTAAATTGACGATATCTATTGGTCGTCCAGTTTGATTCGAACAAAGTGACCGACGACCAACCCCCTCCACACTGTTCTTTTCCGAGGATAGTTAATTTTGATAGACGCTCGACACGAGACTTCGTTCGAGGTAGAAGAAAAGACGAACACGAGAAGAAGAGATACAGCGAGGTTAGAGGGAGGGATTGGGGAGAATAGACGACTATAATAAGAAAACCGCGAGAGGAAGGCAGCGTTTCAGGAGACACGTCGGATTTGAAACGCGACAAGAAACGACGCGTTAAATATCGATGATAGCGATGTAGTGACACGCGATTAATGATACGCATGCTGAGGGGAGAGCAAGAGAGAGAGAGAGAGAGAGAGAGAGTAAGAGCGTGAATGAAAGGGAGAGAAAGAGATAGCGAGATCGTGTGTAATAGGTGCGTGAGGGAGAGAAAGAATGAGAGGACGATTCTTTCGAGGAAAGAACGTGGCAGAAAGAGGGTGAGAAAGAAAAAACGAAAGAACCTTTGGTAAAAAATGAAAAGAAGAACACAAAAAAAAGAGGAAAAGGGTACGTAATATACGCAAAGTGAAAAATCGTAATAAAATCACAAGCAAAGATAAAAAAAAAACTTGATTAAATGTCTGTATGTCTGTCCGTTTGTCTGTCGTCTGTCTGTCTTCGTTCTTAATCAATAAATATTGTCTCTTGTCGATTCTCTCCGTGTTGTAAAACATTAAGGAAAACATTAAACACATAACGTAGGAGGAAAGAAAAAGGAAAGAAGGAGGTAAGAAAGGGAGATGAGAAAGATTGGCGAGAAAGTAGCGCGAATAGAGGAGAAGGACGACGCGAAAACTGTGACTATTGAAATAATGCTAATGGCTCTTTCGCGAAATTAACGCGCTATCAAGCAGTTACTCGAACGAAAGAAATAAATAGCCAGACAAAAGAAAAAAATATCTGCTGATCGTAGTTGGTATCTTCTTCTTATAAAGGAAAAATATTTAAACGAAAAGAAAAGACAGTGATGGCAACAGAAAGAATTTACTAAATGTTAAAACCGTAAAAAAATTAAGACGAAATAAGGAAAAAGAGAAAAAATATACAAATTCGTTGAATGACAATACGTGTTTTAAAAGAAAATCTAAAAAAAAAAAAAAGAAAAATAAATAAATGAAACGGGGATCGAGGTGTAAACTTTCGTCTCGTCTCTCGTGGGTGTAGTCCTCGTAGTGATTTTCCTTCCGATTCAATTAAACCAATTTAACAGAGAATTATCGCGCGAACGATAAAAAGACAACCGGCCGGGGGCAATCCGTTTATGCGCCCGTCCACATTCCAACGAATGTCAAAAACCATGCGTATCAAAACAGAAAAAAGAAAAAAAGGAGAACATCAGATAAGGACATTTCATTTAAATCTAAAAAATAGAGTGTGTGAGAGATAGAGGGAGATAAAGGACAGACCTATAACGCAACGAAAGAAGGAAATCGTTACGACGTTAACGATTAGGGAGACGAGGTAACGTGAAACGCGGAAACGAGAGCGGAAATAAATTAATTTATACGCGAGGTTGTTTACATGTGGACGGACGCTTAAGCGGCGTAAACGAGCACGCGAGAAAATCCGCACGTGCACCGGTGCACCTGATTTCGAAATAAATAGAGTAAAAAAAAAAAAAGAAAAAATGAAAAAGAAAAGAGATACAAGATGAAGGAAAGAATAAAAAACAGTACGTGGTAGAAACAAATCGACGAAAAGGTAAAAGTAAAAATAATAGAAACGACCGTGGCACGAACGCGAAGCCTGGATGTAGTCGCGGTGTGCTATCGAACGTCGAACTAGATTTGACATGGAGAGCGCATGTAAAGACGAATCGATATACACACACACGGACTGTTAGAGCTAGTTATAGGGACAGAGCGTGTATGCGAGAAAGAAAGGACAAGTATGGAGTTCCAGATGAAAAATTCGGTTAACTCAATTTTCTCTGTTCGGCGCGTGAAAACAATTCGTTCGATCAATCCGGAACGAACTTACGCTGGAAATAACGATAATTCGTACACGGTGCAGTTCGTAAGGTGGAGCTTTTGGACACGAATAGAAGCCTTCGTACAGAGGGATGACGATTCGCGATGATCGACCAAGTTTCGGCGAACAGATTATGTGGGAAATTTCAGGACGCGTTTCACGTAATTCCCGATAGAATCCACGGCCAGTGGGCGCATTTGGTTTAATCGCGTCAAAGGGGAAACGTAGTTTCTTCGCGGTTGGATCGATCGAGTCAGACGCGTTTCTCTCGCGTTCCGCGGTTGCTTCCGGTTCCGACTGCGACCCTTCTCGCCTTCTTCCAACTAAAACACTCGCGAACGTACGTCGCTTATCGTGATTTCGACCGACAGAAGACAAGATTATTCGAGTTAGAATCTTGGATACAACGTGTACGAGAACTAGGAAGGATGGTCGCGGCCATGTCAAACCTTGCAGGGGAATATTAGCAGCCGCGTACGCCGCGAACGAAGAAAGGAAAAGCGTAGCGAGACACGCCGGAAACCCGTCTATCCGGTTCCGTTTCGCGTTCACCCCCCTTTCCTCGGTTCTCTATTCTTGTGTGTGGTTTCAGTTTTCACCCCCCTTCGCCCTTCGCTACCCCTTTTCTCCCGCTCAACCTTCTACGCCCCCGTCCTAACTAACACTAACACAGGGACACGATTAAATTCCGACACACCGATACACTGAGGCACAAGGACTGGCGTGTCGCGAGATCGATGCGGAGAAACGGGCGGCCGGAGCACACGCTCTTGAAACAACTCGATTGTACGCGTGGAAAATCGTTTGCCATCTGTAACACACGAAGAACACACACACACACACACACACACACATGCTACTGTATTCGTATAAATCGTTCGTCTAACACACACACGCACACTGAAATACACAGACGGCAACACATAGGAAAACTAAAAACGGCACACATACACGAACACGCTTACACTCAAGCGGACTCATCGGTGCATACGTACACTGACACGCGCCGAACGAGAGGCCGCGTGGCCCGCTTGAAACTAGCCTACAACGCTGCTTGTGAATCTCCGCAGAAGAAGATTGGGAACGCGAATTGGAGGCGGAACTGAAGGATTACGAGGTAGTAACAGGTAACGAGGAGAGGAACAGCAACGCGACGCCGATCAGAAACAGCGGCGCGTTGGATAAGGACGATTGGGAGAAACAGATCGACGAGTTGCTGGCCAACGAGGACGACGAGGACCTCAAGTGAGCCGAGAGATTCTTCGCGGTGGACCGGATAGTGGCGATCTCGTCGCGTTTCGAGATCATCCTGCGTTAGAAAAGGGAGACTGAGAGTGTGTGAGATCACCGGGTGGATTGTCGCGTCTTTCCTTCACGGAGATCTTCCTCCGGTTGTTCGAAGAGGGGCAGAGGATGAAAGATTCTTGGAACAGGGGGATCTTGTCTTTTTCCCGCTTCCTTTCAGCTTTCAGCTTTGCCCCTCTTTCGCGATCGTTCAGACATCGCCATAAAGGGAGGAACGGACTTTTGGGGGGGGTGGGTCGATGATGTTCGAGACCGTCGATGCTGCGTCGAATGATGTGACGATGTAATAATGTGTACAAGGGAGGGAGGAAACGCGAGGAAGAATGAGACTTTGAGTTTTTCTTCTTTTCTGTTTTTTTTTTCTTTCTTTGTTAAAAGGATTGTAAGCAAAAGCAGGGGGAGAGAAGACGGAAGAAAAAGGAGTTTGAAGGGGAAGAGGAGCCTGTTCCTCGTTACCCTTCGACGGGGTGTTTTCCTCGACAATGTGTGAGTACGTTTGCGATCCTCGAGCACGATGAAGATGAGAAAGAACAGAGAGAAAGAGAGAGAATAAAGGGGAAAAAAAGAAACGCGGGAAGATAAGTTGTACTACGGTGCTTGTAAAAACCTGTTCTCGAACCTCCGTCGATAATTCCATCCATCGATGATCCGTGAACCGTAGAACGGTGAACGGGTATGCACACGAGACGATATACCTTTAACGCTACACTTATGTCAATTGTTAAACGACTCGCTCTCGATTACAAGGGCGACTATGTAAGATTTACAGAAGAACAAGTTAAAAGAAAGAAAAAAATATTCCAAGCTTTCCCCTTTGTAATATTGATCGTTAATTATATTTATTGCTTAAAAGAAAAGAATTAATATAAATAAACGTATGTTACTTTCAACATCGAGCGTATTATGTAATGTTACGCGAAATGCACTGTGCTACGGAATATATAAATATACATCTATATATAAATAAATAAAAAAAATTAAAGAAGAGAAAGATTTGTTGAACGCTTCTTCATCGGGTTCGAAGGATCGACGACTATCCGAAGTGACACATTACACTGCCGTGTGCCGAAGGACACCGTTTCGGACGAGTATCGTCGAGTATCGTCGGCTATATTTTTTCCCCAAAAAAGAAAGAAAAACAAGTGGAAACAACCCAGAAGCGATGGTCAGGCGCTTTCACGCGCGACGATCCCTTGTCGTTGTTCGTTGATCGTGGATGTTGTATGCCAAAGATGAAATCGATTCGACGAGAAATCGTGAATGGAGAAAAGAAATTGATAAAGATTGACTTATGTTGATGTTTTTGTTAGTATTACATTATTATTGCCATTATTGTCATTATTACTATTATTACACAGGCGCATTTGTTAATGTTGCGCCACGAGAAATACGTACGTTGTATTTTTAGGTTGAAGCTCATCCTAATATGTGTTACGTGTTTGCAATATCCGCGCTAATATCGTTGAGCGCGCGTTAACGTCGATTTGGAGTGAGCACGTGACGTATAAAGGCTCGAGTTACCAATAGCACTAATTAACAAGAATCGATGATGATAGGAAACAAACAATCTCTCGACAGGATTTTCTGCGACATACCGTCCAATTATTTCCTCGACCTCGTCGAACAAACCGGGTCGAAACAACAATTCTCGTTCGTAGACCAGAAAAAGAGTCGCGTTGGATCAAGTTTAGCATTTCACGGCACGATGTTTTATCTTTGTTAAAGCGCGCCTTCGCAACGTCACGTGTACGCTCTGCGATCGATGAGGAAATATTAGAACGTTCGATTGTTGTACAAGGCGAAGGGTGAACTTGCTATCGATGCGAATTAAGGTCGAGAGAAGAGAAACGATGATGCGAACGATCGTATATTTGGGAGAAAAAAAGAATGAGAAAAAAAAAAGAGAAATGGTCAAAAGAAGTAAGCATCATATTCGTATGAAATCGTTGCACTTCCGGTTTCGGAAGAGAATCGTTTTGCGTGCGCCGCCATGTTGAGTCCAGATCTTTCGTCAATTCTTCCCAGACGTTTTCTATGTTAACCTCTATATGTCCGTGCATCGACCGACTTCGATGCATCTGAGAGTAATATTTAAGAAAAGAAAGAGAAAAATGAAAATAATGAAATACGTTTATTTAGCTTAGAGATTCGTAAAAAGGAAGTAGAGTCCTTTAAGGAAGACTTGATTCTGAACTCAACGCTGGTTCACCGTGTGCGCGTGTTTCACCCAGCTCGCTGTGAAGTTTTTAATTCGCACTAGTCGTTAGGTCGATATATATGTATATTGTACGAGATATATATATTAACGTTAAGCTATCGCAATTAATCGGGCCTAAGTTCGTCAAAATGTTAATGAAAGACAGAAACGCGCGTTGTACGTATACATTGTATATGGGCACGTTAAAGACCGAGACGCTTGGTAATCATGTGATTTATCTTTCGAGGTAACATCGAAGGAACGCTAGAGATATAGGCAAATTCTGGCGCGACGTTGAACGTGTCTTTCGTTGACAAATTGTTGTACATTATTGTATTCTATGATTCCGTTCATGGAGCGATTCTCGTGTTATATTTCTTGTACGCGCGACATGTTACGAGCGCCCGTAGAGACCGCGTTTTATGTGTGTTCTTTGCCCCGACTGACAATGAGACGTGAGGAAAAGTACATTTTCGCGACGAGTCCTTCATCTTTTTGGGCGGCCAGAACGATGGATCAGGAAAGTAATATATAATAATATGTACATGTCGATAAATGAACGTCTTTCCCTTCAATGGCCAAAACAACAAAAGAAAAAATGAAAAAAAAAATGAGTATGAAGAAAAAATGAATCATCATGGTGTACTTCGGCAGTCCCCCTATTTCAAAACGACTCTGTGAATTGTGTAATAAAAGCTATCCTATGGTACAGTGCATTCACTCATAAGAATGAACGTAAACCCGATACGTATATATAAAATGATATACATAATATACATATGAAAATATAAATAAATAAAAAAATATATATATATGTTGTTGACTCCATTGAAAGTATGATAATATATTATGAATATTAATGAGAATATAAGGAGGATAAGCATTAATTACGGAACTATTAAGAAAATAATTAATATAAGTGCGGAATGTAACAATAAAGGTCGTGTACCTCGTAAAAAATAAATTGAAAAATACCATAAATAAGTTGATAAATCTTTTACCTGTCAGAGTTCCTTCCAATACCAAAGCTTCTATGTAGAAATACAAAAAACATAAACTTGTGGAGTAAAATAAAAATGATTACGGAAAAGTTGCAATATATAATGTGTAATGTCAATACTTTTATATTTATAAAACTGCTTACATAAATTAATATTTTCAGAGTGTAATGATATTAATAAAAAAGGCATCATATTTAAAAAAAAACACGGTATTTTAATACGAAATACATTTTAAAGATACAAAAATACTGTTGCTTTTTATTAATTTGTTCTTAATTAGCACAATCTATTTACAATACATTAAACGATATAATATATTGTAGAATATATTATTTTCGTCTGCTTCTTAAATTACGAGTTGGTACTGACGGTGTGATAGTTATTGTACTCTAAACAAACAAACAATATGCAAAATGAATAAATAATATATTTGATAGATTATAGAAAAATTTTTAAAAACTTACCTCGAGCGGCTCGATATCTTGGAAAGATTCATCTTCTGTAATGTACAATTTCTTTCTACGAGTATTTTTCTTCTTTTCCGAAGCTGTTTCCCGAGGTGGTAAAGTAGTAGTGCGTTTTACACTTCGTCTAAAATATAAAATACAACATGTTTCAGTATAAATTTTTAACTTAAAAAGACATACTACTCTTTTATATCTCATTTTAATATAATATAATATATAATATATATAATATACTTTGAATCCGAGCCAGAAAGGTCGATCACTGAAATTTCATCCTGTTTCGGAGACGATGGCGTAAACTTCTTTGGTGGACGTCTTACTCGACGATCTTTAAGTATCACCTCGTCTTCAGATGTATTTTCACAACACTCTTTATCTTTAGAACGATTCTTTATTAACTACAAAAGGCATTTATTAAAGAAAGTTTGTTAAACTATATTAAATTTTGTAATGAAGATACCTTTTGCTTTTGCTTTTCCAACTCTTCTTGTTGATTTTTTACTAAGCTTTCATACTTCGCCACCATCTCATCTCTATTCTTCATAAATGATTCCATTTCACGCTCTTTCTCTATCAAGCCATTCCTCAGTTCATCGTTTACAGCTCTTAACCTTTCGTTCTCCTCTTTCCTTTCTTGAGCAGTTTGTTCTAAAAGATCTAATATTTTGGCATTTTGTTCATTATGTTTAACGCGTATTTCTAACTGTTCGATATATTCTTGCTTTCGAGCAAGCATTTCTTTCGTATCTGTTAGATTCTTAATTGTACTCTTCATTTCTATTTCCATTAATTTATCGCTTCTATCATCATTTTCTTCGTGTTTTTGTATCATAAATTTCATTTCTGTGAAAATGCACAATGTAATAACTTTAGGGGGAATATCATTTGTTAAACTAACATACCGTAGATACTGTACTAACCTTTTTGAAGAGAAATAATTTCAGCATCTTTCTCTCGCTCTTGTTCCTCTGCTTGTTCCAAACGATCTTCAAGTTGTAAAAGCTTATTATTATTCTCATCTAATAACTTTTGCAGTTGATCTTTTTCAACTTGACATGTTTCTAAATTCTTATTTAATTCAAGAATTTTTTCCTGAAGCTCAGTTATACTATCAAGATTACGTTCTAACTCTACTATTTTAGCGGCATGAGCATCGAGACACTAGAGTTTTATTGAAAAAATTATTAAATTTTACTGAAGAATATATACATACATATAGTATATTTATATGAATTTAATTAAATACCTGCGATTTGATATTATACTTTTCTACTATGGATGAAAGTTCTCTTTGTAATTTATTTGTCGCTTCTTCGTGTTCATTTTTACACTAAAATAAAATTAAACAGATTATATTCCTGTAAAGAATGGTGATATTACTTATACATACCTTTGAAATATGATTATCAAACTCTACTTGCAACGCGTTAAATTTCTGTAAATATATAATCTTTTTATTACATTTGTATAAAAATTTGTATAAAAAGTTGTTATAGAGTAATAAAAAGTAACCTACTTCCGTACACTCACTACAATCACTTTTAGTGAAAGGAAACTGCTCGTCATTCTCTTTACTTTCTTGTTCGTAATCGCTAATTTCTGTTTTAGAAGAAGTCTTAATATTATTTGCGTTTTTTAATGTCTCTTGAACCTGCATTTTATCTTGCTTCATTAAAGATAGTTCTTTCTGAAGCAAATCAATCGATTGTTTATATTCTTCTGCATTAGTCTTACTTTCATTATTTTCTTCAACAAGTTTTCCTATTTTTTCTTCTAAAACTAATACCTTTTGGTCCACCTCTTCTTTCATCTTGAAAATAAAAAAAAATTATGCAAGTATGAAAAAAAGAGCAACATATTACATTTAATTACCAACCAGACAGTTTTCTTCATACTGTGTCTTAATGTCATCGTATTTTACCATCAATTTTGTCAATTTATCTAATATAATCTCATGATCATCAGTTTCTTCAGTAAAACTTGTCTGGCTAGCCTCTTCTTTTATCACATTTTCAATAGTTTGACTACTTTTATTAAATACATCGTTCCTAGATGTTTGTAAAGAAGCTTCATTAGATTCTATGTGCGTTTGACAGTCTATGTCTACTGTTTCTACCGCTACTTTCTCTTTTACACTTTCATCATCGTGGTTTTTAGATTGTGTACTATTCATTCTTAAATTACATATCTGTTCAGATATATCTTTTAATTTGACTTTGGCAAACTCCAGTTCTTGCTTTAAACTTTGTATTTCAGTTGTACTTCGAACTAATTTTTCTTCCAGAGCAGAATTTTCTTTGCCTACTGCCAGTACTGTTTCTTCCATTTGAGCATCGGATATATGTTCTGTAATGTTAATAATATATTAAATTACATCATGACTTTTTAAAGTCGTATAAAATTATGTATACATGCCTGTCTGTGTATGCTTATTATTTGAATCCACTATTACTACCTCTACTTTGAGATCAGAAGATAAATCTTCTTCAATGGCAATATTCTGATTTCTACCTTTAATGTCTTTACATTCCTATAAAATAAAGATTTATGTTATTAGTGCACTTAATCGATGCAGTGGTATATTTTAAAAATGTAAATAATAACATACATTATCTTTATATTCCCAATCTTGTTCTATGTTCTTTGTAGTATCAACTGTTTTTTTGAGTAATTCAAATTCATTTAATAACAAGTTCTCATTTTCCAATTTACATATTTGATCTTCCAAATCTTGTATCTTCTTTTCATAATTCAGTATAATTTTATTTTGATTTTCTAATTTTTCTTCAAATATATCAACTGTTTTAGTTTCTTTTGTTAAACACAAGTTAATATGTGCAAGTTCTGCTTCTAAATCATCTATTGTTTCTTGTTTGTCATATAACTCTTCTTCTTGCTCTTTAATTATACGTTCTTTTTCTCTCTCTTTTGTAATAATATCAATATATTCTTGTTTTGCTTCATTTAAAAATATCTTAAGTTTCTGGAATAATACACAACGAAAAATATGTTTAATATCGCGAAAATTATAAATATAGTATTAATTATCATACCTTAACCTGTTCCTCCCTGGCAGATAATTGAGATTTTAATTCTTCTACATAACGAATTGTATCTTCATCCGAACAGACATCCTTTTGAACTGCATTTAACAAATTGTTTGCATTTTTTAGATCTTCCTTTGACAAACTAAGTTCAAAAGTTATTTTAGTTTTTTCAGCCATTAAATTTTGATTTGTTTCCTTAAGTTCCTTCACGCTATTTTTTAACAAGATGATCTTCGACGTTAAGTGTGAATTTTCAATTTCTAATTCTTCAATGTTTTTGGAGTCATCATCTAGATCTAAATTATTGATAGAAACAGACGAACGTCTTCTTTTACGACTATTAAGCTGTTCCAATTTTTCCTTATAAAAATCTTCAACTTGTTTTACAGACCAGTGAAGTACATCTTCTTGTTGTTCTTCCACGTCTTTCATACGATTCCTAAATTATATTTGACAAAGTTTACATGAAAAATGTTAGCACAGAGAAAACGAATGATTTAGTACATACTTCCATTCTGTTTCAAGATTTTTCATTATAGATGTATAAGTGTCAGCCATTTCTTCGCGTATTTGCAGATCGCGCGTCAATGCAGAACTTTTTAAAGTAGCAAGTTCTTTTTTCAATCTTTTATTTTCACTTATTATCTCATTGTAATCTTCTGATTGAGCATAATCTGAGTTATCATCAACTATATTTTGCCAGTCTATAAAGATAATTCAAAATTATAAATTCTGCTGTAAATTAAGATTAATAATACAAGACATACCTTCACTTTCCAGTTCTGTAGCATCCCAATCAGTTTCTGTTTTTATACTTTGTGTAACTATTCGTGAAAATCTCGATTTAGTTTTCTTGCATACTTTCTCTTTTTCTATAACTATCTTTTTTGCAATAGCAGAAAAATTGAGCACATTTTGTGTTTCTATGTACAAATTTGGTATAGGATTAATATTGACTATTAAAATTATATGCTCTTTTCCAGATAATGCTTTTTGAAATAGTCTTGTTAGTTTTGATTCTCTGAATGGGCCAATATGTTCTATTTTCTGTTTCGATAACTGTCCTTCATGAATGGTTTTTAAACATCTTCCTAATACTAGGAGACTTGTATTAATATTTTGTGCTTCTTTTAGTCTGTCTCCAATATTTAAGGTTTTTTTTAATCGTTCTGATCCAGCCAAATCACAAAAAGCAAACCTATCATTTGAGAAATAACAAGTAACAAAGCATGTAATTAATATCTAAAAAAATAAAAAAGATTATTTTCTACATACGTGCTAACTTCAACAGAACTGGGATCATTCTCAACATAATATTTCAATAATTTTATGGTGAATATGCAATGTGATCTTGAACTTCTTGCATTCAAAGCAGTCGCAGCTACTTTCAAATTATATTGTCCTGCCATTAAAACTTGATAAGCCTCAGAACCAGAGTTCACACAAACAGTCTTTAAACCTTTAATAAATGTTCTTCCATGGGTATCTGTCGCTAATTTAAGAGGCGTTCTCTTTTTCTGACACTCATTTGATAAAAGATCATATACAATTTCATTATAAATTTCAGCAAAAGAAACCCAAACAGAATAATGTGCACCAATACATTGACTAGGTCTAATAGGTGATTCCTCTTGCAATAATTTTTGCATCTCTTTATAAGCATTAATAAACTGATATTTATCTACAGAAGCAAATGTTAGTAACTTGGTTTTTATCTCTAATTCTTGGGCACGTTCAAGAGGATCCAAAATAACAATATCACAGTGATTCATAGGTTTATAAGAAGGAGTAGACTTTGGTGTAATGTTTGAAAATACAAATTCTAAGCATCTTGGTATTATTCCAGGGGATGTGGTAGTCCCTTGTAATGTATAAGATTTCCCGGAATTTGTAGTACCTATAAAATTATATTAAAATGATTTAGAACATTATATAAATTATTATATATAAATTTAATTGTATAATATATTTACCATAAGTCATGATAGTACAATTCTGTCCACTTAGAAAATCTATCATTTGTTGCTTTACAGATTGTTCAAACAATTCTAGCTGAGTAGTTTCTGGTCCAAAGGTTTTAGTAAATGTAAACTTTCTACACACAATATCAGTACTATTGGATCTCTTGACACAGCTGGTATTATTATCTAAAGTAGGCAATCTTGTGAACAAAGTAGAGGAATTGATAATTTTATATGCATCTTGTTGCTCTTCAGATAATTTTAATTTCTTGGGGAATGGTTTCATTCGTAAATATACTTTAACTGTTTGTAAAGTTTCTGATTCTGAATTTAAAGAACCACTTTGTACAGTATAATTGGATTCTTCACTTTGAGTTTCAGTGTCATAAACAGAAAGTAAATTTTTCTTAGTTTCCTTTAAGACACAAGGTCTCTTTCCATAGGCTAATATACTAGGATCTCTGCCAAATAAATATGACATGTCATCTGGAGGATTATTATAAGAAGTTCTAATAGAATCTAATGTGTTATCCATCTACAAACATTTGAAAAATATATGTTATTCTTTTGTTATATTAATCCTTGCAATGGAAAAAAACAATCAAAATTTTGTTCATACCTTCTTGTGATAAAACTTTCGATTAATTACGTCACATTAAAAATAAAATATCTTTTCACTTATTAAACAAATATTGTTTAATGAATAGAAAAATTAAAATCTTCCTTTATTGCATACTTCTGAAAACAAATCTTATTTTTAAGTAAACCGATAACCTGTTAACAATTTTAAATATATATCTTTTACTTTATAGTAGTCACTTATGAAACGTTAGATTAATACCTGTTTTCACATGCTATATGAAAATTTAAACAATTAAATCAAAATAAACACTAACGCATATTTCTTTCACAGGAAGCTCGTGAATCCACAGCCACAACAAACGGTTAGTATTTTATTTTAAAATCTTGTCGTGAGAATACTTTCTTCGGATTGGTACAATTTTCGATGGACGTATTATTACCGCGCTCAGCATATAACCAATAAAAGTCAAGATATACTTTTGACGACCAATAAGGGTGAAGATAGAAAACTGTGTTCTGATTTAACAAAACGTACCTACCTTGTACTTAAAAATATAAAATTTAGTTAAAGTAATTATATTTAAAAAAATAGTACATATAAACAATATATAGAAATAGTTGAAATGTAAAAAATTAAGTAATGATTCCTCTTAATTAGATAAGGTGATTATAATAAACATATGCATAACCACATTATTAAAATAAATCTTTATTACATTTATCATTCATATCAATATTTACAGATCTCAAATTAAACACATATGTACATATAGCAGTTAGTACTCTCTTTTTTATGTTACCTCCACATACGATGACAATCTATAATAACTTTTGGAATAAAAAATATATTTTTTGGACGTTCAAAAAAGGAGTCCAATATTATTAAAAACTGTTTAAATTAAACGATGGTTAGAGGAAGAGACATGGTTATACAACGTAGATATAAATTGTAAAATATTAAAAAACAATATAATCATTTACAGAAAAGAAACATGATAAATATACCTAACATTTTATAATTGTAGGAATACTAACGTGAGCTCATAAGTCTTTTGTTGCACCTATGAAATATTTCACGCACCATTATTGACTTTTGTATCACGTTTCATGTTACATATAAAAAGAATATTTCATCCTATAATATCCACTTCAGAGTATTTAATCATTTGAATCAACAATGGAATTACAAGTAAAAATAAATTACTTTTTCCAAAGTACATCAACACAGTTATTTTTCTACATTTTTATGTCTTTTATGTCTTTTATGTCTTTTACACATTTTAGTCACTATTTTTTTCATTCAAGTCAATTTTTTATTATGTATTAACAGAGTCAGCTGTGGGAAATATTTTCAATCTAATTCTTTCATCACATGTTGATAACTTTAAATTGTTTTTAAATGGTGATACCATTTAACGAGTTTTAAAATTAATACAGTAATCGTAATGTCAAGATTCATGATTCAGAATGCCTTTTAAATCATCTGGCAATGTATGTGTGATGTCATTTATTCTTTCTTGAAGTTTTTCCCTTACAGAATTGCCTATAGGTACTTCATCAACGTAAGTCTTTTCTAATTTCTGCCGAATTCTAAGAATCATATCTACCAATTCTACCTCCTGTTTTCCTTGCACCCAGGTTTTTAAATCCTGCAATAATGGTAATTTGTTTAAGAAATAAAACAAATAAACATTTTTATTTTTAAAAACAAATTAAATTTTCATATTGAACGCGAACATACCGCTTGTGATAATGCCTCAAGTTGTATAACTTGTAACTTTTGTGATAACTCCGTGTATCTAGTATGAAACCAACCAGAAAAATTAGGTGAACGGAAAAATCGTCGATATAATCCTACCCAATCTCCTTTTATGCCTGTGGTTAATTGTGGCCCAGCACTACTTAAAGTAGCTAAGAAATCGTTTGGATTAAATAATTCAGGTATAGGTGTAGCCTAAAATAATTATAATATATGTATATTATAGTTCCAACTGTTTAAAACATTCAACAGACAAAATGATACTTACTTTAAAAGGTGATATGTCCTTTTGTAATGGCATAAGACTTGCAATATATCTTTCAAGAGGTATCATAAAACTTTCAGTCAATTCTATCAAATGACGTTTTAAAAGAGCTGTTTGCACTTCCCCTGGCCTCTTTGTTTGGATACCTCTAAATAATTTCTTCAATATAGTTTTATCCTTCTGAAGGAAAGGTTTATACTGAGTATAAACTCCTGGCTTTGAATCTAATATTTTGAGATTCTCTGATTTCTTTATTTTGTACCTTTGATTCTCTAAAATATAAAAAATATTTAAATATTCTATGTATATACTATTTTATAGAACTTACCATTACTAGTTCCATTACTTATTCTTATAATATGAGGCCAATGCTGTAGAGTTTTGGCAAAAAATGGATTTGTTACACCTAATATTACAGCAGGTGGTGATGGAGCATCTGTAGTATATTCTTTAAATTCAGAATCATGAATTGTAAAATAAGGTCGGTGATCAGCACAATATTTTAATGGTGCAATCATCCTAAAAAATAGTGTATTTTTTTGTCTCATTTTCTTATTAAAATTATTTTTAACTATTTACGAAATATAATAAAATACTCACGCAATAAGTGCTTGGACCATTTCAGAGCAACCAGTAGGTGAACCAGCCATAACAACAATTGGTTCACTAAGTAATACTAATTCCCATAATAAATGTACATAACTTACAACACTAGCTAAACTTCTAAACATATCTCCTTCATTGGCAGATGTTAAAATTAGTCTTCGAGTTGCATGAAAATTTGGCGCATGATCCATGGCAGCAATTGTAGGTGCAGTTGCTTTATAGTTTTGATTTGGAATATATGTCTAAAATATGAAGAATGAAAAATAACATATGGTAGAAATACGAATTACAATGTATCAACTTTTACCTGAAATAAAACACCTATAAGTGGTAAATGCACTACTTGGCCTGGTATTGGAGGAGGCCATTGATCAATTTCTCTTACAATAGCTTCCATCACTGCATTGCCCATTTCAAAAAATTCAGGTGCAATTAAAGCACACAATTCACCAAAGAGATTCACAAATGGCAGTTTTGTAATTATAACAATACTCTAGCATATAAATAAAGTTATTATTTATGCTTCAAGATCCTGTATTTACATCTTTATTATTTTAGTATATAAAATAAACCTTTTGGAAATATCCTCTTGGAAGAGACTTATCTTTCACTTGACGAAAGTATACATAACCCCAATAATAATCTTTATCACATTGTAAAAATGGAGGTGACTTTCTATCGTATTCTTTTAAGGCTTTAGTCTCTTGAAGGATAGCTCCACTCTGTCTTATTCTGACATGATATTGTGTATCTCCCATACAACCAGAGTTAGAATCGGGAAAAGCAAGATAACAAACATTAGATCTCTCTTGTTCAGATAGTTTGATATGAGATGGATATATAGCCTGTATAAAGGAAAAACAGATATCACTATAAATGTAAGATGTTTATAAATAAACAATTATATTAAAAATTAAATATAAAATGTAATAAAAGGGTACCTCTATAGCTTGACCTAATTCAAGATCAAAAGTAACAATACACATGCAATGTACCCAATTATGAAAACGTTCCCATTTTTCATATATCATTTCTTCTTGACTACTTATAGTATCCATTCTCCTAGTTCTTGAACAAGAGGCAACTGACATCTTATAAGAATTTGGTTAACATAACCACATGCATATATTAGGGAACATGTCACCTTGATATCTTATTAAGTGACAAATTTAAAAACTTCTGTTTAATTTATAACTTAATATGTGTGTGTTATATTTCCTATAAAGGAATTTGGATATCTGAAAACATATTAAAATATTATGTTCTATACTTTTTTGCTATATATTATATTATACAATATGTTAGCTTATATGTTCATCAATAAAGAACTTACAACTTTATTTAAGGTGCACATTATTCCGTGCTTTTGGATTAAAATTGTTTCCTAGATAGTTTTTCTTTCTATTTTAATAATCTCATAATTACTTTTAACTTCAGCATATATATATACATATATTTTTACCCTGTTTAATGATATTTAAAAACATTTAATACACTTATGCACTTTGTTTACTATCATTGAGAACAAGGATCAAAATGTCAGGGAAGAATGTTAATTGAACAATGAAAAAACTCAGGTATCAAAAACACGAGGGTCATTACATGTACACTTATTTCATTATTCTTTACTATTTACACACAATTGTTAAAATGCCCACGTGTTTTCCATCTTGTAATAATAATAATCTGCCAAACATATTAATTTGATTTCGAAAACGATGGTGTGGCAATGAAAATGTTCATGAATAATGTTTACACCAGTACTTTTCTTGGATGAAAGTATCTCCGTATGTACGTATTTAACGTTTGGTTTCGCTTTATTGGAGAAAGTCTTCATAATGCTCAGTATCTATAACAATAGTTTCATAACCTCCCAAATCAAACATGTACGTATTTTCAGTAATTTGATTTATCTGAGCGCGTCAATCTTGTCAGATAACATCAAATCAAAGATATATTGCTTACATACAGATTGCAATCAGTACAATTCTACCTCTTAAGTCATGAGAGATTTGCTTATATCTTATATCCCTAATAGTAATATTCAACCATAGCAGTACTGACCCTTTGTTAACTCGAATCATAAACTGATGTATGTATATATCTATATACAAATCTCAATAGATACCAAACTTGTTTTTTACAATATCTATACTTTCTAAAATGTTTAAAGATGAAACTACAAGAAACAAACATAATTGTTTTATTTTTCGTTTTCAACCATTATATTTCATCTATTTCAGTCCCTTAAGAATATCGAAAAGAATACTAAAAATGTTAAGAACTATTTTCCTATAATTCTCGTTTATATTGTACATACATACACATAAACATTCAATTTTTATATTATAGAATTTTTATTTTAATGGATAATAAATTTTATATATATATATATATATAATACAATATATACATATATAAGAAAGAATATATTAATTTACCTATAACAATAAAGATATTAAAACTATCATAAGAAAATCATAAGTCAAAGTTTTAATTGTCAAGTGTATATTGTATATTACACGAATGAATTTCGTTAATGCATACATAATAAATATATATATGTTTCTTTATATGAATCAATAAATTTCTGTATAGTATTATACAAAGAGGAAATCTTTATCGATGTGCGTGCACTATTCTACGCATGCATATTGCACCGGTATATTTCATATTGATCAAATATTTATGATTTGTAACGTGATTGTAATATAAATATAGTTAAATACATATGTAGATTATATAAAATTTTTCACGAAACTGAATTTCATTTTACAGTAACAAATCCATAATTAAAAAAAGTTCGTTTACTAACGAATACTATGCACTTAAATAATAATAGATTTACCCTTGCATTTATTTTCTAATTTATTTGTATAATTGCATAAGTTGTCTGCATTTCAATTGTAATTTATTATTATAAGTTATTATAAAAAGTTAGACCACAATATTGACATTAAATACAAGATATGCAAGTATTTATTCTACCTCTTGTATTAACTTTAATATTTCGATCAAACTTCATTGGAAATCGAAGATATTTCAATAAGCGAAGCTTCTATTCTTCTTTGCCAAAAAATTAACAGTAAAATTAGTTAGAAGAATGTTAAATTTAATTAAAATGTATATATATATATATATTACAACGTATCCCGGATTTTAACGGCGCAACTTGTGTAAATAAGAAAAGAATGTTATAAGAACATAAATAGTTTAAAACTTTATTAATAAGTTATAAAAAAAATATCAAACATGAAGGGAATAGTATATAGTTATTACTACGATACAATGTAAGAATTATATCAGCAATATTTACATTTATTGTTAGTCTATTTTTGCGTGCTGTGTCAAAGTTGTCAACGATTTCTGAAGGTAACTTCATGATAATTTCTGCCAGTACCATTGAATCGTTAGTAAGTTAGTGGACTTCGTACAAAAAAGCCGTAATCATTTACAAATCGAGAGTATGCAGATATACATTTTGTTTGTTTCTGCAATGGAAATACCTAAACTGCTGTGAGAGAATATCAAAACGGGTTCCCTAATAGAAGAATTCAAAACATGTGGATGCAACTGGATAGCTGTCCGGTACATTATGGAGTATATAATATTTGTGAATTAAACAATCATTTTCCTCACAGATGGATAGGTCGAAGAGGGCCAATACCTTGGCTCCCAAGATCGCCTGATCTCATGCTATTAGATTTTTATCTGCATTTTAAGATGGAATATTAGTTACTTTTGGAAGTGCTAAAAGTATTATACTACCTTCGACGGCCTGAGATAGCAAGCACAGTTCGCGTAAATAGAATAAACGTAAGTATTGGTGATCTATTCCTACATTTCATTGTAGTAATCGCAAGCCATTACTTCGCATTTCATATTTTTTCATAACATTTTAATAAAGTGCTAAACGACCTATATCTATATAACTTTTTTTTTCTTAGGCCAATAGAATGTACTGACTGTAAGTTTCGTACTGTAAGTCTCGTCGTTAAAACCTAAGACACCCTGTAGATATATAAATGGATCTATTATACTAACAATAGAGCAAGTGGATACGCCCCTGGGTGCACGAATCCGCGCGTGCTTAATCTTTGCGACTGTCACATTCTGTCAAGCCCGGTTGTCAGCCTATGCTCATCAGCCATGCTGTGTCTAACTGTAAAAAATAACTTTTAGCCATTAAGTGTCACTTGGTGCAGTTCCAAACTAGTAGATAAAAAACGGTGGCTTGCAATCGCGATCAAACATGTACCGTATCTTTCCCGATCTAATAACCGATACGGGTGTGTCTACGCGCGTGTTCCGATACGTGATCAAGTATGTCAGTCAGTTTGTAAAAGTGCAAACTTGTAGCTGTAGCAAACATTAGGTTACCAATAAACAGTAAATTTCCTAACGATGTCAGCTGACATCCTGCAGGATAAAAGCGTAGCCTTGAACGGCAAGAATGACGTACCGGTAGTCTCGCAACCCATTACCAGGGGTGGACTTAGGGTTTACAAGATTGTTGTTTTGGGCGATGGTGGTGTTGGTAAATCAGGTATAATCCAATTTTATTTGTCATCGTTTAATTAGAAAAACATGTTATATCTCATATATATTATGGAAATTAATTTTTCAGCTGTCACATTACAATTTGTCAGTCATAGCTTTCTTGATTATCATGATCCAACTATAGGTAAGAGTTTATTTCATGTATGTTGTAATGAAAATTGAAAAATCCGAAAAATGTCTGTAAAATTTTGTTCTTATTATTTTTTAACTTTTAGAGGAATATTTCATTTAATGTTCTTTCTTATTGACAGAGGATTCATATCAGCAACAAGCAGTTATAGATGGTGAAGCTGCACTTTTAGATATATTGGACACTGCAGGCCAGGTCAGAATTTGTTCTTAACATGGTTTTGTAAAAAAGTGAATTTATCATATTGTAATTTTATATATACATAAATGTTATATGTAATATGATTTTTTTATATGTAGGTGGAATTTACAGCTATGCGTGACCAATATATGAGATGTGGAGAGGGTTTTATGATATGTTACTCTGTAACTGATAGACATAGCTTTCAGGAAGCTTTGGAATATCGAAAATTGATAACACGTGTGAGAGCTAATGAAGATATCCCATTGGTATTAGTTGGTAACAAATTTGACTTGCAACATCAGCGAAAGGTAAAACACAATTTTTCATTCTAGCTGAGATTCACTGATTTTGTTAACATGAGAAACATATTATAGGTAACTACAGAAGAAGGAAAGGCACTTGCTGAGCAGCTTGGTTGTCCCTTTTATGAAACATCTGCAGCTCTTAGACAGTTTATAGATGATGCATTTTATTCATTAGTCAGACAAATTCGAGCTAAAGAAAGGTCAAGAAATTCGGTACGTAAACACAGTCGTTGGTGGCGGTTGCGTTCAATTCTTGCCTTTATATTTAGAAGGAAGCAAAGACATGTCAATAGTCATCATTATTCCCCTTAATCGACGTATTTGCATAGATATCTTTTTGATAGCGTTTGTTTTAAATTAACAAATTATGGCAACATAAATAGTTTGGAATTCTACAGATTACACAACGAACAAAATTTTTTATGCTTCTTTTATATTTTATAACAGTCCTTCAATTTAGGGATTAATTCACTAATATCTCACTGCCTCATCTTTAACCCCATTATATTTTAAATGTAGTAATGGAAACATGAAATATAGACTGCAATTCATTATTTTTATTATAAACTTTACACTAATAGCTTCTATTACATTGAGAAGCTATGTAAGAACTTATATGAAAAAAAGTTAAACGTGAGATGATACAAGCAACAAGGATGTGATCTCCTAAAAAACTTTCAATATAACAGTAATAAGATGTCCATAACTCTGTTCCCAAGGTCGCTAGTTTCTTCATTATTATTTATTAAAAAAGGCTATTAATATTATTTACATTATATGTATCTTATCAGGAACAATAACTAATAACCGTAATTTAAGGCCTAATTATATTAGGAGTATCTCACTTTTGTTTTTTTAAATTAATATAATTGCAGTTTTTATTTAATATTTTCTCTCCAGTCAAAATTTTGATTATTGTTTTACAACTACTATTTTATATGACCAAAGAATTTGATATTTCATACTATATGAAATATTAAATGAAAATTTATAAATGCAGAATATATAGAATATGTGAGATAAATAGAAAGTTTTGTAATGCTAAATAATTGTTATATTATGACAATTAATCGTATAAAGTTAAACTAAAATTTATTTATACCAATTTAATTTTCTATAGAAAAAAATGAAAATTATGAATGGTTTTACATCAAATTAAATTATTACAAAGTATACGAAAGTTATAATGATTTTTAAAGTTTACAAATGTTATTTGATGAAATCGCACAAAGTGAACAATTTTTAAAACGATATTTTCCAATCAAAAAGAGTATTTACACAAATATATTTTTATTTTTAAGAATTGAAGAGATAATACTAGTAATGTATTTGATTACATAGTAAGTCAACAAAATTTTATGTTCATAGACTACTAATACTTTTTCTCTAAGTTTGAGTTCTAGAAACTTCGAATAGTAAATCCACGCTGTTGAGATAAAAGAGATTTAGTCATATGCTTTCGATTCTTCTCCGCTCGTTTTATGATGGTATGGACGCTAGGAGCACTACTTTCACTATCTGTCTATTGTGATGGAATGTCCAATTGGCAATGCGTCCAATTAGATAAATAATAATTGCGCAAAATCTCGGGTAGATATACGTCTAGATAATGAATATCTTATGTATTCATAAGACAACCTAGGATTGTTTTGTTTTCTGTTGTCTTTCGGTATAGTAGGATGTGTCAACATATGTGGAATTATTGAAAACTACTACTTAAACATAACTCTGATACTTTCATTGAGGATGATTTTTTGTATTTTTCTTACAGTGCCATATCTTTTAAAGCTGATTTGAAAAATCCGTTTCACATGCTTACAGTTATCATTCTGTTAAGGTACTCTATTATTACAGAATACCTTAATGATCATATAGGTAATTCTCTATCATAATTGTAATTTTTTCACATTTGCCACACTTATGCTATCCGGTAAAAATTTTTTAATATGTTTTGTTGCCGAATTAAAGTTTTCTACCTTTATACTTGGAATGTAGAGCTCCATTATCTTGTGGAAAATTATTCCTATTCTAACTAAATGATTACCAATGAATATCACATAGAGGCTAGTTTCTGTTTCTCTATATACTGTAGCTTTATCATCAATACTGATGCAATATCTCAAGTAGATTTTGTATCTCCACGTCTGTTACATAGAGCTCCATTATTCTGTAGAAAATCATTCCTATTCACCAAATAATTTTATCAATGAGTATTATATGGACACATTTCATAGTATACTATGACTCTGCCATTAACAAAAATGATCCAATATATAATTAATAGATTCTATTTTGATGAGTAAAAAGAATATAATACAGAGTTTATGCAAATCGCCAAAGTTTATTTAAAAATAAAAATGCGAGTAGAATACTCTTTGATATTCGTCAATATTGATTGCGTGAAGAATAAAAGAGTAACTTATTCGTCGAAATTACAAAAATATTGGTGCTCGCTAGTAAGAGTTAATTTATCGTACCCTCAAGTGTCTTCACTTTCTCTTGTTAGAGCCAAAGGTAATAAGGCATGTGGTGTCTGCTCCTAGCGTTCAAAACTTCATGTTTTCTTACATTATTTATTAGAGCTTTTAATTCTTGTGCAGCTTAAGAATACGTGATTTCTTTTTTAGTGCATGTATATTATAAATCAATTACGTTTAGTTATAAATTAATAGAATTATAATATACACTAGAACCTCGTTTATACAGGCAGATCGGAGGATAAGGCGATTCAAATAACATATTTTGTATAAATGCAATCATATGTGATCATTCACATATATTAATATATTTGCTATAAGAATACGTGTTTGTACATGTACAATTGAACATAGTTCGATTAATAGGGGCTCAGCATTAACTTGTTCGCATAACGAGGTTCTATTGTTCTTTATATAGTTGCCAGATAATAGAACCAATCTATAATAGCATACAGTCAAGATATTACAAAAAAATTGTTAAATGTATATTTATATGTATATTAAACGTCTAGTCGTTACTTAATGTTTCCTAGTCAAGTCTTGCATTTTGTTAAACATGCAATAATTTACAATTTACAGACGCGATTATGAATTTTGATTGCAGTTTAAAGTGATCATTTATATGTATTTATCATATCTTATAAATATTTATACATGTTGGTATTATATTTGTTATAACATTTTATAAACAGTTTACTAATAGGGAACATAATTATTAATATTTAATCCATCTTATTAGCTAACATAACAAATCTGACTATTTCATTTTATAGAACAAGTACAAAGTACTATTGTCAAATCTGATAATCAACTACATCAACACTAGCTTTGTACTAATACAGTAAAAAATATTAATAAATATAAATTATCTGTATGTAACAATTGAACATACAATACAAAATCTGTATAATTTATGTACTGTGTAAAATGTGTTTAATCTTTAAAACTTTATAATAATAAAAGGAGAGTATTTATCTGTTTTAGTTATTAATGTAATATTTTATTTCTCTTTATATTTGTTTATAAACTAACGAATTTACACGTATAAAACATGGAAGAACAATGAAATGTAATACATTTCAATAAAAATGTAATGATATATTTATATGAAAATGGAATTTTTAAAGCTAACAACGGCGACGAGTGGTATCTTTGTCTGTCCATCGTTTGCTTAATATATCATATTGTATATGTATATAACCAAGAATACCCAAAAATATTAAGAACTAGAAATAATATAAATAATGTTAATATATAGTATAATATAAATTCAAATTAATTCTGTATTTTAAGAAACGCAAAAGAAGCACATTTTACAATGACAATACAGTAAAATAATTAAATAAAATGTAAATTTATAATGTACTACCAAAAGAATTTTAATAGAAACAAAATTTTAAAAATGCTTCCTTTGAGATTGAGCAATAAATTTAATATGATTGAAATAAAGTTATGTATTATTAATGTATTTAAGTTGCGATTGTGTAATATACTAATTGGAGATAACAAAATACAAATTGGAATTGTTTTAAGTATATAGTCTTAATTGACAATTTTCGTATTCTGCATGAAAAATTTACAATAGTACTATATACAGGTCCACAATTATATGATAATTATTATAGAAAAATGGTTCATTTCGGATAATTACTTGAGTACATTCAACGAACTGTGACAAGATTTTAATTGTAATTCTGTTTATAAAATAAATATAAAATACAACATTAAAAAACATCCATTTTATTTATTTACATTCATTCTAGTAAAAAAATATATGATAACAGTATAAAATAATGAACAAATGTGTTATGTCATGAAAGCTTGATATATAATGTTCTATATAAGTAGAATAAATTAGTACTTAAGCAATCAAAGAAATAATTTTTTACTATTTGCTTAAAAATATATATATTTTAATTTATTTCATTGTATTATGAAAGATTGTAAATATATTGTTTGCTTTTAAACTTCTATTATTATTTATAAACTAATGATTATAAATTGTGTAAAGTTTTGTAAGTTTTGTTTGTGAAAAGTTGTGTAAATTGTTTAAAGTTTTGGAAAATTTTATATTGTTTTGTTATTTGTTAATTGTTTTGGAAAAAGTTATAATTCAATTACATTTAATAAATGTTTGACACATATTTTTTTTAATCACTCTGCGAAATACTTTTTGATCGGTTATTAATCTTCAGTGGTTCCTCCATTTGTATGTTGATCTCTTCCACTTTCTACTATATTCCCATCCATTGTTTCTGTATTTCCTGCTTTGCTATTTTCTATATAAGTCATAACAAAAATAAAATAATTCATTTATCATTTTAAGATACCACTTTCAGATAAATGTATATCATATACATATATATTAAAAAAATTATGTACGCTTTTATGTTCGTATTATAACAAATTGAACAAATACTTACCAACTTCAACATTGTCTTCTATGCCGCCATTTGAATCATTATTCTTTTGGTTCTTTGGACTTGCCTGAGCTGAAAGTCATATAAACTAAGTTACTACTCTAAAATGAAATGAAGTAATAAAAGTATTTATGAGAGTTTGCAACATCAGTTCATTTCACAAATAATATTTCAATAGGCTCTATATTAGTGAACCCTCACCAATTAGTTATATTGTCAATATATATATATTAACGACAGCATTTTATGATGCATACTAAATCTAAATAATAAATGAAAGTATTGCACACTGTATTTAAAATGTTTAATATTGATATACCTTTTATCCCTTCACATATCGATATAAATATAAAGACTAAAATTTAACATCAAATATTGTAAACATAATCAAATAAGATAAATCTTCTTTATACTCTTTAATAACTTACACTAGAGATGAGAATGGTACTACAATTTAAAATCATAATCTATAATCTCTTTATTATTTATGTTCAACTTAATACTTTTAGTTTAGAATAACATATTGTATATGAGAATTTAACTCTTCTTGTTGTTCTAAATGTACATGAAGTGATGCTACCTCATTTTCTGCATTCTTGTATCTCTGTTAAAAATTTTTGCATAGTGTAACACATTGATCTCTTTCCTCAGCACCGAAATATAATTTTAACACGAATATTAATAGGTATAGTCCACCACAACATAACCATATATTATTATAAATTTAGATGTCAGTTGTTACATCAACGTTAACAAAGATGTAATGTTGTTCAAACTTCGAGTTATACAGGTTATACTACATTGTATAGGCCTTACGCTTTAAAATGAGTCCCGAATGATCGTTTTATATTTTCTTATTGCGAAGTTCTTACAGTTTAAATATCAGCTATTTCTCGTCGAAGATTGAGCGTATAGATATATAATGATTCATCTGAAAGTATTGGTTCGATCGAAATGTTCGTAGTAAAATTCAGAAACGATTTAAAGGTATTATATTATAAAATTAGTATATCATTAAACAATATCTGCACCATTAACTTTGAGAATCAAATAAGTCATCAAAATATTCATATAATACAGTTATATGTATAGTCATAAAATTGTACAATTGCATCGTTTTTGTCGGTGGCCGAGTCATAGTATATTATAAAGTGTTCTTTTATATCCATACGATACCTATTAATAATTATTTGGTGGTAGGAATAATTTTCAACAGAATAATGAAAGTACCAGAGGTGGGGGTTCAAAATCTTAGCTTGGCGCTCTCATGTATCCAGGAACACTTGCCGGAGGGGCTAATTTGCGAAGAGGTTACAATATCGATGGATGTACACAATGCCAGCTGGTCAGCGCTATGTATCGCTACAGATGCTTTCCCGACGCCCAAGGATGCGAGAAATTGTATCCCAGTAAAACGACTTTTGCAGATGAGCTTTGGAAAATATGGCATAGTGAGGAGGGTACAAATCAGCATTCACAATCAACCGAATGGGGATGTATCGTACAAGTGGGAGGTGTTGATAGATCCACGACATGCTACACCTAAGGCATTTGGTGTGTACATACAGGAAACATTGCAGCACTATCTTGAATCCACCTTGGATCAGACACATAACTAACTCGAAGCTTCTATCACCTGACGAAACTAACACAGCAGATATGAATTATACGTAAAACAATCTTGCAGCCTGATAGAGACAGTAACTTTTTACTATTACTTGGCTATAGCTGTTGTACATTTGACAGAACAACGAATGATTTTTAAGGCTGAGTAGGTAAAAATGAATCTACATGATTAACATTTTTTGTACGACAAAGATCAAGAATGAAGATATTGCGAATGTAAAGATATATTACATAAAATTATATAGTACTATTTTAATGACTAAACTTTAATAATTTATACATTTTTTTTTTCATAATATAAGTATTTTTTAACATATTTTTATAAACCGACGATTTTTATAAAACGAAAAAATAATAAGAATGATGATACAATATTTCACATAATATTGTATGGTTTTATTTCAACGACTAAAATTTATTTTAATATATAAATCGATTCCTGGTGCTCTTTGACATCAGAAAAATATCTATAGAAATGCGAGCTACTGTCGAATTAGCTAGTACATTTATGCTTATCACATTTGTAATTTTTTTGTAAACGCTTCTCTTTGGCAACTGTTTCTGAACACATAAATGTGCGGAGTTAAACTTAGATTAATTTTAATCATTGTAATGATATAATTTTATGTGACATTTTTTTTATTTAATTATATTATATAGATAAGTGTAAATAAGAAATGAAAATATTGTACAATGCATTTAAAGCATTTAATATTAAAATATTTTTTAATATGTATGTTGATATAAATACAAGAATAAAATGTAAGATCAAATATTATAAACATAATCGAATAAAATAAATCTTCTTTATATTCTTTAATAATTTGTATTAGAAGTGAGAATGATAATATAATTTAAGATCATAATCTATAGCCTTTTTATTATTGATATTCAATTTAATACTTTTACTTTAGAATGAGATACTTATGTTATACTTTTTTTTTTATTTACTAGTATTTTACAATCAATTCTCGCATTGAGAATTTTAAGTAATTTTCTCTGGTGTGGCGTAGTGACGTGGCTAATTATTTATAATAAGTTAATACTTATTATAGATAAGTATAATTTATAAATAAGTATTATAAATAAGTAAATATTACTTAATATAAATATCTAGTTAAATCTTGTGCTTAGGTCTAACGGGTAGTGTTTTTTAGCCTGCGGGTCTGGTCCGACGTATTAAGTAATTTAGTAATTAGGGGGTTTCGATGTTTGTTGACTCTTTTGCTATATCTATTGCTATATTTTGTTATTTCTTCTTCGACTGTGGGTATTTTGAGGTCGCGATGTATTGCTTCGTTGATGACATACCAAGGTGCATTTATTAGGGATCTTAGCGTTTTCAATTGGAAGCGTTGAAGTATTTCAATTATTTGCTGTTCCCCATAGTTGGATTCCGTACGTCCAGACACGTTTTATTACGGTCTTATAGAGCGTAATTTTGTTCTGCGTGCTTAGGTTGGAGCGTCGGCCAGTGAGCCAATAAAATTTTTTAAGTTTATCTTTGATTTGCTTCGATTTGTCTATGATGTGTTGTTTCCATGTTATTCTCCTGTCCAGAGTCATGCCCAGGTATCTGACTGTGCCTTTGTTAAGAACTGTTATATTGTTAATGGTGACCTGAGAGCAGATTTGTTTTCGCAGTGTGAAGGTTACATGTGTGGATTTTTTGTCATTAATTTTGAAGTCCCATTTATGAAACCACTTTTCCATAGAGTCGAGACATCGCTGGAGAGTGGATGAAGCAATTATCGGGTCTACGTGGAAAGCTAATATCGCTGTGTCGTCAGCAAATGTTGCTATAGTAATATCTGTTGATATTGGTAAATCGGCAGTGTAGATGGAGAACAACAGGGGTCCGAGGACACTACCTTGGGGTATGCCAGCTTCTATTGGGAATGTTGTGGTAGTGGCGTCTAAGTATTTAACCACGAATTGTCTTTTGGTTAGGTAGGACTTTAGGATGGAGTAGTAGGTGTGTGGTAGGATTTTTTTAAGTTTGTATAGAAGCCCTTTATGCCATACTTTGTCGAATGCCTGTTGAATGTCAAGGAATACCGCTGAGCAATATTTCTTCTTTTCTAGGATTTAGCTGATATTGTGTGTTATGCGATGGATTTGCTATATTTAGAATGTTGCTTCCGAAAACCGAATTGATGATCTGGCAGTGTTTTCAAATCCTCTAGGAGTGGGAGGAGTCGATTCGTTAGCATCTTCTCGAATAGTTTTGACAAAGTAGATAGAAGACTAATTGGGCAATAGGAGCTAGTTTCATATATTGGTTTTCCCATTGGATTTAGGGATGAGAGTAATCAGTGATATTTTCCGGGCCTTAGGATAGTATTCAAGGCGAAGAATTGCGTTAAAAATTGATGTGATGAATGCAATTCCTTTTATGGTAAGTTCTTTGATTGCTTTATTGAATATTAGGTCATGCTCCGCTGCTTTCCTGGGATTTAGGCGACGGATTAATTCTATAATTTCTACAGAAGTGAAGGGTTCAATAGGAGGAAACATTTGGAAGGCAGAGTGCAGGTATTTAGTAATATCTGCGGCAATTTTGGAGGAATGGGGTTTAAATACGTTAGATAAGTGTTTAGCAAACAGGTTGGCTTTTTCTATAGGGCTGCGCGCCAATCCACCTTGCGGACGGCGGATTGGAGGGATTATTTGCGGGGGGTGCGTGAGTTTCCTGGAAGCCTTCCATAGTGAGTAGTTGGAGTCAGCTGTGGGGGACAAATTGGTAAGATATTTTTGAAAACAGTCATTTTTATATTTTTTGATGATGCGCTGTTTAGTTTGCGTTTGTCATCCGGTGTTCTATGGGTCTGCCATACTTTTCTTAGTCTACGTTTTTCTGCGATTTTTTTTAATATGTAATGGGGATATTCATGTTTGCTGATAGAAGTCTTAATAGGTGTGGAGGAGCGGATAGCATTTATTATGCTCGTGTTTAAGTATTCCGTGGCTGTTTCAATATCTTCATTTGTTTTTAGTGAAATTAAGGCTGAAGTTGAGTAATTAAAGACTTCTCTAAAGAGCTGCCAGTTGGTGAGTTGGTTATGAATAAAACCATTAGGTGGATTCTCGATAATTGTTGAACTGACTGTTGCTATAACGGGGGAATGGTCAGAAGAGAGATCCGCCGAGGAGTTGATTTGGACGTATCTTGGCAAGATATTTTTAGTTATGAAGAAGTCAAGCAAATCAGGTATTTTGTTAGTGTCAGTGGGCCAGTATGTGAGTTCATATGTAGTGAGGTAGTTGAGATTATTGGTGATTATGCTGTTCAAGAGATTTTTGCCTCTTACTGTGACAAGTCTGCTGCCCCATTGGGTATGTTTGGCGTCATAGTCTCCTCCAGCTATGAATCTATTGCCCAGAGCATCAAGGAAGTTATCAAAGTCTTCTATCAAAATCCTTGGCTATTTTTTCCTACAGAGGTTTCTGCACTTTGTAGAAGAGTGGGAGGTACAAATACGACCGTGCAACCTCTACTTGAAGTATCACGTTGTATTATTCTAATGTCGGCGAGACACTTTTCATTCATAGTTCAATAAAACGGTGACAGAATATCATACATCAACTCTACAAGGGTCATTATAAAGGGAGCCTCTAATTTTCAAATTTGTGGTAACTTTAGGCATCAAAAAAATTTGTTGATATCTCTAGAATCGGTCGAATTTGAAAAATTTTCAAAACGAAAAAGCTTCTTCGCTTTCCCACTCTCTTACATGATACAGGTACCTCTGTAGGAGAAGCCAAGGATGCTGAACGTATAGGTCTTACGCTATAAAATGAGTCCAGAATGATCGTTTTATATTTTCTTATTACGAAGTTCTAACAGTTTAAATATCAGCTATTTCTCGCCGAAGATTGAGCGTATAGATATATAATGATTCATCTGAAAGTTTGGTTCGATCGAAATGTTCGTAGTAAAATTTAGAAACGATTTAAAGGTATTATATTATAGAATTAGTATATCATTAAACAATATCTGCACCATTAACTTTGAGAATCAAATAAGCCATCAAAATATTCATATAATATAGTTATATGTATAGTCATAAAATTGTATAATTGCATCGTTTCTGTCGGTGGCCGAGTCATAGTATATTATAAAGTGTTCTTTTATATCCATATAATATCTATTAATAATTATTTAGTGGTAGGAATAATTTTCAACAAAATAATGAAAGTATTAGAGGTGGGAGGATGAAAAATCTTAGCTCGGCACTCTCATATATTCGGAAACACTTGCCGGAGGGACTTATTTGCGAAGAGATTACAATGTTGATGGATGTACACAACCCCAGTTGGTCGGCGGCTATCTATCGCTGCAGATGCTTTTTCGATGCCGAAAATTGTGCCCCAGTAAAACGACTTTTGCAGATAAGCTTCGGAAGATATGGCGTAGTAAGGAGGGTACAAATCAGCATTCAACATCAATCGAATGGAGATGTATCGTACATATGGCAGGTGTTCATAGATCCACAACATCCTAGACTTAAGGCATTTGGTGTGTACATACAGGAAACATTGCAGCACTATCTTGAAATCCACCTTGGATCAGACAGACCATCGTTCACAATCAGCCGAATGGGAATGTTGTAATCTCATCAGGTGTATATGTGTAGTGGTGATAGTCCCCTGCTGCTGTTGCCGAGGTAGGTAGATGTGTCGCTGGTGAGCTTTACTGCTGGCTTTCTCCTTATTTAGCATGTCGTGGAAGAAAAAGCGGCCTACGGGATTTGAAAACCTGGGGCTCGAATGTTCATAACCAAAGGCGTTAACCACTATGCTGCCGCCGTCCGATTATAGCTTCTGTCGAGTGCCGCTACATATCATACAAGTAGCAGGTGTTGATAGATCCATGACGTTTTAGGCCTAAGGCACTTGGTGTGTACATACAGGAACTGCATTGCAGCACTATCTTGAATCCAACTCGGATCAGACACATAACCAATGCTATACTTATTACTATGCTTTCTAAAATGTTTAAAGATGAAACTACAAGAAACAAATATAATTGTTTTATTTTTCGTTTTCAACCGCATTATATTTCATCTATTTCAGTTCCTTAAGAATATCGAAAAGAATACTAAAAATGTTAAGAACTATTTTCCTATCATTCTCGTTTATATTGTACATACATACACATAAACATTCAACTTTCATATTATAGAATTTTTATTTTAATGGATAATAAATTTTATATATATATAATACTATATATATATATATAGTATTACAATAGTATTATATACAGGTTCACAATTATATGATAATTATTATAGAAAAATGGTTCATTTCGGATAATTACTTGAGTACATTCAACGAACTGTGACAAGATTTTAATTGTAATTCTGTTTATAGAATAAATATAAAATACAACATTAAAAAAAAATCATTTTATTTATTTACATTCATTTTAATAAAAGAAACATATGATAAAAGTATAAAATAATGAACAAATGTGTTAAGTCATGAAAGCTTGATATATAATGTTCTATATAAGTACAATAAATTAGTACTTAAGCAATCAAAGAAATAATTTTCTACTATTTGCTTAAAAATATATATATTTTAATTTATTTCATTGTATTATGAAAGATTGTAAATATATATTGTTTGCTTTTAAACTTCTATTATTACTTATAAACTAATGATTATAAATTGTGTAAAATACTCAAAACTCTTTTTGTTTTGGAAAAAGTTATAATTCAATTACATTTAATAAATGTTTGACACATATTTTTTTTAATCACTCTGCGAAATACTCTTTGATCGGTTATTAATCTTCAGTGGTTCCTCCATTTGTATGTTGATCTCTTCCACTTTCTACTATATTCCCATCCATTGTTTCTGTATTTCCTGCTTTGCTATTTTCTATATAAGTCATAACAAAAATAAAATAATTCATTTATCATTTTAAGATACCACTTTCAGATAAATGTATATCATATACATATATATTAAAAAAATTATGTACGCTTTTATGTTCGTATTATAACAAATTGAACAAATACTTACCAACTTCTACATTGTCTTCTATGCCGCCATTTGAATCATTATTCTTTTGGTTCTTTGGACTTGCCTGAGCTGAAAGTCATATAAACTAAGTTACTACTCTAAAATGAAATGAAGTAATAAAAGTATTTATGAGAGTTTGCAACATTAGTTCATTTCACAAATAATATTTCAATAGGCTCTATATTAGTGAACCCTCACCAATTAGTTATATTGTCAATATATATATATTAGCGACAGCATTTTATGATGCATACTAAATCTTAATAATAAATGAAAGTATTGCACACTGTATTTAAAATGTTTAATATTGATATACCTTTTATCCCTTCACATATCGATATAAATATAAAGGCTAAAATTTAACATCAAATATTGTAAACATAATCAAATAAAATAAATCTTCTTTATACTCTTTAATAACTTACACTAGAGATGAGAATGGTACTACAATTTAAAATCATAATCTATAATCTCTTTATTATTTATGTTCAACTTAATACTTTTAGTTTAGAATAACATATTGTATATGAGAATTTATTTATATTCACACACATTCACATCTTAGCCATTACTGTCTATTAAGTAGATAAAAAGTGCAATATGCTTATTAGAAAGTCATTTGATTCAAATCTAACAATAGATGCATCAAAAATACAACAATTTTATATACACAATTACTGCATGAGTGTTTTTATTTCTGTGGCCGCCTTCTTCTCTCCTGAGATAAGAGAAAAGTATCACTATCTTTCAGCATTGTAACAGAGAAGCGAGGACTTAGGCGCACAGCGCCAGGTGGATCTTTTGGAAGAATTGGAATTCCATGGTATTTCAAACCACGCTGACCAACTAAGGATATTCTTATAGCTGATTCCGGAACAGGATCCAACTGAATCTTGTTAATTACTTCTCTTGTAGCTAAATTGACAAATCGCCAAAATATCACATAAAGCTAAATCAATTGACAATATGCAGAAATTAAACATAATGGAGCTGCATTAATGTTTCTATTAGCATCATCGATATGCCAGAATAATTTACAGAATTATTATTAAAAAAGCTGTTTTAAGAGATACAAATGAAATATAATTCTTTTATAATTTCAATAGAATAACATCAAAACAAACTATTTAAATTACAAATATTTCAAATCATTTCTTGATTTTAATTTCACTTTATATACACATAGTATTAAATAAGGAAAAGTATAAAACAGAACAAAATACAAGAAATGTACAAAGTAAAACTTACGTTGTAGGATAGATGGAGCTTTCTTTTCAGGAGTTAGATTGCATGTAAGCTTAATTTTATCAAGATCATCCTTTAGCTAAAAAGATTTGAATATGATAAATATAACTTACTAAAAATGTTATGAAATTTTAGAACTTTCTACATTTAATGTTATACCTGTTCTATGTCTTCCTGCAACTTTTTATTTTCATCTCTTGTTACATTCAACTGTGAATTAACAGTTTCTTTTTCAAGTCTTAATGTTTTCAATGTTGTAGTTTTAGTAGCATCTAACTTGGTTAGTGAATCAAATTCATTTTTGCATTTATTCAAATTTTCATTTAAGTCATCATTTTTTTTCTTTAACTCTTCTTGTTGTTCTAAATGTACATGAAGTGATGCCACCTCATTTTCTGCATTCTTGTATCTCTGTTCAAAATTTTTGCGTAGTGTAACACACTGATCTCTTTCCTCAGCACTGAAAGATAATTTTAACACGAATATTAATAGGTATAGTCCACCACAACATAACCATATATTATTATAGATTTAGATGTCAGTTGTTAAATCAACGTTAATAAAGATGTAATGTTTTCCAAACTTCAAGATGATACAATTTATCATGAGTTATACAATATTGACACTTTTGTTATAAATGAAAGTTAAACTTTAAAAAAATAATAGAAAGTAAGGTGCAGCTCGTAAAACGCAATACATTGATTGATATAAAATTGTTTCATAAAACAATACCTAATTTTAAGTTGTTCATTCAATTCGTCGATTTGCCTAACTAATTCGATATTTTCAGAAGATAAAGTCCACCAGTTGCAAATAAGCATTAAACAAGCAGCGAGAAGTCCGCCAACAAGGAGGGGAGGACATCGGCCTCCTCCGACTCTCATACTGTCAATTCCCATTCCTTACTTATTATATGTTATATTTTATTTAACAGATACACACGTGTGTGTTGTAAATTTGCACGTGCATGAAAAATCAATTCTCACTGCATGTCAGTCGTATTCTATTCGAACAACGAGAGGAAGAGGAGTAAATGGTCTTATCAAGTGTCATGGTCCATTACTTACGATTAATTCAAAGCATTTAAAAAAATAGTGCTTTTTTAACCTCTTCTCTCGGCTAGGCTTTTTTCTGGTGAATTTTCACAAAATTTTCGTGGAAATAAACACGTTTAATGTGTTGTGGGCGTATCTACTATGCACTACCGGTATTGACAACGGTACATGTACATTTTATCACAAAAAGTACTAAACCACGTTATATGTTCTAGAGTCGCGATTTTTACCAAATATTAAGTGACTTCATTTATTTATTAGCAAACGTGACATCGGCGTTAAAACGATTTAAAATCAATGCGATATATTCATCATGCTGGAATAACTAACAGTGACGACTGGAGAGACGTCTAACCATACTAACCACGTAATCACACATGTATTTCAACACATGCATTGCATATATATATATATACACACACACACACATATATATATTCCAAGCGCATGATCATATTTTATATATATATGTATACATAGAAAACATATTCATTAAATTTAACGATGAGTTGGCTGGTAGGTTATCGAATACATGTAAAACAGGTGGTACGACTATTTACAGGATGTCGCTTTTTTATTTTCATGTATCCTTATGAGATTGTCTCGTATAATGTTACCTCGCAGTGTAACCGGGAATCGAAGGATGCACGACGATTAAAGGACATACATATAACTGAAAGTTGCAATAATATTTACTTTGATAATATTTTATCCAGTTCATGTTTCGTTTGAATATTTAGAAGAAAATTATTTTATAAATGAGAGTTAAAGAAATAAAAAATAAATAAATACTTTTTTTGATTATTTAACAACGATTTTAAAAAATTAATTTTGTAAATTGTGTAAAATTTAAATGTATTAAAATTTATATTTTAATTAAAATTTACAAAAGGATATGGAAAAGATAGGAATTTGGAACTTTTATATGCTAAATCCTATTAGAGCTGAATAGAGTGAAAAACAGCGTGATCACGTAATGAACCCAACTGAATCTCGACTTTCAAATCCATTGTAATATGATTGACTGAAAGATTACTGGTTCAAGAAAGTAACAAAACTATATTCAACTAATCGATCGTATATAATATAAAAGAGAAGACTGCACAATCATGTGGCCCGAGAAATTCATTTTTAAAACGATGTCATGTGAACCTCCTCCGTCAATTAATCCTCTCTTGAAATGGCACTTTCCCGAAAAATTTTTGTGAACGAATTTTTCGGAAACCAACAGATATTTTTGGCTCAATATTGGGGATTTGCATTAGGAAAATATGATGCGTAAAGAAATTGTCCTCGAAATCGTACACAAATCAGACAATAATTAATTAATATACTACGGATATGTATTTATGCAAATTCGTATTTTTGTATGTTCAGGTTTGCATACAAATGCATACAAATTTGCAGCCTACTAATTAATTTATTTTCTATTTGTGAATAACGACTCGAATAACTTATTCGTATTTATAAAATTCGAAATCTATTATCCGTTATTCGAATTACATTTTCGTTACATTTTTTGCTACGACTTAGTCGTTACTTTTATACAACACTGATGTAAATATTCGAATTCTAGAGGAATACTGAAGGAACAGGGCACAATAATTATTTTCATAATATACAAGCAATGTGTTAGAATTCGAACGTATTTAGAACTCGTTTAAAGATTAGATTCATGATGCTCTAAGGCAATCAGTATTATTACGGTAGCCCAAACGAACAGGACGATAGTAAGTAAATATTTAGTTGGTGATTGTTTAATTGGTTTCCGAAATATTCATCGGTCTATCGAAATTTATTCTTTTACTTTATTTAAAATTTAAAATGCATTGGTGTGCAAAATTAAAGGAACATTAAATTTTTATCGAATTGGTGATATTTAAACTGTTATAATTCCATAACAAGAAAACATATAACGATTATGGGCTCAATTGTGAAGTCATCAAAATCCTTGGCTATTTTTTCCTACAGAGGTTTCTGCACTTTGTAGAAGAGTGGGAGGTACAAATCCGACCGTGCAACCTCTACTTGAAGTATCACGTTGTATTATTCTAATGTCGGCGAGACACTTTTCATTCATAGTTCAATAAAACGGTGACAGAATATCATACATCAACTCTACAAGGGTCATTATAAAGGGAGCCTCTAATTTTCAAATTTGTGGTAACTTTAGGCATCAAAAAAATTTGTTGATATCTCTAGAATTGGTCGAACTTGAAAAATTTTCAAAACGAAGAAGCATCTTCGCTTTCCCACTCTCTTACATGATACAGGTACCTCTGTTGGAGAAGCTAAGGATGCTGAACGTATAGGCCTTACGCTATAAAATGAGCCCAGAATGATCGTTTTATGTTTTCTTATTACGAAGTTCTAACAGTTTAAATATCAGCTATTTCTCGCCGAAGATTGAGCGTATAGATATATAATGATTCATCTGAAAGTTTGGTTCGATCGAAATGTTCGTAGTAAAATTTAGAAACGATTTAAAGGTATTATATTATAGAATTAGTATATCATTAAACAATATCTGCACCATTAACTTTGAGAATCAAATAAGTCATCAAAATATTCATATAATACAGTTATATGTATAGTCATAAAATTGTATAATTGCATCGTTTTTGTCGGTGGTCGAGTCATAGTATATTATAAAGTGTTCTTTTATATCCATATGATACCTATTAATAATTATTTGGTGGTAGGAATAATTTTCAACAGAATAATGAAAGTGCCAAAGGTGGAGGTTCGAAATCTTAGCTTGGCGCCCTCATGTATCCAGCAACACTTGCCGGAGGGGCTAATTTGCGAAGAGGTTACAATATCGATGGATCTACGCAAGAACAGCTGGTCAGCGTTATGTATCGCTACAGATGCTTTCCCGGAGCCGAAGGATGTGAAAAATTGTATCTCAATAAAACGGCGTTTGCAGATAAGCTTCGGAAGACATGGCGTAGTGAGGAGGGTACAAATCAGCATTCACAATCAACCGAATGGGGATGTATCGTACAAGTGGCACTTGTTGATAAATCCACCACGTCGTAAATCTAAGGCATCTAATACGAACGTAAATAACACGTTGAAGTTCCATTTTGAATCCGCCTTCAAGGCATATGAGAATACATAACGAACTCGAAGATTCTGTCATCTGACGAAACTAACACAGCAGATATGAATTATACGTAAAACAATCTTGCAGCCTGATAGAGATAGTAACTTTTTACTATTACTTGGCTATAGCTGTTGTACATTTGACAGAACAACGAATGATTTTTAAGGCTGAGTAGGTAAAAATGAACCTACATGATTAACATTTTTTGTACGACAAAGATCAAGAATGAAGATATTGCGAACGTAAAGATATATTACATAAAATTATATAGTACTATTTTAATGACTAAACTTTAATAATTTATACATTTTTTTTTCATAATATAAGTATTTTTTAACATATTTTTATAAACCGACGATTTTTATAAAACGAAAAAATAATAAAAATGATGATACAATATTTCACATAATATTATGTGGTTTTATTTCAACGACTAAAATTCATTTTAATATATAAATCGATTCCTCGTGCTCTTTGACATCAGAAAAATATCTATAGAAATGCGAGCTACTGTCGAATTAGCTAGTACATTTATGCTTATCACATTTGTAATTTTTTTGTAAACGCTTCTCTTTGGCAACAGTTTCTGAACGTATAAATGTGCGGAATTAAACTTAGATTAATTTTAATCATTGTAATGATATAATTTTATGTGACATTTTTTTTATTTAATTATATTGTATAGATAAGTGTAAATAAGAAATGAAAATATTGTACAACGCATTTGAAGCATTTAATATTAAAATGTTTTTTAATATGTATGTTGATATAAATACAAGAATAAAATGTAAGATCAAATATTATAAACATAATCGAATAAGATAAATCTTCTTTATATTCTTTAATAATTTATATTAGAAGTGAGAATGATAATATAATTTAAGATCATAATCTATAGCCTTTTTATTATTGATATTCAATTTAATACTTTTACTTTAGAATGAGATACTTATGTTATACATGAAAATTTATTTATATTCACACATAGTCGCATCTTAAATCATTCTATGTATTAGGTAGATAAGCAATACAACATACTTATTATTAGGAAGCTATTTAATTTAAGTCTAATAATAGATGCATGAAAAATGCATTGACCTTATATACACAATTACTACATGAGTGTTGTTTTATTTCTGTGACAAGCTTCTTGTCTCTTAACACTAAACCTACCGACATTTCGTGTATAACTATTTCTACCGTGTTCGATCAAAATGACCGGTGATTAAAGAAATAATAGTTTTTATGATTTAACTTAGATAATGGTTAATTTATAACTAAATATATATATAATGATGAACTTTTATAGAATTTCGTCCAAATTTACTTTTGTTTAATTTCAATTATAGACTTAAATAGAATTACACTTTTACTTATATAGAGATATACCTTATTCAACTTTGCTGCATTTTTTACAAATTGTACATTTGATAATAAGATAATTTGCCGCATAAATATTTCCCGCACCTTAAACAAATTTTCGTAATTTTGTAATCTTTACAATTTTTTACTTGACAAGTTCTTCGTAGCAATGAATCTGAACTTGTTGATAGTTTTATTCGCAATATCTTCATTCTTGATCTTTGTCGTGCAAAAGATGTTAAAATAGTTAGTTAAAATATTATGAAAAAAAATTAGTCGTGTAAAATATAATCTAAGATATTCATTTTTACCATAGTCAGCCTTTATTTTCATTCGTTGTTCTGTCAAACCTAAAACAACTATAGCCAAATATTCCTAAAAGGTTACTATCTCTATCAGGCTGCAAGATTACGAGCTCTCATTTGAGGCATTAAGAGAGCCCGTAAGAGCATTAAGAGAGGAAGAATTAGAATTCCATGGTATTTCATGGGATTTTGATCGTTTAACAGTAACATAAAGAAATAAATTTCGTAAATATTGTAAAATTGATAGTCTAGAAAAAATAAGAATTTTGGAGTCAAGAGTACGGGATTGACGTTGTGAATAAATGTGCACAGGCACGCAAGTTTACATACATTTATTCTGTTCTCTTTATTACATATAATATATGTTTAGTTAACCCTACCATTGAAGAGAATCTATAGTTGAATAGAGTGAAAAATAGCGCGATCATGTAATGAACCCAAACGCCAAGAGACATTGCACTCACAGAAACTCGACGTCCAAATTCATCGTAACGCGATTTACTGAAAGATTCAAGAAACTGGCAAAACTATTTTCAACTAATCGATCGTATAATAACATAAAGGAGAAGATCATACAAGCATGCGATTGCTGCGTAAGTTAATTCATTGCCAATATTAAAATTTTAAGGTATACTTCCTTCCAGTACAATTAACTTGATATCTTTATACGAATTACGTATATATCATTGCTAACAATAATTCTTGTATACTCTCAGATCGTTTACTTTATATCGTTACTTTTTTTTTACGTAGAAATTTGATTAGTAATTATACAGTTATGATTAAAATAAAAAAATTTTTCAATCTTATAGATTCAGTATTAAAATAGATTTATTCTAATTAAATTTTAACTAAATACGAACCATCCAATGTTGGTATTATCACCTTTTATTATCTAGTCTCGTTCGTTAATTGTACGCATTTTTCATTTCATTTTAACAATCATAATTATAAATTTCTTAGCGATCGTAATTATAAAAGAAAATAACGATCCATAATGTATATATACGCAAATTATAATTATTATCATAGACATCGTTACTGTTCTCTCTCACGTTCAGTGACTACGCCTGTACGTCTGAAGGAAAATAAAATATATGATAAATGTAATATGTGTCCCACCGGACATTTCAGTCACGGACACCTGTATATCATCGTTATGCAAAACATGTGAATTGCCGATCACCAACTTCTCATTACGTCCTAAATCTAGCTTTACAGATGTTCGTCGAAGGTTCGAAACATTCGAGCTAGACGTGGAAAAATAATCTATTGTTGCAAACGTCGTATGTTAGTATTCCGCACACTCGTACGTATTTACATACATACATGTACACACGGGACACGTTCCATCAATTGTTCCTTTCATATAGTCTAAAACTTTCGAAAATCGTGCTGCTTCGAAATTAATCGATGTCGAACAAATAGATTAATTTTTCCATTTTCCTTCTTCCCACTCTCTTTGTCATTTTCTTTTTTTACTGTATTCTCTTTTGATCGATTTTTCAATGGTATTACACACGTATCATGTAAAATCTAGTTGAACACAAGGAAGTGCGAAGTTGAGTATTTGAGCAATAGATCTTTTTTCTTTTTTGATTAGAATTAGTGATTTGATGGAGTGTTTCGAAGCCACGACGTTATTTTACACAGCATTCCTCTCGAAACAGCATAATTGTCGATTAATAAGTTCTTTAACATGTATTGAACGAAAAGAATATCGCAGCACTTTTCGTCTGCGCGAATTTCTACTCACGACGGGCCCACGTGTTTCAAGACACGTGGTAATTAACATCGAGATACGTCGAAATATTGCACTTTCTGTGAAAAATATTCGACAGAATTGCATTGAATGTCTTCCTTAGACTATTGTCGAAAAATCGGTAACTTGTCGACGTTCTTATCCGTCGTTTAGTTACAACGAACTTTGTTTCTTTCTTCAACAAAAGAAAAATTAAGATCACGAAAGGTATCGTTTTTCTATATATATGTATATAGAATACAGTCACACCTGTGCTACCTACTAAGAATAACTCTATGTCGATCCTCGCGTACATAAATACCACGTTTTGTTATATTTCTATCCTTCTTCATTCCGTCGGTTGATACAGTTAGCGGAATATAGGATGTCTCTACGGTATTGCCCTTCTCGGCTCGTTTCAAAAATTTACTCGTCCTTGTTCTATTTGCACAAGATGCAACACACTTGATCAGCCGGAAACATGCATCGTACGACACAATCGTCCGCACATACCGTAGAATTATTATACGGAAACTCGCATTGTCCGCTTTCATTCTCTCTCCGTTATTCTCGAAATCACGAAGTTTAAAAAAAAGAACAGAGCAACCGAACTCTTCTGCGTTCTTCGATCAACTAAATTTGTATTAATTAACAGATACAACATTTAGATCCGTTATTATCGATTAATCAATATAATTTAATTAACGCTGTACAATTACGAGAAACCGATGGACGCTCGAAGTCGGATGTCGGATGATGGTTGAAGATATAACCGGAAGAAGATACTGCACTAACCAGCACGTAAATGAACCCGCGTGTTCTTCGTCGCCGATTATATCAAGCTTCTAGAATGTTTAAGTGGAAGTTAGAACGTTTGTCTTTATGACGTCATAAAACATAAACGCGTGCGAGTATGTATATGAAAGTTCATCGATGGAAGAAACGATTTTTGATATCGTAAAATCACACGTTGTTAATTCCTTCATCCGCGTCGATTCTGGTACGACTTTACCAGATATAATATGTGTAAAATTGGCTTTTGAAATAACGAATCCTATAAAAAGGTGCGATTAGTTATTAAAAAGTAGGATATCCTCATCTATGACACGTGTTGACATTTTAATCGTTAATGATGCTCGTTTCGCAACGATGGTACGAATATAAATTTATATCGAGGTATAAAATTACAATCTGTAAACGTTGTTTAGCGTCTTTTCTTTTTCTTTTTTATCTTTTTTACTGACCTTGCGATTAGGCACGCTAAGTTGTTTTCTTAAGTGTAGCTTAAACGTGTGATATTATTCGGGTAAGTTAATTACAAAATTCGACGAATCTTCAAAAGATATGCACGAGAAGAAATAGCGTTCCAATTTTCTCTTATTTAATGAAATATTGGCCTTCGAAATTGAAACTGTTTATATGAGTCTTAGAATTATTCTTCTCGTATACGATGTTTTCGATTACCAAATCAAAACTTTTGGTACCTTAGACGGTAACGATTAATTGTATGCGAATTTTATCGCTAAAACACAGTTCTAAAATTTCTCGTAGTCCCGTGGCTACGCTTCGAGACTACGAAATTCCATCGAAAAATACAAGTATATATTACTTAGTACGATTGCAGGTTGAGTGCAGTACTAGTTTGTTTAGCGTGAATCACGCTAAATTCCTATATAAAACTTCACCGTGAAGTCGAGGTCTCTTAAACCTTCGCTGTAGCGTCCTTTCTTTCAATTTCTCTCTAACGTGTACAATTCGCTTTCTACCTGATTATCCTTCACGCGTGTTTGCACATCGCAATCGCATCGTGTGATTTTCAGATCTAGCCACGTAGAAAGAGTCTGTGGTAAAATCGTGGTCTGACATTGTCGTTTGCTTTTCTCTTTTCTTATATGTCAGAACAGTACAGCAAATTTCTTCATTACAGTTTACTTTCAATTGCGTGTTTACGAAAAAACCAAAGACTGGTTCAAGCATATTTTATGCGCTAGAAAAGAAAATATTATAGTTATTTGCATCTGCATTTCCTTAACTATAGATCTTTCTTCCTCTATTTTCTAGGTCTCTTTCAGATTTCTCACGTCCTTACAATCGATACCATCTAAGATCTTTAGATGTAGATCCTGCTGATACTTCGAATGAACGTAATTATTAGTTCATTAACGTTTTATTAAATAGGTACGCGATTTACATCCGAAAGTCTTGGTATGGTATTCGTTCACTTGACCTGTTTACTATAATTAATTAACTCGGGAGCAAGATAACTTCAGTGCATATGTAATATTTGCTTTCGTTACTGCCAAAAGATATGAGTGATTAACAGAAAGGCAGCTCGCGGAATGTAATATTGTAATATGACGTATTGAAATTTATTTATAGCAATATTACAGTATATAGGTAGAAATAGAATATACTTTTTATAGTGTAAGTTTACGTATAATGACGTTTCCGTTATTTGTAAACTTTTTATTTCATCCCAATTAATAACGAATAAAATAACTAAAATTTGTCTCTACTAAACTTAGAAGAAGAATCTGTAAAATTTATAATTCATAAATTTGCTTATACAAGTTCAAGGTATATAATACAAATAGATTGTAACACTCTTGCTAGTATAATAAAATGAAGTTTAATACGCATTTTTTTTTTTTAGTAATTTTAGTATAGTTACAGTTAGTTTTGGAGATGCATGTATCTACAGTGTAAGTACACATTCACGTTATAAAAGTTTGCTACAGTGAAATAACGAGTATTTCATGTAAGATATTTTTTTCTTCTATATTTATTCATAATTTCTGCGAATATATTTGAATATTATGGATATCGTTTCAATACATTTGGATAGAACAGAATATCATACCACGTATACGTACATTTCAAAATATTTCATTTGCAAAATATGTATAATAACTTTGAACTGATATTTTAGTACAGTCTAGTGTCATTTTTCGTTAACAGAACTTACAAAACAAGATAAAAGAACTAATAACTTTTTATCAATTGTTCGTAGAAATAGTTTACGTTATCAGATAGTTATCGAGAATAATCTCGCATAGTTAAATATAATTTCTTAATGTAGTACACTCTGGATAATATGCATTGCGTAAGATTGGAATTTATTGAATGAAAATGGATGAAAATAATACGCCAAATTAATGTAAAGTTATTAGTTCTAAACGTTTTATCAATCTTTTAACACATTTCGAATATGCTAGTTTATAAAATATTGTTAATTTTTAGCATAACATATTAGGGGTTTAAAACGCTATGTTAATGCTTAAGCTACAAGCAGATAACAGAAAGTTTGTATTAATAATCTAAAAATAAAGTGTGCGCTTAAATTATTACAGATTCAACATAGCCCCAAGCCACCTAATCATATGTGTGAACCACATTAATAATCTGTTAATCGTTGGTTTTTACCAACTACTGTTTTAAAAGCTACTTCAGTATCTCAGTTAAAATATATTATGCTCAAAAAAAAAAAACTGAAGACTTCCCTAAACAAATTAATATATGACTGCTTCATTTATTTTCTCTATAAATTTTTTTTATACTAATACCTTGACTTAGCAATATCTTAAAAGATTAAACTTCTTATTAGACATAATATATTATAATGATATACTATCGAAATAATTATTTTGTTGCCATATAAAAATATTAACTTTGTTCAAATTCTTTATTTTTCAAAATACCAACACTTTCGAAATCAAGTCGTAATTTTCGCGAATAATACGTGGATTTCTACAAACTTATATTTTCCCACATATTTTTTTTTTTTTTTTAATAAAATATCTCTGCCTTATTGTTGAAAGAAATAACAAAATTTCAAAGCAAATTTGTATTTAAAAGAAGTTTACACTAAGTGCTCCTTTCTCTTTATGTTGATTATATATTTTGTTTTTGCAATTGATTGGCAGTAACAAAAGTAATGAGAATAAAATGTAGCACCGATATTCTATACAGAAAAAGATGATATCAACAAAATTTTCGTTACACTTGCATCGCGCTGCAAAATTTCGAGAAAATTTCAACAAATACAATTGTAAGTAAAATTAAAAGAAAATATTTCCAATTACAGTATTTACAATAAATATTTAAACATAATAGGAAGCTTTCTATACTTCCACTTCATGTTAGAAAATCTGTACGTACATATATCCGAGTAAAAATAAAAGATTTTCAAATACAAGTAATTTAAAATAAATTCGAACAATGCACTTGTTAAAAACAAAGCTTTCGTACAAATTAAATGACTACTTCATTTCATCATTGTTTTATTACAACTTGTAGCTAAATTAAATTCAGCTATTAAAAAATAAAAATGGAGGTGGTCAATATTTAAACGAAATTATGTACCATAAAAAGTGATGCAAGTGTTAATGCAAGTATCATCGGTATGTTACGACGCTTATTATGGAACGCATTTATAAACGTGGAAAAAGTTATTTAACTTGAAAATAACCACCTTGCCATTTATTAACAGTATTCGTGTTATCTTTACAGAAAATGTCGCGCATTCGCGAAGGAATAGGAGAATAACGGTGAGTCAGAAAACGCAGTATAGAAAGACCTTGTATTCGTATATAGAACACTTAAAATACTTTTTTTTTAACCCTTATGTTTATACCTCAATATAGCTATGGATACCTCTTCCATCGCTCTATATCGTGCATTCATTTCTTTCATTTACTCGCATGTTACTTCGTTTATTCGAAGAATATACTGTTTCATTATCGTTGTTAGGCGTGTGTACCAGCGGAAATTAAATAATGAATAGCGCTGTTTGGATATTTGGGCTGTAAAAGGTCAAGGAAAAACAGGCTCACGAAAAGTTAGCTACTTGGTCTCTTTAGTTTCACCTTCTTCTGTGGGGAGCTTGCTTGTAAGCGTATATTTACACCACGTCTCTTCACTTGAGGGTTGTTCTCCATAAAATTAGTTTGATCTGATGACGCTACAGATGCTGGTATAAAAATTAATATTTTATAATTTTTAATACCATTACTAAAAATTACCCAGTTTGTTTCAAGAAAAAAGAATATAACTAACCTTGTTGTAACCACCTAACTTGCGTGGCTGGCCCATATCCTTTAACATTTCGTGCTGCTATTCTAAATATTATGGCCGGTGTTCGAGTAGTATCAACATAAGCGGCACTAAGGGAACTATTAGATACCGAACAAGAATTGTTTGTACCGCAATAAAATTTTGTAAATGTTAGGTTCGAATTCGATGCCGTTGTCTTTGGTTCTCCGTTATTATTTGGTGCGGTATTCGCCATTGCTATGTAGGCAGAATATTCCAAAATGGGTCCATCATTTCTGTTAGGTGGTGGTTCCCATGAAATATGAGCACCGTCTGCCGTTTTACTAATTTTTATAGCGCTAGGTGCCCCGGGGAATCCCGGGACATATGTTCTGAACGCCGATACCTTAAATAAAAAGATGTTACATGAAGTTGTATATTTTTATTTTAATATCCGTACTTGCAATTATTTTACTTACCTCACTCCAATCGCTTTGTCCACAACTATTCACAGCAGCAATTCTAAGTTTATAAATTGTTCCCTGTTCTAAAGGAACCTTTGTTCTTCCTTCAAAAACATCCATAGTTAATGGTTGTGTTATATCTAAAGGTTCGTCATTAGGTAAGTAATAATGTTGTACAGTAAATCGTGATTCCTGTGTTACTCCTACATCATACCATTCTTCTTCCTTTTTTTCTTTTTCAGTCTACAAAAAAAAACATTAAAAATTACTTATATACGAAAAAAGTTAGCTGCAAATTGTAATCTAAGATATGCACTTTTACCTGTTCAGCCTTTATTTTTATTGGTTGTTCTGCCGAAACTAAGGCAGCTGTAGCCAGCGTAGTTAATGCCGTGGAATCATCTCCATTTTCTGTTCTGGTACCATTCATCTTTTCTTGTTTCAAACTTTCTTTTTTGATAGGTTCGTCTTTTATTTCCATTTTCATTGGAATTACTGGTTTTTTAATATCCATTTCTTTCTCAAGAAGACTAATACTATTGACAGATGACGCTGGCGGTTCAGGAATCTTTCCTTGTTTCATTGGCTCATCAGGCTGTTCTAATTTTATTTGCATGATGGATGTTGTGATTGGAATATTAACAGTGGTAGAAGTTGAACAAGTATCTGTAACCATTGGTTCATCGTTGTCCTCTAATGTTTCCATTGGGGTTCCTTCAGGAAGATCCATTGGTGGCTCCACAGCCTCATCTTTAATTTTTTCTAAAACTTGAGTTTCCTCTTGAGAGAGCTGTGATAAACTATCTTCAGGTGATAAATGTTCAGGAACGGATGGTTTCTCAGACTCAGAAGCATATGTATCCACTGCCATTAATTTTATGTCATTATTTTCAATCTGTTCACTTTCATCATTTTCTGGCAGTTCCATAGCATCTGGCATGGATGCTTCCTCTGATGAAGCTTCTATTGGATCTTGCATACTAGAAATTTCAGGTTTTATTTGTGCTTCTTCAACTGATGCATCATTCATATCTTGCATATCAGTTTCATTTGCTGGTTCTGGTTCATTAGAAACTTCAATAGGTATGTCATTTTCGTCTGGCTGAGCATCAATGGAAGGTTCTGGATCTACTGGAATATCTTCTGCAGCGCTTGTAGAAACAGGAAGTTCAGATGCTCCTTCTGACAAAGTTTCTGGATCTTTTATAGAAGACTCGTCCATATGAACAGCTTCCACTGGTGCTGCATCTGTATCTTGCTCCATACTTACAGAGTCTGCAACTTGTGAATCTTCTTGATTCTCTAACACCGGATCTTCCGCTAAATCAATTTTATCGTTCTCTTCGTCATCATCAGACAGAAGAAGATCTGCTGGACCATCAACTTGAGGAATTAAAAAGTTACCATCTCTATCAATTTGCATTGATTCACCAGCTCCCATTTGAGAAACCAAAGCAGCTGCTGTGGTAGTTTCATCACCATTACAACTTTCTTCCATTTTACCATCTCCTGCTCCACCATCATCTGTAGATACCATGAATGATAGATCACCAGAAGGTTCTTGAACTGGATCTATTAAACCTGCCTCTGCAGCTAATGCAGCCAATGCTGCATCAGTGGTAGCAGGACCATCAGATGTAGATGCCAATGAAGCTGATGGTTGTTTTTGTGATGGGACAAATAACATTTTACTTGTATCTATTGTCTCTGATGCACTTGAAGTAGTCACTATTGTGCTACTTGTAGGCATGAGGGTAACCGTTTTTGCACCTATTCCTCCCGACATTTGTAATGTTACAGGCTTACCAGATACTGTGACAGTCTCTGGCGTTTTCTGTATTTGTGGCATGGTAACAATCTGACTCTTTCCAGGATTAAAGATAGCTTGTGGGGTTCCTTTGGTTGCAATAGTTACCGTTTTTGGAACACCACCTTGGCCTGGAACTGTAATAGTAATCGGTTTTCCAGTAGTGCCACCGCCCATTGCACCAGATGACACAACAATCATCTTTACTCCTTGTTGATTTGTTACGTGATTAGTAGCTGATAAGGGTAAAACATTTACAGGTGTGGTAATATTACCCGTTTGTCCACTGCCAGCTTGGGATGTAGTTACGGCTTGTATAGTTCTTAAATTAGATCCTGTTGTAACTACTATTATTTGATTACGGCCAACTAATCCACCATTACCACCAGGTTTGGTAATCATTATCGTTTGTTTACCGCTAATATTTTGCCCTTTGCTCATTGCAACGATGTTAGATGTTTTCATAGTTGTAAGAATTTTAGATCCCTGTACAGTATTCGGATTTACTAATCTCAATATTTTAGCTCCCTGATTAAGTGGCTTTGCACCTGTTGCTTGAACAGTCTTCCCTGGGATGAGGCTTACTTTAGGCACAGTTGCTACCATCGCTTGTGCTGTTTTAAGAAGATGTACTATCTGGGGTTGACCAGATATATTTTGCCCTGGTTTTTGTAGGATAATTTGTTTACTTTGTTGTGGTGAAGCAGTTCTCAATACTGTTGCTCCAGGGGCAGCGAAACGTATTTGTTGACCTGGTTGTACATTTTTCATCCTAATTGTATTAGCTGTAGTTTGTGGAAGAATTGGTACATTGTTCATGCTTATTTTTGGCGTAGCAGCAGCAGCTGCTGCTAAGGCAGCAATTCCTGACATAGCAGCTGGTGTTTGGCCTGCCACTGTAGTATTAGAAGTTGGAGCTTGTTCAGTAGCAGTAGTTGCTGTTGGCGTCGTTGTAACTAAGGGAGAACGAATTCTGATAAGATTTCCGGCTACTCTTGGTGTCAATGGACTCGATGGTTTTGTTACGCTTTGTGATGGTACTGGTTTTTGAACTGGGCTTTGCACAGTTGACTGAACTCGGACCGGAGTTTGTGGAGGTATGGACGGTCTAATAGTGGTTGGAGTTTGTGGAAGCTCAGGGGCAGCAGTAACAGGTGAAGATGTAGCAGAATCAGTTGCAAGAGTAACCATTGCCGATGTTGTGGTAGGTGTTGCTGTGTTTGCTGGAGTGCTGACTGTAGGAAATGTTCCAGTTGTTGCTGAAGGTTTACATTTTTGTATTTGCAATATGTAGTACTGTGCAGATGGCACTGGTGTCCATTGAATTTCCAGTGCTTGCAAACTAGCCCTAACTAAATTCAATTTCGATGGTGCAGATGGTTTACCGACTTCGAGGTACCATAAATCTTTACAACAAACCTGAGGATAAAAGTAAATCATATTTTATAACAGGTAAAAGCATTCTCGAATTAAAAATAAATTATAAGGACTAACCCTAACCTGATTGTTCCAAGCTTTGCGATATCCATCTCGACCAGACCATACATAAAGCTTATTATGCATTCCAATCGCGCAGTGACCAGCACGTGCGCGAGGAACATTTTCCTCCAAAGTATCAACTGTTAACTGTTCCCATGTCCAAGTTTCTAAAATAATGTTGTCAATTACGAAATCATGCATCAACAAATATAACATCAACTTACCTATATTTAAACAAGCCAATGTGTTTGTGCATTTCCACTCTTTCTCATGTGTTGCAACTTTAACATCATCAACAACAAGTGGTACCCATCCTCCAAAAACGTACATTCGATGACCAATTAAAGTGGCAGTATGAAGAGAACGGGGTAATGGAATAGGTCCATGAACCACTGGTTTGTGCCAAGTCATTGAATCAACATCAAGATACCATAAATCACCCAAACGACAGCCACTCATACCACCATAAATCACTAAACAGGTTTTTCCTGTCTTACTATCAGTATAAGACACTCCAGTATGAGACTCTCTAGGCGGTGGTGCATGCCCATTTGTTTGTGGTACATCCCAAACCGTTCCTCCATTAGGAAGTAGTTCAAGGGTATATAGGTCATTTAAATATCTTGGTATATTATTCTTATGATCCTCACTGTCATTAGCCAGTCCTCCAAAAAGAAAGACTCTATTACCAATAAGGGTGAAACTATGTCCTAATCTAGGACATGGTGGAGAATCATTTTCCGGTGGTCTGGGTCTCAATTTTTTCCATTCCCATCTAACTGCTTGAAGTTCATAAAGCTCATCTGAATACTTTCCATATTCAACCATACCACCAAAAACCAAAATACGGCTTCCATCAACAACAAATCCATATGCAGCACAGCCAGGTGGAATATCACCTTTTGTTGATGGTACAAACCATTGATTAGTTGCTGCAAAAAGTAATAATGTGTATAAGCAGGAAAAAATTTTTCAGTACATGATATACATTTGTAATGAATTAAAAAATCTTTAATTATTTGAATATGTTACAGAAATTTACATAATTTTTATTTGTAAACAAAACTTGTAAATAAATTTATAGAATGATATTAATCAACTTAAAAACTAAGAAATAATATTAAATTTATTAAATATTTATAATATAAAAAATCTTATATTTATAATCTTATTAATTAATCTTATATTTAGAATAATACTTTTATTAAGGTATATTATTATATTTATTATCTTTATACCATATAAGTAACTTGAATAGTATTACTAAGGGAAACATTTCAAAATTAAGTACAAAATATTCGTTACAGTACGCATGCGTATAATTGTTGGCAACATAGTAAAAGAAATGCTATACGCATTCATGATATGGTAAAGATGTGAAAACCTAAAATGAAAGAGTGGGAGGAGAAATAGGAACAGAAAGAAAAAAGAAAAGGAAGGGTGAAGCGTGAACGTGGAATGACGGGAAACGCGGCGCGTTGCATATCGTGGTGGGGCGTATAAGACAGCAATGGCCGCTCCCGTGCGTATAAACATGAAAAATGACAGATCGCACGAATTCTACGCATGAAATTAACCCAATGTCTAACAAACAAGACTTATAAAGACACGTATAGTAAAGGTACATTTAATGTATATGGAACATATGATAATAAGACATCTGACATAAACAAAATTCATGGATTTCACGATGATCCGGCCGGTGACCGTTTTGTCAATGTATGCCGCCATCTTGGATCGCGGGAATCATCAAGAACGGCGCGAAAGACGCACAGCAAGGAAGCAACTTACTCGTGTTATAGACATGAAGCTCGTCAACAATTCCCTCATTTCCACCGCCGAAAACGACCATAAGGTCCTTAAGAGCAACTGCCCTGTGTCCATGCCTAGGTCTTGGTTGAGGTCCGGACGGATTTGTGATCCGCTTCCACTTTAGCATGGGTGCCGCCATGATGACCATCGATCACATCATTTTTTCATACCGCGCAGCTATGCACCCACCGTGTTACCCCTAGAGCAGTGCAACGCCCGATGGTTTCGATGATAGTGTGTCCTTTCCTTCAAACTTTTCTATCTTCGATGTCCACGATACAACAGTTTGGATAACTTCGACGGTTCACACACCCAACGAGAACTTACTACTTCTTGATATTCTTAGCACTGTCAATATCGTACGTCTTGATTATAACCTACCTTCGGCTATTGTTCTTTATTAATTAATTTGACTTAACAAAATGGTCCGTACAAATATAAAGTCAGATGAATTTTTTTCCGTGGAAATCATGAAAATTCTACGCGATTTAGAAGACGTCTGTAACGTAACACGTATACACAGAACGCACACCGTGTATTTACGTTCACGATGTTTACGGCACTGATTTCATGTCTTCTAGTGTGCTCACTCAGTATTCATCAATGATCCACCCCCGAATATATTTTTCATGCTACTAAATTATTATTATAGTTAAATAATGGTTTTTTAATGTTATGTTTTAATCTAAATTTATTCTGTACAGTTTCTTATATTTGTAAAATAAGTTTATCTGTCTGTTACTTTTAAAGCTTTCACAAACCAACAAAAAACAACGCAACAAAAGCATTCCCTATGTATCCAGATTTCCCTAGATAATCATAATACAAATTTATTAAAATTGATAACTACGTGATAAGAAATTTGTAATATTTATTGTAAGAATATATTACAGTCCATAATTTTGTGATTCGTACAAGCGAACACTAGATATTTAATGTACTATTGTATGAAATTTGTCTTACAATTGCATATATTACCAGATATGACTAAAGAGATCGCCGATGTAATGTTAAAAATGTCAGCCAAAAAATGTTCGCTAGGAATATAGGCTTCTAGCGGCCAGCGGCCAAACTAAACGCACACTTCTTCGGTGATCTTGATAGGAGAAACATGCGTATTCACGACGAGAGGGGAAATGTGCATTTCTACCACACATCAGCGAAGGGTAAGGCCAACAAAAAATAAACATTTCTTAAAAGTTTAATGAAATATTAGAAATAAATTGCTTTCTTTGCGTTGATTACAGAAACAACAATCAAGATGATCACAGAATAAGAAGCAGTCAGCAACAACCATCTTCTTGGAAATGATTATTGTAAAATAATTATATAAAATGTATTTAGACAGAGTTTCCATAAATCAGAGTAGTTTAACAGCATTTTACAATGTTGTTACTTATCGTTTTCATTATCCAATCATATAAAAATCAAAAAATGAAATCAGGAAATAATTAAGAAAGAAATAATTAAGAACGCGAAATTTAAAGAAGAATAGTATAAAAAAAGATCGCAAAACAACTTTTGAAAATTTCGAGAAATGATCTCAAATTTCACGAATTATCGAGATAGTATCACCTCTTATAAGATTATTCTTCTGAAACAAAACCTATATCTTAAGGAAAAATTCTTTCGAGGGGCCGAAATTTTTAATTTCGAAAAGCTCTTAAAATGTAGTTAAAACAGCTCTTTTTATAAGAAAATGCCGATCAAAATCTTATAAGTGCTCGTGGTATAGCACAGCGTTTTGTCACACGTTTTCGAATTACCACTAGGTGCCTCCATATGCACGTTTCTCCTACTATTAATGCTGGAGGAAGAAATGTGCGTATAATTGGGCTGTTTCACCACTAGAGTCGGTAATTTTTGGAACACCTTTAGCTGAATTTCTTCCATGAACATCGGCGGTCACCCCACACATTTCTGACATTACTAACTAGCATTTATTTGAGAATTTTACACACATTGTTCGATAAAATGATTCTTTTAACAAGATTTAACTATTGCTTGTACGCCTTAAATATAATGATTAATATTATTGAAGTTACAGCACTGTACAAAATAATTGATATATTCTCTTCATTATTCAACCATAATTGTTCAATATAGATAATGTGAATTATACTAAAATTGAAAACTAAATTGCTTGTATCTCCCTTTATAAAAATAACATAAAAAGCAATTGAGTAAAAACCTTTCTAGTTATTACTTTTATTTTTAAAATGTAATTTACATGTCCACTATTCCAATATGAAATACTATTAATGACAATAATGTTACACAAACTTTTTCTCTATAAATAGAGGAAATATTTAAAAGTTATCTCTTATTATATTTACAATATCTCTTATAATGACATATTTTTTATCTATAATACAATTGAAAAATTACAAAACAATTATATTGTATTACAATATACTGTATTATTTGTAATAATAACGATAAAAATATAAAAAATTTATCGGAATTGAACAGGACTTATCCTTAAGCCGATACATTGTTTTCCGATTAGTGCAACTTCACAAACTTTGCA